>NC_140127.1:41927760-42551760 GCF_964035555.1 Netta rufina
AAACAACATTACAAGAAAATACTCATTAAGGCGTAGATCCACTTAAAATAGAGACTTCAAGAGGCTTGAGAAACTTTTTCTCTCTCTCTCTTTTTTATTTTATTTTTTTTTTTATTTTTTTTAATTTTTTTCCTGAGGCTGAACTTGCCAGAGCTGATTCAATTCTCCTGTAGTCTTGAAACTGCTCAGCCGGTGGACTCCCATTGTTGCAACAGGAAGCTTCTGTCTTAAAACTAAATGTTTTATATGTAACAGCCTATATTATACATATGCCTATGGCATCAGAACTGTGTTTTGCAAAGCTTTATATAAAACAAACAAACTAAAACCCCAAACCAAACCAACCAACAATAACAGCAACAAGCAAACAACAAAAACCCCTTCACTTACTTGGACAGAGGTTTTTATAATCCCTGGGGAGAGGAAGCAGGCATCTTTTCTCACTTTAGGCAACTTATTTACTGTCTGAATTAATTGAAGGAGTTCAGTGATTGGCACCATCAGCAGCAAACAGTGGCACATGGTGAACAGCCTGGGTCTAAGAGGAGAGGCAGAGGAGAACTTCTGAATTCACTTTACTATTAAAAATATATATGTTGTGTGAACACAGCCATAAATGTCTAAGACTGAACTTGGAACCTTTGCTTATTTCTTCTATTTGGGTCAGAAATAGGATTTGGGATGCAGATAGCTACAAGGAAATATTGAAAGAGTGGGACATTGGTTGAAATTGGTGATCTGTAAAAGGTTTATAGAAGAGCTTCTGTTAGTGTTAAGTTGTCACTGTCTTCAGGAGGTCCTTCAGGGACACAGTAGTTTCAGCTGCATCTTGAACTGAAGAGTTCTTTAAATATTAACTTGGCTTGTAGACTCAAAGTGTATTTCATTGAAATACTTTAAAAAAAATCACCAATACTTTAAAAAAAATGTTAAAAAATCACAACAAAGTAATGAAAGGGACTAATGAGGACTCAAAGCTTTATTTCTTCTTCAGCATGTGGAAGAAGTTCTCTTTGTAGCTTCTGAGGTACTGTTTTATCACTGTGTGTCTTGCTAGCTAGAAGAGGGTGAAGAGAATCATTTCCATTTTAAAGCTGAAGGTCTGAGGCACAAAGAATGTAAGACTTAGTTAAATTCACATTGAAAGTCTGTGGTAGAGTTAAGAACTCATGTCCTAAAAGTCAGCCTGGCACAGGGTTGCACCTCTAAATACCTGATAAATAATAATGTGGATTATGCTACAGATGCAATAAGTGTGCTTTTTGACAGATGAGTAAGCCAAGAAATACAGCCTTTAGAAAGGTTGTCTCATAGGAAATCTGTGGAAATGAATCCTGTTTCTCCAGAGATTGTTTTGTCTTTGGTCATTTGAATGGCCTTTTAAAGTTGAATTTATGAGATTGTGTATTGAGAAAGCTTAGTGGTTTTGAACGCACTTGTACATACAGAAAGCAGTAAATCAGCTCATACAGCTCAGCCTTGTGATAGTCTGAAGCATGAAGGCAGTAAGAGTTTGCTCCTAACACAGCATGAATGAATTTCAAGTTTGGTGGGAAAATATCTCATCCTGCCTTAGACTCTTAATTGATGTAGTTTTAAATATCTGTGTTCTGAACGTTTAGAAGTAGACAAGTCAAAACAAAATGAAGAAAGATTCTGAATCTCAATGAATATCAGGCTTTTAAACTTGAATTAAATAAATTAGTGTAGAAAATCAATTAGGAGGTGTATATATATGTATGTAGCAAATAGAAAATAATGGCAGTCTTTTGCGGAATTGAGATCATATTAGTACTTTGTGTGTGGTTTAGATTCCACATGAGAACCTCAAGTTACTATTAAAGTAACTGTTATATATGTTCCATATTATTCTATATTCTTGTATATAATATACTACATATAATCTGTATACTATTAATTATTCAACTTCATATCACAATACTTTGTTATTCATTAATTGGGCTTGTAGTACTGTTTGTGCTCAAAGGAAGCCATAATTATTTTATGGGCATGGACATTAGGCAGACGGGTCAAAAGGACATGTTGAAAATCACACAGAATGGAATTCTCACAAAGCTGTAATGATTTCTGTATTGCTTCAGGTTTTAAAATCAGAAGTAGACCTCTTTCTGAAGAACATGCCATAACTTGCATGGAAGCTATAACCCTGATGTAAAACTTAGTCATGTTCTGTGGTCTGTATTATGGAGAAGGTCATCTTGGATAGACACATTGGTTCCTTTCAGCTATGTAACTTAAAATTTAAATATGTCTGCAAGAAAATGTGTGTGGGAATGTGTATGCTAGGAAATAGGAAAGGTTTCAAAAAATGGTAGCTGTGGTGGACAGAAAAAGATATGTTCTGTATTTTGCCTCATATTCCACATGATTGCAAGCTAGAAGGAGTTATCAGATAAAGCTATAGACTTCTGCAGGAACTCACTGAAGCTAAGTACAAAATCTCTTCAAGTCTAAGTATTTTTCATCAACAAGGCAGTAAATCTCTAGCTTGCAAAGACTCATGTAAACATAGCCTTACAAAGGAAGATTCTTGGTCCAAACAAACCATGCTTTTTTCGTTGTTGTTTTTTCTTTTGTTGTTTTGAACACAAAGTGGTTAAAGAACAATTCTTGCTGTAATTCTGAGTGTATGGGGAGTGATGAAATGGATATAGCAGAATATTATGGGAAATGTAACTGCGAGGGAAGATTGCAGGACTCAAATACCTAATAAAATCTCAGAAGGACGGGCCTTCATCTGGTGAAATTCAGCATAGATCCTTATAAAACATTCACTGGTTTTCCTGTACAGTTATATGGATTTACACTACAGAGTGCCTGGACTAGGAATGATGAAGAGAGCTCAGAAGGAGATAGCTCACCTTATATGCTTGGGATCTTTTCCAAATGCCTAACAGGAGCTGATAAATGGTTGTCTGCTGCAGGAGACAAAACAACAACAAGGAAAAGAAACCACCCCCCAAAAATAACCCAGATCAATCTAGTGACATAAAGGTTAGTTTTCCTCAGCTAGTAAAAAGGCATATGAACAAAAGGGAAACATAGAGTTATAGCCCAGAACATGAAACAACGGGCATATGAGTTGCTGTTATAGGGCATGAGGAAATGGGTTAATCAAAAAAGCAGTGTCTGTTACATTCCGCCACTGACAAAGCATGTAAAGCAGTGGTGAAAACAGTATGAATAGCTTCAGGGCTAGCTTAAGCACTTCTTTCTCTAAACAAACAAACAAAAAAACAGTGTACCTTTGATTCCTAACGTGCACCTTGAAGTGTATTTAATAAGTAGCTCGTGCAGGGACTAGTGTTAAATCTGGCCCAAAATATGTTTGTTTAGAATATAATGTTAAATACTTCTTTGGTGTAGATTTGCATTTATCTGCCATTATGAGTCCTAGCAGTACTAAAGAAATATAGTAATACTATAGAATACTTTGGTTAAAATAGCATGTGAGACAGGAATACAGTGAATGTAAGTAAAGACTTTTTCCCAAGTTACAAGGGATAACCTGCTCATTGTCTTTAAGAAATAGATGAGAAAGACTGGTGTGTCATGTCTTTGTTGAAAGTGATTATATAAAGGCTCCTGCTAAAGCAGTTCTAGCATAATATTTTGTATACCGTCCTCCAGAATTGTGATGTGGCCTGTGCATGCAGGAAACAGATGGGCATTTAAACTTGCAGATCATCTTAGACAAAATGAGATTTCCATGCCTTGAATTAGACGGCTACGTCTATGTTAGTCAGACTAAGCTCACTTCATAGTCAATGGGGTGTAATGAATTGCCTCAAGGGGTAAGTCATTTTACCCTGAGATAGGATGTGTAGCAATGCAAGTGAATTGTTTTCTTCAAGTGCTAAACTGTTTGCATCTGTTACTTTGCTTTTTTTTTTAAAAATAAATGTTCACCATTTCAATTTCTCAATAAATGAAAATCCTCCCTTCCTCTTTTTTTTTTTTTTTTTTTTTTTTCCAGAGGACAGATACTTCACCACATTTCTTAATGCTGCTCCATGACACACTTTCCATTTGCTAACTGCAGATCAAGCTGTCAGTTTGAAATTAAAAAAAAAATAAAAATTAATAGGTACTTGCAATTACAACTGAAAGATTAATTTAAAGAAAATAAGGTAACTCGATCTAAAGATAAATGAAGGCAATAATTTATAGCCCAATACCTGTACGAATGAAACTGGTTCTATTAGCTCTGGCAAAATGAGGTCCATTTCCAGCTAGTCACGGTATTGCAGTAGAGCTCTCTAATCACTTGTCATCCAGATCGAATAGCAGAAAGTGGAAAATTCCAGTAGGGAACACTTCAAAGAGCTTCAAGAAGAAAGATTTTGGAAGTATTTTGTTGTTGTTGTTGTTGTTGTTTTTCCTCCTATTGATTGGGCAAAGAGAAATGATGAGGACAGTTTTCCTCAGTTATATCTTGATAAAAAGTTGTTCAGTCTCATCATTCTGTTAACACAGAATGGGTCAGGAGACACTCTGGTGAGGTTAGGCTACCTAAAACACAGCACCATACATGGTTCTCTCCATATCCAGAACACACTTAGGGCTGCCTTTCTCCTGCAGCCCTAACAATCTTTCTCCCCTTTGAGAGGCTTCTTACTGATGAGCATTACTTTTTTTTCTTGAGGTTTTGAGTTTTGCAATACATTTATCTGACTGAATACCAGACTTATGTTTGGTAACAAAAAATAATATTTTTAAGACTGCATTTACATATTGACCTTGAGTGGCATGTTGAAACTTTGGTGTCTGTTTGAGTACCTGAAGGCCATTCAGATGTGGTCTTCATGGGCTGTTTTGGTATGGGATGTGCTATTTAAACATTTTTGCTTAAGGCATATTCCATTCTTTCCAGGTTGTGTGGTGACCTTATATAGCCATTTGATGTTAACTGGATTAGAAGAAAGTACTGATGTGATTAACTCCATTTATCACACTGTAGCTGTTGACAGTTTAACTCATCACTCGTCTTTGCTTCATGAACATCACGCTGCAAAAAGCCTTGTTCAGAAAAAAAAGATCCTGCAAAAAGTTTTCTCTTGAGGCTTTTGAAGTCCACATTGCTAGAAGTTTCTGTTCTTGTTTCTTGGTCTGAATGACCTTGAAAGTGAAAAAAAAATACATTGAGACTTAGTGTCTGTACCGTCTGTCTTGTCAGAGTAAAATTCTGACACACAGATGTAGAGATGTAATATTGTTTTGTTAGCAAAGCTGCTACAGGTGAAAATGTGGGCACTTGTATGATTCCTAGAGGAGCATGAGTAGAGAGTGTGTAGGTCATGTAAGTTACAAACTCACTGCGTTTCTGAAGGGACAAATTATTGTCAGAAATACAGAGATACAGGCTTTCCTATACTACTTCAGCCTGTCTGTACTACTAGAAAAAGAGCAGAAGAAAAAAGAAGAAACAGCAGGTTCTTTGCTTTTCATATATTTTTGAATTCGGCCGACTTTAAATTGTATGTGTTATGTGTCTGTGAATAGTGTGCATTTATCATGCTTATCTGCTGATTGTCTGATGTTGTTTATGTATTGCTTTCTCTAATTAATTCTTCATCTGGTCTTGCTTTTCTTCCTTCTTTCATCTTAGCTCTGTGCCTATGCCACATTATCCTGCTTTTTTTTTTTTTTTTTTTTTTCTTTCCAAACATGATGCCACACTGGGCCACATGGGCATTTCTTTGTTTGATTTGACTTTCTCTTTTGAATTCCCTGTCTTAGTTAATTCTATCCTGTTATGGAATCTGTAGCAAAGCTGAGACATTTTGGCACCTATGGTGTGATGATATTCCCTTTCTCTCTGCTTCTTCTCCATTCTTTTGTATTTGTAGATTGAGAGAGAAGAAATGAAACTAACCTTACTAACTACTAGGACCACAACAGCTTTTCTATGCAGTTCTGAACTGTGACTTCCTCTTGTCCTAGTGCAAAGTGTTATAGCACTTTTGGAATCCCAAATTCTGTACAAACTTGTTATTCTAGTAAGGATCACTGTATACCTGGAAGATGACTTCTAACAGTCCTGTCTTGCATTGTGTATATATGTGTAAAGTGCTTTCTTGCCACTTGGGACAGGCAAAGCTGTAACCTTGCAACAGTCCAGGAAGCAAAACACACATCAGGAAGTTACTCTGGCTAATGTGCAATGCTAAAACCACTGGAGAGAGGTACACTGGAAGCATGGAGAATATCACTATAATAATAAAAAAGGGGCTGAGTCAGTCAAAGCTCTACATCCTTTAATTTCTCCAGCTGAAGGGTGAGCAAGTGGAAGACTGTCCTCAAGCAAAGAACAGACAGCTGCTGCCTCAGTCAGCTCAGCTACTATAGACACAGGTAAAAGAGTCAAATCTTGTGTCTTCAAGAATCTGCTTCTTCCAGTTTCTGTCTCTGGAAAAGACAGCCTGGACCTGGGGATGCAGGCCCTGTCCTGTCAAATAGCTGACCCTGCTTTGAGCAGGAGGCCAGACTAAATGACCTCCTGAGGTTCCTTCCAAACTGAATTACCACATGATCCTTTGATAATAGTCTTTATTGAATCACCCTTTACTACAAGAAATCTAATAGTGTAAGGAAAACCATCAGTACAAGAATGCAAAGTAATTGATGGCAATAGGATCTTCCAGCTTTCTCCTATGATCCCTTGATTTTGTTGATCCTTCTGTCTGTGATCAGTCTCTGTATTTTTGCCTAAAGAAGCAATTGCTGCTTTACATCTGGGTTAAAGAATAAGAGTTACAGCCACAGAAAGTCCCTGTGTTTCTCTTGCTTCTGACCCTACTTAGGAACGCTATTTTCTATTACTGATGTTATTGCTATTAATTTGAGAGACGTGTGTTATTGGGTTGCCCAGAAGAACAGATTGGATCTGAATCAACATTGGACACCATTACATTTTTGTTACCCTGGCTTAAAGACAAATATGACTGAAATTCATGTGGCCACCACACGTGAAACAAAGGTCTGGTAGTTGGAGTTCAGAAGTGAATTTACTGTAACGTGGAAGCACAGACTAAGCATTTTCTTCTGAGTTGAAAAGGACAGTGAGAGAACACAATGTCTTAAAATACTTTGGAATAAAACCAGTTAGTTTTTTAGCCCTCAAATGCCTCTGTTTCCCTGGAGTACTTTTATTTTTTATGACTGCATCCTGAAGCATCCTAGTGTGAGTCAAATGTTTTATGTTTCATGTTGTACTGTATGGATGGGAAATGCATCACTCTTGTCTTTCCTCTTGGATTTTGATTTCTTATGCATTCCTTTTGGGTGGCACTACCAGTTCAGAACTGGCTGATGTGTATTTTTTTGGGGGCATTTACAGAATTTACTTGCTATGAAATGTTACTAATACACATGAAAGGCCAGCTTTCTGGGGAAAACAAATCATAGCTGTTTCTACTGTTAGTGTCCATCACTTTCCCCCTCACTCAGAAGAAAGCCTGTAAAATGGCTGCAGTGATATGCTGCTGAGTATTAGTGATGAAATGAAGGACTTGTGGCATGTCAGCCTGCAGATCTCTTTGCTGATCTGCAGGCCAGGTGAAGTTATGACAGAGGACTCTGCAATGTGCTTTCCACGCTGCCCTGCCAGGACAGTTCATACTTTTTCCATGTGCATTTCCCTGGATGGGCTCTATGGAGCTTCGTTCATTGTACCCACAGTAGAAAATGTTTTTGTCTAGACATTTTCATTTTTTCATAAAAGTAAAGGAAAAGTGTTTTTAATGTATTTCTTTTGGTAATTTTCTGGAACCATCTATTTAGAAAAAAAAAAAAGCGCAGAGAATTTCTTTTTCTCGTTATTGAATATTATATTTTATATCAAATACCAGAGGATTTATTAAACTGAATCCTTTCATTACCTTTTTATAATGAGAAAAGTTTATTAGAGAACATAGGGTCATAAAGCATTTTTCTATAAACATCTTAAATGCTCTATTTAGGCTTCAGTCTGCTCTTTCAACTCTTTCAGACAATATCACCTCAGTCACTCATTGCCAGCCCGCCTAGTAATCTCTTCAGGCTGCTGATAAATGTCTGTTTTTCTTGCAGACCTCCCTGTGCCCTGCCTTCTGGCTTACTCTTGCTGTTCCTTCTGGCACAACAGCTTCCTACTTTTCCAGTCCAGAAAGGATCCATTTGGGGGCTCTGTGCTAACCTTTAGCACAAGGAGAAGAATTCCAAAATATAAAGGGGGAAATACCCATGTTTCCTCTGGCAAGTTTACCTGGGTTGAAGTCAGTGATGTCTCCCCCCAAAAAGTAAGTGCCTGCCTGCTATTTTATCAAGCTGCAATTTCACTGTTCTGTTCTGCTCTTGGTGGCCCAGGTGAAGGCTGTGGGCAGAGGAACTAATTTGCAGTCAGTGGGGTGTGTGAGTACAGCATTGTGCTGGACCTAGACCTGTTGTCATCTGATGGCAGTGCATGAGCTTGAGTGCGCAGTATGGACTTCATGGACCGATGGTAGCTGAACAATCCTGTTGCATAGATTAATGTCCCAGCAACAAAATACTGGTTTCTGTATATAGAGGAAATAATACAACTTTTAAAATCAATTGGCACTGAGGAATTGAAGCATTTTGCTGTTTCCATTGCTTATTTTGGGATGTCTTGTATGCACAAAGTCAAATGAATTCTGAATTTTGCTTGAAAATCAGTGAAAATCTGTTTGAGAAACCGTTGTGAGAAAAATCTCAAATAATTTTCTTCAGACAGGATCTTCTGTGAAGCTTATTTTATTCGCGATTGCAATGGTGGGTGTCCTGTCAGTGAGGAGTGCATTTTAGTAAACAAATCATAACCTTTGATTCCCTATTACCCAACACCTGATCACCTCCCCTGTTTCCTCATTGGCTGAGTACTACAGGTTCACAAGCTACTCAATGCTCCTCTACACCCTATATGTACAATTTTTCTTTTTTTCTTTTTTTTCAACCCTTTAATTTCTCATTTCTTATGTTTTGAGAACTTGTGATCTTTGTTTTACAGTTCTCACACTGGTCATCCTGTTTTTCTCAAGCTTCTACCTTATTTTTGAGTCCACTTATTTACTTAGCATTTCTCCTTATTTAGTATATCTCCTTATTTAGTATATCCAACTACCTTAGAATACAGAAAATTAGTTCTCTACTGCAAAAACACAACTTCGTTTCTCACACCATTAAATATGTAATTATTATTTAATTATTAATTCTGAATGCAGATCTTTTACTGAAATGCTTGAGAGTTTTTATAAGTTTCAAGGGAAAAAGCCTGGAGTAAAATATTCTTTAGGTCTGTTGCCCAATGAGTCTACACAGTTGTTGCATATACAGCAGTCTGTCACTTAGCTGTAGTCCCTGCATACCTGAAGGACATCTTCGTACTGTGTTTTTCTCTGTGTTTATCACTGATACAGCTGTATCCATCAGAAAAAATGTTGGAGTACACAGATGCCTTTTCTGCACGAATAAAAAAGAATTATATTGTTTCATGTCTCAAAAGTTCCTCTGGCAACTATAACATCGTATTAATTCAGTGAAATTGGCAAATTGACTGTGTGGGAAGATGTTCAAAAGTTGCATCAGTTGAATCTGAATTAGTTCCTGACTGGATGTTAGATATTTCTGCTGTAGGCAACATACTCTACACTTGAGATGCTACCTTCCCATGTTTGGAACACTCTACCCTCTGAAACTCTCAGAAGAATAACTGCATATAGATTTTAACTTATAACATAGAATTACTGCAGAAGTAACTTGGTGAATAAATCATACATGCTTTTTAGGAAAGATAAATGTTACTGTAATCTTCAAAAACCATGGTCAGGCCTTAGAAGTTTTAAGGAAAGGGAGACAAGTAAACAGAAATGATGAAGGAAGTTTGAAGTTATTTTAAAGACTAGTTATAATGCTTTTTAATTGATTATCAAGAAAGAGGAAAAAAAGTAAACAGTGAGGGTATGGAAAATAATTGCAATAAATTTAATTGTTTAAATTTAGCTGTATTTGAGAAAGTGCAGAAGCCTTTCTAATGATATACTATGTGTGTAAAGCTTCATTAGTAGGAAGTAATATGGTGAAAACAAATTCCTTTCCTGAATAATTTTCACATTTAAGGAAACAAAAAAATCTGCAACAGATTATTGGAGTAAAGCTTTTGGTATTGATCTTTCTTCTCGTTTTTGACTTCTTAATAAAAATTGCAATACTAATGATAGTATCTACTCTTTGAAATTAATACAGGAAATAAATTGAATATGTTTGGATTATGGGATTCATAAATGATGTGAAGCAAATGTTGTTTTAACTTCTGCAAATACAAAATTAAGTAGTGTTTTTTTTTGTTTGTTTGTTTTTAAAAACTTACTTACATAATGTTTCCTAACTAGAAAAGGCAGCACCTAAAAAATATCATTGGAAAGTAAGTTATCTAGGATGAGTGTGTGTTACACACCAAGGGCAATACTGAGAGGAGACTAGCAGGCCTTGGGAAATCTTTAGAATGTATAAAACGTTTTCCTGTCTTCTCCAAAAGGAGTAGCATTTGTTTTTGGCTATGTACCTGGACACCAGATTTAAAAATAGCTGGGTTCCTTCCTGCCTGAGGAAGAGAGAAAGACATAAGCCAGATTTATTGGCTGACCTACAAGCTTTACATTTAATTTCTTTCTGGTCACATTTCTTGAAGACATTGCTTTACAGACAGGGTGGTCAAAGGAGCAGTTCCTCTGCTGATCCACATTAATCTAGATATTTACGGATTTATATGCAAACGTATTTGTTCAGGTGCCTCATTCAGAGGAATACACACTCCCTCCCAAACATTTATGTACACAAAAATACTTTGCACAAATATTCCCAGAAAAGCGAAACAAAATTTAGCTTGCTTAATAATACAGTGGGGATTTTCCAAAGTGCCTAGTGTTGCTTGGATTACGCTCCCCATTGTTTGTGAGAGTCTTATCACTGCCTGCAGTGAAAGAAGAGTCAAATTTAGCTTAACCCTGTACAAAATTATATTAGTTTTTGCTTCCACTTTTTTTTTTTTTTTTTTTTTTTTTTTTTTTTTTTTTTCAGAATTGGTGGAGATTCATTTACATAGTGGTACCTAATGGGTAGAGATTCTTCTGATGTAGGATGCAAAATGCATTATATGGTTTCCTTGGTGTTTTATCATGAAGTTATCATCTGAGGCAGCATCTGCCAACCACATAGGGAGATGGTAAGAGGAAGGACAGGTACCTATTGATTTTTCAACTCAGTATATTTATAGTGCATAAGAAGATAGCTCACTCCAGGAGAGGTGTCGTGAAGCAAAAGTAATAAATAAAGTGACACAGCTGCAACTGGCTTGCTTTTTAGGAAGACTTGAAGGAGTGTGGTGGCTTGTCCTGACGTATTCAATGAAATTTAGGAAACATATACTCGTGAGTAAAGCTGTCCAAGATTATAATGTTTTTGCTACCATTTGCTCCACAAAATAACATTTTATTATAACAATATTTGACTTTCAGAAAAAGAAATCCAAGCACAAACTTGACTCTGTGATCTGTGATAGTTTATGTAGTGCTGATACAGATTAATGTAAGTTTTGCAACATTATTTACCTATTAATGACGATGTTGTCCAATTGTATGACTAAAATAGATGTCTAAAATTTATATAATAACTGATCATGCATGTCTACACAGTTGCAGATATGCACACTCTATATAAATATATATAAATATGCATGGGGTTTTGTGTATCATACCTGTCATTTAAATATACAAAGTCATATGAACTTTACAGAACTTTCCCATTTTGGGAGATGTTTCCTAAAGGCTCTCATACCCACTGCACTGCATTGGTTTCCAGCACCACAGTCAGTGTAACTTTTAATCTTAAGAGTAAATCTGTTTATAAAAACAGAGGTATTTGGCACGTGCTAGCATACCTGTCTTAACTCATTCTACTTAGCATGATAAAATAACAGTGAAGTTGAGATGGCACCGGTTTTTATATATATCAGAAATGGAATACCAACTCTCCCAAGACTGTGGTTATAAACTGTGATCCGAGACACAAGGTAGAACCCATGATACTTTTTATTCACTTCTGTTTTTACTTGAATTGGTTAAAGATAGGACACATACTGTCACATGTGCTTCAATCACCATTTTGAATTCTTTTTTGATGACATCTGAAGTCATTGCAGGATTTTTGAAAATCTTTTCTGTACCACTGCAGTACAATCAAGGAACAAAAGATACCAACTTTCAACATTTCCATTAGAAGATGAGAATTTTGAGAGCTAGAGAAAAAGCACTGAGACTAAAGAAGCTGTTGATTACACTATAATTAAGAAATTATTAAGTAATTTAATATTTTGCTGAGTTAAAGTTTCTGTCATCTTTTACCTAGTGATTCTAAAGCCTTGTTGGTGTCTGCATGACTGTTTATGGAGCCACGTGTAATTTTTGTATGTTCAGAGAGTGTATATCTTCATTTTCTTTTGATCGTTTTGCATAAACAAAGTGGCCAAATTGCCAGAAAATGCCTGAAGTCTTACTGAGGATTTCTCAGCAAGTCTGAATTATCATTCCCTGGCTCCAATGGAGGTGGAATTTGGTGTGGTAAACTGAATAATGTTGTATGCTTGGGACTTTCTGTAGTAGTGAAGCAGACAGTGTTTAGAGGCTTGCACCAGTAGTTTCCTAAGTCTAGATATGGTTTAAACAATTCTTTATTGGAGAATAAAGTTTATCATCTGAAAAAGCTGTACAATGACTCCATGTTCTGTAGACCTTGGTATTTAGGATCAGTCAAAAGCAGACAGTTCTACTCTGCAATGAGTAGAAATGGAAATGGGAGCATTAAAACTGCTGAACTGTTGAAATAAAATAGCAATAGTGGGATAAGAAGACATGACCAGAAATTTTCTGAAGAACCTACATTTAGATCTAAAAATGAAATGGCCTCTGGACAATTGTTTCTCTTCTAAGTAGGATTGAAAGTTTACATGAATGAAGAACATGTCTCGTTTCCTTCTGATTCTTAATTTCTTTGTTTTCCAGGCACCTCAAGCATCACAAAAAGGCTAGGAACCTTGCATCCAGAGCCAAATATGGGCTTTCTCACATGAATGAATTTGCTTTCAGCTGAGAATTTACTTTTAACAAATAAGCTGTTTTACAGGTGAGCAAAATCTATCATTCCAAGTGCTAAGCTGTGAGCAACGGTTCTTTCAGTGCTCAAAACATTTGAAAAGTTGGAAACAACAACAGATTGGCTGTGAGATGAAGCGTCTCTGCTAACAGTAAGAGCGGTTTTCAAATAATATTGATTTTCATCACCAGGTTGTCATAACTGTGACCCTCAGTTTCTGATGTATTTCCAATACCAAAAGGAATCTATGAGAAGTCTTAAGACACAGCATGAGTAAGTCAAAGATAAAGACATGGATCTCTGAGGACCTGGGACTTGAACCCAAGTAGGACTGATTTGCTTTCCAGTTTTTGAAGAGCTCACATTAAAACACGCAGCTCAGTCACTAGAGCTTGAGAGATAGCTTTTACATTGTAGTTACACTGTGTCTGTAAGGGTTCAGTTATTCTGCTAACTGTATGTGAGGGATCTGCAAAAAAATCTCCAGATTTGTAGGAGAAAAATAAAATGAATGCAATCTGCTTCATATAACTGCCTGTAGTGAACAATAAAATGGCTGTAACTGGGATCATTTCTTCCCATATGGAAAAAATATAAGTTTTCTATGTATTTGTAATACATTTGCTTAAAATTTATGGCACATATATTTAAAATATATATCCCCTGTATAAAATACTGTATGTTTAAAATGGGACAACTTTGCCAATTTTCATAATATTTCAAATATGTGGTATAACAAAATGCATTCAAAGTATCATTAAAAATTGATACTTTTGGAACATTTAAAGTCTAGTTATATGTTGTCCTGAGTATTTTTAAAGAGGCATCTGCGTGGAAGATTTTTGAGAGATAACTGATGAACAGAAAATGGAGATTTTTTTCCTACCCTTCTGTAGAACCTTTGATAAGATTTAGTCCAGAATGATAGTATTTAACAGATTGAAGGTTTTTTCATGTTATCTCCCTGTGCTTTGTGTAGTAGCAATGTAATACTTTTTATCAGAGAGACTCAGTAGAAAGTCCTGACTTTCCTGTGCTGCAATGATGCAAAGTATCCATAGGCTTGTCTAAACCCAGATAAGCCATATTTACAGCTGTTTTGAGTTGCCAAAGGAGTGCAAAGCAGCTGGAACTTATTGGTGAATCTGGTCTTATATCTTTTCAGTGCGTTCAGAAACCAATGTGGTTGTGTGTTTAAAAAAAAAACACAAAACAACAACAATGAAACAAAAACAAAAACATACAGCAGGTTGTTCTGTGTAACACTACTCTAGAATTCTGTGGGAATGGCTATATTCTGTGGGAATGGCTGTTTTGTACCCTGAAACAAGAAGCGAGCATGGTTCAGAACTCACAGCGCCTTGATGTGCAGTGTTTGGGCCAAGCTCTGCCTTCAGAGATAGGATATAAGTAACTGGGAGCAATACATTTGCTTTGATGGGCAGATTTTTTTTTCTTGGAAGTCGCTCAGAAATGAGCCTGGAGCACTAATTCTCTGATAGCATTTTAACAAAAATTGAGAGAATAATTGAAGGTCCAGGAAATCCTTTGACAGCCAAATGGTGCGGGGGTGAGCAAGTTATGCCTAAAGCTGAACATGAAATAGATTTCCAGGCCTACTGAAAAAAACAAAAAAAAAAAAGAGTGGAGAACTTTTTCTACTTTATATTTGGATGAAAATAGCAATTAGAATTAAAAATAAAAATCAAGAACAAGAACCTTCTACCCATATATTGTGTAGCTTGCTTCAGCTTTGCAGGAGCCTGATGTTCAAGAACTTCTTTCTTAGTCACACCAGGATTACACCCTATTTTTTGTACCTGAGATGGGACTCCTGATGTCTAGCCTTTCAGATATTGTAGAAGGGGTAGTGGAAAGAAATCTTGGTGTTTAAACAGAATTTGTGTCATTGAAGTTTAAATAGATATAGTCCTAGAAAATTTTTGGTTTTGGCAGATCTGCTGTATTTGAAGAGAAATGATTTTTTTCCCCCCATTTTTTCTTTTTCTAAATCTTAACAGCTGTAGTTAAGCAGCTGTTTTGGGCCAAATCTGCTTCAGCACTCCAGCACCTAAATCCTGTGATTCATGTACTAAGCATCTAACAACAAAATTCCACTTTTCAAAAGTCATGTTCAGCTGCTGCCCAGCCCCAGTGCTTCTTGATGCTTCAGGTTCCTGCGCCAAAGTTTCTTGGGTTCCAAAAGCACTGTGCCCAGAAATACCTTCTGTTTTGGGGGTATTCAATGTCAGTGTGCCGTGCTCTCATCAGTCTCTTGTCTGAGTAAACCACTGGGGTGCAAGTTCACATGAACTAGCTGAGCACACCTAATAAATAGCACGGGCTTCCTGAACAGAGGAAGCTCTGCTGTGGCTGCTCCCATCTTATCCAACTGCTCAATGTTCTGTCCGGTCTCCAGGATGACAATTGAGTTTTTCTCCCTGCCTGAAGTAAATCAAACACTTCTGCTATGATGCCTAGCCACTGGAACATGAGAGAGGGAAGATGATGCTTTCTCATTCCATGGATGCCGTTAACGTGTGCAGTGCTCCAAGGAGTACAGAGAACGTGCTTTACTGCTTAACACAAGATTTTGAAATGTTTACTAGAACAAGGACTGTAGCTCAGTTTTCCCTCATGCTGGGAAGGTCCATGGTGATCTCATGCTTACTCTTTGCTCCAGTTACTGTATAATAATATTTAATAGAAGGGACTGAGACTATTTCTCTGTAAGCTATAGAATATTTTAGAACAGGGAATATTAGGGCACAGAAAATCTAAGCAGCCTGTTTAAGGGTATACAAAGAGATTCTAACAACTGAAAATGGAATAGGCACCTTTTGGTACCTTGTCCTCTATTTTAGCCATAAGCTCTGTTTTCTTGGTCAGTAATGGTACCAAAAGTATTTACAACTTTGATATTTTCCTGTAAACTGAGTTTTTGCTCTCTTGCTCTCTTGATTTTCTCCTGAATGCAGCACCTTTACTTGGCACATAGGTGTACAATGGCAGTTGTGATCAGCTGTGTTTATTTTGCAGGATGCAAAGGTAGAAGGGGTGGAGTGTCTTATGACTTACTACAGTGTGGGTGCAGCCACTCACATGATTTCTGGATCCTCATGTGTCTGCCTTGCTTGTTTGGACAAGGTAATCAATTCTCATGGTCCTGTACCCTTCATTCATCCTAGAAACTAATTTCTTATTCTGCCTTTGTTACTTCAGGGAAGATGACAGGCAGTTTTTCTTTTTGAGATATTTAGCTCCTTAAAGTACCTTGTGGACAGGTCGACATTGTTCTCAGCTTTTTTCCTAGACTACCCAGATGCTGCCTGGAAACACTGGGACTGAGTTACAGACTATTTTTGAGGGAAGGAGAGCTTATACTGAGTGAATACCAGGAGCTATTTAGAACTGCCTCAGACAGGTTATTTTCCCCTCAGGATATGCAATAGTGTCTGTGGCTTCACAGCTGTTGAGCTCTGGTGGGCTCCATGCTAAAGAGCTCTAGTGGCAAGGGAGAAACAGGGCTTTGTTCTTCATTTCCTACAAATTTAATTATTTTGAAGGGATTGTCAACTTGATTGTGAACATGCTTTGACATTTTTGTTGACTTTTACATTTCTTTTCCATTAAATGGCTAGACAGTTAAAAAGTTAGGCATAGAAATCATAATATACTGCAACTAAATATGTAAAATCCAATAATAAAATTATGGGGAAAAACCCTGAAGACATTAATAAAGTAATATAGAATAAAAGTAAAAAACGGACAAAGAACAACAAAAAAGCCCCAAAGCATGGTGTATTTCATAGTTTCAACCATGATTTCTTTTTATAGAAAGAAAGCCCACTTATAGATTAAGCAACTGTTAGAAAACTGTCTCCAGATATCTCCATTACTTGAAGAAGCACTGCAAGCTGTATTCTGTGTGAAGTAGGCTTCCTTCTCTGTAACTCTCTTCTAAGGGCAAGGAGGAAGTATAGGGATAGCACCTTCTCAGCTAATAAAATGTTGGGGAAGAATTGTTGGAGGGAAAGGATTAGGAATTTGGAATCAGCTGAAATTGGGAATAGTTTTATGCTTGTTGTAATGTAAAAGTGCATAATTTTTTTCTGTGTTTTGAAAATGTATTATCCTGTGAGCTTGTAAAGGACAACAAAAGACCTAAAAGTACATTGGATCAAATAGTTTTGTATTTTCATTCAGAGTCTTACGTATTTCAGTTCCTTTTTTCTCACCGTTATAAACAGTACTCTTTAAAGTCTTATTTATTTATTTATTTATTTATTTATTTATTTATTTTTGTCCTGCAATTCTGTATCTTCTACAAACAGGATTACTTGCTGGATGTTGTGCTTACTGTTAAGTATTTACAGGTTCAATTAATTGGAAGTTAAACCTGGAGGCATCTTTATAATTGTGGCCAATAATATATATCCCTTGAAAAATCTTGGTTAAGTTGCTTGAGTAGCATAATGATGAACAATCTATTTTAACAGAATAATAACAATCCAATCAGACTAAATCTTAAAGCAAAACAAATACTAATTGTTTTCAACAAATTTCCAATGAAATGGTTAGCTTTCCAATACTGTTTGATTATGATGATTAAACTTAAAAATCTATAATTATGAAGAGAGCAATCTTATAGCTCTTTCTATCCATTCAAATCGAGGACCACTATAAATCTCAGGAGAGATCCTTTTCTCACAAGAGTTATTAGACCAATCCTAAATCAGTTGCTGGCCAAAATGAAGTTCATAAAATGTTAAGCACATATTCTTTACTCCGTTTGTAGTTGTTTTGGAGGACAGCTTAATCTGTCCTCTCATCAGCATTGTTTTTTGGTTCCCAAAGGAATATTCTACAGTATGTTTCCTTTGACATATGATACAACTACATTTCAGCATAATCTGTTGCAAGATGGTTGTGTGAAATATATGGAAGAAATGTTTTGCAATAAGATTTTGGTTATTTCAGTAAAAAGTATCTGTTAGGCCCAGGTACCAAACCTGTAAGATTCCTTAAAGTTGGCTGAACTAGTAAGCACAGGACCCTTTTATGCACTTTGAGTTTTGCGAAAGCAAAAGCAGAAACCTGAATGGAATGCTGAAATGAGTATTAGAGCTCACATGGATGAAGAGCTGCTATAAGACCCATCTCAGTTTTACCTTTATTTTGTTAAACTATATATAGATTAGGCACAGTCATGTCCATTAGTAATTTCTGTCTTCCCCTCATGTAAGCATAAAACTAGTTTAACAGAGTTTCCTGGGAAGAGCATGATGCATCCAAAACACACAAGTCCTCATCCAGCTTCCTGTCTGTAGGTAATGCTGCAGTCATTTTGGATTAGCGATAAACGGTCATGAAATTGGAAACAGGTTCTCCCAGCTTTACACAAGAATCTGCAAAAACATGAATACTTGTACCCAGAAAGTGTGATTCCAATTCAAACATCATAAAATAATATACAGTGCATGCTTAACTGCATGCAGGGCCATAAGAACATATTAAATGACATTGCCAGATGCCAAAGACAAATACGGTTTCAGCATTCAAGTGCGGAGGAACCTGAAGGAGTCTATGGTTTAGCTTGAACTACTGTCAGGGCTTTATTTCTATAAAATTATTTTCTTCCCCCATCGATTTTTGCCCTTCATTTCTGTTATGGAGGAATGAAGGGTTCCTCATTAACAGAAGGATTATGCCTTGTTCCTGGCATTTATGTTTAAATGTCATATCATACATCTGAACCAGTTCGGATACAGCCTGAGCACTGTTCTTCTGTGCTGGTTGAGTGACCTACTGTCACCATTCTTTGAACCTCTTAAGTGTGCAAGTCCCCTCCTGGAAGTGCAAAGTGGTAGAGATACCAGGGAAGCCCTCATCAGGCTTAATGCACAATGTATATGTGCTTTCTTTCTTTTTCTTCCCCCCTCCGTCTTCCCCCAGGCTTTTTGATTGAATTACCACCCACAAGCTTTCAGCTGAACAGGTTTCATTCTTGTTCTCAGGTTTTGCAAGGTGGGAGATCTGAGAGATGAGAAGGTGGATACAATCATCTTTGGTTCTTCACACAGCTACTGTAGTTTCTAGAGGGTACTACTGGGATCATAAAAACGACAACTAGAAATGTTGATCTGAACAACAGCCCTGTCCAGTTTGAGAGAAAAACACAGGTAGTACAGTGAGTGATTCATACTATTCATTATTCTAAGGATTTGGAGCATGAAACTATTCAAATTTAGAATCCAAACTAAAGAAATATGTCATAATAAAATGATGCAAGTTGGGAGGGAATAATCTGAGAAATCACTTACTCTGGCTATCTCATCAAAAAATTGGGGTGTATGTAGGGGGGTGTCATTTGTCAGCACATAAATCTAAATCTGGAACTCAGCTGAAGTAGTCCAGTATGAACATCAACATCTTTTTGCTTATGCTTCTTGAAATGTTTAGGCTGCAAAAGACGAATGCTAGCAAACCAAAAAGAAAGCCATGAGGAAGACCTGTAAAAAAGGCTAAACCAGCCAGACTGCTGCCTTCCAAAATGCTTTCATGTTTGAAAAAAGTTAAGCATTTTCAAAGGTTTTGAAAGTGGCCCTGACATATGACTTGAGAGCCAGATGATAATATCTATCCCAGTAGGAACTGAATCAATACCCTAACAATATAAATCAATGATCTTCAGCTGAAAACGAAAGATCCTACATACTTAACATTGTAAATGTAGGTTAAATTCTGTGACTTTATTTCTTAATTTTTAATGGTAAATGCACACTTGCAATCACAGTTGCTTCATATCCTGTAATCTGTCATACCAATGGAGTTTTTGCAGTTCTCCCATCTAATGCCACTCTCCCGGTACTGGGGCAGTGACGAATTTGAGAGAGTCTTGTTCTCTCAAATAATCCACATTGGCCATTCATCATATCTAGTGTGATATTCTTCTCCTAGAAGACTAGGGCAAATATTTCAACAGCCAGATGTAGAATTGAAAGACCTTGTGGTAAGAGGTTTGCAGCTCTGATGTGACTGAGTCGTGAGCAAAGATCCAAGGTCTGTTTATCCACACCGCCAGAAAGCACTCCTGCAAGCTGTTGAGTGAATTTTCAGCCATTTGCTTTTCCATTAAGCTCTTCAATAAGGGGTCTTCTACCCTTCTACCTTTTTTTTTTTTTTTTTTTTTTTTTAAATAAATAAATATTATTATTATTATTATTTTTTATTTTCAACAAAGCTTTGAATTTTCTTGCAATGTGAATGGAAATTTGATTTGCCTGGGAGTAGACTCATATTTTGTCTTTGACCTTTCTTTTTTATGGATGCAACCACTCCTCCAAAAGTTAGGTACAAAAATAAGTTAGCATTGCGAAACATGCACCTAGTGATTTTGTCATGAAGCAGAAGTAACAAATTAACAGAAATTAACAGAAGTAACAAATTAAACCCTTTCCAGCATCTACTTGAATGTTTTAAGATGGATTTTCTGTACAATTTGAATATTTTTTCTACAGTGTCTAATTTCACAGATAAAAATGATAACGGAGGAATATGGAAGCCTTGTGGATTTGCTGGTAAAACTCCATCTCAAACATGTCAGTCATGGTACTTGTGAGAATCATTCTACTGTTACACTTTCTTTCACATACAATAGCAGTGGCAGAAGCCCACAATATTATTTCACGGTCACATTCTGGATTTGCTTTAGTAATCTCAAATTAAGTGTGAAGTGTAAGGAAAGTCCCCCAGATAATTCCTTCAATTTTCTGTCTGATCTTAGATATTTATCTTTAGAATGTGAACTCAAACAGACATGCTAAAGCATTGTGGAGAAAATAAAGTAATTTTATACCATGTCCTTGTTTTAGCTATGTTTGACTATGTTAGTTATGTGTGACTATGTTTCTGCCCTTTTTACTCTTTTAGGCAAGTTTTGTTTACCTGTGTTGTCCCTTATCAGCAAGCAAAGCAGTTTTTTTTTGTAAGAATAACAAAGATGGTTCTCTAGGATTTCATTTCTTAAGTTTTCAGATACTACTCCTATTCCCAGAGAAATGAGTTTCAATAAACTAACTAGTAATATAGTTAAGATATTGCCAGAATATTTTATTCTAATATCAACCGTATTAGTAGTTACTAATGATAATAATCAATTAATTAGCATTAGTATTACTGAGAGATTAATTTTACCTGCAGCCTTTTTTTAATTATTATTATTATTATTATTATTATTATTATTATTTAACTTTTCTTTTCTTTTTTAACCTAGTAAAGAAAAAATATCTAATAAAGCCAAGAAAAAAATCCCAACCCCCCTAGATACCGGTAAGCTCTAAGGGGCTAGGTTGTATTTGCAGTTAAATAACCAAACAGAAGAACTGCAAGCTAGCTTCAATGAGACAGATACTTGAACTTTCACAAAGCCTATGTTGAACTGTTGTTTTTGCAGAACCACCACGCTCTACAGGTCATAAAGGATCAACTAGGAACATATATATATATATACACACACACATACACACACACATATATATATCTTAAAGCACAACAGTGCTGACTTGGGCATGTGTAATCTTTCTGGAACTGCAAACACAGAATGCAGTAGCTTAGGCGGCATGCTTCTTGTCAAACTGCTGCCCTGCTTTTCTTTAGGGGATCTGAAGACATACAGTTGTGTAAATGGAATTCTTCACATATTTCTTTCCTCTGTAAAAGTTCTGCTGCAGGGACAGTTCATACTCACTGCACTGATGTAACCTGCAAGCTAAATTGGTGGGCTAACCAGTATGAATGGTGTAAACTGGGTAGGCTGGGAATTGTGCTGCAGCAAGAGACGCTGTCTCTCAGCTCCATGGTCTGTAAAATGTACCAATTTTCTTATCCATTTTGGATCCAGAAGTCTTACCTGGTAACACCTACATCAGCTAGAGATGGGTTCAGGCTGGTCTTAGTCAGAGCTGTGATGGTGACAGCAATTAGTGAGGGGAAATAGAGCAAGGTAGTGAATCTGCTTGTTGGACCTAGCAACTGCTGTGAGACTTCTGGGGGCTTTTTTCAGTATTCCTACATCTACAGACTTAGTAGTGATGTTGGCAGGAGGTAAGGGCAACCTAAATGCAGGTTCGCACTTAGGTTTACCCATGTTAGCATTCCATATTTGAGGTCTCCATGGCATTCCTTCCTCAGGGGAGCTGTTGAATGAAAGAAGGTAATAAAATAATTCAGTGAGCCATGTAAAATACATAAATAAATAAACCTTGATTGTACAATTTTTCCCCAGTCCCTCAGGGACTGGTGGACCTAACACTGATTTCTTTTGTTTTGGATTATGTAATGACTGGAGAGACTCTGGTGGTGGAATTTTTAACCCTTTCTGCTCTGGAGAACCTATATACTGACCTTAAGGTTTCCCATGGGAAATAAGAGAATTTGCTTAATCTCTTTGTATGGGACTAGCCATGGGTTATTGAAAATGACCTGTTGTTATTGTGCCAGTGAATAAAATGTCACAAGTAATTTTGGCAGAACTAAAGAACAAATTAATTGAAGGACCAGTCAGTGAAAGTCAGAAAAAAGTCATCTGTTTTTAATATCTACATAGGCTCAAATTCAACTTTTATTTCACATATAAAGATATAAACTCTGAAGTATGCACAGCTCTTTCTAGTATTACCTATGGCACTATTTTTATGAAGTTGCATTAAGCAATTTGATCAATAATCAAAGGCACCCAGATTAAAATTTAAAGGCAAATTGCATTGGTTGTTCCTGGTTTAAAAGGAACCTTAGATGTCTGAAAGGAACAGGCTTCTCTTAAAAAAGATTATTTTAGGGGATATCTAGGAAAAAAAAAAATAGCAAAACCAGTTTGCAACTGGCAATGTAGGATTATGTACTTATGAATCCTCAGGCCACATGTTGCATGGAGTTGAAGCAATTCCTTAACCTTAGAGATGGCTGCTCATAACATAAGAATGTGTAAATACAGAACACTCCCTGAATAAATACTATGGTTAGGAGCCAAGGGTTCTGCAAGTTAACAATGAGTTATTGTTGCTGTTATTGTTTATGATATTTTTTAATGGAATTGAAGAAGCAAGATGTAACAGGTCTACACAGGAATGGACGTATTACAATGACGAAAATTTGCAGCAGAGGCTGCACTTGGTCTTCAAATTGTTTACTGGTAAATGACGTCATACACTATCTACTCACTCCCCCGCACCTTTTATTTATAAAATCCCAATGGACTGTGGCCTTTTATTTCTTTCACTACCTTCAAAAAGGGCCTGGCTAATGTGGAGTTGCAGACTTTCATACGATGTGAAGTTCCTGCCAGTTTATACCCTTTATTCTTTTAGTGTGTGTCATGAAAATAAATCCACTACTTCCATCAATATTTTCTGAAGAACAAAGTGCGAGGACAAATTCTTTTCAGCATCACACCGAGGCAATGTGACTAACTAAGGGACTGTATGATGTAACTGGGAGCAGTTTGGTTTTTGCTGTATAGTATATGTGTAATAGAGATGAATGGAAAAGTCAGCAAGGGAATATTTTAGGCTGAATGTCAGGAATTGTTTCTTTTTACAGTGAAATCTTTTACAATAGAGAATAGTCCCTGGAGGAAAATGGTGGGAGCTCCTTTACTCAAGTCATTAAAAACTGGACAAACCTCTAGGAACACTGGAACAGTCTTAGATTGGCAATTATATGAACCACGAGCTCTTTTTCATCTCCAATTTCCATGAAAGATGGATAGATTGACAACTATTGAGGTAGTTTTACTGGTGTACTGCTAATGCAGCTCTTATATTTGCCAGACCAGGTTTTCAAAAGACATTTGGACAACAGTGTTTGAAGTTGTTCTTAAATCACACAGCAAAACTCTGTTCTTCAGGGAGGTGGCTTTCAGCAGAAAGAATTCAGTGTGTTCACCATTGTCCTCATCAGATTTTTTGCTTGTTTTTCTCTTGGGCAGCTAGGTCCATGTGAAAGACTTTCCTGTGAACTAATGGAACAATGGTCATGATGTACCCATTAAACATCACCCAAACTGAGCCCCTGTCTATCACTTCAGTCACGGTTGCTATGAAAAGTGTCTGGCTTGGAGGATCTCTTCAGTGAGTTTTAGAGTAGTTGATGTGCCTTGGCCACACTAACGTCACCTCCCTAGTAGAGAGGATCTATTTACTTGTAGGGGGAATAGGGAAATCTGAGAATTAACTGAGAATGAATTGGAAAGGAGTTTCCACCTGACCAAAAAGTTAAGGAAGCTTAGAAGTGAAATAAGAGCACACAGATGGAAACATTTCCCACTGCTGGTGTAGAACCTTTTATAGAGAATTTAAGCCATTTAATACTCACTTGCTTTTCTCATTTGCCTTTCACAGATCCTTTAAAAGTAGTTCACGGGTGCTGATGAGAACCAGTAGTCTATGTTCACAAACATCCATGAAAGGAAATGGGAGTGAAGAGCTGTGCTCTGTACAGTGATTTTTGATCACTGTACAGTGATTTTTGATCATCAGAAGGTGACTTCTACTCACTTTTCTTATCTGTCTTTAAAAGTAGCCATTACTGGACCTTGTCTTCTCACTTGCTTCAAGTTTCTGAAGTTGACAACTGTAAAGTAGATGTAAACAGTATGTCTTACCAGAAAAATTCTGAGTAGCCTGGGTTGATGCATGTTGTAGGTCTCTGCTTCTGGCAAAGAGTGTCTCTGCTGTAGTTGCAGCCAAGGAGCTCCAACAGCAAACAAGGAAAGAGAGAGGTGGATCTGCTTCCCTTTAAATAAAAGTTCTTCATTGCTACAGGAAAATAATTGGTGTTTCATGCCTTGTGATACTTTCTGTGTTCTTATTAAAAATACACCAAGGTCTGACTTTATGAAGTTTTGTATTATGACATACTTGGATTTAAGGAATCGTTTTGGATTCTCTGAACACAGTACAGAACTGCTGCTGATCTCCCTGTCCTCACTAATGCTGAATCACGTATCATTTATTTGTTTTGTATGTGTAGAACACATGACAGTGTTAATGTTTGTTAAGAATAAATGAAATAAAACTTCATCACCAGGTTTCCTGCTCAATATATTTCAAAAGTAGATAAGAAGTATACGATACACCTGTACAATAATTATTAGAAACTGCATATTAGCTGCTTTAGCACAGATGTTCCTGATGGTGGCATTTACTTTTGTTATTCCTTCCAGGTAGAGAATTTATTGGCTGTTGATGTTAATCTCTGACTCTTTTCCGTCTCTTCCATGTTGGCTCCAGAAATCAGGATGTAAACCTTAGTTGAAGGTGCCTAAAATCCCAGGTAAAGATGAAATCCATTGTATTATTTAAACCGTACTCAGAAGTGGCAGTCAAGAAACTGCAAGTTAGCTTATTTAGTTAAACAATATGCCAGGATTGTCTTGTGGAATTAGATAAAGCCAAAAAGTTTTAGGTGAAGAATGTAGAGTGTGAGTGAAAACAAAGGTAAAGATGTTTCCTGCAAGACGCAGTGGACCAAATTAATCTTAGAGTAATATTTTAAAATTTATTTTAAATGAAAAATATAATGATTATAAGAAACACCATGTTTTAAATGAAACCAAAAGAAAAAAGGGTTGTAAGTGGCTCAAAAGAAAAAAATGTGACTATTAGTACCTTTATTAGAAATATTTATAAAGTCTTTAATCAGATTCAAGTTCTAGAGCCATAATGCAGTATTTGCATGGTTTCAAAGAAGACCACTGCTGCTTACTACTGCTACTTTGTCACTTGCAGATGAGCTGGGAGGTATCTGCTCATCTTATGTCATTTAATTTGAAGAAGTACTTTTTAGGAAAAAAGAGGAAGAAATTTGGAAGAGGAAGCAAAGATCTTAACCAATGAATAATTATTATTACAGAAATAATAAATAATGATCATGCAAACGATCTGACAGGATATTAACTGTGATGAAAAATCACCTCGTCTTGTAAAGTAACCTGCCAAAAGCTGCATATATTTTAATATGTCATTTGCCTTATTGTGCTTATTTAAATCCTATGAACTAATACGGGGAAAAAACAAGACTTAGATCAGCCTATTTTTAGTTTCCAATGTGTGTGACAAGGAACTTCTCCCAGTGCACTTGGTTAAAGAAATAAAGAAATGAGCAAGAAGAAGGGAAGTTTGGTATAGCTAATATATATATATATATATATTATATATATATATATATATTTATTTTCTTTTTCATGGCACAGGCCATGAACTGAACTGTGTTACTAGCTGGGAGCAAGAAAACCAGTTGCCAGCCTTTCCTGGCAATTCTGGCTTTTGGCAGTGAAACTGGGAAAGCTTTCCAGCTGGGGAATCGTGGTGGAATCATTTTGCCTGGGGAAAAAGGCCTTGAAAGGAAGAGCACATGTGAGGAAGAGGGCCCTGCTCTGCAAGAGGGCATCTTTGGAGGGGTTGGTACAAGCAGTCCCACAGCTGCATGAAGGAATTATGCTGTGAATGCTAACAGATTAAAAAGAGCACTCTTTCAAGCCTCTCAGAAAGTCCTTACCTGACCTTGGGACAACAGAGTCAGAACGTATTAGATTAAACCAATCATCAAAGGCAGGAAAATTAAGTACTTAAGCCTGTTTTATGAGCCATCTCTGTCTATCTGCCTTTCCTTCTACACACACACACACACACACATATATATATGCATGTAACCTATTTTGACTGCACAGTATGTGAGTTCTAACACCATTTGGAAGTGTTACGCTTGGCACGTGTAGAGAATTTCTAACATGCCAGATAAAGCCTGGGTCCTTTGGAAAGTTGAGATGGCAGTCAGTCTGATTCCCTGCAGGGGTTATGCATCGTTTATAAGCTTTTAATCATATCTCAGAGTTTTGAAATAATGTTTTTGGGAGCTCAGCCTATTGTTTTCATCAGTTCTGGCTCTTTCAGCACTGGGAAGCCAATAATTTGGGGATCATCACTTGCTCCTTCACAGAAGGTGTTAGGACTTATGAGAATATGAATGGAGCTTGATAGGTTGCAAATGGCTAAATATGTCAGCATCTTGCTCAGCCATGAACTTTTGACTAAGATCACAGTAAACAGACAACAGTCCTGGTGGGCCAGATTTCACAGAATTGCCTCACGTGAGGTAGAGGTATAAAACTGTGATTCTTAACGTGTTTCTTTGATTAAAAAAATTCCATTAGTTTTCCAAGCTGTGTCTTTGCACATATTCCCAAAAGTGTATTCAGTTTACATGGCAAGTGCTTGGTAACAGGAGGGCTGCTGGGGTGGCCTCTGTGTGCAGAGCCCAGGAGCTACCCTGTGTCAGATCAGAGCTGGCTCCAGCTGGCTCCAAAAGGAACCTGGCACTGGCCAGAGCTGAGCTAGGGAGTGATGCTGGTTGGGCCTCTGGGAGAGCAGATTGAAGACAGGGAAAAAAAAACTGCTGCACAACAGTAGCTGGGAGAGAGGACACCAAGCTCAGAGAAGAAGGGAGGGCAGGAGGTGCTCCAGGCATGTAGCAGCAGTTCCCCTGCGGCCTGTGGAGGAGCCCCCAGTGGAGCAGGTGGATGTGGCCTTCCCCAGCCCCATGAGAATAGATCCTCTGCAGAAGGTATAAAGCATTACTCAGGATTTGGACTAAAGTTCATATGTGATGTGCAAATTGTGAAGCTATGTATGATAAAATAAGTATTATAGTAATTTAACAAACATGTATGCTATGGCAATATAAATAAATGTATAATATGCAACCTGTAGTTACTACTGGATTTATGCCCTGCCAGACTCTAAAAAATAATTTAGCAGCAACAACAACAACAAAAAAGCAAAATACCAAAAGCATAGTAATAACTGTCATACTACAGAGCACATTTGTAAACATATTCCTGATATTAAAGATGAGTTCTTTGGGGTTTAATATAAAATAAGAAAGCAATTAATTCCCTCCCCCCCCCCCTTTTTTTTTTTTTTTTTTTTTTTTTTGTGCTTTAGGAAATCCTATTTTCAACTCAGCATTGAACTATCTTTAATTCTTATCTGCATCAGCATGGTTATTATTAGTGCTTACCAACATGAAAAAAGATTTAAGCATTAACATCTACAGGATGTAAAGTGACTGGTTTGTAAAATGAACTGGTCTTCAAAAATGGAGTTCAGCTTCTTGCAGTGTAGCTCTCTGAATTTTGGAGGAAATCAGGAACTTGGGTTTACATGGGAGGTATACAAAAAATTATTTTAGGGTATCATCAAAGTCACCACAAAAGCTCATGAATTCAGAGCTGTTGTTTCTGAGCAGCCATAATGTGAGCAAATTGAGATTCTGAGCTTTGGAACAAAAGCAAAGATTTGCTTAGCAAGACTGATGAGCTGTTGAGGTTTGAAGTTTTAGGCTGGCAAGGGGAAGCTTCTGCCTTTGAAAGTTGTCTTTAGTGTTATTAGTGAAATTTTAGCTACATTGCAACAGAACAAAAGGAAGTCAGAACAAGATAGTATTTTGTAAGAATCTCAGGCAGGCACTGTTTAACCAATTGGTATTTTCAACACGTCTAAATCTCATGATGGCCTGAGAGATGGATATTAAAACACAAGCTTCATTTCAGATGGATGGATCTCTATGCTATGCTTCTATTGATAGATTGTCAGGAGCTCTTCTAATCTATATAAGACAGGGAGTCAAGTGGATGGAGAACAACTTCACAGAAAGGGAGCTGGGCGTGCTACCTCAACAGAAGCCAGCAGTGTGCCCTGGCAGCCAAGAGGGCAAATTACATCTTGGAGTGTATCAAGCGTAGCATAGTCAGCCAAGCAAAAGAGGTGGTTCCCCTGCTATATTTAGTGTTGGTTCAGCATCACTTTGAGTATTGTGAACAGTTTTGGTTTCACAATATAAAAAGGATATTGATAAGGATAAAAGGCACTTGAAAACCTCCAGAGGAGGGTGATATATCTGGTGAAAGGGCTGGAAGGCCTGTCCTGTGAGGGGAGGCTGAGGACACGTGAGGCGCCCAGCCTGGAGAAGAGGAGGCCGAGAGGCAACCTCCCTGCCCTCTGCATCTCCTGAGGAGGGGAAGCACAGAGGGAGGCGCCGGCCTCTGCTCCCTGCTCACTGGTGTCAGGACGTGTGGGAACGGCACAGAGCTGTGCCAGGGGAGGTTTGATCTGGCCACGAGGGAGAATTTCTTTGTTGTGAGGGTGGCTGAACACGAACACTGGCACATGCTTCCTAGAGAGGTGGTTGATGCCCCACTCCTGTCGATGCCCAGGAGGCTTTTGGGCACTGCCCTCAGTAATGTGCTTTTAACTTTTGGTTATCTGTGAAGTGGTCACACACTGTGACTCAATGATCTTTGTAGGTTCGTTTCAACTGAACTATTCTATATACATATTTGGTATATATAATCAAGATTGACAAACATAACTGCACTGCATAATAAACTATAATTTAATGTATAGATGTATATAATATAATGCAATTCCAACTACATCAGGTTGCCCATAGGTCAATCCCAGCGTGTACTAGTGTCTGAGTAAATAAAATCAGAGCAGATTTTTTGGATGAAACTTCATTCTTCATTTATCCAAAACAGAAACTTGCAGAAAGTATTACACAGATATTCCAGATGCACATCTTATCTTGACTTTGAGGTCAAGAATTATTTTATAAATATTTGATCTCTCAACAAATGTTACGAAAAATTATGTATTATTACTTCAGTAGGAGAGTGACAATTTTTTCTTCAGAGTTCCCACCCCCCCACCCCACACAGGCTAGCTTTGATTTAGACCTGACAGTTAAAAAGAGATAGTTATGTAATTCCAATTTAAAAAAGGTAAATTTTTATTAGATTTACCTATGTTATGAAATATTATGTAGTTCACTCACCTGTTTTCCATGTGAAGTGGTATCAGGGAATCTGCATTTAATACCATTTAATAAATAGCCAAATGCTAATAAGTGTGACATTCCAGCTCTTTGAGATCAAGAGATTTCAAATCACAGGAGAGAAATGGTATTATCTCCTCTGCAGAGCCTTTTGAGAGGGGAAGTAACAAGGCAGGAGTTTACAAATTAAATTGGAGGTGCTGGATATATACAATGACATTTACTCAGTTTAGATTGTCATAATTTTGTCTTCTGAAACTAAAAAAGCTACAAATCTAAATGATGTCCTTGAAAATCCTTTTGAGACTGACTTCAATTTCTATCCACTTTGCATTCTAGGAGCTTTTTTTTTTTTTTTTTTTTTTTTTTTTTTTCTTTATGGGAATAGAGCACTACTGAATTATTATTTAGCCAGTAAAGACAAGATCTACTAGGGGATTTAGCAGATCCAATGATGAGCAGAAGGAGGTGCATTGATAATGACTTCAGCAGAGCAAGAAACAAGAATGATACCCATTTAGTATCCTTCACGTGAAACAATGCAGCATCAAGGTTTTAAGCACAGCTGTTGCAAACCTCTTTGGGATCCTAACTCTTCTCTCTCTCTCTCTCTCTCTCTTTTTTTTTTTTTTTTTCCCCCTCAATGAATCTTTGTCAGTGAATGCCAGAAATTTCTAGAAAGCTTATTTCATTATCTGGAGAGTGGGGGAAAACCTACATAACAGTTAAGCAGATAAAGGATTCTATACATCTACCCATGTTTTTCTCATTCCTCAAGGGTATTTCTTTTTTCCTCTCTTGGAGCTGGTAATAATTTTTTATTTTCCTGTATTTTTGAGAAAACCCACCACCAATTTATCTTCCTTATATGTATTTTCTGGTAGTTCTAATTTCAAATGTGTTTAAGATACTACCTGTTTATTAAAATTGGTAATAAATGACCAGAGCTAGTAAATTTTAATCCTAGAAAACAAGAAACATGATTATCGTATCTCCTTCTCTGGAGATATTCAAGGCCTGTCTGGATGCCTACCTGGGCAGCCTGCTCTGAGGAACCTGCTTTGGCAGGGGGGTTGGACCCGATGATCTTTCAAGGTCCCTTCTAACCCCTACAGTTCTGTGATTTTGTGATCATGTCATTTAAATGCTCAGATATGATGGCAAAAAAAAAAAAAAAAAAAAAAAAAAAGCATGAAATATGTAATGATTAGGTGTAATATTGTAATAGGTAATTATTTGAACCCCTGAGCCTTTTATCATCCTTTTCCTCTGAGGAGGGTGAGTGAGAGAGCACAGTGGAGAAGCTTCACTACCTGCCCCTGTGAAAATATGACACTGTTCTGAAAAGAATTTCTGTAAGAAAGGTCAAGAATTTCCTTTCTGAATCTTTCTGAAACTGGGGAAGTTTAACTCCCTCTGTAATTCACCATGGGGTGCTTTTGCTTTGGCTGGTGAAGATGCGGGTAAGTGAAGGCAGTCATCACATCCTTGTAAAAGCTTTCTATTCATTTCCTTTCTGAGGGAAGAAGAGGACCTAAGAGCAGTTTCACCAGATCAGATCACTCAATCAGCAACCTGTCTTTGAAGCCAAAACTAGATGTTCATAGAAAAAATGTATGAGCAGAATCTGAACAGTGATGATTACATAAGAGATGTCTGTTTCTCACCTGTGGGTTGAAGTCTAGCTTCTGTGCATGGAAAAGAGAAGCAGAAGCTATGTCCTCACTGGTCATGTTCCTCCTAGCATGTTTTCTTAAATACATTTTGAGACGGGAGGTTGCATTTTTTAAATCAGGATGTCCAGCACCTGATACAAAAACAGGTGGCCTAGTGAGGCTGTTCATTTGAATTGCCTTTTTTAGAGGTATATAACTCATATTTTCACAACACTGCATCTATCACTGCAAGATCTTTGTTCCCAAGAGGTAATCGGCATTTTTATGAACAGTACATTTTTATGAACAAAGTCAAGATTGTTTTTTCTTTCTCCATGTGCTATATTGTACATTTGTCTACATTAAATTACTTCTATCACCTTATTCCCCAATCACTTAGGCTCATAATTTGGGCCTCCATAGTTGGATCTCATCTTTATTATCTTGGAGTCCCATACCATAGCATTTCCCATAACAAGCCAAACATTTATTTGGGAGCTGAGAGGAATAGGAATTTGAGTTTAGGTTTTAGTATCACTGTGTTTGTGTTTTTTTTCAATGTTGCATAAATTTTTCTTCTTTTTTATTTTACTTTTGGAGAGGAAGGGGCTCTGGACTGGACCTGGGCTGTTACAATCAGATACCAGTGTCAATTCCATCTGCTGTTGGCTTGAGAACTGTGAGGACAGTTTGGATGTTGCCATAAGCACTCTGTCTCTCAGCACATCCTTTGCTATGAACTTGTCAGTACTGGCTCTGCGGCCCCTCCAGTATCTGAAGCACAGTCCTCAAAGTCAAACTTTTATTTCCATTCTATTTCTCTTCTCAGGCTAATGTGACAGTGAAGGAAGTATATGCTGAAGTCACAGTCCATTTCTTAACACAATCACAATTCACTTCATGCAGTTATTTTGGATGACAAACACACTTAGAGTGATTATATTTGTAGCATTTTCATCTCTCTGTGGCATTCCTGGCAAAATTCTCCGTGGGTAAATGGAAGGGGCCAGGGAAAAACAAGAAATGCCTGCACTCTTACAGTTTCCTCACCAGTCTTAAGCATTGTTCATTTTAGGTTGCAGAACTCATCTTCTCAGATATGTTTTTCTGATTTGAATGAATCTTCTGCATTCAATCTGCTCTAGATCTGGATGATTCACAGCCAAAGATATGCCTTCTCCTTACACCCAGTCTTTCTGGTTATCTTCCTATTGTTCTGCTTTTCTAATGCCAAGAACACAGTGTCCTCTCCTGAAGAAACTGCTCTGTGCAAAGTGCAGTGTACAGGTAACTTGAAGTTGTGTGCAGTGGGAACTCAGCAGTGAGGTGCTGTTCATCCCTAGTTTGCTGGGGCTACAGGCAGCCCAGAACCTGGAGAGCTGATGCAGCAGCCAAAAAGGCTTTCAGTGAACTGCAAGTTCCTCAGGTGCACCTGACTCCCTTGCTTTCCTCCCAAATCAGTATTGACGTCTGAACTGTTTAACTTATTTATATATTTGTTTTAATATTTACTATATTGTTTAACCTGTTGCTCTGAATTTCAGTGTGTATGTTAAACAAATCTGAGGTTATTCTGGGTTATTTTCTTTGCCTTCTATCCACTTACTAATAATTATTTTTAATCCTAGCACTTTAATGCTAAGGGACATCCAGATCCTGGTAAAATAAGCAAGGGAGTTAGATTCAGCAAGATCACTATTTTCCACTATCGCTGTTATGATGGCAAGTTGTAGCTCAGTATGATTTTTGCTGGTATTAGAAAAAGATCAAATGCTTGGTAGTGACCTGAAACCAGGGTTTCAGGGCTGATCTTGTCTCAGTGGCTGCAGTGTTGTTCAGCACCTCCCCTGCTGGCACTGGCTCCCACAGTGCTGGGGTGGAGAGGCCTGACCTCCATTCTCATTCATGGGGAACCAGCAGCAGCCCCCTGGATTTTGCAACTTATAGGCTTTTGCTAGGAGCCAGTGTTCAGGAAGGAGACTGCATTAAGCTGACGTATAAAATCAACCTCCTACCATGAATGTTATCCTCCCAGCAAAGACCTTGGGATTCTGATGGCTCATCAACATCCTCTCCTGCTCTTCTTAAGCAAGACAGAAACTGTCACCATCAGGATGCCCAGAGACACTGGAAGGGTAAGCGTAACACCTGAGAAACTAGGAAGGTTTTTTGGTATAAAATTTAAGAAAATATTAATGATGCTTTCCTATATTAGATAGTTTGGACTATGTTGTTAAAAAAAACAACAAACACCACAGTTGAACTAACAGTAAATTCCTGGTTCTATAGTGTTTTCCTTTTGGTGCATAACAAGATGTTGAGTGTAAAAAAATCAAGGGCAAGGACAGAGGAAGACAAAATGTATTTTACATATCTTAAGAGCAAAGTCTACTCTACTTTAAAGGACTTGATTTTTGTATAGGAAGAGAAGAGCAAAGAATTGTAAGAAAGACATTTTTTTTACCAATTAAATTATTTTCTGAAAAAGGATGATTACATGTAAGCATTGTGGAATGGGGAGAGTACATGCAGCATTGTATGGATACAATATGCCACTTAAATACATTTTAACCAATTTCTGTGTGACCAAAGACTCAAATAAGAGATGACAATTTTTAGAAAGTAGAGCAAAGGCTTATTGAGAAAAGGATTAATGCTGCAGAGGGCCTCTCTTTCCACCTCAGAGACTTCTGGCAGACATGACTGCCTTTTGGGAAGCAACAAAGGGAAATGGGTTTCTTCCCCAACACACAGACTTTTGGCCAAAAGTAGATGGTGTGAACTGGTGTCTGGCAATTTAGCTGACTTCTCTAGATGTTATTAGCAATGCAGATGTAATCAAAAGCCTAGTTTGTTTTTAAGAGAAGTCTTACTAGAAGTCTTTCCATGTCTTTGGTACATGTTGTAGTTCATAAAAAGCATTACCTAGGCAGGAGATGTGGTTCCATGCATTTGACTGTGTGTTTACACTGGATTTTTTCTGGAGGCACAAACAAACTTGTCTGTGTATGTAGAACCAGAGGATGGTGATTTCAAAGTGTGCTTTTTTTTCTGGTTTAGCTAAACTCTTTGTAGAGTAACTAATGCATGAAGACTACTACTGTAAGATTTTGCAGATTTAAATGTTACGAAGGGGAACTCAAGGATTAAAACAAAGACATCAAAATATCATATGCTATTTTTTGTCTGCTAGAGAATCAATTCAGCTGCATGTAACTTTAGGTTCTTATTACTGCAGAGGTGAAAAATGCAACCTTAATGTGCCTTGTAATCAAATCCAAAACCTTGGATCCCAAGCCACCATGCAGTTAAATGCTCTGGGAGATTGTTCTTTATCTTCTTGGAGGTAAAAATAAATCCATGAAGAAAGTGCAGTAATTCTTCCATATGTTTGGACATTCTCATTCCCCTCCTGTTCATGAATGTTCTTTAATGTTTCCCCCACTAGTGGGTTTCTTTTAGCCTTGTACAGATACCTGATGGATGATCGATGTCCTGGAGCCTCAGTTCTCCTGGGGCTTCCAGCCTAACCTCGAAGCCTTCAGGTGTCATATATATTCAATGCCTTGGAATTTTTTTCCATCCATTTTAATCCTCTATCATCAATCTGTTAACAATCGCTGTATGTTTTGTTTCATCTCAAGAAACATCTGGAATAGTTGTACATATTTAGTATTTTTTGTTGAAAGGATCTTTTTTATTTGGTCTCATATGTCATTTTTCTTCTTTCATATACTTTGCCTAGCTACCTATTTTCACTTAAATATATCGGGTCATGAATTTGTAAAGTGGATCGTTGGCCTGCCATCAAATAATTTGTCTTTGAGCAATTGACTATGCAGCTTTTTAGTAGTGAGTAAGTCTTCTGTATTATCTAAGAGATGTTTGACACCCTTTTAGAGAAGTTTTCAAATCTTTTCTAAACAACCAATTGTTGTGACCAGACACAAACTTAGCAGTGCAAACATTTCCAAATAAAACAATAAACGATTAAATGACAGATAAAAAGCTAACCAAAGGCAGAAATGCAGAGTTTGTCTAACATCATGGTAGCCATGGTAGTTTCAATTCAAAATAAAGAATAATAGTTATAGTGTAAATTTTTGGTATAACAGTCTGTTGGGAAGAGCACTTTTCTGGGGAAATAAATGGAAACAAACAAACAAACAAAAACAAAACAAAACAAACAAACAAAAAAAACAAACACTACATTGTGCCCATCTCAGTTCTCTGGTCACATCTTGGAGGACAATGCTTCAAACACCAAGCTAACAAATAGTAATAAAATGGTGGTAAATGGGTAGAGGTGGAGGAATCATTTGTTTTTCCTGGAAGTAATGCTATGTAGAACTTGTAGTAGTGCAAGAATGTGAAAAAGGGCCAAAAAGGGGGCAAAGCAGGAGTCCTGAACGAAGGCATCCTTCTCAAATGGGTAACCCTGTTCCTGGGGTGATTTGCCCTGGACAGAGAGGAGACTGTGAGCAGCCTCTGACACTCATGCCAATGTAGATTGGGAGCATAGTTAAAGATGGATCTAGGACACAAATACATCCCTGAGACCCATAATTTAGATGGAGCCTCTGAGTTGGAGGCCAGTTATCTTTACGTTGTGTCAGCTGCCTCTGCTTCTGATGTAATGGAGAGGCATCTTAAAAGGAAATGCTGGCCTCTAAAATTTGACTGAGCTCCCTCTCCCTCTCCCTCTCCCTCTCCCTCTCTTTTTGTTCTCTTCTTTTTCTCTAACTAGTACTTTGAAAAGAGCAGAAATTTGTAATTTGAACCATAAGCATATTAAATTAACTCTCACTCTTGGCTAATACACTTAAGGACTTTGCTTTCAACCTGATTTTAGAACTTGCTCATCTGTACTTCTGGCTCCTATGTTTTAGGAAAGAGGTCTAATGTCGCTGTAAGCATTAAGATTTGGCCATGTTCTGTTCCAATGTAACAGTTCTGTGGAGCTGCAGGAAGTTTTATTTCTGTTGCACATCTGCAGTAAAAACCAGGCATTTGAAACCTGAGCCCCTTAAGGGCCCAGGTCTCAGAGATATTGATCATCTCCTGCAACTTTTTGTCTGCTTTCAATTCCCATTGCAGTCAGCAGGAGACAAGGCTCTCAGCACCTTGCAGGATCCAGCTCACAGAGGCTACTTTTGGAGAAACTTGTCTGCCTATGTATTCAACTGGCTGGATGATCTCTCATCAGATGGCTCCATATGTTACTGCACAACCCAGATATTTCTGCTGTCAACTGTAGGTAAAACAATGTCTGCATTGTCTGGACTCAATTTGAAAAGTTACTAAATGAAAGCGAGTTAGAGTAAATGGATTTAAGTGTTTTTTGAATATATATATATATATATATATATATATATATATATATATAACACTTGAAGCTGCAGTTTAGAGTACTGCCTATATTCAGAAGGGAGGTCATTTCTATGAACTTCTCTTTTCGAGTCATTTTCCTGTTTAATAATTTAATAATTAAAGCAGTTTAACAATTAAAGAATAGGGGAGATTATGTCCTAAATGAGGTTTCAGTCCAATTCAGAATAAGTCATGTAGTAATGAAGGACATAGGTGACTCTCCAGTTGACTGAGGTGGTGGAGGCAATTCATATATGATGAGGTCCCCAAAGCATCTTCAAAAGGAATAGTGAAAATTTAGTATGACTGGAAATGCCAACTACCCCTGAACATCCCAGGCTGTCATACCAGTTGGACTGGGGGAAGAAGAAAACCTCATACAATGACTTCTGTGGAGAACTAGAGAAAATGTTTTTGTTTTTTTTTTTTAAAATCAGTCCTGCAAATTTGAACATTCCCTTTTAGCTTTTCCTCATAGATGCATTTATGAATAATGCAAATTATTGAACTTAATGCAGGAGAACTTATGCAGAAGATGATAGTGGATGATCCCTTCATGATCCCTTCTACCTTACATTCCCTGAATAAAAAATAAAAATCTAGAGATAGACTATACTAAACTAAAAGCTAAGCTTTAACACTATGAAAAAAAAAAAAAAGAGAGATTAATAAAGAAAAAAAGAAACCTATGTCTAGCATTTGAGGCACTGAAAGAGCTAATTTCTAGAAATGTGAGAGACCTCTTAATCCAGTTGAAGTCAAGGAGAAATGGTGCAGAACCTCAAAAAAAACAAACCTGAACTATCTTAAATTAAGCAATAAAAGTTGAAAGAATTACAAAAATGTTGAGCTTAACACTTATTGAGTAAACTTTTTTTTCCCCCCATCTTTCACATAGCCATTTCAAGTATATTTAGCATACACTTTCACTACACTCCTGCCCCTCCCCTTCTCAAATGGGACAGAACACTTTAAGTTGCCTTCCCAGTTAGAGTTTTGGTCTTGAGTTTTCCTGTTTTCACTGGAGTTATACATATGCCACATGGAGCCAAAATGGACAGTATACTGACAGGTGAAAGCTGGTGATTTGAAAGAAATCCCTCTTCCACAGACTGAGTCTAACCTCATCCTGAGCAATTATTTTGGTAGTACAGTTTCCATTTTCCAAGCAGCAACACTACCAAAGATTTTGGTCTGTTCAGTGCAAAACTTTCTACCTAAAAAATTTGAAGCTATATCAGCAGCCCATCGGAATCAGCTGGTGGATTGAGAACAAGAAACAGAGGAAAGGCACAAATATATATGCAAAAAATATATAAATTATAAAAAAAGACACACACATATATATATAAAGAAGAAGAAAATCTTCATTTAAGCAGTTCAGTTTCTGTAGAAAAACAGTTATGCTGAAAAGACTGGAGCCGATTCCCTCAGGCAGCGACTGCTTGGGTGATAGCTTCGCACTGGCAATAGCAGTCTGCAGGTAGGAGTTCTTAGCTCCTTGGGGAGGTTGAAAATGCTGTGGTGTACCTCAGAATTCCTTGGTAATGCACACAAGCCTGATTTTTCTGTGCCCATGGAGGAAGATTACGTTGAGGGTGAGAGAGGAAATGGGAAAGTTATGGAGGGTGCCACATGGAGCTCTGTGCCACTGGCCACTAGCACAACCTCCTCTTTCCTCCCTGTCTCCTGGAGCACTCATCTTTACTCCATCTGTTCTTCTGGTAGCTGTATCCGAGGAAAAGAAAGTCACTGAGGTAAAATGCCTCAGTTGAGTGGCTTAAGGTACAAGACCTCTTGTAGCAACATCTTCCTAGATTTTTTTTTTATTATTATTTTTATTGTTTTAGTGTTGTGTTCCCCTACTTCCATTGACACAACTCACTGCTGGGCCTTACAAAGTCAAATATATGTTCAGAATTATGATCTCTAAATGTTAGATTTATTATTAATGAAGAACACGGTTTCTCAGTCAGAGCATTGCTGTGGCTAATGCCATGGCCAGGCAGAGTCACCCTCTGCCTCCTGGTGCACTGAGGCAGCTGTGCTGGATCCTCCCAAGCCTGTTGTGAGGGGCTGAGGCCTATTTCTGCTGCACGCAGCTGAGCTTTCATCCACCTGGCCTTGAAGAGCTCTTGCTGTGTGCCACAGGTCCAGGAGAGGAGGCCGCGCAGTACACCCTGAAGTGCTTGTACCACAGTCTGTTTTGGTGTGATGGGTTACTGCAGCATCTGTATTGAGTAGAGGAGCCTGCCTAACGCAATTTGGTGCTTGACTAGTGCCACTTGAAGTAAGAAATTGCAACACTTATGAGAAATATTGCTAATTGAATTTCAAATAACAAAAGCCATTGAAGAAACTGTTCTCCATGGGATTAATCTCATGAACAGGGAAGGGAGGATGCATACAAGCCATTTTGAGTTGCTTATTCCAACTCACAGTATATGTTAAACCAAGTCAGATTAAAAGGCTGCCTCTTTATGAGCAGGCGGTGCTGAGTATGATTGCAAACTGGGTCTTTTCACAATGATTGTGTATTTGGTTCACTCTCAAAAATAGTTATTCTAGACTCTCTGAGGAAAAATTTATTTGTGCCTTTATTTAAAGAAAATATTTGAAAACCCGGGTACAGCTTGGTCTTGCTTTTCCCAACCGGAAGAAATATTCCTGCTTTCAAACACTTTTAACAGCTGCAAGGAAGCCACAGTCAACTTTGATCTGTCAGTGAAATTAGTTTTCCTTGTTAATAAAACCTGATATCTTGGACAGGATGTTTAAGAAGTGATTGTGGACCAGTTTTAACCATCGGTGTGCAAACAGGAGTCAGCGTTAAACTTGTGTTTAATAGAAGAGATACGCAACCTAAACAGACATAGCAAATTGAGTCCCTCCAGAGAAGCACACAGCCCGCCTTGCTGCAGGCCTGTTTCTGCCCCCTTTGAGGTCTGTCATAAATCTTCCGTTGCCTTTTTGATTCAGTGTCAGCTGCTGTGACTGTAGCTGCTGTTGGGGGGAAGTTTGTGTACCTCCGAGCAGCTGCCTGGAGGGTCTTAAGTAACTTACCACTGGCTGGTGCAGGCTTTTGGTCAGGTATGACCTTATAGATAAGAATGTAGGCACTCCAAGGCTTAGATGTGGGTTTTCTGGGTATCTCTGTGATAGGTAGGTGCCTAAATGCCTATCTTGATTCAGGCTGTGTGTAGCTAGATGTATATTCGTATGTTTTAACTGATGTCAATGGGACTATTTACTTGGGTTATTCATGCCCTTAAATGGTTTAAGAAGGAGGCCTCAGTGAGGTGAATCAGGCACCGGAAACCTAAAATAGATTTCCAATAAACCTAATTAATTCAGAATTCTGATTTTCATTACAATGTATTAAGTTAAGTCAGATACTGAATAGGAGTAGAAACAAAATGATGGACATGGTGGCACTTCCTGACAGGTTGCGGGTACAGTACTTGTCATCAGATAAAGGGGATCTAAAGGTTAGCATAGATGAGTAGATATTTTTAACATTTGAGAGACAATTCCAGAAAAAAAAAACATGTGAGAAAAGAGATGACAGCTTGCCGTACATGAGAAATCTGCCCAGTATTATATACAAGGAAACAATATAGTGGAGTTGTGTTGGGAAATACAAGAACTGTTGTTGATTTTATGAAGTTATATAGCACTTAACCTGGTATTCCCGGATGAAAAAGAATAAGAAGAAATCCATGTTTAGAAGTGAGGATGGCTGAAAAGAGGCAATCTGGAGAGGTGAAAATGTAATAATTTCCTCCAGCAGCAAACACAATGGAAATGAAACTCGTCTGTCTATACACTCTTACCATTTGAGATACTCTAGAGTATTTTGCAAGGCCTCCAACTGCAGTTCCAGAAGAGCTTGGGTCTCCTGTAGGTCCTGTGCAGACATTTTAAATGTCTTTCAGCAACCCAGATGTAGTGGGGGCTTTTGTTTAGGGAATGGAATCTCAATGTAGTAGACTTTACTTTTTTTGTGCTGACTTTTAAATGTGAAAAATTAGACTCAACAAAGTACTTATGCTCCTTTTAGTTCATTTTACTGGAAAAAGAGAAGACGAAAAAAAGAAGGTAAGAACTTAAGTGCTGTGCTGAATCTGGGCCAGGTAAGGAAGTTCATCGCACACAACAGCCAGGGCCAGCTATTCTCCATGTATTCATACAGCCTTCCTGGGAACACTGATCTTAAAGAGAGTGCCTTGGTTTCATGTGAGGAAACAATACAGAATTAGGAATTCGGCTGGATCATAGTGGGAGTACAGATCTGCTGAATGCAGGTGAGGGCTGTGATTTTATATAACCTGGGAACCTTCAGAGATACTTGCTTCATTAATGTTGGTCCTCTTAATGCAACTCCTTAGGAGACGCATAAATTAGCTTGGTTTCTGTATTACTGTCTATTTAGTCTGACTGCAGAGAGATGATTCTGGACATGGGCATGATGAGATGTTTGGTTGTGCATGAAATGAGTCATCTCAAATAAAGAAGGGAAGAAGGCCAGCTGAAAATGATTCCACTTGGATTGATAAAAAAAAGTGAATGTATGTGTGAATTTACTGTAGAAAGAAGAGACAGATTTACTATGTTTTTTTGTTGTTGTTGTTGTTTTGTTTTGAAAATTTAATCATGTTGTTAAAGCAGTGCAATTTTAATGTTTAACTTTGCATTTCTGTAAGAAATATATAAATCTTAAAAAGTAGGAGCCTAAATGGTTGTTATGATCTGACCTAGTGGATAGCATTTATTAGTCCTGAATGTGAAGGGAGATGATTATCCACCAAAACAGCAAACATTAAGACCCCATGAATGTGTGAAACCATTGGTGAGTCCCAAGGTTCTCATTTGTGCTAGGCCAGAAGACCTGAACTGGTGTAAAGTCAACCTCACCTTAGATCAGTTCTGAGGAAAGCCCTGCTTTTAAATCCAGTAGCATCAACTGCAAATGAAAGTCCACTCAAGTTTTAGGTAGGCAAAAGTAAAACATCTTCAAATATTTCATTGTTAACTTTGTGCTGTATTAATCTTCTCATTTGTCTTTCAATCAGACAACATCTGTTCTTTCTCCTATAAACTATAAACTCCAGCTATAAACTCTAGCTTTACCTTACATAGTTGTTTTTTAATTTCTAAATAAATACTTATGTGATTCTTCATCATACTAATAATTTTAGTTACGGTGGTTGCAATATGTACTGAAGATGCTTTTTTTTTTGGTTGAATTTGTCTCCATTTCAACTTTTGTTTAAAACCAACACTCATTAACTTCAACTCCACTATTAAAATAAATAAATAATAAAAATAAAATAAAATAAAATAAAATAAAATAAAATAAAATAAAATAAAATAAAATAAAATAAAACAAAACAGAAGCACTTTGGGGAAAAAATGAACCAAGCCACCAACAAAACAAAACAAAAACCAAAAACCCACAAATGTTGATTAAAAACGGGGTAGTCCTGCTCATATGTGTGATCTTGTCAGACTGGCCTTTTTCTTTCCAGATGTCACAATTTTATGTGGTGTAAATGATACTCTCTTTACCCAGATGGTCTAAGATAAAAACAGCTTCTGGGAGGTATACACTATTTAATTCTGTACATCCAGGATCTATAAAAAAAGAAACTGGTCAGTAAAGTGTCTGAATTTTGCAATATTCATTTGGGGATAGAAGCCCTGAACTGACTGACTGCACACTTGACCAGATGTGGTCTCATCTTTATAGAAAACAACCAGACCACCAATAAAATTATTCAAAATATGACTCAGAGTGGCAATCACAGGACTGCTATTCTCATCATAACAAGCTCCACTGTGCACAAACAGTAAGGGTCAGATTTAGTTCTCATTTACACTGGAATATAACTGTATTGAAGGGAGGGGATTTTTTTTTTTTTCTTCTCATAGAGAAGAAAAAAAAAGTGACTTTCATCCCCTTTTTCTGTACAGGCATAACACACATTAGGAAGCAGATAGGTAATTCAGCACATATTAATAGAACCAATAATTGGACACAAAGGGCTTAATTAATTTTGTTCTTGGATGGTAGTATATGGTGTAGGAGTCTCACTGAAATGAAAGCCACATATCTGAGGGCAGAGCTGACCCATATAAACTGAGTGTGGCTTCCCTCTTAAATGCCAGAAGTTATTGGATTATTTTCAGAAGGTCTCCTTGGAAATGATTTGAAGTCAGCAAATAATCAAATGGAGAAGTATTTTAAATTACCTTATTTTTGTAAACATGGTGTTAGTTTTCCTAGAAACGAGACCAAATGCAACAAAGCTCACTATTTAGCTGAGTTAAGTTAAGGATGGGCTGAAGACAGTGTTTATACAGTGCCATAGTCTAACCTAACATAAGCAGGTGCCCTCACAGTGCTATTTGTACAATAGCATCTGGTATTCTAGTTTTGGGTTTGACGACCCTAACTGCACTTCCCCAGAGCATGCTGTTTGCCTGCTTTCTGCAGACCCTTTCGTACAAAGCTCTGCTGAAATTCGCTGCCTTGGAGAGTTGTAGGTGATGCAGAATTGTTCGGTGACTCCCAGGTGCTAGGAAATCTGGAGTCAGTAGTATGGGCAGCAGCCACCCCTGTACTGCTGCCCCCGTCAGCATGGGTGGTTGTGGCAGGGAAGGCAGGCTGCCTGGTTGCAGCTAAACACATACCCTTGCAGAACACAGTACCAAGTGCAAGTTAAAGAACATTCCTGCTTTGCCTAGTCTACGTGGGAATAGGAAAGATTCATACAAAGCTTAGTGGAGTCCCTGAATGCCACCTTTTCTCCTTTGTCCCAGCTCCTCTGTATGCTGTATCTTCAGCTTCAGTTTCCTTGTACTCTTTTCTCTTTAAATAAGACAGGTAGAAGTTCAGGGTGTTGACTTAGTGCTTTTTACAAGTGAATTTATGACGTAGAAAGAGTAATAAATGCTAAGTAGAGTTTATATCTTAGTATGTAGGTTGCTTCTTCAGAGGTGATTTTTAAGTGTAATTTATTCTTCAAGAACTGATTTTCTTCAGGATTTATTTATTTATTTATTTATGGATAAAGTATTGAATGTATGTATGAATAAAATACTCATAAAGTATTGAATGTATGTATGAATAAAGTACTCATAAAGTATCAAAGGAAAGAAACAAGTGTTTTTTTTTTTTTTTTTTTTAATGAAAGTCATTAAAGTTGGTCTTGAGGCGTACTGACACCAAATGCAGTTGCTTCTTCCATCTTTGATTTTCTGCTAGTCTGCTGGTCAGCTGACCTCTCAAGCACCTAGTTTTATTTAGACTCTTATATTTTCATGCTCAGCATATGTATTTTTTGAGTGTAGAAGTGTGAGAAAAATTGCCAAAAAATAAACAGCTGAAATATGAAGCCGAAATTTTATAATTTTATTTAGGTTGGTAATTAGAGACTTCAATGTTGTGGAGGCAATAGTGACTCTAGTAAGTCAAAGATGCTCACATTTGGAGGAAAGAGTTAATCTGACAGCATAACTGAAAACATTAAGATCTGTGCAAAAGAGACTTTGGCTGATGCTAATATAAGTGGCTAGACAAGGCCCAGAACTAGTAAGAGGGTCTAGCAAGGCAGTACTTCTAAATTGCTGAGTAGGCAGAAGATGAACTGAGAGAAGAAAGTATTCTTAAATCAGTCGGACTTGCTTTAGAGCCAATATGTGTATAAATGATCCGACCAGAAAGTTGGAAAGTGTTTGCCAGATTGTTCTGGAAAGATGCAGGTGAGTTATGTGGGTTGCAACTGGGAGGAAAAGAAGATGTGTCCCTGATGAAAACTCAGGATGTTAGCAAACATACTAAACTGTTTCGGTTGGGCAAAATGTCCTTGGGTGTCTGTGGGACCTGGGAAAACTTGGAGAGAGGTGGAAGGTCTGAAATTTCAAGAAGCGCATGGTGCAGCAGCAGAAGTAATTGCCACTTAACTTGCTGAGCTCCAATTGTTTTCTAAGAGGCACAGTTACATGAATCGCCATCTATACCACTGCAGCTTGTCCGGTAAGCATGGGCAAAGAGAGAAACATACTGGCAGAAAAGTATAAAGGTACAATGAGAAAGTCTGAAAGTTGGCTATGTTCTTTGCATTTCAGAAAGTTTTCAGCTTCATACTCCCTCTTGACACTCCCCATCTCTGAACGTGTTTCTTTTTCTCTGTTTCTACCAGGTAGTGGTTGAAGTTGTGTTCCTCTTGCCTGCCTGGAGCATCTCTGAATCAAATCCCAGCTGTTGCCTTTCCTGTGAGTATGTGGCTATTTCTTTTTACTTTGTCCTGCACCAGTGAAATTTGGCACCCAGAGGTGGTATGACCAGTAAAGTTTATCCAGATAAGGTTCAGTGCTTCAGTTTTGCTTTGAAACACCTATCTGAGCCAACCATGAATGATCACTATAGCTCCTGAAGGTGGCCACCCCAAGTCACTCAGTATGCTTCCATTATGCAGCTTCTGTTTCTCTTTTCGTTTTGTTTCATTTCTTCATTGTAAGTTATTTTCAGACTTAATTTCCTCTGTGGTATAGACTGTATTCTACCTGAACTAATTTATTTCCTTTTGTAAGCCAGTGATTAAACTATGGTCTTTAAGGAAAATGTCACTTTTGCACTATGAAAAACTGAAAAAAATCCCTCTTAGGACCTTTGTTTAACTCATTTGTGGAGATACCTGTTTTATTTATGTATTGGTTTTGCCTTGTTGCAATATCTGAGCACTTCTTCAGCATTATTCATTTTATCACTATAAAGTGAAGTAGAAAACTCATTAACACTTTTGTAATTGATTAAGCTTTGCAATGAGATAAGAGAATTCTGTAAAAATGATAATCAGATTTCTCCATATTACTATTATATTTAACTAAATCTGCCGGTTATGTTGGGAGTTGCAGGATATCTCATTGCATCTGATAAGCACGAGAGGTCATTTAGCAAAATGTCAGTAGCAGTTTACCTTGTTCTTGCTTAGGCAGCGCCTACCTATTCTGTGAATGCCCAGAGCATCGGGCCACATGCAATGCCACCATAAGAAGAGTTTGAAATTTCCCCTGGGATCTGAGTACATGTACAGGGAATTTTTGTAGTGGAGGAGTATGTATATACAAGAAAGAGGCAAACAGATAATTAAAAAGAACTGCAGAGAAATATGTAGAGGGGCCTGTGTAGTAGTTGAAAGAAAGCCAAACAAATGCTTGGACTGCTTCTTCCTTTAGAGAAAAAGTAGCACATGTGAGAGAGGTGGCCAGAGACAGTGAGCATGCTGGGTAGCATTTGGGGTAGAAAATCTGATGGAAAGAGTCTTCGAAGTATAAGAAAACATCCCCTATCTCTTCCTGATGGATCCATGCAGAGCTTGGGGAAGACAGAACTTTATGCACATTTATTTTAACTTAAGTGGGATTGCATCAAAGAGATGTCTGATGCCATTGCCAATTTCACCTTCTAATGCAAACAATATGAAACTCCCCACATATATTAGCTATATGCTTGGGTCAACTGGAACAGTTTTTCAGTTTGTATAATTTAAAGTTAAATACAAGTGAGGAAATTACCAATAACAGAAGAGCTACGTACTTTCTTTAGCTCTTGAGGAATCCTACTGGAACTCACTATGTTTTGAATTCCGTTCTGAAAAATATACCAGTTTTCATGTTGCAAAACTAATATCCTGTTTCCTGTAAGCAACAGTTTTACATTCCCCAGTCTCTCCTTTGTTTCTGATCAACCTACTAAATGTGGCAAGCTTCTTTCTTATGTTTCCTTATGCTTCAGAGCTAATCATTCTTTAAAATAATCATTTATTTTTCCAACCATTTCACAGCACAGAAAATGCTAAGTCACAGAAAAAATGTATATTGCAGCTGGAACTGATATTCAGTACATTAATTAGATCCTTCCTCCAGTCTTATGAAAACACAACTGAACCATAAAAGAAAAACACTACACTAGCTCAACTAAACATGCATCAGTTACTCGTCAAGGAGTGACTTTTGAAGCTTCTATTTTCCATTGTAGACTTCAACAATAAAAGTAAAGTAGTCTTCAACAAGTAAAAAGTAAAGAAGTCTTCAACAATAAAAGTAAATCCAATAGAGCTTAGTATGGATTGATAGTGTTACTTAGTGCTGTTGCATTCATGCAGGAGGAGACTGAACAAGGCTTTAAAATATGAACTGAAGTGACAATTCCTCTGCTGTCCCCAAACAAATCTGCTTGGGTAAAGGGATAGGGGAGGCAGATAGAGGAAGAATTATCTCCAACTGTTGAGAGAATGAGAAAGAAAAATAGGAGAGAAACGATGGAAGATAAGATAATTTTCAGAAATAAGTAAAATTAAATAAATAAATAAATGCAACTGCTAAATAACAGTGACAGAAAAAAGAGATGCTGGGGCAGAGAAAAAGAAGTTTGGAATTGCATATCATGGTTACCAGGCAGTAGTGTAACCAGTCAGTGTTTGAAAGTTTGCTTACAGACAGGACTAAATCATGTGTGATTAATGACTCCTAAGAAGGCAGGAATTGAGATTAAAAGCTGTCATTTCGAAAGCACCTGTTAGCCTAGCACTTGATTTGGGAGATAGCTGTTTTAATAGGTTTCTTACTTTTCAGCTTAATTTCCTAAGAAGTTACAGCTTTGGTCATTTGTTTTTTGTTTTTTAAGGGTCACTTACTGAATGTCTCTTAGTAGGTCCCCCCCCCCCAAAAAAAAAACACAAACAAACCAAAAAAACAACAAAGAAGCAAGAGTGCCTTCCCTCCCAGACTTTTTAACCAATTAGTCACATTTAACAGAGAATGAGGGACCTAAAGAGAAAACTATCCCAAACAAAAGATAGATGAGACCTAACATAGCAGAGATATTTCTTTAATGCTGCTCTTGATGGGAATATTCAGGAATAACTCAGCCAAATATCAAAGAATCAGTATGGAGGAATAAACAGAATGAGAGGTTATCCACTGAAATATCCATCAGTGACAGGACAAGAGTTGCCCTATTAGACAACGGAGAATTAATTCTGGATTCTTTCACGTCTAATGACCAGACCTAGCCTTACTACAACACAATGACAAAAGCTTTTGATTTCAAAACAGGCTTTTGAGGAAAACAGGATCCTGTAGTTCCCCAAAGCCTACAGCTGATTAGTTATACTTTGTTCCGTTGCCTGAACTTGAGTGTGGTGGATATCTCTGTGCCTACTTTGTGCACATATCAGAACTGAGTCCTCAGAGCAGGTTTTCCTACATGTGAAATCTCTGAAAGGCTCCAGTTAGTGAAAGTTGTTTTTTTTGTTTGTTTGTTTGTTTTTGTTTGTTTTTTAATGCTTCAGGTCTGTCTCCAACAAAATACTGTTCTCTAAGCTTCTGTTCAGGTTTCTCCTTTTGAAAATGGGTCCTGAATTCTCAGAGGCAAGATTGGAGAACTGAAGCAGTTAACTCCCCTTCCTTCCCATGCAGTCATGCAGTAAGGTGCTCTCCTGGGAAGTGAGAAATGTACAGCTGTGGAGGAAAATTAATCCCAGTTTACCATTTCCTACATACATCTTGTGAGCACTAGGTTACTCAGTAAATGAGGGGGTATCAAGACATCAAAGTGACTGTCATCAGAGTGAAACAGGCATTTCAAAGAGATGCTTCATGCTGGCAGTCCAAGTAGAAGGACCTTCCTGAGAACTACTGTAGGCCCATTCTGGATATTTTACTGCTGAGTGAAAAATTGAGACAGTGCTCTTCTCAGTACAATATATGTTCTTTTTCCCATTCCGTGGTTCCTACCCATTTTCTTGCCTAGGAATGTCACAGAGGGTTTAGATGCCAGACATCAGAGTGTTTGGTGTGTTGTTCTGGTAACTTTTGACATTTGTGGAGCATGAGCCCTACTTGTTTTATGTCAAGTACAGAACTGCTGTCATGTTTTCTATTGTTTTTTCTCCAGCAAGTCATAGGGTATGAAACATAAAGTAAAATGAGGCCAAATTAGTAGACGTGCATGAAGCAAATTCAGCTTATCTTAATAAAACTTTTCTTCAACGACACATAGAAAAAATAAACAGAACAGTAATCCAAGAGATTAAAGAAGGGATTGACTTGATAATCCTTAGTTTATAAACTGACAACTGTTAATATCAGTTGCAGTCATTGCTGAGTTGTAGATTAGCCTGTAGCTGTCAAAGGATTTTTTATCACCACTGTTGGAGGGCCAACAGATGATGATGTAATCCAAGCATGACCCGATCCCTAGAGTAAAAAATGTTTTGTATGTGGAAGTAGGACCCAGAATCAGTCCTCATCAGTAATGTTAGGCAGATGGTGACACCCTAGGAAAGAAGACCCTGGAACCATATGTGTCATAAGGTATCTTCAAACTCAGTAAAACCCATCATTACTTTGTGTGCCATACTTTCATATTATTGGTTCCCAAGTACCATTATGGGTAATAGATTTAGTATCTATGGGTGTAGAAAACTTTTTTGTGTCTTTGTTGGACCAGATGTTCCTGAACAAGAGGTCAGTTGTGGAACTTGGGGTATCCATCTGTTTTTAAAGAGTGGTTCAATAAATCAGCTCCGCTGAACTCCTAGGCACCAGGGAACTTAGTGATTTTTTTTTTTTAATGTTGGAGAGAAAGGAAATCTCTGCTAGTTGTCCTGTTTGTAGTGTTTTTCTGTCAGGTAAGCTATGCATCAGAAACGATGCTCACCTTGAATTGAAGAGTTACTCAGATACTTTTGTAATGGAGAAAAAGGTAAATGGAGTCTGTGACCTTGCCAGTGTTGACTGATAGTCCAGGACAGTTCAGGCACATTCAGGCACAGTTTCAGGTCACCTCTTTTGCTGGTTTCAGGGACAAGGTGCCCTCAGTCATGTTGGAATGCCCTGATCTCTTAAGCAGAAAAAGATTAGATTTAGTACTAAGTACTTGGTTGCTAATTTGACGCAGACGAAGGAATGGAAAAGCAATTCTGAGTCTGTGGAGTGTCTCACTGTATTTTAAAATGACAAGGATAATTTTATCCGTTCTTCATGTTAATGAGAATATTAATGAAAATAATTTGATCAAATCTGCTACAAGTTCTTTGAAATAGGAGCGTGCCTCTGCTGTGTGTATTCTTAGAGGATCTTGAAACTTATCTTGCCATAAATATTGAAGGACTTAGATCTAATTAGACTTTAAAGAGGTAGGAGAAGATAAACTGAGAATAAATTGGCAGTTTCAGAAACAGGAAAATGTAAGGCTCAAAGGTACATTTGCTAGTCACTTGTAACAGCCACCTCATTTCCTTTCTGGTACTTACAGAAGTCAGTTGGTCCCTTTTCTATATGAGCTAGCATAAAAACCTGTCAACATAGAATGAATTAAGTTTGGTTGTTCTATAAACCATATGGTCAAGTAAAATCAGAAAGTAAAGGCTTGACGAAGAAATCACTTGGTGAGGGTCTATACAGGAAGTTACATGATGTTATACAGGAAATAAGACTAGATAATCAAAATGGTACTTCTGGCCTCAAAATAAACAAATCTGCCCAAAAAACAAATTTTGCCTATGTTTGATGAGGAAACTGGTGGTTGCTTTGAACTTCCTCAAACTGAGAATAGATCTTATGTGTTTTAAACCAAATGGAAACACCTTTTTATGTCTAATTACAAAAATATTTTTCTTCATTTAAGAGCAAATAGGTGCTTATCTAATTAACTCAAATACAGGGATCTTTAAATTTTGCAAGACAACAATTACAATCCTTTTCTCACTTCCTGAAGTGGAATGTAATGCTGTTAATATGGTATAAATCTTTTCTCTCACTTTCCTTCCATTTGTGTGTGTGTGTGTATGGTAATAGAGATCAAACGGGATTAAAGAATAAACCTGAGGGGATTTTTGTTTTCTTTCATTTTATTTTATTTTATTTTATTTTATTTTATTTTATTTTATTTTATTTTATTTTATTTTATTTTATTTTATTTTATTTTATTTTATTTTATTTTATTTTATTTTATTTTATTTTATTTTATTTTATTTTATTTTCTTAAGATAATGACATTTACAGATAAATGCTAGAGCAAATACTTACCCATATGCATTTATGACATTTTTTGCTTACTATCACCAAGCTACTTGTCCAAGACCATAGTTGTCATAAACAAGATCACAAGACTTCAGCTGCCATTTGATTCATTCATTTTCCTTCTGGGACTTTATCCAGTTAGCCTTAAATAAAGCTACTCAGGAATTGGCCTGCTTTATGTATACATATGAATCAAACGGGAGCTGGAGTGCTATGTCTATGATCTTGCAATAGTAGCTTAATGTTGATGACTAAAAGAAGAAAATCAGAAGACGGTAAAGGTACTGTGTTTCTTAAATATTTATTTGAACACTTATCTAAAACACAATTTTCAGGGCATATAAATATCCTCAAAGCATGTTTGATCTCAGTTACTTTATTGTTCTGGATACTAACCCTGACATATAATATTATCCTTCTTTTTAAAAAAAGTACTCTTTTCAGAAAACTTTACTTTGCATTTAATTTAAAGATATATATGTCTGTTAGATTACAAGCATGTTAGCTCTGTTTAAGGCTTTGAACAGAACCTTCAATACTGAAATATATAATTAACTCTTTCTTTGTGATTTGTCTTAAAAAATCTTTTGACTTCAATGAGCTTAGCCAAAAATTAATGCTTAAACCAGATGAGAATTACTGCTAGTGTAGAATTTAGAAGATCATTGCTCAGCCTAATAATTTTAGTGTGATTAGAGACTATCTGTAAAGGAGTATAGATGACAAAAAATGCTTAAATCCGCATTCCATTTATCTATCTGTTTTCATTTGAGGCTAGAATCCAAATAGCTCTTCAAATGCTTTCTAATGAGATTTTGAATTTCTTGTAACAATATCGCTGGGAGCAATACTGCCTGTGAATTTGCTGAGATATAGCTCCTTCTTGATATCAAATAATTCTTTAGAAACATTAAGGATCTTAAATATTAGTTCAGGAAATAACATTCTCAAATCTGACTAAAATTGAACATTTATTTTATCTGACTGTGGTAGCATGTTGTTGTAAAGTAAACTGTTAGCAACAATCAAAATTTAATACCTTGGGATTAAGAATTTGATCAGACCTAACTGTATTTAATATAAATCATAAGTTTTATGATCAAATTTAAAGATATAATGGGCAGATATCAAGTTATTGTTGTCACTGAAGTCAGTATTGACAGAAACCAGTTTCTGTCTCTGTTATGTGTTGAAAGCAGTATTTACTATTACTTGTAAAATATTTGCAAGCATAACCACTGGAAAGACTAATAGTTTAATGCATTTAGAATTTGTATTAACCTATTTTCAGAATTTAACGTGCATGGTTAGATATTAGAGAGAAATTGAGAATTTCCTTTGTCATGCTGGTTCTCTCTCTCTCTCTCTTTTTTTTTTTTTTTCCTACCGATGTGGGTAGAATAATCCACCTCTAGACTGGTAACGTAGAATTGTTTTAAGGAAAAAGTAAATTGGTTGGTTTAGGAATAGGCTTCTTCCCTGAGGTACAAGACTTGAACTGGTTACCAGCAGCAGTAGCCAACACCAGAGCAAAGCGTGTTGCTGTGTGATGAAGACTTCAAGATAGCACTGTGGTCCATGCATGGTTGCAATTTCATTTCCCCCAGCTCTGGCCGTTCTGTCATGCTGATATCCAAGAGGGGCCCTTACTGTCACAGGTACCACAACAGAGAGAGATTTACACAAATATATGTCTCTTTTGCTATTGCTTCGAGTAACTCTGAGCTCTCAGTCAGGATGACAACATTTAACCTTACATATTGTGTACATGTTCTGGGAAGTTACTCATGTACTTAGTGACTATTTATTTTCTGAGGTGTCAGAGCAAAGAAAAGATGTTTTTTTCCTGTACCTCTTTCTATTTTTTTTTCTCTCTCTCTTTTTTTTTTTTTTTAACCTCACTTTGTCTTCCTGCCTTGTTTGAAGAGTGGGAGTGAGAAGAGTGGCTTGTGGGTGTCTGACAGCTGGCCACTGTCAGCCCACCACAGCTGCCTAACATGCTTCATAATACGAGGCTCACAAATTGGCAGTTTTTTGTTTTGTTTTGTTTTGTTTCATTTTTTTCCCCCAGGAAATTTTTATTCTTGGAAATTCAATTACAAAATAAACGACGAAGAGATTTACACAGAGCTAAATTAATGTTTGTGTTCATGAAATGTGTGCTTATGGAAGTTTATATGTGTAAATTCAACATAGGCCTCTACATAAGTACTTCACATTTAGTTTGGTGAGAGCAATGTTAGTGAGTTTGAATCTGCCTTTTAGTGAAAAAAGAAAAAAAGAACAGTTACGTACTAAACATAAGGGCTCTGAGTTTTTTGGATTGATAAATAATGAGAATGTGAACTGTTTTGTTTATCGTAATTATGAAAGTTGTCTTGCAATGTAAAATTATAACAGGTTTTACAACTCCAACCCCAATTCTCATCTATTCCCTTCTCCTGGTAGTTAATGATGCAGTTTATTTAAATAATAAAATGAAAGCTCACTCCCATCAGACAAACAAGGTAGTTAAAAAACAAGCAAACAAACAAAATACTCTTCTAGTCAGGTATCTTCAGTAACATTGCTAGGCTTTAACAATTTTGTAGATTTTAACAGTGAACTAAAAATAATATTTTGTTTTAGACTGTGTCATAACTTATACTCACTGTCCTTCCACAGTTCCTTTATGTCGTGACAGATTTGAGTGTCCTCAGAGCTGATGATGATCTACACTGGAAGTGACTTTCCCAGACCTTGTGAGTAGCACCTGCATTTACTAAAAATGAAACAGTGCTTCAGAATTTCATATGCAGGTTTGATGTACTCACAAACTATTTTCCATTGACAAAAAGATAAGTACTGTCAACTTCTCTTTGGTTTGCTTCTAAACATCTTCTTAGTTGTGCTATCAAGGACAATTACTCCATCATTTGCCTGTGTTTATACCATATTAGAGTTTTCTGGGCTTAAGCACTGCAATCCATCCTGACTGCTACCAAGTAATCCTTTGCAGACTTGTAAATAAGAACTGTGGCTGATTTTCAGCAGCATGATTGTCATGTTTTTAAAACTTTGCTAATTAAAACTTTATGAGCATGCAATTAAAAAGCAGAGAAGTTTCCCTACATTGCAAATGGAAGCATGCCATAGAGTTTCAGCAAAAAAAAAAGCTTTCTTAACACTGGCTTTTCTTAAAAATAAATAAATAAATAAATAAATAAATAAATAAATACAATAAATTGACATTTGGTGTTTTCAGGCTTTTCAAACTGTTTACCACATTTATCTTTGAAACTCTCATACAGCTAATTTAACAGCATAAATGTAACAAATCAGTCTTCTTAGTTGGACCTTTTAACTAGCTGCAGCTTCGGGTAGAGTCTTTGTCACTGTTTTTGTATGCTTAGTGAAAAGAGGCCTTTTAAATAGAAAACCTGCTGTTCACAAGTGTTAAATATTGCTTCATAAAGGTTTCTGGGATCCAAACCATGAGCAAACATAATTCTGTGAAGGCAAGGTTGTCGGAAATCTAGAATGAAATTCAAGATAAAAACAATTAAGGATAAAGGGAACAGATTAAATAAGATCTGTTAACTTTTACAGCATGTCCCTCTGATGTGTTTCTATAAACAATATTAAAAAAATGTAATAGATCCTATTGAAGATATTAAGATGAGCTTGACTTTTGTAGGTTTTATCAAGTGACCCAAATCATGACTGCTTTGGTTTGAATTTCAAACTGGGTCATATATAGAGTGCCAACACTTAATAAGTTTTAGTGTTGACAAGTATTTAAATTCACTTTAATTATCTACTACCATTTGGAAGACGAACAAAACTCCAAACCAAAAATTAATTCGCTTTGAAGTGCTCCATTCGGTCTCAATAAAGTCATCACAGTACTGCACAGAAAAATGAACATACATTAAGCAGAATAGTTTCTCTTCTACTGCAGTTTTCACTTGAGCAATCACATTTCTGAATTTGGAATTAGAAGAAAACAACAGAACATGTTGAAATACTGTTTTCTAGAATGTGCAGGATCTGATATGATTTTTTTTTCCTTTGTTTGCAGCAACTGAAACCCAGATGAGGTGTAATAATGCTAATGGAGATCTAATAATTATTTCAGTTTTTGTTGACGTTGTTGTTGTTGTTGTTTTTTTTTTTTTTCTGTTTGTTTTTTGGAGTTGTTTTGCTTTTTTATTTTTTTATTTTTTTCTGTCTGTATGTTACACTACCTTTGATTTAGACATGCATATTCATTTTCAATGTCTGTTGTTTGGTGGCTTTAATCTTCTATCTACGTACAAGTCTTACCACACTGTACTTTCTGTTAATCTTTTGTCTTATAATCCAACAAAGTTAGCTGCTGGTGTGAAGCATGCATTTTTTTTTTTTTTTCCTTTTCTCAGTGATTTTCCAGGAAGTCTTGCTAGCATAAATGGCCAAGAACTACATAAATCCTATATAAATACTGGAGGACTACAAGTCATAGGTTAGAAGAAAAGCACAGTTCAGTGAATGGGTCACTGAACAACCACAGAATGATTTCTGGGCTTTCTTCTCAGTGTTACCACTGGCTTTTTTGGGCATCTCTTTTCATCTTGCCTAACATTTAATTTCCTGGTCACCTCTTACCTATTGATATGGCAACCATTTTAAGGTTCTTATGGATAGATTATTTTTTTCTGGTAGGCATTGAACAAGGAGAAGATCTTCTGACTTTGTCTTGTATCACAGACTTGTTTAGTTCTTAGCATAATGCCAATCTGTGTATTACAGGAATCTCTCTTCCTGTAATAAATATAGTAAAATAAACTTCAATTTTTAGGACTTCTAGAGGTGAATTATTATGTTGGTGTAATGCAGGAAATGCATACGCAGAGAAACAAATTTTATCACAAAAAATAGAAAGCAAGTCAGAACAGAAGGCATACTTTGACATTTATTAACATGCAAATTAAAGATATAATTGCACAGAATGGATAGTGCCAGAATGCCAAATGGCAACTTCCCACTATATGTTATGGGATTGCAGTACTAATTATGTGTGCATTCAGTGAGAACCAACCAGTCTGGAGCAAAGTAGATGATAGTTCTTTGGAAAATGTACATATATTATTACATTGTGTATTGCCCTAGCAACACTCTTGGTTAGGTATTAAATTGCAAACTTACTTTTCCAATTTATCTGTGCTTGACTTTGCATATTAAACATCTGTAAAATGTACTTTTTTTTTTTTTTTTTTTAAATGTTACAAACTAGGAAGGGAGGAAGGGATAATGAAAACATTCACCCTACAGAGGTCACTGGCAAGTTTTAAAACTTTAGGTTACTGTGAGCATCACAGCAGTAAAGTACTAACTGATGGGTGCTTTTTTTTTTTTTTTTCAGTATACCTGCCACTAGAGGGGAATGGAAGTACACATTTTGCCCTTGGGTTTCACACCTATTTACTCAAAATGGTGTTGTGATTGCACAGTCTTGGGATCTAGAAAGAGAGTCTATTCTGTCAGAGTTCTGTTCCTCCTCATTCCAGTCTGTCCTCTCTCAGACTTTTGTTTTCTCTCCCACATCTGTCCCAGAGTCTCTTTACTTTTCCTCTCTTGTTGTCCTGGTGTGGAGAGGGTGCAATTCAGGTGCTATGAGCTGTGCAGGGCTAGAGCATGCTCGGCACACAGAACATTTGGCAGTGTTTAACTTCCGAACTCTTCATGTCTCTACTGACTGACTGAAATTGCCTGGCTATATGCAATTATATTGAGTAAGTCTTGGATAGTATGGGAAAGTATGTCTGATCTGAGAGGAACATTGTAGAGGTACTAAAGCTTCTTGACAAAACAGAAATAACATTGTAATTAACCTGGCTGAAATAAGTAATTCTTCTGAAGGGGCCTGTTCACACCACCTAATCTGAGGTACCTGGTTTAAAGATCTAGGTGAGCCTAGTTGATACAGTTTTTTTGTAGTCAGTGATGAAAAATAGATTCTGTTTGCTAAACTGATAAGCAAACCCAGGATTTATTATGTAGTTCTGTAGTTAGTATTTGTACAACTTAATATATGCTGTTCACTGCCTGTGGGAAAGAAGTTGCTGGATAATTAATGTAGACAAGTAGCTAAGACTGAAGAAGCATTTGTTGAAGTCTCCTTTGAATCATTAAGTTCCACATTCAGTAAGACAAAAGTGAGATTAAAAAGAAAGTGTCAGAATCAGCTTTTATTGATCACTAATTCAGGATTTATGCCATTATTTACATATATTAAAATCAATTCAAAGGACACTTTGGTCAGGCCAATATTACCATTTGGACAAATTGTACAAATTTAGAAAATAAAACAAACTTTCTGTTATATGTGTTTAGTGATTAGTAAGCTAGTGATGCTGAGCTGTTAGTTACATTGAGTGTTACACCAGAAAGTAGAGGGAAATAAATATTATGATCTGTGTATTCATTACATCCATGGAGTTTGCTCACAGTGATTCAGTGAGGGACAAGGAATGAAAGTTTTTGATATGACTATCTGTAAGAAATATTAATTACCTCTACGATGTATAAACAGGCCTGTATTTTACATAAATTTTCTTGACCAAAGTGATTGACCTAAAACCACTTGATCCCAATTAAGAGTGATGAGGAGGAAGTGAGTAATATTTTTTTTTGTGTGTCTGATATGGTGTAATTTGCTTTACTGTGAAAGTAGGCTGTGAAGGAGGAAAAACAGTAGTAGTACTCCAAATAAATCTTAGTGTTTCTCACATCATGCCTATAACGTAGCTGGTTAAAATTGATTATTCCCAACTTGAATCTGAATCAGCGAAGTTATGTGCTAAAAGAATGTCTTATAGCTGCTAAGACCTGTCTGAAGTCATTTCTCCAAAGGATAAAATGTTGGGCAGTATTGATACATTAAACTTGAGAATAATTAATTTTTACTAAGCTCCCAAATGAAATGAATGGAAAGAGAACCAGAATGACTTTCTGCAATTATAGTGTTACAAAATATTACTTAGAAGTTAAAATGAAAAATGCTCTAAACATCTAAATGTTATTAATACTTTGAAAAATGAAAAGGTAACAAAGGCCTGAAGTTAATGTACTAGTCAGTCATCTTTTAAAAGTGGTCTCTAAAGTGAAAGTAAGGCAAACATTTATTTTTATATGACCATTTGCTTTTTTGTAAGTTAAAATATAAAGAATACTTGTGCATACTTGCGTCCATAAAAGGCTAGGTAACAGGCATTCACCAGAAGTTACCATCTGTTCTGTCCCAGTGCTGCATATTCACAGTGCTGACCTGAAGAACAGTGTTTTGTAACCTCACAATAGTGAGAAAGGCATCATTTACAAAATAATATTTAAAGATATTTTGTATATTCCTCAATAGATGGACGATTGCTAAAGGAAATTAAGTATGATGATGGATTCAGTGGTTATGTGTACTCATATATGGAAAAATTCAGTTTTGCCTACCCTCAGAGGTATGTAATGCATTTATGTACCAAAGCTTTCTAGGAAAGTCCCCAAAGCATCTCTATATATTTATATTACTAGATATGTACACAGACACCTAAGTTGAAGGCAGCTGCCTCCAATTTGTGCCTAAGTCTGTACAGGGCTCTCAGTGTACAGCTTAGGTACTTTACACACCCCGCCTCAAGGTTTCATCTGGCAGGCATATGCAGAGCATGACTAAATTTCACACAAAGACGGTTTATATTTTAGCATTTTGGAACAGTCACATGGAAGGAGGAGACCAATGTTACAGTCCCCAGGTGAAATCTGATATCTCCCCTTCCAGGAGAGTGCCATAACCATTAGATTATATATGTTCTAAGATTGCACTCAATTAGATTTTTCTACATGAAAAAAAGTGAATGTGCAGTGAACAACAGTGTGAATTTACAGTACCCTTGCTACTCCCTGCTAACTCCCCACATGGGAATTAATTTACACATTTCAATTTTGGTAAGCTGACTTTTACAAAGGCACTTCTACTGTGTGCTCTGGTTATATACACACAGTTTTGCTAGCATCCAGTCTCTAGCTTTAACTTACTGACCAACATACTGAACTTTGTGTCAACCTTAGAGCCAGAGGAATGCCAGATAATACTGCTGAACTTGTTCTTCCTCTGTCATACAAGTTACAAATTGGTGGACGAAATAATTGCAAACATACAGAAACATGGGAATGGAATTTGGTAATTAAAGAGAAGTAATAGCTTGTTAAGTTCCCTTATTAGTGTAAGTGGTCACCCATGGTTTGAGGTAACTATTTTGACTTTACGCAGAAAAGGACTAAGAGCATTCATGTGGTCATCTACTGCTGAGAGAAAATTTCAAAACCCAGTACTGTACAAGGGAGATGCTTGAGTGCTTGAGCATGTGAGCTCTTCTACTTTCATTGCAAAGTCAGCCAGGATAATTTAAACATATTGAAATACAATATTTGAACCTTGTAGAATGATTTTATTTTACCTGAGTGAAAAATCAACATCCTATCATGTTACATGGCCAAAAAGGCAATTTCAAAAGAAAACAAAACAAAACAAAAACACCATGAGATCATGATGGGCAAAGGGCAGGGCTCAGTAATTTTGTGAGTCATTCTTTTACATATCTGAATGCAAATATAAGAGTAGTCTGTTAAGCATTCAGTCTTTGAATATTTCTTGAATTTAAAAATTTCAAACATTTTAATTAGCCCCTTCTTGCTTAATCATTGTATTTCCAATGCAGCTTTTAAGAATTTTGGCATATTTTAGAGCAGGTAACAATCTTTTTTTTTTTTACTCAATTTATATACATGCACTCTCACACAGATAAAATCAACATTCTGCAATTACTGTAAAGACAGAGAAATAACTATCCTGGTGTGTTGTTTGGGGACCATTGCCATACTGTAATTTTCAGTTTTGCTTGGATAATTGCCTTGCCTGTTATTCAGGTATATCGTTTTTACTCTCACCCTCCTTCACTTTCTTTCCTCATATGTTCATATATTTCCTTTAGACACACCTGAAGAATAATGATACACTATGGATACGTAATGTTCTACCCATTTCAGTTGTAGTTCAACATAATTCAAATAATTAGTATTTAAGATGGTGATACTTCCTGCAGAAACTCTAAATGGCTTCCCATTCTACTAGAGTTTGAACACCTTTTCTATATTAGAAAATGCTCTTTGCTTGATGAGTGATAGATGCTTTTCTCTGATGGTTGAGCAGGGAGCTTTGGCAAAATTTTGAGATAGCTCTATCCAGTGAGATTCAGGGGAGTACCTGCAGGCACGGGAGCTGATGTGACTTTATCATATTCTGTATGCACTGGGAACCACACTTACACATAGAGACGCTGGTGAGTATCCTCTAGAGCAAGCATCAGCTCAGGAAGTAGGTAATATTCAGGCTCATGTTTGGTAGGTCAGACTACAAAGGCAGTGGGGTTCCCTTGGTGCTTGGTAACAGTCACAGATAAGTAGTGCGTAGCAGGCTGTTAGACTTCGTGCTCAAGGCCAGCTCTCAGAAAGAGATCTAGAAGTGAGTTGGGGGCCTCTGGGCTTTGGCAGAAGGTGCAGCAACCTATGGGTATCTGTAAGTAGAGAGATGCTGTTGTCCTCATCTCCTTGAATTGGACTAAAGGATTTGAATATTTCCCAATCTGAACTACAGAGGAGGGGAATAGAGTCTTGTATCTGTTTTATCTCAGTCTCTGGAAAATACATGGTTAAATAAGAACTGTGGCCTTCTGTTCAAATTCAACTATTTCAGTGCCTGTGTCATCCTTTGTTCTGTTGTCAGAACCAATGTATGATGTGATGATGTAGGAAATGGCAGCAAATACTGTGGTTAAAATATTTCTAGGCTTTGCCTGCTTCAGTGTAGGCTCTGCAACAGATCATAAATGTCATGATCACATATCAAGTATTCTAAAATAGTAGATTATTTTAAGAAATAGTATCAGATCATGTATTTGGAGATCAGCAATTGCCCAGGAAAAAGAAAAAAAAAAAAAAAAAAAACACAACAAAACAAAACACAACACTTATGGCTGACCCTCCAAATTCTCATATATGAATGTCATATGAATAATGTCCTTTGCATGGATAATCTCAAGTATGACTCCTCCATTGTAATTTGCTGCCACACTAATGCCAAAATTTGTTGTTTAAACTGGGGCTGTTTTCAAAGCGAAGCTGAATTAGTCCCCAGCCCTGTATTGCAGCATCTGGTTTCTGACATCTCTGTGTCTTGATGTGCCCCAGATCTGGAGATCTCCAGGGACCCTCAGAAATGCTTGTTCCCTGGGAGTGCAAGATGGGGCCCAGCAGAATTGTGCTGCCCCACAAAAGCTCCATCACCTTGTCGTAGGAAAGCTCACCTCAGCTGCAGTGTGTGGCATAAAGTACAGACGGTGTTGAGGCCAGAAGGAGTTAGAAAGCAATTGGCACCTAGCAGGGAGTGAGTGATCATCACCCTGAAGTCACGGAGTGTATAACCCTCCCCTCCTACTCCTCTCTGGGAGACTGACCTAAATTTTTTAGATGTGGGGAGTGTGCAGACAGGAAGATAGATGTGTACAGAAAGTCTAAACAAACTGGTTGCACTGCCCCCGTGCTCTGAATTACCAGTCTGTTCCTTGCAGATGGCAAGGATCCTCCCGTTCTGCACCCGTGGTTCCTGTTGGTGTTAGGGAATTCTGCAAATCTGGTGGACATGGCCAACAAAGGCAAATTTAAAAGAGAGGATAATTTTGCCCACAGCTATGGAAGATGAGAATTATGTCTTGTTTCAGCTCTGTGGGACACCACACTGTTACATACAGCACGTTAATATTAGGGTGTTTTATTGTATCTGTCTCTCATGCTGTGTTCATTTGTAGGGACAACATGACTTCCATAATATTTGTTTTAGGGTCATTTTATTACTTTAATAATGAAGATTTGGATCGTAATTAAAGCCTGTATGATTTGTTTTAATAGCTAGCAGCTTGGTTCAGCATATGTTTTGATATTATAAAACTGCTTCAATAGACAATGAATTCATTTGTCCCTTTTGCTTATTAAAATGCACGTGTACTTCATCAGGTTTATTCTCTGTGAATTTTATGAGTGTGGAATTAAATAATAAAGTCACATGCGAAGACATGCTAAATTTGGGTATTGATTGATTATGACTGCCCTTGTGAGAGAAAGAACTGAGAAAGCAAGTAATGATAATTGTATTTAACATTAAAATAATAACATTTTGCATATTTAACCACGTCTTAGGAATGATCCCACTACATGTCATATGGCATTGCTAAAATAGATTGCTGATCAGAATAAATTTATATGATTATAGATTATAAATTTATATGAATTATAGATTTCATGCTTTTTTCTTAGTAGTTCTACAAATGAAGTTCTTCCTTTTAAAACTCCACCTTTCAATCACATTTGATTAGTCTTGTTTTTATCATTTATTAAGTGGCATTCTCTGTCTTTTAGCATGATCCTTACTGTCCTTTAGCATTCCTTATACAAAGATATAGTTTTGCTTCCCTTTCATTAATTTCCAGTATTTTCTGACAGTGAGTTTATGTTGTCCACATCATCTGCTACAAAGATTATTTTAACTTCCAGTTCCTTTAAACTGCTTCTCTTGTAACAGGACCCAGACCCGCGAGGTGTTGAACATTTCTGATGAGGAATTGTGTACCTTCGACACTATGTGACTGTGAAGTGTACTCCAAAGCAGCTGAAACAATATTTGGTGAGGATTTCATAGACTTTATTGTGATACCTAAATATCATACCCCAAGCCAAAGTCCTGTTAATCAGTTTTGTTTTCCATCCATATATTACAGGGAAGCGAACTGGAAAAACACGAACTACTGGGTTTTCTTTTGTGTTCTCTTTCCTCTGTTTCTTTTCAACGGAGAAAGAACAAAAGAATCCTGCCTTGTTCCTTTTTGTTTTATTAGTGATTGTTCTAGCACAGTCTTTTGTATACCTACATAACAGCATCACTTGTAGCCACCAACTACACTTCTTGCTCTGGAATATCTTAAATATCAAAATGTCTTGTACAATAATGAGGTAAATACCATCATCTCAAAAACTGTCAGAATAAATATTTAGATGTATCTGCTAATTTATTGTAAGTTCTAGATCGTATTATCTCAAGTTTTGAGATAGTTGTCATCAGAATCCATGTCTGAGTCTTAAATGGTGAATGCTTTTGTCTGTGGTCTACACTGCCTCATGAACTCCTGTTCTGTATTTCTAAGACAGTAAAAGACTTTCTATTGCATTTTGTTTTCATGTCCTGGTTGAGAAATCAATACATTTTTAAATGCTTTTGAACTGGGTAAAAAAAAAAAAAAAAAGATTAATGTACAATTTAAACTGTTTAAATGTACAGTTGTCAAATGTTCCACTGCAGTCTTCCAGAATAATCAGGTTATCTCCATATAAACACACACACATTTAGTCTTCAAGTTATGCTCAAAAGGGTCTTAAATAGTGTCCTTGGTTACCAATACATGTATGTGCTGTTCCAACAAGAGGTTCCAGCTCTGAAGAAGCATCTTAAGTTTTAATTTGTGTTTAAATACTTTACCGAGTCAGGGGCTAAAGTGTTGCAACTCAGCATTATTAATTTCTGTTCATCAATATAGCTATTTAAATAGATTAAGAGTTGGAGGGAAAAACAATCCAACAAACAAACAAGCAAAAAACAAACAAACAAATCCAGAGGTTTGCATGGCTTAACCAGTCAGAAAAAACAATGGGAAAGTGAAATGTGTCATGGTTGGAGTACATGAACATAGAGTACATGCTCCATGGGAGGTGTGGGACTCGGTACCATGGTTGGTATGATAAAAACAAAATATCCTCCTCCATTTATTTTTAAAATGGATTAGAAACAGATTATGAAAAGTATTTTATGACATGGTTGCCTGTGATAAGAAGGAACTGGATTCAGTAGCCTCAGAGGTCTTATTGTTGTGTTCCTAGGGAGGAAATTTGTTGCAGAGCCAACCATCCTGCCTCCTTGTTCTTGTCTGCCTTACTAGGTTTGACTGGGAAAAAAAATATAAAAAATATGAAAATGAGCTTCTATTTGTTTTGCCACTGGATTTGTTGAAGTCTATTTGGGAAGATAGTGAGGCTAATCTCACTAATGGCCTCATAAATGCTGCCCAGTTTGGAAAGTAAATGGCTGCTGTTGCAGCATTCAATTTTGAGGAAAGGGCTTATTTCAAAGAAAGTCTTCAGAAATCTGTGTTGGAACCTGTGTTTCTGGTTAGGGCACATCTCAGCTTTGTCCCTCTGCAGCTTCACGATCTAGAGATGTCATGATGATATAACAGAGATCTGTGGGGGTAGTTTTTATTTTTTTTTAAAGATTGTTTTCCAGAAGCAGAAGTGAACAAATCTGAGCCACTGGCTATCTGTCAGAGTGGTTACAGTGCTAATGAAAATTTGGAACACCACTGCAAACTGGAATGTTTGGCAGAAGCAAAACATTTCTGTGCTGTTTATGAGGTATATAAAAAGGTCAGTGTTACTTTATAGATTTTTAGCCTTAGCAGTATTTTCTTTTTTATAATATACCTTTTCTTGTTTTCTAACAGCCGTGACTTTTTGTTCTGGATATGAAATGTCACTTTTTGATTGGTTGGTGTATTGTTGGAAAATACAGTGTTTTTCTAAATTCCAGACACATTTTGACTGTACCATTAAGAAAACATTGCTCCTGGAATAATAAATAGTGGGGTTATTTTAAGCTGTTGTCTTACATGTCTAAATCTGCAAAAGAAAGTGTGAGAATAATAAAAGAATGATCAAGGCTAGATTTCTTTTGTTCTACCAGGCAGGACATCAGTTGGCCTATTGGCAAAACTCCATTCCTTGTAATGGACCTACATGTATTTCCAGAAGTTGCAGGTTTGGACAGTAAATGTTTCAGAATCACTATCAATAGGCATACTGATTTTTTTGGTACCAGGATCCTTTTTTTCATTATTTTTTAATATTTTTTTTAATTTTATTTATTTATCTATTTATTGTGATGCTAACATGCCCCTCTGTAAATAAAAGGAAGAAAATGATTTATTTATTTATTTATTTATTTATTTATTATGCTACTAGACAATTGTGTTGACGAGTAAGGGCCAGCATCACATAGTGAGGTAAGACTGTGCTAGAAATGCACTGAACCTGGTACAGCATATAAGTAGTTTGTTCCTCAAATGAAATCAGATTTTTTTAAAAAAATCTCCCTAATGGTTATTTAGGAGGGGAAAAATATTTATTTTGTAGCCCTACCAGGTGCTTAGATTTTGGGAGGCACTGAAATGTCCTGAAATTCAGAGCCATGTATGTGTATCTCGCACAGATAAAGGGCTGCAAAATGTTGGCGGTTTGCATTCTCTCCTGTTCTGATTCCCTCAAAGAATCTACCTACTCTCCTTTTACTAGCCACTTTTCTTCTAGGTACAAAACTGAATGCTAAGGAACACAATTAAAGCCCATTGATTTAAACTACATCTTATTATTTTAATAGTCAAGTGACTGTGCTCCCCCTGTGTGGCCTACAGTACATAGGTATAACACAGTATTAGCAGCTGTGAAAACAGTCTGCCTTCCCTATGTTTAGATACCTATCTGTGGCTAGGGAGTAACAGAGGAAGTCAAAACTCCAAGAATATAATGAGGGTAGGGAATGTACAGTCGGCGCATTTCTTCCAAATCTTGCTAAGTAAAGCAATTTGAAGACTTGTCCTTTTGTTCTGCCAAATTTACCAATCTGAACTTTCTCTGACAGATTATATACACTTAATCTCATTCTTTCAAAGACAGGCCTCTCCAGTGCTGTGAGGTTGTGGCTCATGACTTAAATCTTCCTCCCACAGAAACTGATGTGATTTAGCCTGTATAGAGGCATACGCAACAACGTTAGATATGAGTAACACTGCTAGATCCCCAAGAAAAAGAGTTCTAGTGTCTGTTTGTGAAGTAGCTCTTCAACAAGCAGTATTTGTTGAAGTGCAGAAAGAGCAGAAAACTTTTCAGATCTAAATTAGGAGGTATGCTAAAGTTATACATGCCATTTAGTAGATGATAGGAGATGTGGTAGAAATTGGTCAAGGTAATCAAGATTTAAAGAAAAAAATAAAAATATAGATCCTCTTTACAATGGTAACATACACTTTCCAGAGCAACAGTTTCTGGGAAAAGAAATCTTTCTTTTCTTTTTTTTTTTTTTTTTTTTTTCTGTATATTGTATATTATATACATTATGCCTGTTTGAGACAAGTGATCAGTCTAGAAAAACTAGACAGTTGAGTGCAACCTTGGCAGTGAGAGGACAGATGTCTTTGAAAGGGCACACCTCATTTCCAGCAGGATGTTGCTGCCTTTTGTAAGTCAGTCATTAGACTAATTTCTTAAAATTATACTTTGGTCTTGAAACTAAAAACCGTGTAGTGCAGGCATCCTGATGGGTTCTTATTCATCTGATGTAGAAGTTAAATAAGGTGTCAACAAAACATGAAGTCTCCCCTTTAAACAGGAGTTGTCAGTACCTTTCTGGAGATGTCAGTACCTTTCTGGAGATGAGCAAACAGATTATCTAGATGTTTTGGCATAGATCACCCCTTGGGACTCTTATTGTATGTTTTCTTTCATGGGTCTAGACATTTGGAAGTGTCTGTTGCTGTTCTCTAGCTCACAACCTATTTATAATCCCCCACAGGAGGGGAATTTATGTGTTTTCTTTTCATTTCTTTTAATTTGCTGACTTTATGGCATTAAAAACAGTAGTAAGGCATATAAAATAAACAAAAACTTAGATAGACAGTAGTCTGGTGAACTGTTTCAGGGACCCAGTTTTCATGCATAAATTGTTAGTAGCCACCCAAGCTTAAGAATTTTGGTGTGATCTCTATTATTTTCTCTGTCTAGATGCAGTTGTCCTTCAGATCACTGTCACCTTCTGTCCCAGGTGATTGCATATGTTGTTTCTGAGTATTTTGGTCCCAAGTTACGGGCTTGATGTCAGTCACTTTATTCTTTCCATCATTGTCATCTTTTTCCTAGAATAATGTTTTAAAGCCCTAATTGGGAAAAAGCCCTACAGTGGTAAAGAATGATTTCTAACCGGAGCAGACAAAATAAACCAGAAATGAATTTGGTTGCCACAAATCAGAAGGAGAACCTGTGTAGAATTATATTTCATCTAGTTCTATATACTGTCTTTTTCAATGGTGCTTCCCATTGGACCTCCCTTCTTCAACCTAGCTACTTGAATGTTACATTTCTTCAATGCTTAAAGATGTTTTGTGACTTCCTTACTTTTTAATAAATATCCACTTACTAAACAGCTTCTTGATCACTGTATTGCCTTTTAATATCATTCAAAATTTTCACTGCAAGATTTTAGTTTGGTAGTTATTATTACAAGGATTTTATTATTACAAGGATCCAGGCTCTGCAATCTTTTGATTTTGTTAAAAAACAAACAAAAATGGGCAAAATGCTCACAAAAATCTGAAAACCTTTTACTCCTACAAATAGATGAGTTGAGAGAAGTATCTTATGTCAGGCAGAGAATAAGTAGCCAAAAGCCTTGTGTTACCTTGCTGATGAGATTAATAAAATAGTTTTCAAATCATATGGATTAGATTCTTACTAGGTCAATCTTGCATTATTTTTTGCTGCCTATTCAGTGATTCTTCGGTACAATCTTTCAGTAGCTCTTTACTTTGCATATCGCTGTTATGTGATACACATGGACTTTAAAACTGGCTACCTGATACCCTGAGAACCTGGTAATGTATATAGTTTGATGATACTTGTTTCGTATAGGAAAAACTAGACTGGCACAAGTAACTGCAGAATGATCTGGACAGTTGATTAGTAATCTGAGCTGGTGCTTATAGGGGTAGGACAACATGGAAAGGATCTTCTTAGGCTGAAATTGGAAGGGTGTCTGCACCACTTTGGAAAGGTGCAAGGGGCTGGAATAATTACTTTGTCACTAGGTCTGTGGATTGGTCTGTAGGTTTAGGGTTATGTACTGCCCTGAGCCATTAACTGTATACATTGTATTATTATTATTTTTTAATCCATATAACAGAAAAAGTTGTTTTGAACACAAAGCTCTACAATGGTTTGTAAGATTTAGATTCTTTTTCAACTCTTCTTCTTCCCTGTTATCTACCTTGTTCCCGTCCTTATATGCTGCTATGAAAGCTGCTATGTTAGCATGATTCTTTCAGCAGATGAAGCAATCAGCAACATCTATACACCCTGTGACTGGGCTAGCCAAGACCCCATTTTTCTCATTGTGTCCAAGTCTGTATTCTCTAATCCCCTTGGTATTCATATTTTAAAAACACAGAAGCTGATTTTAGCAACACTAAAGCCAAGGAGAAATGCAAGAGCTCCGCACCTCTGGGAATCCGGCCCACATCCCTTTTGTTTTGAGTGTAGAATGGACCCTAAATGAAAAACCTTTTGTATTTTGGAAACTAGGAGGAACTGAACCAAATTTCTTCATACTTGGCAAAAACAGAATTACTTTTGATGGAGAACAAGCATGGAAAGTTCTAGTCTGAGAGAATTATTTTTGTCAAGTTATGACAAGTCTGAACACAGAGTTTTGCATAGAAATCCCTTCTCATTTTACTGTCTACAGTGACAGTAGAATACATTTATGCAATCTCTCCCCCCCCCCCCAAAAAAAAAAAGAAAAAAAAAAAGGAGGATTTAGATTTATATTCACCAAACAATTACTAGTAAGCAAAAACAAAACCAGATCAGCATAACGATGTTTTTGTGAAGCGTAACAATTTTGGTTTGGCCCAAATATACAGATACAGATTTGGACTTTCTGTCACAGGTTGCCAAACATTTGTTTTCATTTAGATCTGTGTATATGTGCGTGTGCATATTGACAAAGAGAATTTGACTCCAAGGAGAACAGAAGTATGATCCAAATCCCAGTACAAATCCTTCCATTGACTTCACTGGGAGATGGATCAGCACCTTAGTGAAAATTTTCAAAAGAGAGTGTCCAGAGTTAAACTATCAGTTCTTCATCCAATTCTCATTGAAATCAATTAAATATTTCCATTAACTCTAATTGTTGTTGTATCCAGCTTTAAAATAGACAGAATTTATATAATCAGACATATAGAGTCTCTTCTTTTAGGTGTATTTTGAACAGTCTAGGGCATGAGAATTTACGGACAGAGGACTCAAGGCCAATATTAACTGAGTACAAACTATTAGAGGTTAGAAAGACTTAAAATTGCTTGCTTTTAAAAGGGTATGTTTTCTGGAGTAAATCAGAAGTCTTCATTCTCTGTAAATTGTTTTTAGGGTTTAAAAAGGATTGAACTGTGGCTGCCTCTCGGTTCTGTTTCAGAAAAGCAACCCTATTCAGACAGCAGTAAAGCAATGCAACTTAAGTATATGCGTAACTCCTTTCTTAAGAAGGGATGTAATTAAACACATGCTTTAGTGATTTCCTGACCTGGGGCTTTTATTTTCCTTCTGTGAATATTAGTGAAAGTACCTTTTTGTTCATAGGAACACTCATGAAAAGCACATTTTGAGCCCCTGGCTCAGATTTGCTTAATCTAATCAAGTAAGAGAAAAATCACATGATGTATATTAGGTAACCTGTTGCACAATTTGTGGGTGACCATTAAATTATTTCAGATAGTAGAAGTTGTAATAACTTCTAGTGTAATCTCAGATAATTCATAAACATAATAGAGATCTGTTCTCTAGTTCTGGATGTACCCTCAGTAAAGAACATTGCAAGATGAGGGATATATTTTGCTAGAAAATAAAAACACCTGAAAGAAACTTCAGATATATATATATATATTTTTTTCATAAGGCAAAACAAAACAATAATTGTCTTCAAAGAGCTTCCATTGTCTACACTGCTCAGAGATTTTCTGATTGAGAAGAAATATATTCAGTCTAAACGGTCTCCTTGTGGTCAGACTTGCAAAACATTGTGCTTAAAGTACACCTGTGGAAATTACAAAAGAGCTAATAGCCCTTACAGATAGCTTCAGGTACCTTTCAAACAATATTACCAATTTTATTTATGCAAGCTCAGATGAATATGATATTTGTGTGAAGAAGTGTGTATTTGTGAAATGCTTTAGAAAACACTTGGGAAAACATATTTTATGTTTTATATGTTTATGTACATGTTCCATATGTTAGACAAACTTTGAAAAACTTTTAACCATAGATTTCTGGGTCAAATGACCTCATTTATTATTTGTAAACTAAGCTATCTAATCTGGCCCAAGGTCTTTTTATCATATGGTGTAAATCAAATAAACTCATCTGTTCCTCAGGCTTATAATTATAGGGAGTTTTCAAGTCAACAGTTAAATATGAGCTCTGTTCAGCATAGGGCCAAAATGGATCAGCAATACTACAGAAGAGCATCAAGGGCCCCAGAACTCTGCACTACAAGACTACTCATTTTTCATTCTTCTGACGGAAGTTCTTAGCTCAGCTAAGTTCAACTGGCTATTGCTGATGCCAGCCTGTCATCCAGAATCCATAAACACCCTGAAAAAAGAAGTGGCTCTAGGAATTGTTCACTGGCCTATGCATTTCTGGGCATCTTTCACAGAAGAGGATTTTCTTTGTTATTCCAGAAAAGCACTCTGCAGGGCGAATCACCTGTATCTTACAGGTGATAGGGTAGGGGCATTACATTAAGTATATTAAGGTAGTGGCAGGGGAACTCTTCATTAGCAGTCTCTGTGCTATCAGCTCTGATCTCATGTTTGCCAGGAAGGTTCATCCAGCCAAGCAGGGGAGTTGAAGCAAAGCAGATATTATGGCGGTTGTTTTGATAGAGTGAAGACACAAGCATAAAGACCTTCATTTCCTTTTATCTTTTGTTTCCATCTAGAAAATGATTTTCCACCTGCAAAATATCTGAACTACCCCTGCCATCTCCTACCCACATGTGAGCAGAAATACTTCCTTCATTCCATGCTTAGCTGAACATTTTTTTTTATTTTTTTTTGAGAAAAATAAGGATACCGTAGTTTTCTTGAAGCAGGTTGTACTTCATTTTATTGTAGTCTTGTATGCAATTGACAACTTCTGCTGACACCAGCAGTGGGAAAATAACTACTGGGACATGCTGTGGTTACTGAATAATAACTGCTGGGACAAAATCTGGTTGCTGGACCAGGTTATTGAACAGCCTGACTAGATGCAAAAATCTAGGTATATAGCATCTATAGGATGACTTTCTGCAACATGCTTCTCCCACTGAATGGAGCGTGAGCGAGAGGTCATGGACTGTTCTAGCATGCTTGATATAATGAGAGACAACACTGAACATAAGCAGACTAGCTACAAGATTGTAGTATGCTGAGCCCAGTGGAGAGAAATTTAATCTATATTAATTCTTGAAGGAAGAAGATAGGATCCTGTTGTTTTAAAGTGTAAGAGAAGTGGATCATGATTTGAGACTGGAGACATGAGAGAAAATCTGCATTGTGGTATACTTTCACTCAAGTGCCTCAAGTTGACCCTGAAATTAATTCAAATCTGTGTTATCCAGTGGACAGAACAACTACCAGGTTGAGTTACATCCTGCCAGTTTTGCAATTAAAATGGATTGCATTCCAAAATATTAATTTTGTGCAAAAAAAAAAAAAAATCTATTCCTGGGAAACACTGTTTTGTGGCCAGAATTCTTATATGCTTTTTTAGCTAAATAAAGATGTGTTGTTTCAGAATTATGACTCAGCAAAGGTTATCTACAGTAGATGTAGATGTAGCATTATCATCAGTATTTCAATAGACAGAGGATGGCTAATCATTTATCCGCCTTCTTGAGTTCAAAAGTTCACTTTTGAACCATTTTGGGTTCAATGCTAGGTTTTGTTGATGTCATAAAGTTCATTGAAACAGCATTTAACCCTTCTCTATATACATTTCATAGCATACCTTCAGTATGTTGTGATACAAATGTTTGAAAGAAACAAAAATAAATTATATCTAGTGTGTTCAGTTTAGCAGACCTTGATGCTACTGATGCAGGCATGGGTTTGATTTTCCTGTGACCATTTTACTCAGTCGTCTAGTAATCTAAGGATCATAAATAGGCACAGGGAATGCAAATACCTAGGCACAATAATCTCTGAGGGATGAATTCTCAGAGCATGTAAACTTGATTGATGATTTGTACTAGCTGTAGATCTCACCTAACATATGCTCATTCTAGTTTGTAAATTTGTAAGTGCATGAATATTTAATTTGATTTCAGGCATAACCTACATTTGTGAATGCTGTTGTTTGTTTTGCATCAGTAAGTGGATATTTTGTGCCTGTCGGCTGTGCAACAGTCTCTAAAACTTATCTCCATTTGTTTACTTCTTCTAATTCTAGTCTTTAAGATAATGATTTTTTTTGTTTGTATTCTGCTTTTGCTAAATTCAATATGCTGTGTGGAATACTCTGCAGAAGAAAATTCTTTTTCTCGAAGCATGAAGTCAGTGCTAGAAATGACTTCTGTCATTACACTTGAAATATAACAAAGGTAAAGTGTACTTTTCCTTGTTTACTGGAGGAAGCTGCAGTTTTGACTCTATCTTCAGTTTTCAGGAGAATTAGTTGTCTTGGAGAATATGCCCTTGTTTGTGATTTATGCTTCTATATCATATTAGTGACTGGTTATATGTGTGAGGGATTCCTTTTCTTTCATACTCATTCTGTTTCTTTTGAACTCATACAGATGAGTTCATATAATTGTTTTATTTTAATTATGTACTTGGATTTGGATTTGAGAACAGAAGACAAACAAACAAACAAAAACTTTGAAAAATATTGCAATTCCAGTTATATTTCTAAGTCTGTTACATATTGCAAGAAGGAAAAAGTGAAACATCAGGAGTTGAAACTCTGCAGAGAACAGAGGTCCAGATCCTTGCAGGTATCTAACATGTATCTCTCATGGATTTCATTAGGAGACATTTAAACTAGAAAGCTGAAAGCATGGATGAAACTTAAGTAATTTGTTTATTATTCCTTTTATTGATTTTTAATTTCTCTACATTCTGTAGGGTTTAGCCCGAATAGGTATTTTTGGTGGGAATATTACAAGTATGTCTGTGCACGTGTAAACTCTTAGTGATTATCTCTGATAAATGTGTCTACTTTAAACATATGGATTTTTTTTTCCTGTTAATTATATGTGATGAAACTAAGATTCTCCAAGCTACTCAAGACCTGAATACTGTTACAACAAATAAAATCTGAGTTTTAGTGAAGAAATGTGTTAGTATTCAACAGTTTAAAAAAAAAAAAAAAAGTAAAAAATCTTTTCTTTATTTTCTTTATTTTAAAAAGAAACTGCCATCAAACAGAGTTGAGAAAAAAAAAAAAAAAAAAAAAAAAAAAACAGTGGAAGAATACAATAAGCAACATTCACAAGCTTTCTTGAAGTTCTCATAGTTGTCATATATCTGCTGTGTATATACATACATGTGACCAGTTATTGAGATTGACATAAATAGCAGGTGTGGATGTGGTAATGAAAGCAATAGAGATCAATAACCAATCACAATCCCCTTTTAGAAGTAATATATTCTGCATAATGCTCAAGCATATCTGTCACCCCAAAGAACGATGGCTGATTTAAGTCATTAGATAGAAGCTAGCGTCCTTAATAATGGCAGCAGTACTTTGCTTCCCAGGGTGATTGCTAACTGACCAAAGCGTTTCTTGGTTTTGATGGTCTACTGAAGATATAAACACTCAAGGGTTTCTGCAAATCATCAATAAAGCATTATGCAGCTTCTGCAGTACTCGGCCACTGATGTTGCCAGGAACACTCATATCAAACTATTTACGATAGCTGTGAAAACACCACCACCAGAGATCAAGTGGATATCTTTCTCTGCAATACGTGACTCTAGATTGGTGCTTCCAGAAAGTTACATTCAATGCAGTTCTGTCAACTGCATTACAGACTCATGGATTTTTCTTCCTGTCAGTTTTTCATAGCATTTTCACAATTGAACTTTTAAAATCACTTTGATATGCTCATTCTCTGTCTCTATGAGGTCTCATTAAGGCATGTGATCATTCTTGGAGGTTTTGCATGACTTCTGTGTATTACGGTGTTGGTAGGGAATATGTAGTTTACAGTGAATATTACATGCATTTTCATGAACATACTAATGACTCTGAGAAGTAGCAGGTGTAAGACATACTTAAATAGCAAAGCTACTCTGTGACGAGGGAGAAGTACACTGAGGAAGGGCAGCTTGTTTTCATAGGTTGCTCTGCAATGTGAGATCATTGTTGATGAGAGTTTTGTTTTTTTTTCAGAAAGGTTGATGGCATGTGTGAGAGGCAGCAATGAGAAACTGAGAATGCTAGCTAGCCAGATGCTGATTCCTGAGCAATGTTGTTTACAGTGATAGGTATATGCAATTTTATTGTTAAATACCACGATATAGACAGAAAGATTAGGAAAAGCAACCCTCCCTGACTGTCAGACATGGATCTTGACTCTTCTTTGACCTCAGTGCACTCAGACCCTGACTTAGTTTTATGAGTTTTTTTCTCATGAGGTGATAACTGTAAAGAAGAAACAACACCAACCATTATGACATTTTCTAACAGGGGAAGAAACGTATATAATGGCATGTGTTGCATTGTGGCCTGTTACTGATGGTTTAATTGGAAATTTTTATTGGAAAAATGATGTAGGGGAAATAAAACCTCCAGCAAACAGCTTGCTTAATACTTTAACTGTAAAGCATAAAGAGAACAAGTTTCTAACTGGTAAAAATGTTTCTGAACTCTCACAAGGTATGTTTTGTTTGTAATCTTAGGGTCTTGAAAGACCAAATCATCAAGGCTGGTACTTAACACCCCACACTCCAACAAAATAGCCTTTCAGTCTAGGCAGGATTTTTTATGAGCAGTTTATAATCCATATCAAAATAAGGATTTATAAAGGAAGTGCTGACACAAATTTAGAACAGGATCCAATAAAAATGTTGTATGGCTTATGGAGTTCACAAACCTGCATAAGGTCACAGCTTTTGTCCTCAACCCCCCACAACCTCAAAATGTGCTGTTGTGAGGTGCATGTGGATTTTTGTGGTAGCAAAGCCAAGCAAAAGAGAGAATAATTGAATTTGGCCTCTAATGACAGCAATGCAAATGTGTCAGTCCATGTGTTCTACAACCTTTGCTTGTATAGTAAGTGACATGATATTACATTCTGAAGAGTAAGAAACACTTTTCTGACACAGAAGGTTGGGGAGAAAAGTAAGATTACGTGAGTTAAGTTTGAGTGAGTGACAGATGGGTTGAGAAAAACAGATTTATTTAATGTTATCTGCACTTAAAAACAAACAAAACAAATAAACAGAAATTGTGATGCATCTCGTCTCCTTGCTGATTTTCTAAGCAACGCAATCTGCAGCAGTGGTCCTGTGTGGCAGGAAATTATCTGAAATAATGAACTGGACAGATATATTAAAACTGATACTCTTCTCATCAGCATCAAAAATATAGAACCTGCCAAAAAATTCTAATTGCAGTATACTCTGTCCAAATTATTTTACTACTTGCCAAGGAGGGCTTTGAAATATTTGGCAGAGTCTTCCACCAGGAGAAAATTAAACAAGGGAATGAGGTGGAACACAATAAACAAACAGCCCCCACAATAAAATAGCAGGTTTGGGGGGTTAGTCCTTTTATGAAGAGCTGCTAACTGCATAACTCATACTAGGTAACTGCAATCAGAAATAATTTATCAGCGTTATCAGAGAGAAACAAAACGCACTTAGATAAAAAGCCTTCCAAACTTAAAGGTGATTATTTTCAGAACACCTGCCTGAATACTATGATATTGACAAGGTGAATTGATATTTAAGATCAAATAAAATATCTTTCCATTCATTTACCTTGACGGACAAATATGACACATTAAATAATGTAGAGAAATGTCATTGGCTAAGCCAATTGCAAATTAAGCTCTCATGAATAACTCTAAAATATAGTTTTAAAGTAGTTCCATGATCTTGGTTCACAGCCCCAGGTAACAGGAACCTGTCACAACAGTGACTTAAAGAGATTTATGATCTGGTATTAGCATGAAACTAAATACAATCAAAATCTTTCTTATTTTTCCTTTTTGTTTCCTATATACACACGGTAAATTACTAAGTATTATTTTGTCTTCATCTATGTATTTGTGAGATGGGAGTAGCACAAACACTACTCATAGGATGTGTCTGAAGAAGCATTGTGGGATTTTGTTTCAGTTCACAAGGTGTATACTGAGCAGAAAGATGTTAGAATACAGCTGCTAGTTCTGTCTAATTGGATCCCAGGCTCTATTTGTTGTAACCATTCTGTTTTTAGTATTCTAAAAACATTTTCAGGTTTTCATATCTATTATGGTGTCTTTGGTGGGTATACTTGAGCATAGTGTGCCAGATCAAAGGTGTATTTAGGCAAGATTTTGACTAGACAACATTAATGCCTGTGAGTCCTGCTTATCAAACAAAATTCACAGGAGGTTTGAGCTGCACAGCTAAATTTCAGTCCTTTAAGTAGATCTTCCTTCTGAGCTCTGCTACCTTGGCCACAGACTTAGCGTGACTCCCATTTCCTCCAACACCTTTTCTTTTCTCAGGGCTGGGAGTGGGAAGCACGAAGTATTTCTGGATCATGTGTACCAGGGAGAGCTCTTCTATGAGAGGATGGAGTAGTACCAGCAATGGTTGGTTCCCTCCACCTATGCAGCTCCCAAGAGAGGTCAGAAACTGATTAGAGGACCCAGGTCAGAGATTTTTGAACTCTGAATTTGGCAGGCAAATGGAGGAGAAACAGTTTTATGGTACTTTGTTTTAAGATGTATTTATTTGTAACTGTGAAAGCTGCAGCTATATTGTGTTACTGCATCAGGATCCTAAGCAGATGTTTAGATTTTACAGAAAAGGGCATATGGAGGAATTTTTAGTTTTCCATAAAAAAAAAAAAAAAAAAAAGTTACCTCGTGTTTTATATACTGATGCTCACAAGAGGACAATCTATGTCATTACACCAAACTGTTTTAATGTAAAGATTTTTTTTTTTTTCCTTTCTGATAAGGTTAAGTAAATCAAGATAAATGTGTAGTCTCCCTCCATAATACTGGAGCCAGCACACTGCATCATTTTTGAAGAAGCTTGAAAGGAAACGACATAGGAATTTCTTAGGGTAGGATTTCTCAGACTTTTCTGTAATGTGATCATAACCTAACAGAAAGATGATGTAACTAATCAGTTTATTCATTTCATAGTTGCATAGACTATCTCTTGTTTCCATTTACATTTACATAGCAAACCTGTTGTTGAAGCCTGACCAATTGGTATGTGGAAAATATGTATTGGAGGGAAGGAATAATGTTGTATTAGTTTTCTGTTCATATGATTTATTATTATTATTAATTTTTATACAAGGACCATACCAAACGTCGTTGTTCCTGCAAACCAGTAGAAAAGGCTCTGTGAACTCTGCCAGTCTCCACATTGCAATGTGTTTGTTGAAGAACGTAAATGGGGAGCATCTACCTGTATGTTTTAGTTCAACCCATGTGTATACTTTCAAACAGTCTCCCAGTTGTCCCCACTTTTCTTGCTTTGATATGCATTGGCAAGTGATCTTGGAGTACAAGAACTGGATTCCTTTCAGATGAAACTATGTTGGAAGATATGCTACAGCACTGGGGCTAATGTATTCCAGCTGATACAGGACTTCCAGGCCATGGGAAGACTGATCCAAAGTTTAACAAAAAAGCAAACCAAAAAATCAGAAAGGCCCAAAGCATTATCCCTCAAATGCTTAATGTGTGGAATTTGGGTCCTCAGCAACAACTTTTTCACACTTAAATACTCTTCACATTGGTGTGTAGTGCACGATAATGTAGATGTAAGTGTTTATTATTAGTAACCATTGCTTTTACAGAGTTCTAGCTTTAACTTGTTGAGATTACATATTTGTACACAGAGTTTTGGATCTGCATCACCATTTTTTCTATGTGATTCATGATGATTGAGACTGTCTTGAAGCCGTCTTAAAGAAGAAAATCCTTCTTAAGGAAGATACCTCAAGTTTATCTATCTCTATTTTGTCAGTGGATTTCAAGATACAGGAAAAAAAAAAAAGAAATCAAAGTTACTCTATTCTCTGTTTAACATTTAAGTGATAGTTCTTTTGTAGAATCTGATTTGAGGTATGTATATATAAAGAATACCTGTATATAGGTGTATTTACCTACAGAAAAGGATGCTCAGGGGAAACCTTATGACTCTCTGCAACTACCTCAAAGAAGGTTGTAGCAGAGTGGTGGTCAGTTGCTTCTCCCAAGCAACAAGTGATAGGACAAGAGGAAATAGCTTCAAGTTGCACTAGGGGAGGATTAGGTTGGATATTAGGAAAAAAATTATTCACCGTTGTGAGGCATTGGAATAGGCTGCCTAGGGGAGCAGATGAGTCACCATTCCTGGAGGTATTCAACAGACAAATAGATGTGGTGCTTAGGGGCGTGGTCTAGTGGTAGACTTGGTGCTAGATTAATGGTTGGACTTGATCTTAGAGGTCTTTTCTAACGTAAATGATTCTATGATTCTGTGTTTCTATATGCCTCCATTTTGTCCAGAGACAAATCTCCAAACACTGGAATAGCCTTTCCAAGCATTGGGAAATTCTAAGTACAAATCTGAATCTTTCACTTGGTCTCATATATAACATTATCAGGAAAAAAATAAAAATAAATTCGCTTCTTACATGGGCCAGTTCAGGTTTTCTCATCTGGCTACTAAAGGAGCTCTGCCAGATTTGAGTTCTTTGCTGAAATACTGTTTCAGGTGAAGAGATGTGCATACTGATTACTTGCATGTAGAGATTATTGGGTTCTGATAAGCTTCAACTGATGACTCTATGCAGTTGATTGGCATAGTCATAAAAAGCATATATTTTTTTTCTGCATTATGAATTAGAGTGTACCAAGTGGCAGATACTCACAAAATTGTAGTAGGTTATTACTACGTCTTTGTAGAGGAATTTTAGACTCTGTTGTAATTGTCATTCTGCTTACTAAATCTTCTATGTTTTGTAAATACATAGGTAGCAAAACCACCGAAGAAAAGCTGTTTTCCTTGGTTAAATTAGCATTCTGGGTTGGATGTCACCAAACTCCCTAATTAAGTTTAGTACAGTAAAAGAGGATGATATGCATGAGACTGCAATACCATGCACACAGTACCTAATGGTACAGGCCAATAACACAAACCTGGCAAAATGTTAGGATAAGTATGCATTATGGATGAGGCATTTTTGCTGCTGCTGCTGCCTGATATGACACACATGGTTTCCAGTAGCTAAATGTATGGTAGTTAGTTTCTGCATCCAACACTGCTGTTCTTCTACTGACTGCTTACATCAACTAGCTTTATATTTGTTTTATTGCTTCTGTTGTCACTTTATTTATTATGCTTTTATATAGCTTTATAGATGTTCGCAGCACTTTATAAAACATAGAATTAGACAACCTTGTTGCCACAACAAGCTTGCAATCAAAGTTCTGATCTTGCACTGAACTTTTATTCAATGTATAATCCCACTGAACTTAATAGGATGCCACACAAGAATAGAGTCTACAAACAGATCCTACTGTAAGGCTTGGTCTTAATATGCCAACAACTCGATACTAATCCAGAAGTCGAGGGTGAGCATCCAGGCAAAAATATGTCTTGGCCTATGCCATAGCTATAATCTCTGCCATTCATGTCACAGTGCAAGGAATCTGCTTTCTCTGGTTATGATGACCATTAATCTTTCTAAAATAAAATATGGTCCCTACTTCCATGTCTGCATGAACCATGTTGGCCTCATTTTGCTGGAGTCAAGTAATGAGAAAACACTCATGACTGTAACTAAAATGGTTTGAGAACTGGGATGTCTTAAAATATTTCTTAATTTTCTCCTCGTTCTGGCACCAAGGCAAATGGGTAGGTGAGTCCAAGAAAAATAAGAAATATCCAAATATTATTTAACATAAGTCACGCAGGTCCCGAATTCCCAACAAGATACATCAGACGTAATAGTTAGCACTTTGTATCCTTACAATGGAAAATAGCAAGTGTTGTAAAGCTGAGATTATCCTAAATAAGGATTGTTCAAGTTCTTTAGACCTCTGTCCACAGAGGAACTTGTGAAGTCTCATTGCTTGTGAAAGTAAGTCCATTGTATTTTAGTAGTATAAATCTGGAATTAGGAATTTCACAGCAGGTACCTGAGACTGAGAAGATTTTTGTCTCTAAAATTTGTTGTTTAAGTTTTGGAATACTGCTATGACTTCTTTGTTCAAATTCTAATACCGTTAAATAATCTGCACTTCTGGTCATGGCAATAATTTGGTGTTAGCAAGTGGTTGGCTTGAGTGGTTACTGATGGAATTTTATATATAGAAATATAAAGCATGTAGTTTATTGTAAATGTAAAATCCAGATAATTTAAGGCCTGAGTCTAAAATGTGGCTTAATACCTTTTGATTCCTTACCAGTTCTGGAATGATCTGGCAGATAATCAAGTCTCCAATTAAGATTCGAGCAATTCATGTTCTTCTAGCCTACACCTCTCTGCCTCTGTCCTAAAGAGCATGGAAAGACCACTGAAGGTAAGGAACTGCCAGTAGTGGTCTTGTCCTCAGCCCTCCTGACAGAACAAAGTGAAGGAAGTGAAGGCATGTCAGGGTTCACCTCCAGTAGAGTTTGATTTGAGCAAGCTTTTAAAGCTGTAAAACAAGAGTGCAGTCCTGTTTACCCAGCTGCTTTAACAGAGGGAGCTACTGGAATTCACTATGGCACTTTGTGTGTCTATCTACATGGATTTACTCCAAAAAGGAGTTTATCCCAGGTGGGGATGAACTCCCCACTGAGCCCACCAGCTTGAATTGCTTATGAAAATGTTAATTTCTCATGTAACTTCAGGATTCTATTTATTTAGTTATTTTCGGTGCATTCTTTGTGTAGGGGGGACATAAAGAAAAGGTCTTATCATTTCACAATATAAGCCTGTCTTTAGAAATTGGCCTTTCTAGGGAGTGGGTTAATTCATATCTGTCTAACATGGAGTTGTTTGTGTTCAGTGCTGGACACTGTCAGACAAGCATGCTGAAGCAGTTGGGATCCGATCCATCATAATGCTTCGGATAGTCCTGAAGTAGCTAACGAATATCCCATGAAAACAGGTGCCAAGAATATCACATATATTTGGGCTGATACATAAATGCCCTATTCAGTTTCTTGTTTTCTCTTGTCAAACCCATTGTACCTATTAGGGTTTTAACTGAAATTGGTTTTGGTCTGATTTTTTTTGTGTGAAGCTTGCACAAGTTGAGGAGATATGTGGTATAGCTGCTGAATTTGTCCCTCTATCAATGAAAATAAGTGGTCTAGAAGGCCAGAATGGTTTGAACCTAACTTTAGCCATAACAAAGCAATGCTTCAAGAAAGACAAAGGAAAGGGATACAACTGACATCTCAGCTTCACATCAAACCAATAAAAATAATTTGTCCTGGGACGGCATTTAAAATATTCCTCTTTAATTGCAACGAGTGGGTCCTTGGCTTTAAACTGTCTGGGACCAGTATAGGCAGACAGATTTTAACACCCAATGAGGCTTATCACCCAATTTCCAAAAGGGAATATTTATCCTATTTTTAGATGGTTTTTGTTTGCTGAACATTTCTGAAGATATGATCATATAATACTGATAGTACTGTATGCCAGAGTGGTGGAATCATTCCCAACCCTTTTCTTACATCTTTTTCTTATGTCTAGATTCCTATTTGGAAGAAGAATATCACCAGATTTATAAATGTCTAGCCCTGAAAATGCTTAGCAACTGCATGTAATCTGCATTTTCATCCTGCAAAGAGTAAGTAGAAATCCTTTGGGTGTGTGTTGTATATGTTAATGGTCTGGACTACTGCTTAGTACTTCAGAATAGTTCCTCACTCATTTTCTGCAGCCAACTACTTGTAGATCTTTGCAGATTTTAGTGCTAAAAAAAGCCCTCAAAATTGTAAACATGTTCAGTCATGTGAGAATCTATCAATCTAGTACATCTTGGAAATGCAAACCATATTCTGAAGGAAAATGATAAATGAGAAGACGGTATAAAGCTGAACCCAAGACTGTACTTGAGGCTTGCTTAGTCTTTTCTTGGCAAACACTTTAATCTTTTCTTCTGATACTCCATATCTAGGGTGCCAGCTGTGTGGGCAATATGAATACTTCTTTCCCATGTTGTATTTTTCTCTTGTAGGTTGCCACCCTTTTCAGAACACATCAGCAGAATTAAAAGGGCCGAGGGGGAGTTTTCACTTGCTTTCTGATGGCAAGGTAGGACTATCATGTATGTCTGAATAGTTTAAGGAATGACTGCTTGGTAATGGAGGAGTGGATAAAAAATATTAAAGAAAAGTTCACACAGTATGGAAAATATATTATGCTGTTGCTCTGAAAAACACAAATTATGTTTATAGTATGTATCATCTAATCTCTGCTCCTCACTCTTTCTTTCTTTCTGAATATCTCTGCTTCACTTCAGTTCCTTTGCTCATTTTATTATTAGGAACATTTACGGGAAAGAGAATTTATGGTCTCCTTCTGCTAATAAATGTTAAGGAATATGACTTAAAATAGGGAATACACAGCAGGAGATGATGAACTCTTAATAAACAAATATCCTGTTTTCATGCAAATATTCTTAGTAACACAAACAAAACAAACCAGAAAGGGAAATGCAGCCAAAGTGTTATACAAGCTGTGGTGTAATTAAATAGGACGGATTTCAGAATTTTCCAGAGGCCAAGAAGAGTTTCAAGTTATCCTTCAGATTTTTCCAACTCATTCCTTCACATGGTTTCATCCCATAATATTGGATGGAGGGTTGGAAAAGGAGAATTGGAAGAATGACAAAGTAACCTGAGAACTTTGCAAAAATTCTTAGTGCCTGTCTTGCTCCATATCTTCTTCTTGACAAGAGACTAACCTTATAACTTGGCAGATTTTGTTGCTTGATGGTTTTGGAGTTTTAAAAGTTACCAAGGTCATGTTGTGATTATTGTTCTGGTGGAAATACCATCTCCCTCCACAACCATAATCATGATACTGTCTGCAAAAGGTATTGATGCTACTTAATTGGCATTAACTCGAACATTTGTCCATATTAACATGCTGGAATAAAATTCAGCAGTTTTCCTAATGGTGTAATAGTGGCATAAAAACTGGGGAGTGATTAATGAGAAAGGAAAATCTAAATCATACGGTCATTTGGATACAACAAATAGCATGTCTGAATATGGCCAAATTCTCCCTACACCTACTAGCTAAGGGGACAGCTGTAATTACAGGAGAGGGGTCCCAATTTTGGAAACAATGAATAAAGATCTGTAAATGAAAATGGATAATTATTGATTGTTACCTTCTGGGCCACTGCTGTGGCCAAAACAGCTGATATGATCCATACACAAATAAGCAAAGGAATCTCAAGACACATTTTATTTGGTCTTGATACAGTATTGGGTTCTAAGTGTGCCCAAGCATTAAGTTTTCAGGTTGGATAGTCAAAATCTGATCAGAAAACAAATGCCAGGATAAAGAAAGCATTAGGAAATATCTATGTTTTGCATTCATATTTATATTGTTTAGTTTGCCTCTGTCCTTCCGATAGGGGGGATCGAAGCTGAAAGATGTACTGTTCACATAAACTCATGGCTTCGAGACTGGTGTGACCGGCAGAATTTCGGTTTCTTTGATCATGGGAAGGTCTACGCTACACCGGGCCTGATGGCACCAGATGGGATGTGCCTCTCTCGGAGAGGGGTAAGGATCTTTGGTCAGGAGTTGGCAGGGCTGATAGATAGGGCTTTAAACTAGAGTCGAAGGGGGAAGGGGCTAAAACCAGGCGCACCGGTGAAGACCTAAGGGATGGTACGCTAGAATCAGAGGGGCTGTGTGCCAGTGAGGTCCTTCGGTCAGATCCACAAGGTGCTGAGTGTAAGGAGACGCACTTGAAATGCTTTTACACGAACGCACGCAGTATGAGGAATAAAATAGATGAGCTAGAAGTCCTGGCCCAGTCCCGCAACTACGACATCATCGGCATAAGCGAAACCTGGTGGGATGAGTCCTGTGACTGGGGTGTTGCAATAGATGGTTACAGGCTCTTCAGGAGGGACAGGCAGGGTAGGCGAGGTGGTGGGGTTGCGATGTATGTGAAGCAGGGGCTGGACTGTGTGGAACTTCAGGTCGGCGATGGCAAAGTTGAGAGCCTCTGGGTAAGGATCAAGGGACGAACGAATAAAGGGGATGTCGTTGTGGGAGTCTATTACAGACCGCCTGGCCAGGACGATAGCGCCGATAAATTATTCTTTACAGAACTAAGAGAGGCCTCGAGATTAACTCCCCTTGTCCTTATGGGGGACTTCAACTTGCCGGACGTTAACTGGGAGTGCCACACGGCTGACACGAGCAAGTCCAGGAGGTTCATGAAGCACCTAGATGATAACTTCTTGGTGCAGGTGCTAACGGAGCCAACTAGGAAAGGTGCCCTCCTAGACCTGTTGCTAGAAAACAGAGAGGGTCTGGTGGGAGATGTGGTGATTGGTGGCCGCCTCGGCCATAGCGACCATGAAGTGGTTGAGTTCAAAATTTACGGTGACAGAAGGAAAAGTGCCACCAAAACCTCATCCCTAGATATGGGGAAAGCGGACTTCAGGCTGCTCAGGGAACTAGTCAGCAAGGTCCCCTGGGAAACTGCTCTTGAAGGCCTCGATGTCCACCAGTGCTGGTCACTCTTTAAGCGATGCCTCCTAGAAGCACAAGATCAGGCAATTCCAAAATATCGCAAGTCAGGCAGGCGGGGAAGGAGGCCGGCGTGGCTGACCAGTAATGTTCTAATGGAGATTAGGCAGAAACAGAGAGTGTTTCGCTACTGGAAGGAGGGCCAGGCGTCATGGAAAGAATACAGGGATGCTGTTCGTGTTTGTAGGGAGAAAGTTCGAGTGGCCAAAGCACAGCTAGAGTTGAAGCTGGCTGTGTCTGTGAGAGAAAATAAAAAGGGTTTTTTTAGATATGTAAATGGAAAAAGGAGAACTAAAGAATACATAGGGCCGCTCCTTGATAGGGAAGGTCTCCTCACAGACGATGACGTAGGCAAAGCAGAGACGCTTAACGCCTTCTTTGCCTCTGTCTTCAATGCCGATGATGGGCTTCGGGACCCAGGGTGCCCTGAGCTGGAGGGCCGGGACGGTGGGGATGACAAACTCCCAACTGACCCTGAACGTGTGCGGGATTTGCTACTCCACCTGGATCCCTACAAGTCCATGGGTCCGGATGGGATTCATCCCCGGGTGCTGAAAGAGCTGGCGGATGTCATCGCGGAACCTCTTTCAATTATTTTTCAACGATCCTGGGAATTTGGAGAGGTCCCGGTAGACTGGAAGCTGGCAAATGTTGTGCCAATTTTCAAGAAGGGTCAGAAAGAAGACCCTAGCAATTACAGGCCTGTCAGTCTCACGTCAGTGCCTGGTAAAATCATGGAGAAGTTGGTTCTCGGACTTATTGAGGCGCACCTGGGGGACAAAGCAGTCATTGGTCCCAGCCAGCATGGGTTTGTGAAGGGTAGGTCCTGCCTAACTAACCTGATTTCCTTTTATGATAAGATCACCCGTATGGTGGACCAAGGGAAACCAGCTGATGTGATTTTTTTGGACTTCAGCAAGGCTTTTGACACGGTTTCCCATAGGATCCTACTGGACAAAATGTCCACCATACAGCTAAATAAAAACATCATACGATGGGTGAGCAATTGGCTAACGGGCAGGGCCCAAAGGGTTATGGTAAATGGGGCTGCGTCAGGCTGGCGGGCGGTACTTTTCAATATTTTTATAAACGATCTGGATGTAGGAATAGAGGGTATTTTGAGCAAGTTTGCTGATGACACCAAACTTGGAGGAGTTGTGGACTCAAATGAGGGCGTAAAGGCCTTACAGAGGGATCTGGACAGGTTGGAGAGCTGGGCAATCACCAACCGCATGAAGTTCAATAAGAGCAAGTGCCGGGTCCTGCACCTGGGACGGGGAAACCCTGGCTGCATGTACAGACTGGGCGATGAGACGCTGGAGAGCAGCCTAGAAGAGAGGGATCTGGGGGTCGTGGTAGACAGCAAGTTGAATATGAGCCAGCAATGTGCCCTGGCAGCCAGGAGGGCCAACCGTGTCCTGGGGTGCATCAAGCACGGCATCGCTAGTAGGTCAAGGGAGGTGATTGTCCCGCTCTACTCTGCGCTGGTGCGGCCTCACCTCGACTACTGTGTGCAGTTCTGGGCACCACAGTATAAAAAGGACATGAAACTGTTGGAGAGTGTCCAGAGGAGGGCTACGAAGATGGTGAAAGGCCTGGAGGGGAAGACGTACGAGGAACGGCTGAGGTCACTGGGCCTGTTCAGCCTGGAGAAGAGGAGGCTGAGGGGAGACCTCATCACAGTCTACAACTTCCTCGTAAGGGGGTGTCGAGAGGCAGGAGACCTTTTCTCCATTAACACTAGTGACAGGACCCGCGGGAACGGGGTTAAGCTGAGGCAGGGGAAATTTAGGCTGGACGTCAGGAGGGGGTTCTTCACAGAGAGGGTGGTTGCACACTGGAACAGGCTCCCCAGGGAAGTGGTCACTGCACCGAGCCTGTCTGAATTTAAGAAGAGATTGGACTGTGAACTTAGGCACATGGTCTGAACTTTTGGGTAGACCTGTGCGGTGTCAAGAGTTGGACTTGATGATCCTTAAGGGTCCTTTCCAACTCAGGATATTCTATGATTCTATGATTCTAGTCTTACTATGACAAGGTGTTATTGTTGATACATACTTCTAAGGTGAATAAAACTTGAAAAGTGGGATCACCAGTCTAGCAGAGAAAGTTGTCAGAAGATCCAATGACTCCAAGTTGAAAACTTGGATAAATTAATATTAGAAAGAAGGAGCACATTATTAATTATCACTGGAGAATTTTCCTAAGGGTTGTTGTGGAGTCTGTTACACTGCCATTTTTTACATCACAATTGTGTACTTTGACAAAAGAGAAGCAAAATACTCACTTTCATCCAGAGTGTATTGTTTTCTTTTTGGGACAGATGATACATCTGTCCCAAAGAGTAAATTAATGTCAATTTTCTCTCATTTTGGACTATGTAGATCTTAGCCCAGACTTAGTTTGTGCCCAAATTCAGATATGAACTTTGTGGCTAGTCCTTATCTTGTTTGTATATCAAACCAAAGCCTATTTCATGAAAACTCTTGAATTTCACAAAGTCATTTACGTAGCCAAAATTTGCGTCTGGCTCAAAACCTTCTATTGTGTTGAAACAGTATATGGTTTCAGCTATCTTTAAATCTGGGGAAAGTCTGTACTTGAACTTCACAGTTTGAGAGCTTCTTTTTTTTCTTTGTTATACTCATGGGATTGCAGGCATGTACCATGCATACTGTTGTATAAATGCCTCATGGTTCCTGACTTTGTCAAAGGAGGAGGTTTTCTATCTGCTGAAATGTTGTGATACACTTACCAGGTTATAGCCAGAACAACCATATCATCCTTGGAAAGAGTATGGGACAGATATAACTCACTGATAATTTTGGGTCATTACAGTCTTTTATTCTTTCCTACTTTTACTAGGTTTTATTTACATCGAGGGAAAATATCTCTAAGAGTAATAATTTGCAGGAATTTTGTTTGAAACTGTAGTAAATTTGCTTGATGGGTACATCATGATACTGGACACACTTACAAGAGCTTAGTGGTGCGGTCCTGGGATGTATAAGGGAAATGGGGCTGTTCAGGGGCTTGGAGCCAAGCTGCAAACTCAGCTCCTCCAGAGCATGCTGGTTGTAAGTACCCAGCCTGAGAGACATGCATGTGGATATTTCTCCCCTTCCTAGGTGCTTTTTCCTCTGAAATTTGTCACATTTGAAATATTAAGAATAAATCATTTCTTCACTGTTCATCTTAAACCTGCTAAGAATAATACAGGGTGTCTGGCCTGGGCCAGCAAGTGCTGTCCCACATAACTGAAGGCCAAACACATGGCAGGTTTAGATGGCTTGAATAACATCTACTCCAAAGAGCATTTTGCTGCAGGTGCTGTAAGCCTCACAACAAACATTAGACCCCACAGTATAAAACAGAATGTCACAACTGTACTATATCTTCTATTTCCTTGGCATATAATTGTCATTTAAGCAACATGCCCACCATTTGCTGTGAGCCTACTGATAAGCCTTTTGCCTGGTTCTTGAAGTGAAATAATCTGACAATTCAAAAAATCTCTGTGTTGTACCATTGAGTACTAATGGCCATTAAAAAGTTATTGGAATCATTTCCTTGGTAATTTTGAACCTATTAAATAGGCTGACCTTTAAAGTTTAAAGGCAGGATGATTTTGGATGAAGGTCCCCTTTTGCAATTTATGCCATAAATCATTTTACATTTTTCATTTCAATATTGATTAAAAATATTTATTCTAGCAGGCTTCTGGCTTTTACTTTTTAAAACAGTAAAATTGATTAAATTCCTTTAATCAACTTTAATTCTTTTCTTTCAGAAAATAAATCCAAATATACAATCTATTTTATGGCAAATTCTTGATATATTTTATTCTTTCACATGATGTATGTAATTGATGTATGTTGATGTGTATATTATTGTACTTAAAGGATTGATACTGTTTCCTTTGTGGCATGAGAAGCTGATGGATTTTAATTGCCAGATACAGCAGTGCATACAATGGTAAAATGTTGCTGTACCGCATGCTCAACTTTGTTGTCTTCCCTATTAGACTGGAAAATGTTTTAATTACTTCATTTTTTTTTTTTTTTTTTAAATGATGCCAGGACAACTATGGGCATTGCATGCTTTCAAAATTTCAAATAAAACATATCATTTCAATTTAATCCAAATTTTAGTCATATAAACAGTTGATTAGGAATGAGTAAAACCTTATACAAGAATAAAAAATAAATATAAAGCATCTGTTCCACAGTTTATGTAACATGATCTGTAGTATATTTAATTTCTTTTCTATCCAGAGGTTTGTATGAAATTGCATGGTCTGATTTAAAGGGCCAATATGCACTTCAAAACACCTATGGTTTTGCAGCAATGCATTAAGTAACACCCAAATCTTACCATAATATCAGAGCTTGTATTGTAGGTATTGGGTACTATAGATTATTTTTTTCCCACATAAGTTATGTTCTCCTGGTTGTCCTCCGTTTGGCTCTATTTGTTGTCCTCTATTTGGCTTGTTCTTGTGGAGAAGGAATGTTACCATTGGCTTTTATGTACTGCTCTCTCTATCAAACAAAGGTGTTAGTACAGAAGTTTATAGTGCTGTAGTCAACTTCTTCCTCTCTTGACAACATATACACCATAGTCTTTTAGGTTTATTTGGGCTGCTGTGTGAAACACTAGGATATCTAGAGTACTATTCAAAGGAACAAAGTGGAATTAAGTAGTCAACTTTTGCTGAGTCTTAACAATTAAAATGCTTCATTGTACTTTAGTAAGTCATCCCCCAAACAGTGGCCATTACAGCAACAGTAAACATCAACCGAAATGCTGCATCTGCCTTCTCCAAACCTTCTAAAAGGTTTAAAATAAGTTTTCTAAAGTTTGGACCAGAAGTGAAAGTGGACTGAAATTTCCTGAAGTTGAACTTCATGAACTTTTGGATTATTTGCTCACATATTTATACCGGAAAGGATGCATTTTGTATTTGTTTGGTATCATTTCATAATGTATTTATCTTCTGGTAACTTGGAAACATTCTCCAGAATACTTTGTCTAAATATAAAATATTAAAATTGGCCCCCAAAATAGGCATTCCCGCATAATTTGTATGTAATGTCTTTTGTTATTAAGTATAATGGCTTCTGGACTTATGCTTGGAACCCAAGACTGATCTCATTTTCAGCAATGGAAGATGTACATAGCTCTCTTGAAGTCTTGAAAACAGACAAAGATCCAAACAGGCCTTTTGGTGAAAAGCTGCCTGTTTTGGAGATTTATTTATTTATTTTTTTTTTCTCCAGAGTTATGAAGGGTTACTAGCATTTAATTTCTGTTCAGGGAATCTGTAATAATCTTGTTGTTTTGCCTAATCTGCTGTCTCTTAGAGTTGTAATATTGGCTATCTAGAGCCCATACAAATGCTTTTAACACTACTTGTTCAAGATTTTGCTTGTTAAGATGATAGTCCTGCATGATAGCAAGTCCTGTAAGGGCTGATGTTCAGAAACACAGAATGGTCTGAATAGGTTTTGATTCAGGGTGTCTAATGCCTGCCTCTTTCTTTGTCTTGCTTTCTGAGTACACTGGTGTAGTGGGTTTACGTGGCAAGGTTTTGGTAGCAGGGAGCCATAGGGGTGGTTTCTGTGAGAAAGATCTAGAAGCTGCCCCATGTTTGGGAAGGGCCCCATTGTTTTCAGAGCTGAGCCAATAAGCGATGTTGTTTTGCGCCTCTGTGAGAGCATATTTAAGACAGGGAAAAAAACGCTGCGCCACACAGCAGCCGGGAGAGTCAAGGGAGTGAGAAAACAGCCTTGCAGGTGCCAAGGTCAGTGTAGAGGGAGGGGGAGAGGTGCTCCAGGCGCCGGAGCAGAAGTCCCCTGCGGCCTGTGGTGAGGACCATGGTGAAGCAGGATGTCCCCCTGCAGCCCATGGAGTACCACGGTGGAGCAGGGTTCCACGCTGCAGCCCGTGGAGGAGACCACGGTGGAGCAGGTGGACCTGCACCGACAGAGGCTGCCGCCTGTGGAAGACCCCTGCCAGAGCAGATTCTGGGCTGGACCTGCAGCCAGTGGAGAGGAGCCCACGCAGGAGAAGGTGACCTGGCAGGAGCTGCTGCCCATAGGGGAGTCAGGTTGGAGCAGTTTTCTCCTGAGGGATGGACCCCGTGGTACGGACCCATATCTGGAGCAGTTCTGGAAGAGCTGCTGCCTGTGGGAAGCCCACGCCGGATCAGTTCATCAAGGACTGCATCCCGTGGGTGGGACCCCACAGCACAGGGGACAAGAGTGACCGAGAAGGAGCGGCAGAGAAGAAGCGCTGTAGACTGACCATAATCCCCATTCCCCCGTTCCCCTGCGCCGCTTGGGGGGAGGAGGTGGAAGAGGGTGGATGGGGGGGAAGGTGCTTTTGGTTTGCTTTTTCCTTTGTTTTCTCACTTCTCTCGCTTGTTAGTAATAGGCAATAAATCTTACTATCTCCTTATGCCGAGTCTGTTTTGCCCGTTACAATAATTATTGAGTGATTTTCTCGTCCTTATCTCAACCCTTGAGCCCCTTTTCACATATTTTCTCCCCATTCCTCTTTGAGGAGGGGGAGTGAGAGAGTGGCTGTGGTGGAGCTCGGCTGCCCACTCGAGCGGAACCACGACAGCTGGAAAACCCTATTATTTGAAATGTCATGATGTGATATTGCTGTTTACTGTGTGATTTGGTACGGGCAAGATCACCCCAATATGCTCTGCCCCAGGTCTTGATTGACAGTGAATATGTGTGGTGGAGGAAATGCACACACACACGTAAAAATATATATTTTTTGAGCCTCGTATTTTATTTTTAGTATTAGTACTTGTGCTAACTTTGTCTCAAACACACAAAGGCCTTTCTATAATCCACCTTTTTATTTATTGTGGCTGTAGCCACGTTACTATCCCTGACTCCATTTCACCTACCCATAATGAACACAGTTGTTAACTTTTGAGTAATCATACTTCTTTCCTCACTGATATTCTCAGTAAGCTTTCTGGCACCAAAGTCAAATTTCTTATTGTCACCTTTGAGGCTCTTCATAAGTTTTTTTCTCTTGTCAAAGTAACAGTCTTCCTCTGCTCTCTCACTATGTGAACCAGGGCTAAATATTCAATGTCTCTTTATGGAGCTTTTCCAGAAGGATACTTCTCCACTCACCCTTTAGAAAAAAAAAAAAAAAATATATATATATATATATATATATATATATATCTTCAAAGCTCATATGTAATACCTGCATGAAAACACCGAATCTGGGACATAGATGCAAGGAACCAGGATTTTCATAGCTATTTACAGTCATATCATAGAATCATGGAATATCCCGAGTTGGAAGGAAACCACAAGGATCATAAAGTCCAACTCCAGCCTCCACACAGGACTACCTAAAAATTATACCATATATTTGAGAGTATTGTCCAAATGTTTTCTTGAACTCTGTTTAGGCTCAGTGCTATGACCGCTGTCCTAGACAACCCGTTCTAGTGTCTGACCACCCTCTTGGTGAGGAACCTTTTCTTAATATCTGATCTGAACCTCCTCTGATGCAGATTCATTGATAAAATTGCAGAACATTTTGGCCACAAAAGGGCAAAAGTCTGTAAAATCATAAATGTGATGGAGAGGGGAGTGGAAGAGGGGAATGATTACACCTTGTTTCTTTTAATACAGGAGTTAGGGCTTGGTCAGCAACAGGCTCAAAACTAACCAAAAGATGTAACTTCACATAAGGAATAGCGTAGCCTGGGACACAGTGGGTGCTTAAAATTTACTTAATTAAAATTTTACTTAATTAAAATTTAATCTGAAAGTTATCAGGTAACCTCATGAAATAAAAAGGAAAAACACTGATCACAGACACTGGATTTGGGACAGGAAGTTCCTGTTTTCCATATCTCATGCCTCTCTAGATATCTGCTAATGGCCACAGGAGGTCTGTGCATTTTCCAGAGAAATTTAATTTTCTCACTACCTCTGCTGCAGAATTTTCAGATATTCAGGTAGCCTAATCCCGCTTTCAACAATGGGCACTAATTTACCATACTGGATTCCCATCTTATAAAACCTCATGGCTTACACTGCTTGTATTGTTGCTAGAGACACCTCTGAAAATATCTCCACATATCATGAGATAAGCGGTAAATTTGCTCCTACTGACAAACTGGTAATTTTGGTAGTCTGGAGCAATGCTACAGCCCCTGTACAGACTTTTTTTTTTGCACTTCCTTTCTCTGTTCCCACACATATTTCCATTAGCCCATTTCCACAGGCTGCTCTGTCTGTTTCCATCCTTGGTATTTGTTGAGCAGGCCCAGCTGCACTCTTGATTCCTCCTACAAAATGTCTTCCTTTAGTCTCTAATTGGTCTCCATCTTCACACTTCCAGACCCTACATCCAGTCACAGCTTCATTCCTTGAGATTTAAGTCAGTGTCACAAAGGATAAAAAGTGTCATTACAAGTTCTCTTCTTATACTTAGAGGAGATGTTTTGCTCATCTCCATGTTACAGTGGGCTGAGAATAGTAGGGGTCTTCAGGGAAATTTGCAGTTCAGTTCCGACTTCCAGTTTGTGCTCAGTTTGCTTACATAGTCTTTTTTCTTAATAGGAGTCCGGGTGGGCCAAGTATAGGCACATTTTTACAGGTGTAGTTGAAAGAGTATTTTTGACATAAAATAACCTTTCTGCTTAATCCTATGCTTTGTTTCACAACAAAAATAATAAGGAAAGCTTATTAATACGTTTTTATTTTTATTTATTTATTTATTTTTCAGCAGGAACAAAATCCCATGTTTTCTCCCTGTCTGTTCCTTAGAAACAGATAAATGTTTCTGGCTAAAGCTTCCAAAAGAAGTGCTGCAAAGCAGACCCCTGCATTGGGAATCATCAGCCCCAAAGTCACATTTGGCAGAGTCATGTGAGAAACAGCACAGTTATAGGAAGTACTCAGCTTCTTTAATATTAAGCAGAGCTTCAAGTCTCACAAGTCTTACTTAGTAGTAGTATATTACCCAGAGCACTATACTGTCTAGGGCATTTTTAAAATTATTGGTCTAAAATTGAAATTAGGTAAAAGTCTAATAAGCTAATTCCCTCCCTACCTCTCTCTCTCTCTCTGTCTCTCTCTCTAAGGTTAGCCTTGAAAATATTAAAAAGACGTACAAGTGGTAGCCATTTTAAAGACTGTACAGTTTGTCAGCAGGGTACTTAAAACACCAAGTCCCATCATTGGTTGCATACAGAGGTTGTGCAGAAGGGTTAATAGGTAGACTAAAAGAGTCACTAGTGTTGTTTTTTTTTTTCTTTGTTTGTTTGTTTGGTTGGTTTTTGTCTTTTGTTATAAATCTTGTCCTTATGTCAATTAAAACCATCTGTACATGTTCATTTTCAAATGATTTATAGACATACGTCCTCTTCTCAAACATTCCAAAGAATTTTAACCTGATATGTTGACATTCTCTATTTCTCCATAACTGGAAAAAAATAGTGAATTAAGTAAGTATGGCATATTCATCCAAAGGATTTTGTGTGGTAGAAGATAATAAGAGATGGTTGTGAAATCATATGATACTATAGTTTAGAATTATAGGTGTAGCAAGTTTATGGTAGCAAGGTCTTTAGCAGAGGTTGCCTGATAAATTACGAGTGATGGGAGCCTATCAGGAAGTATACAGAGATTTGGTTTGCTGGAGAACCAACTGAGAACTCATTTCTTGAACACTGGAGTTCATAAAATGGGCAAGAAATTAAATATCATAGTGTTCCTTTCTTAAAAAAAAAAAAAAAAAAAAAGGTAAACAGTTTTATCTTACTGGTTTTAGCTCTGTATTGTGAAAGAAACAGCTATCTGCTATACAAGGTTGGCAAAGATTTTGTGAATATTTCTGTTTTAAGCAGGAGAGAAAAGTCAAACTTTTTCTTGCACACACCTATCGTTACTTTTTTTTTTTTTATGTATCTATATACACACATATACAAATATTTTCTCAGGTGTGGAGAAGTCAAGGAAGGAAAATTTCTCATAGATAATATATTTTCAATTTTTCTTCTGAGAAGTTAATTTGGCATAAAATTTTCACTTGTCATTTGTTTTGTTTGCTTTCTTTAGAGAAAAAAATCTATAGTTATGTTGACTAATGAATTTGCAGCTGGTATTTCAGCTTCTGTCACTGTATGGTATAGTCTCAACTTCTGACAGGTATGACAGATTCTTTACTAAATGATATATAAATAGTAAGCAGGGCAGCAATAAGACAGGATTTCCCCTCCCTCCCCCCTCCCCCCATTGTCTTTCATTGTGTTGCAGAGGAAAAAGTCTGTGTGTCTGCTACTACTTTCTAATCTTTATTTTTCTTTCTGAGGATGGATTTCTGTGTAAAGTTTGATAATTAAGATGACTTGCTTTCAATTTAAAAAAGGGGACACCATGCAGTTTCTCTATATCTGCTTTTGGGATTTTTATGTGTTTCAGTAGCTTGCTGGTCACCAGAACAGGACAATCATATAGACCATCATAACCAAAAGAAATGCAAAAAGTTAGGCTTCTCAATTGCCGTTAAAATAATTTTTAAGATTTGCCAGCAGAACTCTATCCCTAAAATGGTTCACTGATTTCAGTGGAAGTTTGAGGTGCCTATGGAAAACATTCTGCTACTAATAATTGTTACAATAGTTTATTTTAATACACATTCATGGTTTTTTAACATTTGTTGTATTTCACTTATCTTCAGTTCAGCCTCCCCCGTGTGTCTTTTGTCAATATATGCATTCTGCAACAGGAATTTATCACCAGGAATTTGTCCAGATTCACAATCACACTTAAGACAGAGCTTTTATCCTTAATTTCTTGAGTCATGTGATAGAGGACCTTATGTTTGACATCATGGAGCTCAGTAAAACTTGGCCATTGAAACACTGGTTCCACTGAAAAGCATCTGGAAGGAAACCAATAGTCCAATATATCCTGCTAGACTACACTCAGCATATCCAGCCTCCTGGTCTTTCTCTTTGTGTTCTGCCTTGCAAAAACCTGGCTATCCTTACAGAAATGTACAAACACAGGAACAAAATGGATGCACTCCATGTTCCTGAAAATGTCATATCTTGGCTGTGCTGAAAGTGTGTTCCTACTTGGCCGTAGCAGTGACTGTTCTTTATGTTGCTCTTTATCATACTGATGCTAAAGTCAAAGACTGAAAAACCCTACAGAGCCATCTGATTCTTTTACTGTTACCTCTGCACCCTTTTTCCCTATAGTGTATTTCTCATGTTTTACTTAATTGAGTTTTAAATAGCTCAAGTGGTCAAGTTTCTGTAATTTCTTTTGGACCTCTTCAATCACATATGAAATGGTTTGTTTAAAACTAACAAATAATATTATCAAATTAGAGTTTCCCTTTTCCTTGACCATGTTCCAAGATTTTTGAAGAAACCCTAACTCCTATTTTCTCTGTAGGTCAACATCCCTTTAGAAAACAAGGTTCTTAAGGTTTATGTCAATGTATGAAACTGTAAAGAAGCGATGTAACATAATCTCAGTGTACTTATCCAACTTTGGAGAAAGTTACTGATCTGGTTATGGCTATATTTGTACATTTAAAAACAAAAACAAAACAAACAGAAAACAGTTCATCCTGGTTGTAGTGGTTTTGTTAGTCCTTCAAAGCAAGAAGAAAATAGGAAAAAAATTGTTCTTGACATTTTTATCAGAGTTCCTAGCTTTAGACTTGTAGCTAGTGAAAAATGTTAATTTTAGTAAATAGTTTTGAGAAACAAATATCTGCCTTTAAAGTGCTTGTTAGCAGCTTTTGAGTGGTACAATTTAAAAACAGGAGAGAAAAAAAGTGACAGACTACTGTTTAATCTTGTATATCACTGTGTGGCACATGACAACCGGATACAGTACTTGTGGTAATTTAAATTTCTTTACCAATTTGCAAAAGTTGACAGTTACTAAAAGTTCTGTTTTGGAATGGGGGAAAAAAAATAATGCATGGTTTTCTTTTAAAAGTTAAATTAGTATTATCTCTACATGTCTCTCTTGTCTTTCTCTCTCTTTTTTTTTTTTTTTCTGTTTTGATTATCTGTAAATATTCAGTGAGGATTAAAGAGTTTTTATTCTGTGCACAGCATCTAGTCCATCTCTCCTCTGTCCTACAACCTGGATTTGAGCTCTTCCATTCTTTTCTACCAACTCTCAGCATATCAGTATCTTCCTTTATGAAACAAAAAAAAAAAAAAAAAAAGAGACTTTAACAAAACTTTGAAAACCATTGAAAACAACTTAAAATGTTTATGTTTTCCTTAACTCTACATGGTCTACAGAAAAGTTAGCTAACTGTTGGTGATCTGTCAGTGTGGGATTCAGTCCAGTGCCATCAGGTGTCTCTGACAGAAGAAAGGCTAAAAACAGACATCTTGACTTTGAAGCCAAAAACAGATGATGTCTTTTCACAACTGAGACAAAAATTTCTATTCATAGTGGCACTGCAGTCATCCATATGCATGTGCACGTATATGGGATTACAGGCTCTTGTTCTCATATGGTGTGTGTTGGTGGGGAGCTGGCAGCAGCCAGTTTTCACTTTTCGTTTTTTTTTTTTTTTTTTTTTTTTTTTTTTTTTTTTTTTTTTTTGTGGTCCTACTTCATCTTCTGCTGCTCCTCAGGCTTCTCTGCTTTCCACTAGGTACAAGGGAGTGACTAGAGGGAGAGAATGAATGCGTTTGTTTATTTTCTAACTGAGCACCAAAATCACAAACTTGATGAAATTCCTAGGAAGAGCTGGAAATGTCAGGAAAAAATTAAGTGCCATGGAAATACCAAAACTGCAAAATAACACTAATTAAAAGAAATCTCAAGGGAGAACACTTTTCCAAATATATGTAATAATGCAAGAAGGAAATTATAGGTTTGTCACTGGCCTACCGTCAACTTCAAAAGCTCCTATTGTCCTCCTTTTCTGCCAGCTTCCACCCATGCAAACATGTTGCTGTTGCTTCTGAATCAATGCTATTTAAGTAGATGGAATAAAAGCTAGAATTTAGCCTCTGTACCTTATCAAGCTATCAATCTTGTATATTCACAAATCCAAAATTAGCTGAGGATATTGTCCTTTCATTGTTGCATTGGCATAATTGGCATAAGCATTGGCATAAGCAACGTGGCATAATTATGCTGAGGTTTAAGATAATTGAATTTCAAATTAAAAATAAAATCTCTCTCTCTTTTTTTTTTTTTTTTTTTTTTTTTTCTTGAAGGCTGATTCATTCATTTGAATCCCATTCTGAGAAACTTGTGTTCTTTCAAGATTGGAGACAACTCCATAAATAATCGAATCAATTGTTTTATTTTACAATGGACAGTTAAATGGTAAAATATAACCCATAATTGCTGTTTACTGTGGTTAAAATAAAAAATCAGTATGAAAAATACACAGATATGCACAATTTTCCCATCATTTCAGCTGGAAGAAATATGCAGGGAGGTTTCTGAGTAGAGAAAGGTGGTGAATATTTTCAAATATTCATATTTTCAAATGTGAGCTAGGCAATGAGGACCTGTTAGTTCTGATCCAACACCATTGATATATGTGTGGTTTTTGCCAGTAACTCTTCAATAGACAGGAAGGATAACATTTAAGAAAAAACAGTGTTTATATGCCACAGCCAGTGTTTACATCAATTTAAGGATTCAGTAAGGCAATGACTTCTGTGCATGTTACTTTTATTCTCTTTTTATCCCTTTGCATTTCCCTGTAGAGGTTATTTTTTTCTATAATTTTATCCTCTAGTTGGTAGATACTGTAAAAAATAACTTCTCAGCAATAGGAAATGACTGTATGTTTGAAAGTCTCTGTATTGAGTGACAGCTGAGAATGTTACAGTTAGTAGAGCAATACAAAATGTGACTTGTTTAAGCTGTCTACAGATTCAAAAGTTCAATCAGCAATAAATTTTACATGCACTGATACTTTAGCAACAAATCTAACTTAATGGTTTTCAGTTATATCAGACATACTCTGTGATTTGTTGTTAATAATCCAAGGATGTGGTTGCAGCAACATGCACAGAATGACCATCCATTCTGGTCTGACAACAAAGATAACTGAGAGCATAATAGGCTCTTACTTCTATCTACAGTCTGTCTTGAAAAGGCAGGAGATGCAGTACACAAAGCAGAATATAGAAAAAGGTCTACTGGAGTGGAAAGTTCAGTTTATCAATAATCAGAAAGAATAGGAAACTAAGAGAGAAGCAACATGATGAATGCAGCTTGCTCAACGTAAAATGAGACTTTCTGAAAGATAGTTAAACTATTGTCTACCCTTCAAACTCCTCATCAGTATTCTGCCTTATGTGGTGGGAACATCTATTAATTACAATGGAATCATTACTAGGTAAAAATTGTAACCATGGCTATGGATGATGCACAACAACTTGCAATGCTGCTCGTGCAGCAAAATCAAACAAAGAGACCGCCACTTATACATGTCATCACTGCATTCATAGCCTGATTCCTGAACTCTGTGATTAAACACTGCTGAATATTTTCCCCCACCATTCTCTCTTGCCTGCTTTTATTTCCTGCGAAGATTTGGACCTCTGTTCTTTGCATCTCCTGCCATGGCTCAAAATCCTGCTTCTTGGTTCTTTCAACCTGCCACGTCCAATAATCACGCACAGAAAATGCTTATGCAAGCCAGTTGGCTTAGATTTCTGTCTTAAGGGAAGAGTGCATCTGTTTTTTGGATTAAATCATGCTTATAAAGTCGTGCTTATTCAGTTGACAGAAAAAATGCATAATTTAAAGCTCTTGTGCTAAAAGATTTCAGAGCCTTAGTTCACCCTCATTTTATCCTTCTAGAGCAATACAAAATTAGAGTTCATTATGGTGATCCAATCTCTCCTTTTGTCTTGATTGGAGACACAGTAAGCTCTTTGCCAGAGATGTCGACTTTCCTGAACAAGCATTTCAAGGCTTGCAAGCTATTTGTTGTTTTCCCAGTAGCCTAATTAGGGTGGATTAGCACCCTAGGGATGTATGCTAGGGATGAGCCAAAAGCTGAAGGGAAAGGTAGATTGCGATGCCCAAAACTTCCACCTTTGCAAGGACTACTGCCCTGAGACACATGCTGAGACTCTATATGGTTGCAAAAGAGATTCTCTTCTGCCACAAGACAATACCCTAAATGTGGAACATGAGCTCACAACTAGAACTGTTGATTTTTTGGTTGGCTCATTCCAGAAGCATTTGTTCTGTGATTAAAGTGCAAGAAAATTTCAAAATAAAGTGTGGCTTCAAATACAAAATGTTTCAGTAGAAAAAAGTCAAAACAGAAATATTCTCCTCAGGGAATAAGAAAAAAAAAATAATTTTATTTTGCTGACCAAAAGAATTAATAGAAACCATTCTATTTTTATTTTTATTTTTATTTTTTTTTTGTGAAATATGTTACTTGACCAGAATCTGTGCCTACTGTCAGGACAAGTTTGGCTAAAACAACTCACTTGGATGTATGCTTCTCAATGAGACTGAAAGGAAGACATTATGTAGAGACCTGTGCAGCACCTCTTTTAAAATGTGTCTGTAAGCAACCTATTCTTTTACAAGGTGGGTTAGCCATAGGGGGATTTATCTGACATTTAGACTGTCTTCATGGTCAGCAGAGAAGAAAGGAGTGTCTAGCACACAACTAATCTCTGCTCAAGTTAGACTTTAAAATAAGTCAAATGTGTAATCTGGAAGTGTTTATTCACTCTGTTGGCTAAAGAGGCAGTTCAGATGACTGGCTCACACATAGACATGCATACTGCGACATTTGAAATGAGATAAGAAGAATAATGGTTTTAAATCCTTCTGAGACTTTGGGGTTCAAAAACAAGGAAAGAAATTGAAGGAAAGGTAAAAAGCATAGATAGGTCACACAGGAACAGCTGGTGCTGGCTTGTGGCAAGTGCATGAGAAATTAGAGGTCCCCATATTCTGCAAATTGAGGCTGAAAAGATCTGTGTTGCTCTGGTGAAGTTGCATCTCTATACATTAGCTCTGGCAATGAGTCTAGTGCCCCGTTTTTCACAAATGAGAGAGAAAGTCCACAGTGGATAACTGGAAAATGTATTCAGGTTCACATGCTATACTTCAAACAGAATTAGTGAGATTATTCACTAATTTGTTGGAATTAGTTAGAATTATAATGCTGTGTTTGATAAACAGCAATTAATAAGAGTTGGAGAAAACTTTCCCCACTCCATTTCAAATGCCTGTAAGGTATTGAACCACTCAAGGTTTTGACAGAACAAAAGCAAAATTTCCTCGCAGCTCTGATAGGTGTATTTGTCTTCAGGAAGCAACCTAAAGATTGACAGCAGCTCAGTTCATGTATGCTGTTGATAGCTCACAGAGCTGACTGAAACATATGGTGACAGATAAATATACACCAGGATTTATGAAATACTCAGTAAAATGGCTGTGCGTAGTGGCAAATCTTCCAGACTGTTGCAGGATCTTGCATGCTGAGCCTGTGTCACTGCAGATTCACTGAACTTTTCCTCTGATAGTTTGGCTCTTCCCCCAGTCCTGAGGTCTGTACCTGTCATGGAAAAAGATTCATTAGTCCGTGATGCGCAGTAGCTGTGGGCTCCCTTTGTATGGCCTCACAGTATCCTGCCTTGAAGTGCGAGCGCTGCAGTAGTAAAAAGCTGTAAGCTGGGCCTCTGCTATTGTGAAAGCTTTATGAAAAGAAGAGTGTCTGTTACAGTTTTGGGGCTTGCTTTGGAGTCTCAAGGACCTCTTAATTTGGAAATTCCCTCAGTGGCTCTGTTTTTTTTTTTTTTTTTTTTGTTTGTTTGTTTGTTCATTTTTTTAAGTTCCTGACAATTTTAGACAGTGTTAGTTAAAAGGGAAATATATATATATATAAAGTGTTCATTGCTTAAAAGGTGCATAGAGCCAATCATCATGTTAATTATATGTTCAGAATAATGAATAATCCCACATTTTTATTGTGTGGAGAGGAACCTGGGTTTTGTCAGCTGGAGCTTTGTATTTTAGATGAACACCCCCAAACAAAACTTAGTGCAGCTCCAGTTATGTGAAGACAGAGTCTGGTTCAATGCTTTCTTAAGTTTTAAAACTTTACAGCTGTGAGAACAGCAGTTTGACGCACACTGTTCTGCAAACACCAGAAGTCAAAGCATGTAAAGCATACAGTATAGCTGATTGGCTTTTTAGTATCCATACATATGCTCCAAGAGCCTAGTAGTGGTGAAAATAATAAGGAAAAAAATTTACAGAGCAAAAATCTGTTATGATTAGACAATTATACAATAATGCATTGTAATTTTGCAACTTTGCAGAGTGTTTATGTTCTCAAAATTAATTAGTGTGGAGTGTAACTGCTTTTAAAAATGTCATTCCCCTCAAAACTATGTGGTTAGAAATGTATGCCTCAGTGAATATACACTTCGTTATTATTGAATATAAAAGTTTATTGTTCATTACATGGAAAATTGCAGCTGAGGCATTTCACAACTTCAAGTACAGTTACTATCCCTGATTAAATTATGGAAAACTTTTCATGGTCAGTAAATTGAAATAATTTTTATTTGCAATGTGTTCAGAGAGATATTTATGCAAAAGGTAAGTGAAGCCAATGATTTAACAGGAAAAATCAACAGACAGTTTAGAGAAAAGCAGAAAAGAGAATTTAAGATAAATTTGTGGAAAATACTCATTACTGTAGTGAGGAAAAAAATATGTCCCCCAAATCCCTTGCCCTGGTGTGATTAGACCTTGTTTCTGGAGATGGGAAATGTGCTGCCAGCTCCTCAATTTAAATGGCAACTTTGAGAGAAAAAGGAAGCATGCTTTGGGATTGCAATTGCAGATTGTCAATGGTGTTGTCTTTGTCTCTTTTTGAAGTAATGGTAACTCCTGAGGCCTCAGATCAGCTTTTATTATTATTATTATTATTTTATTTTATTTTATTTTATTTTATTTTTTATTTTTATTTTTGGCCTACCTGGACCCTTTACATTTCTGCATATTCCTAGTTCCTCTAATGTTAGTTGCTAATGTGGCAGACATTCATTTTCTTGCTTTTCAGTTAAATAAAAATGTCATCAGATGATGACCTAGGCTTCCTTGATACCTGCCTGTAACTGGATAACACTAAATGCATGGATCAGTGCCTATAGCATTTTCAATAGGCTATATATTATTTTGACACAATTTTGTATCAAGTTATTTTTGATTGAGTAAAAATTACATGTTTAAGCCCAGTTTTTGCTGCAAAGTTCTTGAAGTCATTCAGCCATCTGCAGCCCATGCCATCAAATTTAACTTCCTTAGGAAGAACTGATTTTACATGCAAGCACATGGATTAGGTAAAGTATCTTACACCAGTCCAAATAAATTAGAGCTACAGTCTAGAACAACTTCTGCCCAAGGTAAGCTAGTTGGCCGATTTTTCTGCACTGACTTAACTTTTCCTATTCCAGGAATAGGACCTGGCTTATATTTCTGGCATAGGGAAAAAAAACCTTGGCAGTTTCTTCACTATTGCTGCTCATTTGAGACCAAAATAAATGTTGCTAGCCCTCTCGGTCTATTTTTTTTCGATCCCTACATGACCTGTAGATTTTGTCTCTTATTTTTCTTAATCTCATCAACTTTCCCGGAAAAATGAACAGATCAATAACTTAATGCTGGTACAATTTTGACATTTTTTTTTTCTTGTTAAATTGCATATTGTGAGTAAAAAAAAAAAAAAAAAAAAAAAAAAAAGTAAGTATAAAATGAAAAGTATCTAATTATGTTTTTGAACATATAGATACAGTTTTGTTTTGCCTCAGTTATTCAAGATTGTTGTCTCCAGTCTCAGTTAAATGTTGTAGGAACCAGAAATATGTAAATGGCCAAAGTCTGTTTTTTATTTACCACCCAATAGAAACACGGTGTTCAACAAAAGAATGCATTTCTGAGGACTAACTTCAGGAGTAAGCCATATAATCAGGACCTTTATTTACTTATCTTAATGTGGGTATACCTTAAAGGAGATAGGTCATATTAAGAGGCCCCATTAGTCCGGGGCAGACGCATTCTGCAGCAGAGTGGGGGATCGGACAGGCAGGGCTAATTTTTCCGGCACCGAGCCCACTCCAGGGAGCACCCAGGACCCAGCAGCCCTCGGTGAGGGAGGTGAATGGGGCGAGAACGAGGCGGAGGCAGAGCCAGCAGTGCCCCCTCCCTGGCCGTTCATAAGGTGCCCCTAGGGAGCGCAGGCGACCAGGAGCATGGTGAACAGGATGGGCAAACAGGGCGTGGCGCATCAAAAGGGTGAAGTGCGGCAGTTAGCAGTTCGTGCAGGCAGGGTGAGCAGGAAGGGCAGAGCGTTCCCACCCACCCATATGACCGCCTTCTCTAATGGTGGTCTACCGCTAGCTCAGCTGCAATGGTGTACACCAGGCCCAGCGCGCTCTCCAGGAAGTCTGTACGCACCCAGACCGACTGCCCGCTCAAAACTGCGGCAGTTCAGGTGTTTTCATCCATCGCTATGGTGGCAGGGAGGGATACAGAGAGGACACGGAAAGCCCAGCTGATAAACACGTGGCTCAGAGGCTGGTGCCAACCCAGAAATTTTGGGTTTTTTGACCATGGGGCGCTTTACTCAGCACCCGGCCTGATGCCTGCAGACGGGTCGCTATCTCTAAGGGGAAAATGGATCCTGGGCCAGGAGCTGGCAGGGCTCATTGAGAGAGCTTTAAACTAGGTGAGAAGGGGGACGGGGCTGAAACAAGGCTTGTTAGAGCTGTGCCAGGGGTAACAATTTCAAGGCTGGGAGAGAAGGCAATGGCTCAACTGAAGTGCATCTACACCAATGCACGCAGCATGGGTAACAAACAGGAGGATCGGGAAGGCATCGTGCGGCAGGCAGGCTACGACTTGGTTGCCATCACAGAAACGTGGTGGGACCACTCTCATGACTGGAGTGCTGCAATGTATGGCTGTAGGCTCTTCAGAAGGGACAGGCAGCATGGAAGGGGTGATGGTGTGATTCTCTATATCAGAGAGAGTTTTGATGTCGTGGAACTTTAGGCTGGGAATGATAAGGTTGAGTCCCTATGGGTTAGGATCAGTGGGAAGGCCAACAAGGGATGCATCCTGGTGGGGGTCTGTTATAGACCGCCGAACCAGGATGAGGAGACTGATGAGGAGTTCTACAGGCAGCTGACAAAAGTTGCGAAACCATCAGCGCTTGTTCTCGTGTGGGACTTCAACTTCCCAGATATATCCTGGAAACACAACACAGCCCAGCGAAAGCAGTCTAGGAAGTTTCTGGAGAGCGTGGAAGATAGCTTCCTGATGCAGCTGGTTAGTGAGCCTACCAGGGGAGGTGCCCCACTAGACCTTCTCTTCACAAACAGAGAAGGACTGGTGGGAGATGTGGTGGTTGGAAACTGTCTTGGGCAGAGTGACCATGAAATGGTAGAGTTCTCCATTCTCGGAGAAGCCAGGAAGGGGACCAGTAAAACCGCTGTATTGGACTTCCGGAGGGCTGACTTTGAACTGTTTAGGACACTGGTCGGTAGAGTCCCTTGGGAGGTGGTTCTGAAGGGCAGAGGAGTCCAGGAAGGCTGGGTGCTCTTCAAGAAGGAAATCTTAATGGCGCAGGAGCGGTCTGTCCCCATGTTCCCAAAGAAGAGCTGGTGGGGAAGAAGACCGGCCTTGCTCAACAGAGAATTGTGGCTTGAGCTTAGGAGAGAAAAGAGGGTTTACAATCTTTGGAAAAGAGGGTGGGCCACTTGGGAGGACTATAAGGATGTTGTGAGGCAGTGCAGGGACAAAATTAGAAAGGCCAAAGCTCATCTGGAGCTCAATCTGGCGACTGCCATCAAAGACAACAAAAATGTTTTTACAAATACATTAATGCAAAATGGAGGACTAAGGAGAATCTCCAGCCTTTACTGGATGTGGGGGGAAACTTAGTTACAAAAGATGAGGAAAAGGCGGAGGTGCTTAATGCCTTCTTTGCCTCAGTCTCTAGCGGCAAAACCAGTTGCTCTCTGGATACCCAGTACCCTGAACTGGTGTAAGGGGAAGGGGAGCAGAATGTGGCCCTCACTATCCATGAGGAAATGGTTGGCGACCTGCCACGGCACTTTGATGTACGCAAGTCAATGGGGCCAGATGGGATCCACCCAAGGATACTGAGAGGAGGAGCTGGCCAAGCCACTCACCATCATTTATCAACAGTCCTGGCTATCAGGGGAGGTCCCAGTCGACTGGCAGCTAGCAAACGTGATGCCCATCTACAAGAAGGGCCGGAGGGCAGACCCAGGAAACTATAGGCCTGTCAGTTTGACCTCAGTGCCAGGGAAACCCATGGAGCAGATTATCTTGAGTGTAATCACACGGCACTTACAGGGCAACCAGGTGATCAGGCTCAGTTGGCATGGGTTTATGAAAGGAAGGTCCTGCTCGATGAACCTGATCTCCTTCTATGACAAAGTGACGTGCTTGGTGGCGTTCCCCAGAGCTCGGTACTGGGGCCAGTCATCTTAAATATCTTTATTGATGATCTGGATGAAGGGATTGAGTGAACCCTCAGTAAGTTCGCAGATGACACCAAGCTATGCGCGTGTCGATCTGCTTGAGGGTAGGAAGGCTCTGCAGGAGGATCTGGATAGGCTGGACTGATGGGCTGACATCAACTGTATGAAGTTCAACAAGGCCAAGTGCCGGGTCCTGCACCTGGGGCGCAATAACCCCAAGCAGAGCTACAGGCTGGGAGATGAGTGGTTGGAAAGCTGCCAGGCAGAGAAGGACCTGGAAGTGACAGTTGATAGTTGGCTGAATATGAGCCAGCAGTGTGCTCAGGTGACCAAGAAGGCCAACAGCATCCTGGTTTGTATAAGAAGCAGTGTGGCCAGCAGGTCTAGGGAAGTGATTGTCCCCCTGTACTTGGCTCTGGTGAGGCCGCACCTCGAGTACTGTGTTCAGTTTTGGGCCCCTCGCTACAAGAAGGACATGGAGGTGCTCGAAAGAGTCCAGAGAAGGGCAACAAAGCTGGTGAGGGGTCTGGAGAACAAGTCCTATGAGGACAGGCTGAGGGAGCTAGGTTTGTTCAGCCTGGAGAAGAGGAGGCTCAGGGGTGACCTTATTGCTCTTTAGAAGTATACATTAAAGGAGCCTGTAGAGAGGTGGGGGTTGGTCTATTCTCCCACGTGCCTAGTGACAGGACAAAGGGGAATGGGCTAACGTTGCGCCAGGGGAAGTTTAGGTTGGATATTAGGAAGAACTTCTTTACTGAGAGGGTTGTGAGGCATTGGAACAGGCTGCCCAGGGAAGTGGTGGAGTCACCATCCCTGGAGGTCTTTAAAAGACGTTTAGATGTTGAACTTAGCGATATGGTTTAGTGGAGGACTTGTTAATGTTAGGTCAGAGGTTGGACTTGATGATCTTGAGGTCTCTTCCAACCTAGACAATTCTGTGATTCCGTGAATTTTATGGACCTCGATTGTGTTCCTATTCAGATTCACCTTCTAGAGAAACCTGTGCTATGCAGAAAGCTAGATGCCTAAGTCAGTAGACGTGAATGAATTGTTTCCCTTTTTCTCTCATACATATGCACATAAAAGATGTTTTAAGACTCTTGCTCCAAAGAAGAAAAATCCTAATGGTCTCAAAAATCTTTGCTACTACTGCAATCATCTGTAGAAATCAGAAACAAAACCCTGCTAATTTTTTCAGTACAGTCTGTGGTAAAAATATGAGACAGTTCACTAACATAATCATCCAGACTCCATCTCTGTTGAAGGTTTTCATGCAGCATTTGTTCTTTGTCCCATTGGATACGCCTCTCATGGAAACCCACTGGTTAATTCAGGTTCATTAGGGCCTCTCAGCAGTTTCTTTTTCCTTCTGTCTTGGTACATTTGCTGGTACCATATGTGTGGGCTGGCATCCTCATGCTCAGTGATGCACAATTCCTTCCTGCTATGGCCTACCTCTTACTTCTGCTTCTTGGATAACCATTGACTCTGGAACAACCAAAATGGTGAAAAATTTCCAGAACAGCAGCACAGGGAAACTTAATTATAACCATTTTCCTATTTATGCGGGCAAATTGGCAACCTGTCATAGTCTGGATCACAGAAGTTTGAATGGAGACGAGCCTCATACATTTCATTTCGCATTTCTTTTTCCAAAAAACCTTCAAACTTGATTTTATGATACACATATAAGTTAAGCATCAAGACCTTTCAGCTGCTGCTGCTTGAATATGGATGTTTTCCAGAGCATGTGAGCACGTTCTAGAAATTTCTTTTAAAATTTCCTAGAACAGGTCAGGGTTTTGGGGGGCCAAAAGCAAGGACAGAGCCCAAGTTTTGTTGGCACTGAAACTTCCAGGGAGAAGAGACTTTTATAATCCAAACAATCTGAGAGACAATGATAAGTTTTCTGCTTCATTTTCGTTGTTAAAGGAAAATCTGTGCCATCATATATGCTGAAATTAAAGTAAGGTTTTAAAATCTGTTTCAATGAAAACTTCTGATATACATATTTAAAACATAACAAGGTTGATTTTGTAGAAAAACTGAACAAAACAAAAAACCCTTCTGCTGATGAGAGATACTTGTGATACATCCTGAAGCATTTAGAAAGATCTTATAGTTACTGGTGAGGAATTAGGTAATTCCATATGGCACTGCAACATGCTTATTTGGGGATGGGAAGAACTGAAATTATCTGCAGGCCACAGAGAAACCTGAGTGCCCAGTTGGTGGATTAAGATAATATACATAAAATGTAAATTAGCTGAGATGAAGTCTTCCAAAAAATCTGTGGCATAAAATTGTCTCTGTGTTTTATGTCTTTTTCTAAACAAGCTAAACAAAAAGTCCTTGCTAATATCTTGGAATAATTTCAAGTCAGGTTTAGGTACTAAACGTACAGTAATGCTGGTATGTTACCTCTTCCAGTCTATAAACATGGTGAGTACATGTAACTGAACCTTTTAGCTGACTCTTGATGCTGATATGTTTTACTTCATAGCTATCTTGGAAAAGTAGTACTCCATACTAAGAGAAATGTTCTGACCAAGCCTTCAACATTTTTTCTCATAGAGATTTGAGATGTATTCTTCTCTTCCACCACTTTCCATGTTTATAGCTCTCTATCTGAAATACAGAAGGAAATAAGAAAAGTAACATGGTTTGCAGTATATTGACAACTCTTTCGAAATCTCATTCTGTAAATTGGAAAAGTAATTTATGCCACCCTATGGGTTTCTCAAAGCTTTGTTAAAATACGCTTATACGCTTTTCAATGGAAGATATGGAAGAAAAAGCTGAACTCCATTTGAGACTGCACTAACACTGAGCTAGATTAATGGTCTTTGGAAATCCCTTCAGAATATCTCCTCTCTAATTACAGGCTGTTGTTTGAAAAAAATAATTTTTGCAGATATGACCAAGCCTCAAAAATGCTTCCTGATTCCAAATAGACACCAAACTTTTTTACTGTTTTACTGTTTCTGGCTGAGCACAGATGTATATCATACTGTGTGTGAATAGTATGATCTTTTGTATGTAGAAATAAAGCCAGCTATCTCCACTAAGTGTCTTGACACAGTAGAAAATGTAACAGCCTATGTGCTAACCCACTCCAATCAAATATATTTATACATTTATTTTCCCTGTAAAATCACACATAAAGTCAGTCCTAGCTACAGGGGAGATTGCTTTTCAGTAAACCTCTTCCTCCATTTATTCTTTATAAAAAATAATGCAGGGCTCGAGTTGATGGTGGAACCTTGGTGAAATTAAGACTAAAAAAATGTTAGAATAATTAGCATAACAATTACATATGATATACAGGTCATGGACTTATATTTTTAATTGCACAAGTTGGTACACAAAACTAACTTTCCCCTCTTACATGGATGTTATCTATTAGCACAATATTTGCTTTTAAAAAGTTCAAGTCAATGCTCTTTTACTTGGATATTTTAGACTAGCTGAAACCAAAGACACCACTTACACATGTGAAACTGAACATGCAGGTATTTGTTGTCATATTCTTTTCTCATGTGATGTTTATTTTGCTTACATGTCTTCCTGTAAAACCTGAATCATGGCATAGGGGATTACTCTGCCATTGTATTGTCCTGAGTCCTTCTCATGGTTGGAGGAGAGCAAGGGATGAAGGAGAGACAACACACTCCTGTAAGGTAGGACCTAAGGGTAGGTCCTGCCTAACTAACCTGATTTCCTTTTATGATAAGATCACCCGTATGGTGGACCAAGGGAAACCAGCTGATGTGATTTTTTTGGACTTCAGCAAGGCTTTTGACACGGTTTCCCATAGGATCCTACTGGACAAAATGTCCACCATACAGCTAAATAAAAACATCATACGATGGGTGAGCAATTGGCTAACGGGCAGGGCCCAAAGGGTTATGGTAAATGGGGCTGCGTCAGGCTGGCGGGCAGTCACCAGTGGGGTCCCTCAAGGCTCCATTTTAGGGCTGGTACTTTTCAATATTTTTATAAACCATCTGGATGTAGGAATAGAAGGTATTTTGAGCAAGTTTGCTGATGACACCAAACTTGGAGGAGTTGTGGACTCGAATGAGGGTGGAAAGGCCTTGCAGAGGGATCTGGACAGGTTGGAGAGCTGGGCGATCACCAACCGCATGAAGTTCAATAAGAGCAAGTGCCGGGTCCTGCACCTGGGACGGGGAAACCCTGGCTGCACGTACAGACTGGGCGATGAGACACTGGAGAGCAGCCTAGAAGAGAGGGATCTGGGGGTCGTGGTAGACAGCAAGTTGAATATGAGCCAGCAATGTGCCCTGGCAGCCAGGAGGGCCAACCGTGTCCTGGGGTGCATCAAGCACGGCATCGCTAGTAGGTCAAGGGAGGTGATTGTCCCGCTCTACTCCGTGCTGGTGCGGCCTCACCTCGAGTACTGTGTGCAGTTCTGGGCACCACAGTATAAAAAGGACATGAAACTGTTGGAGAGTGTCCAGAGGAGGGCTACGAAGATGGTGAAAGGCCTGGAGGGGAAGACGTACGAGGAACGGCTGAGGTCACTGGGCCTGTTCAGCCTGGAGAAGAGGAGGCTGAGGGGAGACCTCATCACAGTCTACAACTTCCTCGTAAGGGGGTGTCGAGAGGCAGGAGACCTTTTCTCCATTAACACCAGTGACAGGACCCGCGGGAACGGGGTTAAGCTGAGGCAGGGGAAATTTAGGCTTGACGTCAGGAGGGGGTTCTTCACAGAGAGGGTGGTTGCACACTGGAACAGGCTCCCCAGGGAAGTGGTCACTGCACCGAGCCTGTCTGAATTTAAGAAGAGATTGGACTGTGCACTTAGTCACATGGTCTGAACTTTTGGGTAGACCTGTGCGGTGTCAAGAGTTGGACTTGATGATCCTTAAGGGTCCCTTCCAACTCAGGATATTCTATGATTCTATGATTCTAAGGTACCATTACCTTTAGGAATCACATACCAATCCAACAATGAGATAGATAAGATCCCAGGTTGGTGCTGTGTCAAAACTGGGATACTGCTATTGCTGAGGACATGGTTTCAGGAGAACTCTGCTTTGACTCAGAAGAAAGCATGTAAAATGGTTTCCAGTATATGAATGTTGCCATTCTTGGTTTCTTTTCTGGTGACAGAAACAGAATGGAAATATTTTGATTTGTTTGGTCTGATGCAAAGTAATGAGAGACTTGTCTGTGAAAGATGATTTTTCTTTTTTCAAAGTGGAAAGGGAAATTCTACACGTTTTGTGACTGAGTGTCACCTTAGAGCCTGGAAGAGGTTTCTGCCTTCAGACAAAAATGCATTATCCCATTCTTTAATACAGAGAGCTAGTACAGAGAAATCCCTAATCATAACAATGATTCAGTTTTGTCAAAGTGGGTTCATTTTAGATCAAGGACACTTGGATGAATACATAAAAGCTTTGATGTTTGGATCATATACTTTATTACATGACATGTTAGTTGTTAAAAACATATATTTATATTTTTATTTTTTTAAAAAAGTTAACATTCTGAAATATGTTATTGATTTTTAATAGCACACGTACCATTAACTCTTAAAAAAAATTGCCAGCATTTTAAATTAAAAAAAATTAAATTAAAAAAAATTGCCAGCACTCTACAATGGCAGTGTGGGGAAACTTTCACTCTGAGGGCAGCTACATTATTTTTACTAGAAGGGATAAGGTGGTGTTGTAGACGTGTTACAGGTGTTTATTTTATGCGATACAATTTTAAAATGCTCAACTCTTTCTACTATTGTTCCACTCTTGCTAGCACCTATGGAGCTGTGGATGGAATTTCTTTAGCTAGTAATTTGTACTTCCTTTCACAGCTTTAGATGACTACTCTCTGTGTTTTTTGTAGCTGCCTGCATATATATCTTTCCTTCCATTGCTGAATAGCACCTTTTACATTTGCAACTTGTATGCAAGAAATGAGGACGAATTTAGAAATGAGGTATGTGAAATGTAATGTTGTACACTTGGGTTTTTACATACCAGTTTTATTGATTTAGTCTTCCATCTCGCAAAGATAAGTGCTTGGAATCTTCCTGCTTACATAGTGTTTTTCACTCCAAAATACATCAAATAAGTATACAGTAGATGTACTTTAGTGTCTCAGAAAAGTTCAACCTAACTAAGTTAGACTTTATAGGTGAAGTCAGTTATAGACTTGATTTGTCTTGGGAATCAAGTCAGTGTGTGAATATTTCTCTTAGTATTTTTCTATCGTCTTACTACCTGCTTCTCATTTAGGATCACCATTCTTAACAACAGTGCCCTAGGGAATACGATTCTAGGAGGGAAGCAAGTTTAAATAACAAAATATTCCTCCCCCACCCCTAAACGATTCATCACTGCTGTACTTGAGGGATTGCAATCTATTATCATTTTCTGCATGTTAAAACAGTTACTGCAATTGATGGCATGCTGTCTTTATAATACAATCCAAAAGAATTCTAAACCATTCATCTATTTACATATGTTTTAAATTATCCCATGAAATTTAACAGAGGATTGGCAACGTCTCATTTGAAATTGTAAAGGGCTCTTCTACAACAGTTGCACACAATGCTGTTGTGTCCCATGGCTTATGTACAACTGAAGGTTGATTTACCTGTTAAGGGGCACACAAAAGTACAAAAAACAGCACACAGCAGTGAATTGGAGACTGCATTTACAGTGGGATCATATTAGGCATTTAGTCATAATGTTTTAATTAGTCAATGGTTGAAGTGAGAGCATTTTTTCCTGACTGAGAGGGAACCTAGCCATCCCCTATCAGTGGGTCCAGCCTGTAACTTTTATAACTGGCTAAGGAGAGTGAGTGAAAGCCTCATTATTTGCCTGCTCCTACTTGCCCTAATTATTACCCATCTTACTTTTTGTCATTCAAAACAACTAAATTTCACCACAGGTGAAAAGGTCAAAAACAAAGGGTTATCAGGTGGGACCTGTCATGACAGGCACACTGGATATGTTAGAGGGATCTTTTTTCCTTATGCTGTGCTGTTCAGAGGTACCAGTGAGGATTGATCTTTGGTGGAGTTATCCAGAGCTGCACCCTGGAGCAGAAATAAGCAAAGGTGTAATGGTTAACTTCATACTTCTCAGAGGGTGAAAGCATAACTGTGCTTTTTAATGATGACCAAATGCCTTCTGACTTATGCACCAGAACTGGCATCTCAGCTCTGAACACGTTTCAATTTAGAAATCAAAGACATGAAGCTTGGTAGCTTCTCATGTAAGTACTTTGTTTTTCTATTTGTGAAAAGGAGTAAAGAAAAGCTTCAGTCTGAATCTTATGTGCTGTGTATGTTATTCAGTAGGTTTGGAAAAGGCAGCTCTATAGCCCACCCTATAGATCACCTCCATAGAGTGTTGGTGTCCAAAGTTCAACTCCCTTCTCTTCTCCTGAGAAACAGGATAAGAAATTGAAGTTTTCCCTCTGCCATTGTCTCTCAGGTATTTTATGGGGGTAGATGTTGAGGGTCTTGGCTTTATCCTGGTACAACAGTCTTTAACTGTCTAATAATTTCATGGGGCAGACAAATTATTTCTTGCCCAGGTTTATCTTCAGAGCTTGCAGACCTGAATCTGTATTTTCATTTCTGAATCATCACAGACAGTTGTGACTTGCACATCAGCTGACATGTATCTATTTCTGCATGTGTTGGTGCAAATAACTAAAAGTTTTCAGTTTTGCTATTCTTACTCCTCTGCTTCTATAGATTCCATCATACAAAGATGAGTCTGGTTATCAACTGCATGAAAAATACTTCAGTCTACTATATCTGTAGTGGGTGTATTTATCATTTATATACGTACCTGTGTAATGGATATATTTGTGTTAATATTCCAATGTGACATCTAACTAACATTTTTGTATTTTTTTGAGCAGAGATATTTAGATTCCTTTAGATTTCTTTTTAAATCTGCTCACAAAAATCTACAGTTTAGATCCACCCTTTTTTTTCACCATGCTTTGTTAAAATAAAAATTGAGATTTTTACTTTTAGATTTATATAATATGAGGAAATAGAAGTTTCCTCTTTAATTTTTCTCTGTTCAGAAGTAGAAAAATCATCCTTTGTGCTATCAGTGCTGTTGTCAGAGGGATGGGAAGCTGCTCCTCCTGCTTCCGGGCAGAGGAAGACATAATCATACCCACCTCTTCTTTTGACAGCTACACACGTAGGTGACAGTGTGCTGTGGGTTTAAATTTTGATTCATGTTCAAAACTTATGAGGCCTATTGTTTGAATCAGTAGTAGCATTTGAGTTTGTCAACATCTACATGGATTTTAAGCAGAAATTATAATTTTGTTTAACAGAACACAATTGTTTAATTGTGTACAATGTGAGTTGCAAACATAACTTGGATATAATTTCAAAACCACTTGGTTTTAGTAGTTACAGAATGGAAGACCAACAATGGTGAGAGGACTGAGAACGGTCTTAAAATCTGGAAGCATCCAATCATCTAGAATTGCTTATAAAGGAGTTTAAACAAGATCAATTTGGATGAAGTTTAGAACCTTCAGAATTTGAATGTCAGTTTTCATAAATGTGCAAGAACTGAAAAGTCTTTCCTCGGCAAGCCCCATTTTTTTCCCCCCTCTCTTTTCTTTCAAGATGCTATCAGTACCTCTTCTGCTCCCAGCAACTGTAAATATTTTCTGATGCAGGAATGCAAGAACTTCTGTGAAATTCTAAGTGTTAATGATCTTGAATTTCTCATATTTTGAGATTCTGTTTTTGTAACCTACCCCTCTTTGATAGCATTTTTTGGGAATAGTACACTTCAAATCTGTTATGCAGTGCACCAGAGGTGCTTAGTAGCAGATTCCATGACAACTGGAGAAACAGAGTTAGGAACTGTGATAAGAAGAAAAGAAGTAGGTTTGGGACAAGAGAAGAGATTCTTTTTACATGAATACAGAGCAAGTTCTCAGTTTTGTTGAGTTCAGATGGAGGTCAAAGTGTGGGTAGAATCTTACGTTCTTTTAAAAACTGCTTCGCCTAGCTCTGGAGATGCTTACTTTAGGACTGCAACTCCAAAATGTTTCTAGCCAGATTCCATTTATTATCAGCACATTTTGAAGTTTCAAGTAATACTGTGCAGGTTTTATTTCTCACTTTCTATTAGTGAATTCTGTAGAGTTATGAGCTTTTTCATTCTCAGCTTTCCAAAACTTCCAACAGATGTCTTGCCAGAAGCAAAGATGATTAAAGGTTTCTGAAGAAGTAGACTGCTGCTGGAAATCTGAAAGGGATACCATTGCAGTGCCAAAAGTCTTTGGAAAATATGTATGGCCCCCTTCTTACTGGAAATTTGTATAGCCCCTTCTTGAAGAAATCTTCCTCAATAGAGCCTACTTCATTGGAGTTTTGTGTGATTTTTCAGAACTAGACAGAATAGATAAGTGAAATTCCTACAGGTAGGCTGAGAAGAAGGTGAAAAAGGTTGAGTTTTGGCCTTTGTCTTGGCAGTGTTGGATAGCATCTACAGATATGCTAAAATATGCATCTAAGCATCTGCCTGAATGTATTTCCACAGATTCTCTTTCTGTGATGCTAAGTTGGTCCCCACTTAATTTCTAGAATACTGCTCTTCCATCTGTCTATATGCTGTCAATACAGCATTTCCATCTGTCTAGGAATTTTCAGTATTTTTCCTCCTAACACCGACTTCACCATTATAATTCATTTCCTGTCACCTTGAAACTAAATTAATGCAATGAATTCTGCTTGGTATATGAAGCATTGTTTGATTCATATTCATCATCAAAGTCCCTACTGAGCTGCAAGTGAAAAGTTCAAACATTACACTCATGTATAAATAAGCAGAAGTTACTGTATTTTCAAACAGTCTGTTTTCGATGAGAAAATATCCATGCTTCAGTTTATTGAAAGGAATTAGTAGAGTTTTGAAAGGGTTGTGTGATGTCATGGTTGGCATAATGAGGAACTAGATTTAATATAGAAAGTAGTTTCCTGTTCTAGATTTTGCTCTCCAGTATTGGGTACCATACAGGCAAAACACCCATTTATTTAGGCTTACCTATTTAGTTGTTTTCTCCTTACCTTCTTGATTAAGGCAACAGAAATGGCTTCACCAATATCCAGAAGTTTGTAGCATTTATGACCCCTTTCTATTGCTTTCTACAGAATGTTTTAGAATTCCCATCAGTGGTAGAGAAATACAGTCATGAGCCTGTGATTTTCATCCAGGCACTAGGGATGTGGAATTAGCAAAGTTACAAAGCCACAAAAAGCTACAAAAGCTACAAAAACATAGTGATTTTTTTTTTTCCTGAACACTTTTTCCATTGCAATGCTAATTTCAATAATTGCCTTACACTGCTGAAGATCAGAAAACAGGAAAGATGCAACAACATTTTTCTTGGCTAAAAACCTGAGCATTGTATAGGAACAGAAATCTATGTTGCTTTTTTCTTTAGGTCATATCCTCCTCTGATTGGAAGTCAAAGACAACATTAGTAACTCTGACATTAGTAACTCTGAGATGGTACCTGAGAACATTATTCATTAAAGTACCCTTTTGTTTTAAGTTTTCATTATTCATGACAATGACCTTTAGGAGTCAGCATAGTAAAGGTTTCTTGCCCTTACTCCTGTGATAGTCTAACCAAACATTTCTTGAGGTGTCTTGGAAAATAGAGAAATGGTTCTTTTGCTATCAATATTTTACCAACCATCAGCTAATACTCTTTAAGGACGTATTTTGACCACATTCTCTATTCAAGTGGCTTACAGAACTAAGTTGAAACAATTATCTAATATTACAAGATGATGAAGAGGAACTTAAAAATACCCCAGTGCAAGCCATGCAAGCAGCTGAATGCTCCTTTTTCTTTTCTTTTCCAGATAAGTCTCTGTTAAAGACAGCTTTACCTTACCCCTCAGGAATGTTCTGTTTGAAGCAGACCCAGCTAATCCGTGAGTCATTACGGAACAATTTGTAGTATATGCTGATCCACACTACCCTCATTCCATATCACAGGATGGGACAGACGTGTAGATAGTTGTTTCTTTTAAAAGATTACTGTGTAGTCCTAATGACACAGTTACAGCAGGCTTTTTAATGGTCAAGCTGGTGCAAATTGGGTTAAACTAAACCTACAGCTGACTCATTCATAAAGTGAACAATCTCTGTATGCTTGCCTGAAAAAAATATACTTGCAAATGGTTTTCATCATGGGTTTGCAAGAAATACAGGATGGAACATCTCAAAACCTGCAGTTTTCACTGTATTAATATTTAAACTGAGCCAATTGCTGTGGAACTCGCTGCTGTTGGAATCTATTGCAAATGAGGAAATAGGCATTTGATTGAATATTGAGTCCAGCCTAGACAGATATTTTCAAACCTTCAATATTTTTTCCAAGATGCAGATATACACATTAGAGTATTTAGTGATGTTTCTGTTGGAAATGAATTTGAAAATCTCTGACTGCTACACATTCATTTTAGTTAATTGAAAACAAGTTTATTTTTCCCTGGGTTGAACTGGAACTGAAAAGATTTGACCCTTGGTATTTGCTACCAAAATCTTTTACAGGTAGTTTAATGGGAACATTGTGATACAGCCAAGCTTGTCTTTAACACTTCTTCCTGAGGTTTCATAGAATTAGTGCCAATTGCAGGACTCTACTGAACAGGAGCAATTAGCAGCTGCTGCTGAAGATCTGGCCTGTAGTCAAAAATAAAACCTAGGATTTTTGTTGCAGTTTAGATGTCACTTTGCTTAGATTGCAGGAGATGCAAGAAATGTTTGTGAATTGTTCTAGTGGTCCTTGCTCATTGAACTGTGCCCTGTGCTTAGGACACCTGCCAATAGCTTTAACACAGTGCATGCTATGTAGTGTCTGACTATAGACTCAAAACACAGTCCCTGACTGGATGAGACTTACAGGCATGATGTAGTACAGCATGATGTAGTATATATAGTACAGAGAAGGGGACAATAGGTATATCAAAAAACAAACAAAAAAACAGTGCAACGGTTTTAATATTTTGTTGGTAGGATAGGGAATCTGGGGTAGGATAAAAGATGCAAATATTTGTAAGTTAAACCAGAGATTCCTGGAAGAGTGAGAAAAGGTGAATACATGGTTTAGTGGGATAATAAGTAGAAATGTTAATGTGCCAGGAAGAAGCATATATTCTCTTGTATGAGGAAATTCTGGCTCCAGAAGTCCTGTTACTGAATTACCAAGTCCAGTGTTCATGTGTGTATTGAAATGCCTTAGAAAAATCTCAGTGCACCTTAGATTTTTCATCTACAAATGCAGGCCAGCATTGTTTTTAAATGCTGTGTCTAGATAAATAGTCATAGATCAGTGAGATCTACAATAATGATAAGAATGGCAAAGTTGTCATCATTTTGAAAAAGGAAATTCATATTAATTATTCACTGTGACAAAAATACTTACGATACAACATAGAGTTTGAGGCAAGTGGGCAGCATGGCAATATCTCAGTTGTAGTGTTGTAGCTTTGCAAATTTTTAAGTGATTGAAAACAATGTCTTAAAGTGAAGATGCAAGAAAACTTAAAAATTAAAACCTACCCCTACCCACATTTTTCCCCTATGGATATTTTGTGCTTCTTATTGTTTTTACCATTGTCATACTATTATTACACAAATTGCACACTGAGGGAAAGATATAATTTTGGATCTAGTTTAAATTTTGGTGGCTCTTGTGCCTTTAATAGTTTTAAATAATGTCACTTCCATTAATCTTTACTGCTTATGATTGTCTTTACTGACAGTCAGTCAAGTTTACTTACTTGACTGACTGTCAGTGCAAACTGTATGAGCAGATGAAAGCCAAGAAGCCATATATGTGTGCAAAGCATGGCTTGGGCATATGTGTAACAGCCTTGTCATAGTGCTTTGAAAACATAAAGGATGCTGCTGCTGAAGAAGCAGTTGTGCTGCTATATGTATCATATACTTACTGTGCCTGGAACAGTGTCTGTACTTTGCATATGTATTTGCAGCAGTGAATATAAGGAAGAATGTGTACAGCTAAAAATAATATAATACATAAATTGCAGCTTGGGAAGATGTTTTCTGGCTATTCTCACAGTCTGGTGATTGAAAGTCCCACTGAAATAATTAAAACTTTCTTTAGTTTACTTCTTTAGGGTGAGGCCACATCTACCCTTTAATTCAGTTGCACTTTCAGCTGGGAGGCAAACTTACTACTGAAGTAAGTGACAAAAGCTTCCTGCCTTTAGTAAAAAATATGCCTTGGCATAGCGTATATTATGAGATGTTAAGTGTTTTGAAAACTTAAAGCATCTGTGTTCTGTTGAGCTCTGAGATGGCATCCAAGGGGTCACAAGATACCAATCTGATTACATTCCTCACATTGGTATTACAATGGACTCTCCACATTTTGTCTATTATTGCATATCACCAGAGCATCTTAATACTCTGCAAATTTGTATTCTTCAGAAATTTTTGTCACAAGAATAGATTTTTTTTTTTTCCACGCTATTTTCCTGAGTTAATAAACCCACTTGGGGCCAAATTTGGAAAATTTAGCCCAAGAGCTCTGGTTTGTTTTCTCATTTGCATTTATTTATTTTCCAGATCTTACAAGCGAAGGATGCCAGATGAATTAGTGAACAGGATAGTCTAAAACTGTTAACATAGAACAGCACTTTTACTTTGTATTCCCTTTTGTCTTGGGAAAAGTAACCTTCTCTGCTTCACTCTTCTCCTGCACTGTAAAATGAGAACAGTAATGCTTTTGTATTTCCCTAACCAAACTGTTTTCAGAATCACATTGAGCTAGACATTCCTGGTGATGAGCACTTTCATGCATGAATGCCTTTGTTGCAGTCAGTGAAATTACTGGTTTGATGAGTTGGGGTTCGAAAACTATCCCTGAGTCATCTCGTTTCTGTGGAACAATGAGGTGAACACTTATAGAGAATACAAGGCCATGAAACTCTTCTTAATATCAGTGGAAACAAATACCTAAATCCTAACACTTCAGTTTTTGGAATACTTCACCTTTTGACAGCCTGACAACTTTCTAACATTATCATGTTACAGCTATTAATCCAAATCCCCTAGACCCCTACTCAGTCTTCATGTGGGCAAATCTCTTTAAAGCTTTAACAGAGGAATGTTCTTTGGTAAGGTCTGGACTGTTACAGAAAAAGGAAAGCAAAGGACTGACTGGCAATTTATTTAATGAAAGGTAAATTCAAGAGTGACAAGGTTTACAGTTCAGTTTTACAAATCAGTAAATACAAATACAGTATTAAATACAAATCAGTATTTGTATTTACAATGAGTACATTAACTATAAACAATGCATTTTTCATCCATTAGCGTGAAAACCTAAAACTCATGTGATTGTTTTTTTACTAGTTTTTGACAGGTATTTAAGTGAAAGTACAGCATAATATGGGAGGGGTGGTCGTCTGTGAATGCCTGACAAAAGACAGTCATACAGGCATGTCTTCTGTTTGTTTGTATTTTCTCTAATATTTCGTCATAAGAGCAATTTAAGCATCAAGTGACATTCCACTCTTCATCAGTTTCATATTGTGAGTATCTGAAGAATTTTCAAAGTAGTGCTATACAGATCTGTAATTTTGGTACTTTTTTTTTTTTTTTTTTTTTTGTCTAGGCCACCTCTTGTAGTCACTTCTGTTTATGATAATTCTGGAGACTGGCTCTGATTTGGGAGCCCCAGCATCCTCAAGCCCTACCATCATGCCTGATCTTTGCATGCAGTGCAGCTGAAAGTGATGATAGGTGACAAACTTCTTTGTGTTCCTCCTCTTGTTGAAGCATGTGAGTTATCATTTCAACAGCCCAGAGTATTGTGCATGTTCGATGTGGAAGAATCTCTTTAAAGGAATATTAATTGACTGTCCTAATACATTTCAATAATGGCAGACTGTAGACATCACTCTGGTATGGGAGCACAGGCAACTTTCTCTCAAAAATTCCTGTTCCTGAAGCATAATCTTAGCTCTGGTACAAGGTAATCTGAAAGGATGTGCTCATGTAAGTAATGTAGATGAGCAATTGCACTGGACACCTTTGCTTATTTGTACTTTATTATGAATTATTGCTTAGTTTGTTAATAATTTCATATTTCAGAAAACACCATTTAATCAGATCTATCCATTCTCTGTATATGCTGCAAAAGTTACAGTTATTGGTGCTGTCCATTATTTATTAGTATCATTTGTTTTATTTATATAGTGCTGGCAGTTTAATCAACAGGACCAGATTTTACAATTTTGCCTTCTAATGTCTGCCTGTCTTCTCTCTGAAAATGGTGAATGTTCTTGTAGATGTATTCCAGTGGTTGGGATAGATTGAGAAGTATTTTGAGTTAGGTCTTCTAACTATAACATTGCATAATTAATAATACTAAGCTAACAAGCATCAGAGGTAAGGGGGTTGGAAGAAATATTCAGAAAGCTAAAGGAATTCTTCTGTTTGAATGCAACTCAGCTCATGCAGTGACACAGAGTTTTGCCTATGCTGTATAAACACAGGCATGCCTGAGTTATACATCTGAAAGTAGTCATACAGCAAGGGACATGCCTATCACTTCATTGGTTTTAGCTGCTTTAACTCCTCTTTCAGATGCCTGCTTTGTTAAAGCTGTAGAAATAGTGAGCTTACTACAGTGAGCATTACAGACGTTTCACTGAAAAAGAAAACCGTGGGACATCCATTTTTACATATATTCTATGCTATTTTTGGGTAAATTGTGCAAATGAATTCCACCATTAATGGTGTGTAACCTCATTAGTAATTTAGGCCAGAAGCATCTTAAATTGTGCTTGCATTCTTCAGGATAATTTAATGTACTCATACAAGTTGTTACTGTTTGAATATGTCCCTGAAGCATACAATAAATACATCAACAGATTTTGGTCCCAGAGAATTTAAATGAAAGGAGCATGGGGGGTTATGGGGGAAAACAACAACAACTATACCATGAAGTGATAATGAAATGTAGACTAGCCAACGTACTGATATTTCCTTTAGGAGACACAGGAAAGTGGGTTTTGGCTCTTGTGTTTTATAAAGCCCTACTTCTAATCTGTCTCTCTCTTTCTCTTTCTCTTTCTCTTATTTATCTATTTATTTTACTGCAATGAAATATTCCAGTGTTCTTTTTCCCCACTTCTCCTCGGGGATTTTTTTTCCTATTAGTATATGTTATATAAAGGAAAGACAGCTCTCTTGTTCTATAGATGAAATCTGAAATGGCAAAAGATGTGTTGATTTTCTTCTACAAACAGAGAAGACATCTGGAAGACAGGTTTTAAATAACATTAATTACATCCCTTAATTTTCCTTTTTATAGGAGTAATTGGACATTTATATGAATATATATATATACACTGTCACTAGAACTAACAGTACATTGGGTAAACTTCTAGGTTTTATCAGTTTCTTTCCAGCATTTATATCCGAAATTGTTACTCATAATTTACAAACCATTTCTTTTCTGAAAAGAATGTTACATGTGTTTTCCTTTGTTTATATTTAAACTATGTGTGCTGAGACAGAACAGGCAGCAGAGGAGTAATTATTTTTCCCCTGGTCAAGAGCCTGATTTCATCTCTAAACTCTATTGATTAGGAAAAGTTATGGAATAAATCCCAAATTATGGACTAATGAAACATACAAATGGGTTCTGGATGAATTTTGGGACCTTGTGTCAGTATAAGATAAATGAAGAGGATCTTTAGGAAATGCCTGAAAGTGATTTGGTTTTGGTCCCTAAAATCAAGGCTAGGAAAATAATTTGGCTTGAGTTGCACTTTTCCCAGTTCTATTTAACATTTTTTATTAAGACTTGATTTGTATTAAGACTTGAAAGAATTATTGGGCTGACACATTGCACTAAAAATTCTTTCATGAAAAATGTTTTGTTTTGTTTTACTCAAACAGGGCATGATTTTATTTTATTTTATTTTATTTTATTTTATTTTATTTTATTTTATTTTATTATATATATATATATATTTTTTTTTTTTAAGTCACAAAAAAAGACTTGTCTTTCCAAATTAAAACTTCAAGACCCCAAAATGCTTGAGCACTTCCATTTCTGTAGGCGTGGAGGAATTATACTTCATACATAGAAATACATAAGCACGTGCTTAACTTTTAGCAGGTATTAAGTCCCATTGATTACATTAAGACTTAAGCATATACTTGCGTCTTTGGGAATGGGGGCCTGCATCGTGTTAACTTCTAAGCTGAAAGTTTCATAAGGTGTTGAAGGTGGCCCAGCAGTCACTGACCAACAGTACTAAATGCTTCCAATGCAGCAAGCCAGATAAAGACCTGTTTTAATGGGATTCTGAATTACAATAAGTAAATTATAATAAACCCTGTTGACAGAAGCCTATGGGCTAGGTCCAGGCCTGAAGCCAGACTGAAATTTCTCATATAGCAGGTAATCAGTAAGATGAGAAACCAGCTGCAAGGGAAGGGCCTCTTTTATGAAACAAGAAGGTATTCTGGGAGCCAAGCCTTATCCTGGTAACCTTTTTCAGTAACACTGAGACAATCATTGCTCTTCATTATCAGGACTTCAAAGGACTTCAATTAATTAGGGAGAAACTGATTACGGTATTGGAGCATGTCACTCTGTTGGTCATATGTGTGATGAATGGATCATTAGGTTTACTCGCTACCATTCTAAGTATTTCAGCATAAGCAAAGCCTGTATGTAATTTCAAATGAAGGGTAATTGGTTATAGTGGGACAAGGATTACTAGACTAACATTATCTCCTTTGTAGCATTTAAACTGAGAAACGTGATGACATTTTAAAACCATCTGGGACTTTTTTTTTCCCTGAGAGACTCTAAATACCTATTTTACTTAACAACAATGAAGCTGGTGTTTCCTTGTCCTTTGTGATAATATTTTTAAAGAAGATGTCTCCAGGGTTTGACACATTGCACAACACACACAGACACCAGATTGACTGATACACATAGGCAATCATATCTGTCAGTCAGCCATTCACCCTTTCTTTATGTGGAGATCTCTTCAAAGTAATACTAGAAGTGTCTGAACAGTCTAAAAGGGTTTAGAACAGCTTCAATGTAACTTGAGTTGATTTTGTAAAATACGTGAGGCTTTGTGGTATATATCCAGACCAATGTGATGTGGTGAATATTTCTGATGACGTTAAGAAACAACTAAGTGTTAGGACAGTTTCCCATTTTTCTGGGGCTAATTCCTTGTGACAAATGACAGTCAATTTCTCTAGGAGATCTGAAAAGTGGAGCTCATTGTCTCTCTTTGCAGAAGGTGGCATTCCTGAATTCTTGTTCCTCCTCTAACATCTGCAGCAGCCAGTCACAACGGTGGGATTGAAATCGGTTACTGTCTTCCTGAAAGACAATAGGTTTTTAATAGGAGATTGTTCACATGGCAAAACAGCAGGAACAATATCAAATCAGGAAAACAGCCAATTCAGGGCATCATAGCATGGGGTATGTAGGTAGTGGTAAAAGGAGCTGACTGAGGGAGCAGCAAGGTTTGGTGCGATCTGTCATGTCTCTGACAGAAACCTGTCAGACAGGCACAGTGAATGCACCCATGCAGCTTTAGAGGTAGCCTGGAATCCTGCAAAGCAGAGCCCCGGCATGGAGTGCCTCTACTGCGGCACTGCAGAGGGAGACAATGCTAGTGTTAGTGTCCCTAGCAGAGCTGCTGTCAGGCACAAACATTGATCAAAGCAAACCTGGCCCAAGGGTGAGAAGGTTTATGTATAACAGACACAATTCCCTCTCATTCCACAAAACTCATTTTTTCAAAAGAAACCTGCTGTATGTTTTTCTTCATTTCATCTCCCTTTGCTATTCTTCCCTTCGCTCATAGTAATTGGGCATTACTACAGAACTGTTGAAGTAGAAATCATTTCATTTACTTCACTTTTTAGTTTTAAAGTAATATAGCCTATGTTAGTCAGTAAGGAAAATGTACTCCACTGGAGTTAAGTTCATCTACCTTACCTGCATCTTTCTTGGTCCAGTCATTGAATCAAATGACAAGCATAGATGAAATTATGCCTAGTTTTTCAACATCCAAAATTTTCTCAGATGGATCCAGCTCTTTGCAGAACCTTTCCCAGTGCAAGGGAAGGTTGATCTTTGAACTTTCAGATGTAGGTTTTGGAAGTGTAACATACTTTTGATGAATATTTTTAGGACTGATTTTCCTAGCTTTTAGAAATCAGCAAATAATAATGGATAACAATGTTTGCTTAATAAAATAACAACTCTCCTTCCCTCTGAAAATTAGCCAGAAATTCCTTTCTGTTCTATAGATTTCTGTGGTTTTGTTTCCATAGTAAATATGAGAATTTTATAATAAAATAGTGTGGGGGAGAGGTGAGGTTGTGGTCCAAAAATGTGGACCCTTTATACAGTACATCACTGATGGGAGCTAGAAATTCTGATTTCCATTCTGGGTCTAGAGAGGAGCATAGTGACCTATATAGATGGCACATTAAACTAATTAGGCTAATATATCCTAACTAGAAGCATGGCATTCACTGGCTACACTAGGACCATGGGTTAAGGTTACAGTTCTACTAGTTTCTCCTGTGCAACCTTTCAGCTGTTTCATTAATAAAATTGGATGGCTGCTATTCGTAGCACAGAGAATGGCAGATTTAATTCAAATTGTTTCCTTTATATATGGATGTGTGAGAGAAATTGAGTTTTTGACCAACTGAAATTGCCATTGAAAGTCTGCCTTTGGTGAAACTTCATAATCTTTGTGCTTGAGAGTCTCCTCCCACACCCTTTTTCCTGTTGTTTCTGACTTGACAGCCAGAATTTTCTGGAACATAATTTTATGTAACTACGGACAATGACAATGACTACTACTAAATCCTTGCCAGATCCCTTTTAAGAGCTTATTCCATAATACTGAAGGTGTAATTCAAGGAAAGGAATGGATCACAGGTCAAGGTCAGCTCCTGTTCCCAGTTTGATGCTCTGTTCTGAGTGTGAGTAGTAACATCTTCTGCTGTATTTCACTGTAGAAATTAGATATTTATTTTTTTTCATGCAAATCATACAGGATGCCCAGTGTAGCCCAGGCACATTCCAGTTTATTTTGGCATACTTGTGACTACTGGGAGCTACAGCTTGCTCTTAGCAAATTGTCTGTGAAAACGATATAGTGGCTAGCCCCTAAGAAGCTCTACTGGATATGTGTTCTAAGCCTGAACTGATGTATTTGTATTTGTGTGGATTTTCCTGCAGGCACTTGTGAGTGCATTACTCATCTTAATTTCTTCTTCATTGCATAGTAATACAACATTTCTTCAAAAAGTAGTTGGGGCAGAGAGGAAGGATAACTCTGGACAAGATATTTCTCAGAATTTCACTCAACTATCCAGAACATTTGAGCCTAAGCAAAACAAGACGCATGGAAAATATCAGGCTAAAATTTCCATTTTGAAAAACTCACAAGCAACCGAAAACAGAGAAGATAAAGAGTTCTTTGGCAGCCATAACTATAGATAGAGCTACCACTTAAAACACAAATGTTTCCAAATTGTAAGTGCTTATATCACAGAGATTACTATATCATCATAGGCTGTCACTTGTCCTCTTATCAATGCAATGTGAAATCCCTGTGAACATAAATAAAGATTAATCTTCAAGATACTTGACATACCAGCTCTGTAGTACTGTCAGAAAACACATTCTGTGCAGCCACCATATGGCCTCACTGAGGCTTTCAAATGGCTGTGGGGTCAATGTCCAACTCCTAGCCTTCTGCAGTCACAAAAATTTCAGCACTCTCTGAGCAATGGATTTGTCTCCATTATATTTTGAATAACATTCTCTTGTGCAGGAAGCAATAATCCAAGAGTAATTTTCTACTACTATTACTAATGTTCTTACAGGAGCTCATACATTATAATTAGGCCTCTCAAATATTTTTAGGAGTGCAGGAGTGCGTATTTTTTCTAGCTTTTTTTTTTTTTTTTTTTTTTTTTTTGTAACTCCTGAAAATGTTTTACTTAGAACAGTTTCAAAAAACAAATCCTTTATGATTACTAATGTATGACTAAAGACATTCTGAGCATTAAACACCTCCTGTATGTGAAATCCTTGGAGTTTTGCTACAGTATGGCCCCAAATTTTCAATGAAATTGCAGAGCTAGTAGAAAAATCATAACTGTATAGAAGAAAGCTAATGCAGTTCCTTACATGTCTGTTTAATAAAGAATCCTTCAGTTCTCAGTTAAGAAAAGAAAAAAAAAAAAAGTAAAGGTTCATTAAAATTGGTACCATAATACATGCTACATTTATTGAAGAAAAACATGAAGTCAATACCCAAGACACTTAACTGCAGTGTGTTCAGAAAGTAAAATAATTAAATTGATATTGTTTCCTCTTTTGACAAGGTCTCCCATGAGACTGAATATTACTTAGCTACACCAGTAATGGCTCTCTATCTATGCAAAAAACTGTTATGTTAAATTAAAACCTCTCTATATTTATCAGACAGACAAAACTAATAAACAAAACTATGGCATTAAGAGTAAACTGCTACTAGACTATTACTTCCTGCATCGGAGTATTATAATTCAATTTAGACAAAGTGCCTGATCCTCAGGGAATGCTGAGACACAGTATTGACACTTCACTATTTGGACACAGGAATCAAATTATTTTGCAGTCACAGTGGTTGCAAAAAGATTCTACCAGAGAAACAACCACACCAAAATCCATTGAGGTGTTTTTAAGAAGTAGATTTTTGAAAGAAATTACTAAAGTGTTGTTTGTAACAGCTAATGCTGATTGGAAGGCAGTAATGCATATGTAAAAGGAAGGAATTTGAAAAAGAAAGACAAAGATAAACATGAATGTTAAAAATTTTTGCCCATATGATTTTATTTATTTATTTTGACAATAATTAAGAATTATTATTAGCAACTAGGGTTTTAACTCTAGAAACATGCTCTGTTCTTCAGTGTAACAGTTTACTCAGTGCACACCAGACTGGAATTTTGAATTTGTAAGAAATCATTCAAATAGATGTACTGTATGGAACCTGCATGTTAGACGGATAGAAATACGAGGTTCAGTTTAAAATTCATGGAAGAGGTTGCGTGACAGGGATATAAGAGAAATATAAAAAAAAAGGATAAAAGGAAGAGCAAAGTTTGAATTTACAATCACTTTAAACCATCAAATAGTGTATTTAGAAAAATCCTTTCTTTAAGTTAAGGGAACTTCTCTGGGAGGCTACCAGACATCCCAGTAACGCCTATATTTAATACACCCATGTGTAAGAAAAACAAGGAAAAGAAAATCTGATACATCAACCACTGCCAACCAGTGGAATTCAGCTAACGTAGACAATTTAATTTTAATGCCTAGTGGGAATTTGATTAAAGCAATTAGGGAAAATTCTGAATGTAGTCCAAATCATGCATCTCTCTATTTCTTTTTATTTTCTTTAAGAGTCCTCAGCATTCTTGGCATCTGAAAATATATGTAGTAAGTCTCCTGAAAATTTTATGCAAGGATTTAACTTTGTTCACATAATAGTGACATTGAAGTGAGTGGGGCTACTTGCAAAAGGGAAATTATATACATGTTTAAGTGTTTTCAGGATCTCCTGCTAAGTACTTGGAACAGAAAGCCCTTCCATAGCCTGTGTAAGCCCTAACCCTAAATACAGCCTTTCCAGCAAAGAGCACAGGAAAATGATGACCAACGCTGAGAGACAGGGAAATTCAGGGGCACAGTTGCAGGCCCCAGGTTCAGTGTTCAGGGTGAAACAGATGGTGCTGAAATACTCTAGTCACCAGGAAAGTTCAGTGACCTCTTAGAAACAGACTGCTTAGAGTGTCTGATTGTTATTATGATATAGGTGGAAATTAAGGAGAATAAACCTCTCATAAACATATATGGAGCTGCAGCCATGGCTATGACATCACTGGTAGCCAATTGAGTAACTGACTCCATTTTGGTCCATCAGCTTCTACAGCCATTTAAAATTTTTTATTATTCTACCACATGAATCTGGACTGCAGCCACTCACCATAAGACAGACTGGACTAATAAATCTTTGGCACATGTAACCACCATGTTTAATATAAAACAACTCATACACTTTTTTAATATGATTTATAAAACAGAACATGAAGCTACCTACATGATCTTTCCTAGCTACAGCAGATACTGTTATTTATCGCACATTTAATTGCTAACAGCAATTCAGTCATGTTACTTGACCTTAAGGCCTTATGATTATCTGATCCAATATATTTCACATGATAAAAATGTCAAGCTCAGAGAAACCCACCAGTTTGACTTTCTGTGAAATCTAATTATAAACAGAAATGTTAAAAAAAGGTTAACAGTTTAAATAGTCAAGGCAGTTATTCATTTCGTAAGTGTTTGTTGTGATTGAGATGATAACTGAGAGGGCACTGTGCAGCCTGGTACTCTATGAATAGTGCAGTTTCATCCTAGCCACCTTCATTTTGGCCTCTTGGCTTGAACTCAAGGAACTCAGCAGGGCCTCTAGGAACAGCTCTTTGCAGTGCTGTGGGATGTGTATGTCTCTCTATTACCTCCATCTCCAGCCTGCATTGGTTTACAGTGGGGAAGAAAAGACAGAATCTGTGAGAAGAGACTTCCTTTAACTTTTAACATGTGGGCCCACAGATCTAGATGCTTAAAAATGCAGTCAAATTGTTGAGTTTGAAGTTGGCACCTTGTTACAACAGGTCTTGTTGATGGCTAGGTAAATTGACAAGGTGAAATCTTGGACTGCTGCAGTTAGAGTTCTCATTGATATCCTAGGTTTAGGAACTTCTCTTAGCCTGTTCAATTCAGAATGTTTTCCTGGGTCTTACACCTTTGTCTTGCTCCAGACTGTGTTTCAGTCAAAGTAGAAGGGCTCAGGGGCAGGGAGAATTCAAAGGAGCATACTTGTGAGAAACTCTCCTACATTGGCAATAGCAATAATAATAACAGTGGTAACAATAATGATAATTTCTGTGTACAGTGGTGACTAAGAGTCTTAGCTGGAAACTTTGATGATACTGTGACTGTTCAAGGCAGATCTTGTACAAATAGAATGTAAAAAACAGTCCCGAAGAATTGTTGGTTTGTGTCGTATAGTGCCTTAGATTAAGGATGAGAAATGTATTTTCTTATATAGATTTTATGCCTTTTTATTTAAAAAGTTAACTGATAGTTGTATAACGTTAGAAAGAATTAATTTACTTTGATATTTTAGTCACAATTTGACATGTATTAATTCTATAGTTATAACTCATTGCATTATTTCTCAGGATAGAAATTATGAGTAAATATATATTTATATATATATTATAACATGTTACACATGATGACTCTAAGTATGTTCTAACATACTAAATTCTGTAGTATACCAGATATTCTTATTCCTGTATTTTATTTTATTTTATTTTATTTTATTTTATTTTATTTTATTTTATTTTATTGCGGGATAGCCAGTGAACTGAGATGACCTCACACTACAGCTTTGCTTCTCTGGAAAAATGAAGCTGTCAACAACACAGGGAAAGACTTTTAACCACAGGAAAAAAATGTTCACAGGAGCTGGACTGTGCCAGGCAAAATAAGAATGACCAGCACATGTGCCCCACTAAGAACTGAATGCAAGAAGCCAATTATTCAACCTAGCTTTCCCATGATAGTCTTTTCAAACATTCAGCATCCTTAGAATACATGTTTTTCAGGATGTAAGATTAGGAAAAGTGCAAAAATGTTTAGAGGTTAGAAAAAAATTGCAACACATAATTTCCCTGGAAAATGGCTAGACATTACAATGACAGTCTGATACAATCCTGGATCAATAGAAAGTTACTTAAAAAAAGAAATTTATATAGTCTCCAGAAAATATAAATCAAACCACTGGGCAATATGGACTTAGTGTCATGTGTCATAAAAAATTCTATGTAATGAAGTATAAAAATACAGAATAAGTGCCTGCACCTGGTGCTCTCCTGTACGTTAGAATTTTTAGTTTCTTGTGCGGTTGTGTCCCAAATCTCATAGTACCAATTACAGAAGTTTAAACTGTGATAAATATTTGATATTTCAATAGCTTTTAATGATAAACACTTTTTTAATGACAAACACTTTTCACAAAGCTTTTAATGAATATATTTTATATCACATGCCAAATCTTCAGTAAAATTCACAGTAGCACTGGGCTGGGATGAAGATGATCCCTCAAAACAAACAAAAATAACACAACAACAACACAAACTGAAATAAACCATCAATTTAAAAGATGCTTTTCTGTTAACCAAACTGTCTCAGAAACAGCTACTCATGGTATTCAGAAGAGTGCTATCATGGTTGTTGTGTGCCTGATATTAGGAAGTAGAATGGGAATAAATCTTCCTTAGAGAAAACCAATGTTTTTGCGTAAAATAATCTCAACAACAGCGTGTCTGATTTGAGTCATTCCTTCTACTGTAAAAGACAGATACATATGCAGCAAGATGTGTGTGGTATTTGGATGCTAGTGCTGGTTTGGCCTAACTCCTTTTTTCTGAGTCACATACCAAAATCTTCATGTGATCCCAAGCCACAGAAGATGCATAATGTCTACAGAGGGGCATGGCAGGTCCTGGAGTGATTCACAGACAGTAGCTAACTCCAGTTCCCAGAGGACCCATTCATTTATGGTGGAGCAGGTCTGGCTCATGCCAGCTGTGTTGCTGGATCCCTGAGCAACCCATTGGTTTTGGCTTTTGCAGCTGCTGTTGGCTCATTCCCTTCCATGGCCAGACATTTGAATTCTTCATCCTCTTTTGCCAGCACAGTCTTCTGACTGCCTGTGTGATTCAGCTATCAACATAGGCCAGCACTTAACTATTTGTGCAGGGCCATGCTTTGGTGTGTAAGCAGTTAGTGAAGGGTGTAGGTTGCCCTGGTGCAACAGATTCCTGTATCTATCTGCAGCAAACAGAAGGTAACGGACTTCGGTCTACGAGGAAAAGAACATATTCCTTTCCAATAAATGAATAAATTGGGCTTTTTATGAGAACAAAACTGGAATTGCACAGATCAATTTCTTAAGACCAAAGGAAGCCAACAGGAAACCCTGGGAAGCCATCTCTAATGTGTGCAAAGCTGAACGAACTCCAGCAACTTGGAAATACATGAAGGTGACTGTTACATAAATCTACAGTAAAGTAGACCTGGACAGGAGGAAAGAACGTTGAAGTAGAAAAAATCAGCTCTGACAGAAAACAGTGTAAAGACATAACTTTGAAAAAAGTCACGTCCCAGTTTTTTTGCTTTTATAGATTTTCATACGTATAAATATATTTCTTTCTCTCCATATATATGTATATATACATAGACACTAACCTAAAGTACCTTTGAGGACTGAAAAATTGCTCAGCAGTGGTAGAACCAGACAGGCAGTCTCCAACTGTTGGCTCTACTTAAAATAAGAAATCTTCAAAAGCTATAGTGATGTGAAACAGTACAAAATATCAACAGAAAAACAAATGTGGGTGAGTAGACATGATGTGTTTTCCAATTCGCTGGCCAAAAACATACCTGAAGACAGATCCCTTGTGAAAGGGTCCTTAAATGTTTTGCCTGTCTGCTTCTTTTGGGAGAAATGACACAGGGAGCCATGCTTTCTTCACACAAGTAAGGCCAAATGGAGCTTGAAACAGTTCATCTCATTTGCATCCTGACCTGCCTTTTTCCTGCCATCAGGCAAGAAAACAGAAGGGTGTGAGTGAGCTGGAGTCTTACATTTGGAGCACTTTCGTGCACAGGGCAAGCATGGGACAAAAGACTGCTTAACTTTTAAAATCAGATACCATGTGATACAAAAAAAAAAAAAAAAAAAAAAAAAAGTGGGGATAGGGAGAGGGGAGAGGGAAGAAGAATCCTTCCATTCAGACCTGTGTTGTAAATACTTAAGTGTGGTTGAGCAGTGCTTACAGAATAAAACGGTGAACTAAAGAAAGAGATATTTAATAGCTGGGGACAGGGTTTCAGTTCATCAGACTCTCTGTGACGATAATAAGAAATGTAGGAAAGATAGAGGTGTTTTCTTGTTTGTTTGTTTTTGTATTTTTTCTTTGACAGCAGCAGTTTCTGAGGCATCTTGTGCAAACCAGGAGCATAAGAAAATTTCAATTTCTCAGAATTCTCAGAAAGAGAATAAGAGTGAATAAGTCACAGAGATGACATCAAAAAAAAAAGTGCTTCTAGCTAATGCAGACCTGTTCCAGTAATGAAATACTCTATCGCTAAAGGTGTTAAAATGCACAGAGAAACAAAAAGGAAATGTGATGCAAAAGTGAAAGAGAGAAACTCTCCTGAGCATTAGTTAAATAATCAGAAGACTAAAAGTACTCCATTACCTGTTCCAGAAGCTTTCAGAATAACCAGAATGCAAGCAGCTACTTTTAAGACAAGAGTGAATTTAAAGCTATAAAAAATAAATTAAAAAATTAAAATACACACAGATTTAAGGCACCAAATCGCAGTATTACTTATCAATGTTTGAAGTACAGGCTTTTAATTTTGATGGCATTTTATGTCAAAGGGCTGCTAATGAGATGAAGGATAGCAATGGCAGAGAGTTGTAGAACTGTGACAGTGATAATACTTCCTCTGTAAGAACAAGGTGATACAGATTTCCAGTAAGGTTAATGTAGCGTAAATTGATGTGACATTTTAACATTCAAAGATTTTCACTTTACACGTTCTAGGTCATATCTAACCTCCTTTGAAAGATCTAATTGCAGAAAAAGAAGTAATGAAATAGTTTGGCTGCGAGCATGGTGGCAGTAGCAGAAAAGTAGGTGCAGCAAGCCTCTGACACACTTTACCACATAATGGCTTTCAAAATGTCAAATTTATCATGATGTTACTGTTATTGGCACTTGAGCTAGTTGGGTTAAACTCAGTTATATCTGCTATGTCCACGGGTACTAGAATGATACCTTTACCTACAGCATAGTAATACACTTGAGATGAGGACATTTCTCTCTGATGTGTATACCCACACAGGCAGAAATCGACATCTGTACTCCAATGCATGTAAAATGTACATGACACAGCTTCTTCATTAGACAACATTTTGTAAATAAAATTTTAAAAAAAAACAACCTAACAACTGACCAAAAAACAACTGAAAAGCAGACACCAGAATAGTGATTGAAGCTGACAGAGGCAGTGAATCTGCTAATCTGTGTTAACATGCTTATTATTTAGTTGTTGATTTTTGGGGAGGAACATGATAACCATTACAGACTACAGTAGAATTTTATTTAAAGACTTTTAAGTCAGACTTCTGGAAACTGAAAAATATATAAAGCTGATGGTTGGAATTCTTCTCAATGATTTCTTGTAGTATAACATTTGCTGCAATAAACTATGTCCTAAATTAGACCAGAGTAACTCCATTAACTTTAGTTATATCATAGTACTAACTGAGAGTATGTTTTGGCCCTCTGGATAAAAATGTATAATGAAAACTCCACAGGGTAGAACAGGCAGAAGAAATTTGCCTTTCAGTTGGAGCTGTCAAAGAAATTATAGGTTGTTTTAGTTATTCTTTCCAAACATAATGAATCTTATTAATGACGTAGTTATAGTTCATAGTTGCCAGTCTATGGTGGTGGTAGAACAAGTAGTGTTTATGCTCTTTGTCTTGCTATCTTGCAGGTGAACGGAGATCAGCAATTAAAGCTCTTGGGCATTGACTTTTGCTGCGGAAACAGGGAGGCTGAAGCTGAGTAAACAAGATGAGTATATTCGCAGCAGCTGGCTGTGTGCTCTACAGAAATTGGCAATCACAGTTTGGGGCCAAGCTGAGGCAGAGGATGTGGAGGGCTTGGAATCAAGGACTGAGGAGTACTTTTTGCTTATTTGACATAATACCATAGCAACAAGCTGTTATGCTGCACAAGGTAAACCAAACAAAGAACTGTAGGCTGATCTCTGTGATAAAAATGAATTATTTTTTCATCCCAACTGTTGCAGTAAAAAGCAAAGAGTTGACAGTGTTAAGCACTATTGTTAGCCAATTCAACTCCTTTAAAATTGTGACTGAGAAATAATATGCTTAGATTGTAAGAGTAAGAAAGAAGAATTTCTGTCTTGTATTTTTTATTTCCAGAGGGAGAGATCAGAGGGGACTTTACATGGTATGCAAGGTCATTTTCTTATTTGCTTTTGGTTCTTCTTCCTAAGATAAATGGGTTGGTTTGTCAGTGTCAGAATTCCACCATTCCACATCTGGTGGAACTCAAGGGCTTGAAATCAGTGAAAGACAAATGAGGGCATTGCAAATTGAAGTTTGTACTGAAAGGCTGCGGGACAGTCAGGGAACATCAGCTAAAACAAGCCACTAAATGTTTAGGCTATGCTAAACTCCAAGTGGCTATGCTTGGGAGACACCAGAGCCTGCGGTGTTTCTGCTGGTTTGGTGCCTGAGTTTCATAACCTGAATTCAGTCTCAGACCAAGAGCCCCCAAACTCCAGCAGTTTTTGCATCAGAAATTTTCTCAAGGAAGGATCTTTGCATCGGGTCTGATTTTTGACACCTGACATGGTTAGCAGGGACGGGTCCACACAGTTCCTCTCATTGCTTAATCTGTATGCTTTGCAATCAGATCCCACTGTCATATGTTTACAAAGAAGCATGGTAAAGTACTCCCCAAGTATGGCAGCCTAGGTACGTTGGGAGCAAAAGGTTTCCTGCATTGGGAGCTAACTCCTGCCCTGAAAGGTATTAAGTTTCTATACTGGTGCAGTTTGTGTGTGCCCATTACCACTGAGTTTTGGGCTCTTCTCAAATCAGTTCCAGGTTTAGATAAAGCCCTGCTAAAATGAGTAGAAATGTTCAGCTCCCTGTGCCATCCTGCTTTCAGTCTTTGCTGGCTTAGGCAGAATTACTACTTGGCTTGTACGTAAGACATGGTTACAGGGTTATCAGAAGGGTCAGACTGGCTATAAGCACATCTTGATCTGTGTCTAAGACATGAGAGGAAGTTGAAAATGGTGAGGAAGCTGAAGAAAGTAATGTCAAAATTAAAGAAAACTCCCACAAAACCATCTAAAACATGAATAGCTTGACTATATAGAAAATGTATGTGATATTCGAAGCAATAGGAAAAAAAAAAATAAGATTTTGGGGGAGTAGAACCTCCACCTATACACTTAAATTATGGGATGGAAAGGAAACAAAGGGAAAACAGAAAATTTTAATGAGAAAAGAAACTTTTTCAAATCTGTGAGTATATGGAAACATTTCAGTTCTTGTTTTAACAGAATTGGCCTGAAAAACTGCAATGAAAAAGACCATTTGTAAAATTTGAAGTGATCTGTGAAAATAGCACTATGCTAAATAAACACCTAGGAAATCCAGGCCTTTTTTTTTTTCTTCTTCTTTTTTTTTTTTGCCAGAATAGGACCCAAGATGTTTCTGTTTTCTTTCCATTCTTCTTCCTTTTTATTTATTTTTTTAAATCTTAATGCATAAAGAAGAGGTACAAGACATAATACATATCATTGCCTACTTAGATAATTTTGAATTATGCACTGCAATACGTTCTGAATATCTGAATAATTAACTTGTCATTATCAGCTTCCTGAATTTTCATACAGTTTACGTAGCCTTAACTATTTAACTGGAATAGGAAATTCATTTACATTTATCTATTTTTTATCTAATTTTTATTTCTATTAAAAGTCCCAACTGTTTCTTTAGGCCTTTTTTATTCTCTTATTTTTATAAACTACTTCTGCTTGTGCATTTTATATGACTGTCATTCCTATATTCCTTTGAGACAATGGCAAATATCCATTAACTTTTAAAAATCCTGTTTTATAAATGCTTAGCTTTCTTATGATTTTGGTATCATACTGTGAAATTGTGCTTCCTAATTCCACAGCTGGTCTCATTAGGAGTGTTGTTTGCATCCTTCCCTTGGAAAGGGGACACAGCACTGCATCCTGTGGCTAAGACTGACACAGTACAGCTGAAGAACCAGAGAACTGGAGAATGGTTTGAGAAAGTGTCCTCCTCATTGCAGTCGATACCTTCTAGTTCACGTGTTGGAAGGGGCAGTGACTTCTTTATGTCACCTGTAATTTTGTGAGATGGCTGCCTGCTCCAAACAGAAATGGAAGACTAAAAAACTCCACAAGCCTCGTGATTAATGTAAGCATGCTTAATAGCAATTTGTGGGTGGCATTCTCTACTGGTTTGCACTTGCTGCATCAAATACTGTGAAAATGGAAAGGATTATATTCCCTAGGTATAAATGAATGTATAAGATGAAAACTCTGGCTATTTGCATCCTGTAGTATCACATGCATTGGGAGGTAACCTGTAGCTGGGAAATCTTGGGCACATTTCATTGGGCCTTTCCTGAGTCTGACAAGAGACAGGCACACGATGGCTAAAAATGACTAAATGTTGAATGGTGTTTGCACAGCACTGCTTCTAGAAAAGTAATATGTAAAAATGTGTTGAAGAATCCTCTTTAAAGATGAGTAGGTAACTGAATGTAATATTTGTATTTTAAAGATGCTTTGTTGAGCTAGACACAGAGAGGCCTTGTTCTGGCCTTACAGAGCCAGGACAAGGAATATTTAACAGTAGAAATGACCCTGGAAACATCATGTGGCCTTTTCATTCTTGCTGTGTTCATTGTGACCTTTGCTGATCTTCTTAAAGTCTCTTGCTAGCTTTTCAGTAGTCACTGTTAGCCTGCTTTTCTGCAAGACTTTTGGGGAAGAGCATTGTAAATGTATACATAAAAACTAAACCAAACAAAATCTACAAAAACAAACCTTTTGCTTCATGAAACAAATTTAAGAGTTGAATGTGATCCTTTCAAAGTGTTAGAATTATTTTTTTTTCTTCTAAATATCTGAAAACTTGGCTATCTTGAAGTATATATTAACAGATAAACTCACATGAAAGTGAATGACTTTTTCTGTGAAAATTCTCTTTTTCCCCTCATGACATTATGTCTAAGCTAATGGTATCCTTGTGATCTAATGGTGTGCATATTCTTCAACATGGGTGGGGAGTCAGATAGCCAATTATTTAAATGCAACAGCTATTGAATTAGTAGGCTAAATGAAAACCAGATTATCATAATATATAAATTACATGACCACATCAGAGTGTGTGACGCTAAATAGCTGTTTGGAGTTGCTATCAGGTTCTGAGACATTTTGTGTAAAACACTGATTTCTGCTTGGCTGCTTACCACAAAGCTTGCATAAAGGGCAAGGAGAGGAAAACCAAGTACTCCTCCATTCAGAGCACTACATTTCTAATTCTGTGGTCTTTTCTTGGATGTGACACCTAGAGTAGGGCAGATTACATTACCAGTTAATGATCTGCAGAATGATATGCAGTGGTCTTTTGGTTACTCTCCTTTCTGATGCTTAACTTTTCTGATGCTTCTGATCCTTTCTGATGTCTATCTAAAACTGGGACAGGAGTTTAACCTGCACTTTGCCATCCATCAAAACACCATGAAGTGCATTCATTGAAGGGAGGAAGATTTGACAGGGGAAAAAAGGAAGTGGTAGTAATTGTAGACACACCAGGTGCAAGCTGGCAGCCTGCATGCATGCAGCTCATGCTTAAGAGGGCATAAAAGCTCCTCTATGTGCATGTTGGGTGGTCAGACCTTCATCCCAATTATATGGCTTGGAATCAGAAATGTCTCAATTTTCTTCCCTCAATTTACTCCAGATTAATTTAAGTGTAACTGAGATAAAACAATTAATGGTAGACTGGCTGATTTTTTCTTTTTTTTGTTGTTACAGACAGAACCCTGTAGACAGAAGACGGATTGGCTCACACTGGATAAATGAGTACATGGTAGTAGCTCATGCTGGTTAATAGCAATGAAGGGGCTCAGTACTTATTAAACTAAACTGGTTCTTTGCTAACATAACTACTTAAAGGTGATGTGGCTGTACCTAGTAATATAGTTTGATTTCTCAGTGCCTCCTTCAAACTGCAGCTTGGAGCAATTTCTTCCCTCTAACAGAAACTTTACTGTTGCTTGGCTTATGTGTGTTTGCTACCTTGCTGCTCACTGCTACTTGGCCTACCACAGGTGGATGGTATTTACCAAACTGTTAAAGTTCAAAGGCTCTGTTTAGGTGGAGGGGCAAATATGGTCTGTGTTAAGCCTTGAGATGAGGTTTGCTAATTATAGTTCCTTTGGGAATCATGTTGACAGGCAGATGGTGTGTGCTTGCCTGTCACCTTGAAATGGATCCTGGATGCAACCAAGCTGGGATACGTCTGCAACTGGGAAATGGTGAGTGATGCCAGGTCCTATACCCTAGGCACAGCTTTAGACCTTCAGGGACTTCAGATGCTAGCATCTGGCTTGTGATACTGTTTTGTGCCTATAACAACTGTTTGCCTTTGCCTTGCTTAGCACTTCTCTGTTAGTCCTCTGTCCTACTCATCACTATAATTCTTTTGCTTTGCTGATTCAGACCACCTGATAAAGAGGAATTTTTTACCGCAACCTTGGAAGTGTAGGAGTGTCAGTTACTCTTCATGCATTCAATTTCATCTCTATGGATGCTATGGGCACCTACTACAAGGACTGCAGGATTTGGTGAGTAGCAGTTTTACACGCAATTTATCCTTTGCAAACTTGCAAACATTCCCTTTCAGCCCTCTTCTCTCCAAAATAAGGAGACAGTCTCCCATGAGCCAACTCTTTCATATATTCCTCCACTTTAGTGGCTCTTTGTATGGTATTGGACTCCACTATGTCCTTGAGATGCATGTACTCAAAGCAGCTAAAGGGCAATTGAAGGGATGTTTCTTGTTGTTGTATTTGGTAACATAAATTACCAAGTTACTGTTACTTCATAATAAAAATATCTTGTCTTTTTTGTTGTTGTTATTCTGAGGCCAGATTATTACAATTATGGTTTGAGATTTGACTGTAGATTTATCAGAGTAAGTACAGATGGTATTTGGGATATGTCTTTCATTCCATGGAATTTTGTTTGATAATTTTGTGTAATAGCTCTGTATTTCACCACTTTTTATTTTTTTTTTTAAACTGATTATGAGTACTCCTCAAGTATCTCACATTCAATTATAGTGCACTGATAGCACTGTCTAGCAACTGCTTTTCTCATTTCATCCTCTTTGTCCCGTGTAACAAAGACCTGTCTTAAATTTTATCATCTTTATTTCCTGTGTTCTTCTCTCTTTACACTCTCAGCTATTGACTCCTATAAAGATTTGAGAGGAGGGAAAAAAGCTTGTTTGGAAATTCAATGTCCCTGAAATCATCAGAGTCCAGAGGCTATAAAGTTTTTCTCTGCTGTGTGTTGTCTGTGGCAATACTTTCCTTCCTATAAGTATCTCTAAATGGGTAACTGCAGTGTGCTTCATACATCATATGCTAGATTTTGTTTGTCTGTAGTACTAAGTCATGTCTTTTAAACAGAACTGGAAACTTCAGGTATGCTTATTGCCATATGTACACTGACTGATTTTTGCAAGTTTATTTCATATTCTTAAACCTTGCAGCTTTGTACTGCTCTCTCTAAAGAGTGATGTGCTTGATTATTTAGTCAAATGAGGCATTTGTTCTACTATGATTTCTTTTGGACCAGAGGCAGCCTGAAGCAGCAATGCAAAACAGCTTGTTATAATTTGACTGTTTTATCTCCCAAAGGAAGAAAGTGTGCTCCATCATTAAAAATAACAGTACCGGACTTATTCCAAACCAAAATATAGCAGTATTTATAAATTAATGTTGAGAAAGGATAACAGAAGCAATTTTTGCAGGAACACTTGTAGCGTCACAAGCAAAATTGGGTACCATGGTCATGAGATAGTTTAAAACCTGAATGTGTTTCAAAATGGCGTGCAGGGACATTTAATGAAGCAGTTATTTAGACATGTTTAATGAATAGTTTGCAGTGAACGCAGTATAACAAGAAAAGAGAAGACACGTCAGTACATTAAACTGTCTCAGGAGGTAGATATTAGTAAAGAACTTTTAGCTAATGTACAGGAATAAAGGTCAAGAAACAAAGCCAAAGAAGACAGAAAAGGTAAAAGGAAGGAAGTCTGCTAAAACAAGGTAGAATTTGACAGGACTAGAGGAACTGGTATTCAGTAGTAAAGCTGGCAATCAGGGCCTAAAGGAGGACAGAAGGGAAACGTTGAGAACATTTGTGAAATAGCAATAAAAACTTGGGCTGTTGTAGGAGGGTCAGAGAGAGTGATAAGTATTTAAAAGTGCCTGTGTGAATGCAAGATGCGTGTCGAAGAAAACAGAGAGACCAGAAACACACAGAATATTGGCATCATTAATCTAACTGGAATAGGGAGAGGAAGCAAAAATCTGTTAGGGATAAATACCATAAGATAATATATAGATCACGGAGAAGGGAACAGATGGGGGAGAAGGTTTGGAAATAAATAATTCTGAGAATTATGGGAGAAGACATAAGTTGGTTAAAAAAAAATTGGGCGTGCTTAGAAACTCTGCTTAACCTCAGCTCCCACTGCCTGTGAAAGTGGTTTTCCAGTTGTTGAACGTGTTTCTGGTACACCTAAGTAGGACAGTTTGGAGAATTTTGAGATATTTCTTTAACAAAACAACAACAAAAAAAATAGAACTACAGCCACCCTCATTTTACAGTGCTATTTCTAATCTGGCAATCCCATCCTTGGCATCTGCTGAGCTGTCCTGAGTGTTGTTGCATCCCCACGTTAACAGAGCAGCTTTATTAGAGGGCAAGTGAATGACTTATAAACAACAGACCATTGATTCTACTGGAGTTCCTGGTGAGATGCAGCACATGGAAATCCTGGGACTGTCATGACAGCTTAAGCCCAGCTGAGGAGTTTCAGAAGAAAAAAGACATAAGGCTTTTAATGGTATTACAGTATATTTATGGTGTTTTTTTCTGTATCATGGTACCATACTCTCATTATACTATTTCAGAATAAAAGTAGTTTTTTTTCTTAATTTGTTTTTAATCAAACATTGAAGCAAACATTCAAAAGAGCATTGAAAATTACTTCAAAAAACAAACAAATCAATCTATGTGGAAATGCAGTCACACCTGTTTTGAAAAGGAAGTTTACAGCTAATTAAGCATACCTGAATGATTGCTGAGCTGCCCTGAATCCTCACCATTTTAATGTAAAGTTTAAAAATCTTTCACTGAATCAGATATTTAAAGCATAAAGGAGTAGATGTCCCAGACTATATTAAAAGAGTTGGACCTGAAATCACCACTGAAAGATTTATTAGCTAGGGTGGAGCACAGTGTGAAATTATTTCTAGTCACAGTTACGTATGAACTCTCCATCTGGTCCTTAGCTTGCCTCCCTGCTCCAACTCTAACCCCCCCTTATCCTGCCTCTTGCCCACAGCTTCAGACTTAGAGGAATTGCTCACTGCCCTCCAAGTGTATGGTGCAGCCAGGCTTGTCCCAGTTGAATAAGACTGGGCCGGCAGCATTGCAGGCAGAAGACGTGATGCCAGCTGCTCTGGCAGAGCTGATACCCCATTCTTTTTGCTTCTGCCTTGTGCATGGTATGCCTCCATACCAGCTGCAGACTGATATTTGCAGGCTGACAGACCACAGCTTGAGTGGAGGTTTCATGCTAGTAGATCAGCTCAGGTCCAGAAGCAGGAAGGGGCACACCGGTGAAGTACTGTGCTCTGAGGACTTTCTTGTGTATGTCAGCACTGACTGATTCACAGACCTCCCGACACTTGACCTCTGTTGCAGCCTTGTTGCAACTTCTTCCCTCCTAGTGTTGTAGTATTTGTAGTATTTGCACTTCTGCTATAGCTGGATTATTCTCCCTCAGTCACTTCATTTGATTAAATAACTGAAATTTGACCTTTTTTTTTTTTTTTTTTTTTTTTTTTTTTTTCCTCCATGTCTGTGGATCTGTTGTCTTAGGCAGTGCAGTTTTGCTCTGTATATGCAGTTGTTAATGTTTCTACCAGGTCAGAGGTTAATGTAATACTTGGTATTTATGTGGTATTTTTCTCAGTATATTGGAGAATGATTGTATGTAGCACGAATCTTTTAAAAAATTCAACATTCTCAGCATTGCCAAGGCTGCAATAATCATTGTAGTACTTACCACTTTTTATTTTTAGTAGCAAAATAGGCATAGTTGTGGTAGATGCTATGTCCTCTTGCCAAGATGGATGACAATGTTCTCATCTCTCTCTCTCTCTCTCTCTCTCTCTCTCTCTCTCTCCCCCCCTCTCTCCTTCTGAGGAGCCATATTTAGCAAATTGTTTGAGCATTACAACTCAAATAAGGTTTTACCTTTTATAGCTTTTAGCTTGTCTAGTTAAGCATACTATTTTCTGTGGATTTCAGCTGCTAGAGAATGTCTAAGGCTCTGAACGTAAAAAAACAAAGACATTTTTTCTACATCTTGAGGATACTGAAACTCTCCAACAATCCTGAAATAATTGTTACACCTCATATTTTCAAGTAACTGGCAGGAACAGTAATCTTCTACAGCTTAGTACACTCTATTAAAAATGAGTAATATACATATTGATCATAATGCTTCTCTTAGCTGATGAGGCATCTCTTGGGGATGAAACCACAGTACCATATGGCTTTAATGTACTCGATATAGTTCTCTAAATAACCGCTATAAATTATATTTCAGAATTATGTTGGACAGCAATTGAGCTTGTCTTCCAAACTGTCAATAATATATTCTGAATGTAGGTAAGAAGTTGTTTATGCAAAAGATGCAGCATTTAAATTACTAGCAATTAACCATTCAATTTTGTAAGTGTGTTTTGTGACACTTTGAATTACACTAATTTTAACTTCAACATCCAATGATAAAATGGGTGAGTAATGTACCCAGCTAATTAAAATTTATACAGGAAGCAGAATGCACCATTTCTCTAGCATTGTAGCTAAAGTAATGCAACACAGTTTCCTCAAAAAGAATGAGATCCAGCATCTTAATGCATTTTTAAACGTAAATTTTTAATGGAAGCATTCTTTTGAATAGGAAAGCAGTTTACTGCCCAATTCTGGCAGAGAGTGATGTAATAAATAGTTGAATTTAAATTTAGGGCAAATTTAAAGATATAGTTTGGTTTTCTGAGCTTATATTATACATCTTTTCCTCAAATGTTTATTTGTCAACAAGTTAAGTCATTAACACAAATCAATTTGAATCCCGATCTGGAGCCAAATCTACCCCATGAAATAAGCACTATTACCTGTTAAACAGTAACAGCAATATTATTTTTTATGATGTTACCAACTGGCAGAAAACACGAAGGCCTTTTAAAAATCTAAACAAGGAGGGAATAAGTCAGAGACCTAGTCATCAAGTTCAGAATATGTATAATACCTGTACCCAAAGATCAGTTTCTGGCAATACTGATTCAGCCTTTCCTCCTTCAAAAGGTAAGGAAAGTGGATAACATGCAAATATCTTATGTGCTCTGCCTCACATTTGAAAATGCCATGGCATTTTCTTAGGGTAGACTTTCAGCATTTTGATGAACATAATGTTGGCCCTCCTCCCACCTTTTTAACAGTCCTCTTTGTTCTGCTTTTCAATATGGCTGGAGCTGATATTGCATAGATTCTATATTCCAGGGCTGGCATGACAACAACAATTCTAGGTAGGACATAAAAGAGAATAAAGAAAAATGACAGGACATATGCAGAAATGTTGTTCCTTCCAGGAAATTCATGGAGACCCTTGCAGTTTTTCAGGAGAAGTGAAAGAGGCATTGGTTTAGCATAATTAAAAAAAATAAAAGTTATTTGACCTGTGTTTGCATCAGGTGGCTATTATGACATGCAGTCATCTCTGCTCAGCTTTTCTCGTCAGACAAGCTCTTTTTAATTTTTTTTCTTTCTTTCTTTCGTTTATTATTATTATTTTTTTTAATTACCAGTTGTGGGATCAGAGAGAGAAAGTGAAATTCTCAATTATGTTTCAGACATTAGAAATGTCATCAGACATCAGGTTTTTATAGGTTTAATATTCAACTGCGGCTGCTGTCAGAAGGTGTGCCTCAAACATTCACTGAATTCACTTAAATAACAAGGTCTCCAAGGTTTTAATAAGTCAAAATGGAGATCTAATTGTACAGGTTAAAGGAGCAGGAAAAGACGCAGCCATGATATTTACTTCAGTCAATTTGCATTATTGCATTCTGCTGTTTTCTTGACAGGGTGCTTATTGGTATATCTTGACAGGGATTTTTTATTTGGGGCTGAAGATGAGGGTGGGGAATGAGTCTTTGCCATAAATGTTTCAACAGAAGATGATTGTGGGCTTTTCTCTCCCAGTAGACCCCTCGTAGTGGAGCTGGAAAAGATGCAAGCAATGCTTCCAGCTGCAGGAATTAGAGGGTAAATGTCCTACTTCTGATTTTCAATTTTTTTTTTTTACACATATACACAACCCTTGCATAAGGGCTTTGTATTACTGAAGAACTATAAAGTAATATCTGGCCATCACTAACCTCAGGCATGGTGGAAAGTTTGTCTTTTTCCCTTCTCACTGCCATCCTGTTACAGCTTTTTTTTTTTTTTTTTTTTTTTTTTTTCCTTGCAGTGTACTCAGTACCATTTCAGTACCATTGGGGTGAAGAATAGAAGCTCTCTAATTGTATTGTCAGTGAGTTCATTGTTTCTTTCTGAAGGCTACCAATTTCTGGAATATTGAGGCAGAGAGGTATTGATTGTCTGTTATTGTTCCAGAATAAGTTTTAGTATAGCACTTTGAGGTGGAGAGGAAAACCTGATCCAGTGAATCCAGGAAGCGAATAAAAGTTTCCCCACGACCAATATATTTTGTACTCAGCATGATGTAAAACAAACGTACATCTCTTCTTTTTCTGGCTCTTGCTTATGGCAGTTATTTAAAATATTAGATAAAGTTTTAGACATCCATATGTGTGTGTGTTGGGTGGTAAAATTACATTAGAACAGAAATGCAATGCTAAAAATAAATTATCCTCATTCTACACATGGTCACAATCAGTATTCTCCAACTTTGCCCTCTCTAATGTTACAGTACTTGTTGTAATATAGAATTTAAAGTTAGTTTATAGTGTGTAAATGTCATGCATTTAATGCTAGTTTTCTATGATCTGTGCGAGCTACCCTCGTGGATAGTTTACTGCATCTCTCTCCTGATATATCAGATTGTGGAAGATTTGAGGCATTCAAGACTTGCTTGGCAAACCTATGGAAATTTGCAAGTTTTAGTAGTATAATGGTGCACAGACCTGTGTCTCTTCACCAAAAAAAAAACCAATATTTTACAACATCCAGGATTCATGAGATCACACATACTTTCCCTAAAGCTGACGAATTATAGGTTACCTCTTTGAGTTGGAGACCAGAAGTGAAAAACAGAATCATATCCAAATGGCACAAAAGGTAAGAGGTAGTAAACATTGGCAGTCATTGCTTTTTCATAGGCGTAACAGTCAACTGTGTCTGCTGTCAAGAAGGTGTGCCTCAAAGATTCATTGAGCTCACTCAAATAACCCTCCAATGTCTCAGCAGTTTGAAATTGAGATCTAGTTACATAGGTGGAAGGAAGGGGAGAAACAGCTATGACGTTCACTTTAATCAATTCAGGTTAAACCATGTTTTTGTTGCTGCTGCATGTACTGTTGGTGGGCTTAACAACTTCTGTGGGCCTAACAACTTCTATTCTCTGCCCTGCACTGTCTAAATCATATTTTCACTCATTTTCATTCATTTTCTTTGCCAGGCTATTTGACCAGTAGGGCTATCAGAATCCCAGTCTTCCAAAACTCTGTGTACTTTCCAGTGCTGTTTGTAGCATGCTCAGCTGTCCTCGTTTCCCATTATCCCCAGTCCTTCTGGCCTGCATTTGTTCAGTTTTCTTTCCTTGGCAGCCTGGGCAGGGAGGGCAGGGAGATGATGCGCTGTAAGTTTTCCCTTAGTAAAAAGTCAGGAAATGCTTCTGGCTAGATATTAATCATCAAACATTAGTCATAGCTGAAGGAAGCATTTTTTTTTTCCACTCCACGTGCTCCTAAAAAGTTCTTTTTGTCTCACACTAACAGCAGGCTGAAGCAGCAGATACATGCAAACAAGCACAAAACCAGTTTGAATGATCCCATCCCACAGATTCCTGTTGCACTGTGGATTCTCCAAGTCTGTCTGTTGAGCTTACAACACAAACCATCTTTGTGCTTTTGCAGTGAGGAGCACACTTCTAGGACCAGCAAATAATCCATGTACTGAACTCATACAAAAGGCATATATATGGATTATCATTCATCTAAATAATATTTGGTATGCAAATACAAATTCTCTTCCACTTTTTTCTCCTCATACACCTCCCCTTTTTTGCCTGAGGTATTGCACTGTTCATTTCCTCATTCCTCATGTATGCAGGAACATCTAGTAATCTAATAAAATCTACTTGTAATGAGCATTAAACTTTACAACAGATATATGAATGTGCTTACTTAACACCTGTGCCATAGGAGACAATTACCTGCAGTTTCCAGAAGTGTCAAAAGGCTTAAAATCTTATTTGCTGTTCTTGACCTTATGACCACAGTACAAAGTCTTATTGCTTTATTTTTATTTTTATTTTTTTTTTTTGGTAGCTGTTGTAGTTGTGTTTTCTTTGTCACCTTTTCCTTAACTTATTTGTATGTTTCACAGGTTCATGCCAGCAAACATTCTTGGCATTAACAATAATTATGATTAAGTTGTGAATACACTGAATTAGGCTGTGAATACATTTAAAAAAATAAAGTGTGAACAAAATGGGTCAAACCTTGAAGAGGGATTGTACAGAATTTCTCCAAAACAAGCAAAGGCCAAAAATTCAACCCTTGTTCTTCATTTTTTTACAATGCATATCAAATACAAAGAGCGTGGTTTGTGTGAATAAGTTACATTGAGGCCCTGGGCAATCTGATTGAACATTCACTTCAGCTCTACTTTGAGCAGGCAGTTGAACTATATGAATTCTAAGGTCTGAGTCCAAGAATCATGAGTTACTTGGTTAGCTTAAAACAGTGTAAGATGGAGATGACCAAAGAGATTTGACGCTATTTGTGAGTAAGAAAGAAGCTTTTATTTATTTATTTTTAAGGCATAACATGAAGGTTAAAATAAAAGGAATTGCAGGTAGTGATTTCCACATGATATGCTATAATAGTGTCTTTATTCAACGCTAGAATATGAATGAAATCACCTCTTGGGTAAAACTTTGCAACTGCTTACAATAACATTTTGTGAAAGTTGATTGGGAAGAAGTGAAAGAAAACACTGTATCCGCTTCAGACTGCCAGAACATTTGTTGTGTGTCTCTGTGTTCTAATTACCTAGTATGAAATTTGGCTACATGAACATCATTACTTTTCCATAACCTGCCATAGGGTTTTTAATGACCTCTAGGAGCTAGGATTCAAAGATCTGATTTTTTTCTACAGTCTCAGTCCAGTGCTGTTGGCATCTTGCAAGAGCCTCAGTTCAGTAGTAACTCAGACAGACAAGGGCTACCAGTACTATTTCCTTCAGTGCGTGCACTCAGTTTTCCTTGGAGGATCTCCTATTTAAATTCAAACTTGGCTCAGCGCTGCTTAACTTGGGAGGTCTGACTGGCTCATAACACAAAATGTTGTGGCTACAAGCCACTATATTCATTTGGTCTCCATGCATTTGGATTCACCTTCTGTTAATCATGTATATTTGATTATGATTCATCAGGAACTTCAGGAACATCATCTGATGGAGGAGAAGACATTTGGGAGGTTTTGTTGTTGTTGTTGTGTGTGTTTGTTGTTTTTTTTTTTAAAGTCATGAGTGGTTGTGGGTTGTTCCTAAATGATTTCAGAGAGCTAAACCGCCTACAGGAAGGGTGTCATATGCACACTTTTTTAAACACTGTGATGGAGTTGTGCTTGCTGAAGTGCTCCCAAAAAATTCCTCTGGTGACGCAGCTCCATATTAATTCTGACATGCATAAATGTCAGTTTCTTATATTAACCAATGAAACAGGCAATGGACTGTAAATTATTGCTCATTCCTGTCAAACACAAAATGTGTTGGCTGCTAGAAATGATATTTTTTCCTAGCAAGAAAAGTATTTAAAATGGGTCCTTCTGTGAGAGATTCCTTGAGGGTACACCTTCTGAAAGTTCCTGCTGAAAAGATGCCTTTCATGCCATTGCGTATGTGAACTTCATTAATGTCTGCACATGCTGAACAGGTTAAGTACACATACAATTTTCTGGGTGAATATCAAGTAAGAATAGTCTTTAATACATAGAGATGGTTGCAGAATTATATATTACCCATTAAAAAAAATCAGAATGAAACTTGGAAATTTGGCTATGAAACAAAGAATAAAAATAAGAACCAGGAAGTCTTTAGGCTTTTTGTGAGGTTGGCTTGCTAACCTTTTTTGTTTGTAATCCATAATTGTCCTTAACATCTATATCCATTTATAGCAGGAAGTCCAAAGGTGATAGTTACCTTCATCCTTTTTGGTGAACTTTCAGGTATAATACTTCAGTTATTCTGGGTCTGATGTTACAACGTTTTCAGGAAGTGAAGCTCTTCCAGGGAATGCATGGAAAACTTCACAGCTCCATCTTAAGGAAAGCTGTTCGGACATATGTTTCCTGAACCTTTAGGAGGAATTAGCAGGAATATGTGATAGGAACAATCTTTCCCTTTCTGGAAAGGAGGTTATAGTTGAAGACTATGCTCCCACATGTTGCATAATTTCTGGTTGGCTTTTCTTCCTTGTGGTTGTGTGTAAGACTGCTTTGGCTATGGGAAAAGTCTCTTGCTTCTTAAAATCCACTATGACATTAATGATGAACAGTAAAGACCACTGCACTGCACTTTGCACGCTAATCAGTCTTTGTGTTGCCTTATTTCATGTACCATATGTACACTGTGACTTGGCTGGGTTCAAAAACTGTAACTGGCAACACTTACTCTGATTGTTCTTATAATGATCAAACAGTAACACAGTTTGACAGAAATTTTATAAACCATCATGTCGTAAAACAAAACCAGCATAAACTGGCTTGAGCAAAGAAGGTGTGTTTAAAAACAAAAAAAAAGTTAATCAAAAGCACATGAAACTGGCCATCTGTGCAATTGTGCGTTTTCAGTGTATGAAGGCAAATAAATACCATGAACCTTTTGTACAGTTGGTTTGAAGGTATTAAAAGATTTTTGAAAGTCAAGAAGAAAACAAAAGTGAAAGCTCTATAATTCACACTGAATCCACTGGTGGTAGTCAGGGAAGGATATGCCAGGATTTGCCCTTTCTCCTTTTGTATCTGTAAGAACTGCCTCTTACACGTCCTCAGCCTTTGCTTGTTTGGTTTACATTTGGAATCTTAAATGTCAACACATGTGAGTTACGACATGAAAAAAAATACTCTTACGAACTCAAGGGACCAGGTGGTGAGATACATGCCACCATTTTGCACCTAAGAAGACCGGGTGTTTGCAATGGGAAAGGTCTGTTTATAAAATGAATACAGTGAGTGCCCAGCCTCATTCTTAATAGGTATTTACCTACATCACAAATATATATATATATATGTGTGTATATATATGTGTGTGTGTGTGTGTGTATATATATATATGTATATATATGAGCTTATATATGGAAATCATTAGAACCAGGTAGTCATAAGGGATTCAAGAGAATCTGGTTCAGCAAAATCAGAGTTGCGAAGATAGGGTCTATGTAATGTAACTAAAGAAAAAAGAAAAATGTAACTAAAGAAAAAGAAAAAGAGAGAATGCAAACATTCTGGCAAACAAACTGATGCACAACAGTGACAGGAAGAATAAGTGGCTGTCAATAAATCGGAGTCACAAGATTTTTTCATAACCTGAAAATCCAAACAGGATCATGGAAAAGTAAAAACAAGGACAGCATGGGCTTTTAGCAGAAGAATAAAAAAAATCCTAACATAAGAAGTCAATTATGTTAGGAAAACATACATAAAATGAATTAAGTAATGGTTCTATAAATATATCATATGTTAGTTAGAGCAAAAAAAGACAAAGAAAAGGACAGGTCTAATATTTATTTAAGTTACTTTTGGAAGAGATGATACAGAATACAGAGTAGGGTGCCAAGATTTTTTTTTCTTGCCTTTACTGAAAAAGGTTATTGTGACTAACATGATTATTGTAATTAATGCAGTAATATGAAGGAGAAACAAAAAGGCAAGAGCCAGAAAAGCCAAAATATGTTTTGTTTTTTTCTTTTTTTTTTTTTAAATAAATAATAATAATTCAGGTGTATTCTTTGAAGAAGCTGAAAGTTGTCTGCAAATGTTTACTGCACACTCTAAATAATTAACAGTTACCTCCTGGGACCCACTGGGAATAGATGAGATCCCAGATGCAATAAACGATAATAACATGATGCGATGTGGAACCACCCCTGATTTTCCAAAGTACAAGTTGTTGGGGGGGGGAGGCAGGGGTAGCAGCATATGTGATTTGTACTCATTTCAGAAATAGTTGTGACAGTTCTGAAACACGTTTTCAGAAACAGATTAGAGAAAGGGTGCAAAGGGAGTTGGTATTAGCTTTAACATAGTCTGAGTCCAGTTCTTGTAAGTTACAGGCCACATTGGTATGCAACCACATTGGTAAGTCAATGAGGATTTATTTTGAAGGCTTTCCTAGTGCCAGAGCAATTTAATCCTTCTGGTTATGGCATGGAGGATAGCTTTCAGTATATAATCATAAACTGTGTATAAGCTTGGAAAAGAGAGTAAGTTTAAATATGAAAGTGGACTTGAGAACTTGCATAAATGTATTGAAGTCAGTATTGTAAAATTCAATAAAATGTTCTGTGTTCATTTGAAATAGGATTAATAAGAATTGACTTGGTCTGCAGAAAAAAAGAGCATTAGTTTAGACAGCTAAGCATATAGATAAACATTTGCATAAATTACAATGGGAGCTTGTACGATTTCCTACACTGGAGATTTTTCATGAAGATATGTGTGTGAGGGATGACCAAGATATACCTCATATTATTTCTGAGCTAAGGAAAGGACTGGATGACTCCTTGGCGTTTCTGTGAATCCATGGACATGAAAAACCACTTGCAAATTTCATATTCATGGTTGCTAATTTATGCATGCAGTTGATGTGTATATTTTATTTAGCTTTCCTACTAATGTCCACAGCAAAAGCAGATTAAACTGTCATCTCTATGACACTGCCGTCACAGGTGCATTGGCATATAGGCAAACACATTAGAAAGTACTGTAAATGCTCTGAGGGAAATAAGAAACTACAGTTCATCACTATGTCATAAATTTCTTGCCATGGAAGTGAAATAAAAGCTGCAGTAGGTCTGCTTTGATAACTGAGATAACACCTACATTTCAAAATGAGTAGAAAATTCATTCTTTGTTACATTTATTTTAAGTCTTTTTGTTCTTGACAATGTGTCAGGTTGTCTTTTTAATTTAGGTAGGTCAGTGATTACACCTATGACATTAATTCACGCAAGGCATGACCCTTCCTTAGCACACTCCGACTGTATACCTGGGAAAGAGAGGTGCTAAAGCGGTAACCGGAAGAAAATTTTTTAAGCCAGCCTTCAGATCTGTGTGACTGAAGATTCTGAATTGTAAGAAGGAGCAGGTAAGAGGGAAAGGTGGGAGCAGAAAGGACAGCAAGGAATGAGCATGTAGGGTTGCAGGGCAAATGCACATTAGAAAATTTGGTCTGTGTCTTGTTTATCTGGCATTTTTAGCATTATGATTTGTTCAGGCAGTTTTCCCCAAATCAGTAACACTTTGTATGTGCATGCACAAATTAAGAGACTGGAAAACAATTTTTCATGTTACATATTTTGAAAGCAAACTCAATGCAGTGCTGTCAATACAGAAAGGATTAGTGGGAATATAAATGATTTACTGGAATGTGGACACGAATGGCAACAGGAAGGTTGTAATTATTATAACTAAAAGGGTTGAGAGCTAGATAAAAACAATAGATTCTTTGACTCCCATTATGCATATATATATCACAGAATCACAGAATCACAGAATCACAGAATTTCTAGGTTGGAAGAGACCTCAAGGTCATCGAGTCCAACCTCCAACCTAACGCTAACAGCCCTCCACTAAACCATATCCCTAAGCTCTACATCTAAACGTCTTTTGAAGACTTCCAGGGATGGTGACTCCACCACTTCCCTGGGCAGCCTGTTCCAATGTCTAACAACCCTTTCAGTGAAGAAGTTCTTCCTAACATCTAACCTAAAACTCCCCTGGCTCAACTTAAGCCCATTCCCCCTCGTCCTGTCACCAGGCACGTGGGAGAACAGGCCAACCCCCACCTCGCTACAGCCTCCCTTGAGGTACCTAAAAAGAGCGATAAGGTCACCCCTGAGCCTCCTCTTCTCCAGGCTGAACAAGCCCAGCTCCCTCAGCCGCTCCTCGTAGGACTTGTTCTCCAGGCCCCTCACCAGCTTCGTCGCCCTTCTCTGCACCCGCTCAAGCACCTCGATGTCCTTCTTGTAGCGAGGTGCCCAAAACTGAACACAGTACTCGAGGTGCGGCCTCACCAGAGCTGAGTACAGGGGGATGATCACCTCCCTCGCCCTGCTGGTCACGCTGTTCCTGATACAAGCCAGGATGCCGTTGGCCTTCTTGGCCACCTGAGCACACTGCTGGCTCATATTCAGCTGACTATCCACCATCACTCCCAGGTCCTTCTCCGCCTGGCAGCTCTCCAACCATTCCTCTCCCAGTCTGTAGCTCTGCTTGGGGTTATTGCGCCCCAGGTGCAGGACCCGGCACTTGGCCTTGTTGAACTTCATGCAGTTGACCTCAGCCCATCGGTGCAGCCTATCCAGATCCTCCTGCAGAGCTTTCCTACCCTCGAGCAGATCGACACACGCACCTAACTTGGTGTCATCTGCGAACTTACTGAGGGTGCACTCGATGCCCTCGTCCAGATCATCGATGAAGATATTAAAGAGGACCGGCCCCAGCACCGAGCCCTGGGGGACGCCACTAGTGACTGGCCTCCAACTGGACTTGGCTCCATTCACCACGAACTATATCCTGACAAACTATAAAGTTTGTTAACTGCAATTTGCCTAAGTGTAGCCCATCCTGATTTTCTGTGCAGAATTTACAAATATGGGAACCGTGCATTACTTTGTTACAGTCCTTGTAGCACATAGCAGCATAACTGATGGTTGCAATCCTCTTATCATTTTTATGAATTTTGTTTGTTGCTACAAATATACAATACAAATATACAATAGATACTATAGAAAGATACATAGGAACAAAACAAAGGAAAAAAAAATGCTGAAATTCATGTGAACTTTGGGGAGAAACACAAATTCAAACTATACCAAATGTTTTAGTTTGCCTCAAATAAATAAAATAACCCAGTGGGACCACATCCCTGTAGTAAGAGACAGACTTTACCTGCCAGTGATTTGAGGCAGATGTAGACTCAGCTGGCTTGGCTGCAGTATGATGTGAAAGAAACACAAGCTTTTGGGGGTTTTATAGCTGAAGTTTTGCTGAGTGCAGCTGCTCCCTCAGCATATTATTAACTCAAAAACATGTTCATCAAAAAAAAAAAATAAAAAAAATTCCTGGCGCTTCTTTATCATGCAGGGATCTCTTGGACTACTCTGAAGGGATGTATTTGAACATTGCTGTGGAGGATGTGATACACTAAAATTAATACAAACAAAATGGAATCTAAAGAATAGTAGTGAGGAGGAAAAAGAAAGACAAAATGGCAAATATTAGAGGTGTCTGTTTTCCTTATTAAGCACCCAGTACCCTAGCAGGGACTTTCAGATTAAACTCAACAAACATATTCAAAAACTCATCACCCTTTTTAATCCTCTTTTTTTTTTTTTTTTTTTTTTTTTTTTTTTTTTTTTTTCTGTGGAAACAGCATGGCTGTGCAGGTTCTAAAGAGATGAATAATACAATGGCAGTAGTTTTGTAGTTTTACAAGATAATTGAATTTAAGGCTGGAAAGTGCCTCCTGAGATCTCCCATGCCCCAACAGGAGAATCAAATATGCCTACAACTCTCTTAACACATTTGTCTAAGGGCTTCCAGTGATGGACCAGATCACTGCAATAACTTTCCCCCGGTGCATAACTTACCTTTGCTGATGAAGTTTAAGTCCATAACTTTGTCTGTTTACTGTTATATCTATAAAAGGTTTAATAGCTATTCTCTTTTTAGTTTACTTTCATTGATTTGAAAGCCTCTGACACCTTTATCCTGACTTGTCTGAGCCTCAGATTCAACTTTTGTTTTTAACTTTCTGCATCTCCTTTTCCCTCTCTCCATGACACCTTCCCTTTTATTCTTCACCCTTTCTCATTTTTGTCCCCCCCCTTTTTTGACTCTAAATGGTGTTTCCAGGGCAAGCGTCCAGACACTTCCTGTCACTGGCACAGGAAGGGCTCCTTCTTTTGTGTTTCACAGGGAATATTGTATAATACGACCAATGTGATGCCTAATGCTTTACACAGAGCAAAATATTTATTTATGTTCAGCTTGTGATTCACCACACTCCCTAAAACCTTTTCTCAACAGCTACAGGTTAATCATTCTCCATTCTGTTTTTGTGAGTACAATTCTTCAGATCTATGCTAAGTATTTTCTTTGCTGATTTTATTTTACCTTATATTTTCTAAGCTAATTTTCGAAGATTATACTGAATTTTCACTGTGTCCTAATCTGCTCCTACCAATTTTATATGTTTTGAACATTTAGTAATAAAACTGGGGCTGTGTCCTCATTTGTTGGAAGTATAGGTTTCATTCCATTGAAGTATGCTAAAAGCATCTTGGAAATGACTGTTATGGACTGAAAGCTGTTTGGAAAATGTTATTTGAGGATGATTCTTGGGATTTATCTCAAAAGTGCACTGTCTGGGATGGGTATGGATAAATTCTGGAGGAAAGTGCTGTGACGCTAATATTTATAGGCATGGTTAAGATGGCTTTTAGCTTAAGAATCATTTGCCACACTGCTTTGTTACAAATTTTACCAAGGGGCATACTTTTATACTTCTAGTATACAGGGTATACTTAAGAGATCTATGATATAAAAAGTAGAGTCTTATGTTACATATTTATTCTGAATTTATTTATTTAATACTAAATACGATAGGCTCTGGCCTATTCCACCATAACATAAAAGGATATAATGAGATGACAGTCTGAAAAATTTGATTTTACTGAGTGAATCATTCTGCTACATGAACACTGAGCATTGCTATATATTACAGCAAATCATACTATGCAGTGCCTTTCAAGTTTGCATAAATATAATATCATATTGTCAGCGAGCCCACCTATTTGCTCTACCATACTTGTTAAAAAGTAGTCTGACACATGTTCTGCTTGTGATTATGCAAGTGCAAATCTAAGTATTTTAGTAATTAAAAATATATATATTAAAAAGACTCTTTTGGTCAGATCCTCTTGTAGTTCTTTAGATGTCAGTCTTTTAATTAAGACATTGATTGATTGATGAGTTAATGACAGAATGTTGGGGCAAAATGTGTGGCTTCTGCAGCATTTCTTGTGGTGGTTTTGTGTACATCTTCTGATGAACTGGATGTGACTTGGAGAAAACAGCTCTCTGGAGGGCCCTTATGCCATGCTATGCTATAGTCAGGAAAGCTGAGGTATTAGGTTTCATTTTCTATTGACTTTCCTAAGCAAGTTTGTTTTCCTTTTCCCCTGTACATAATTTTCTTCTGCAGCAGCTCAGTGATACACATATACTTATTATGTTAGACCAGAAAATAACCTGAACATTAGTACTAAGCTATCTATGATGTTTCCTGTCAGCACTTGACTCTTCTACTCACAAAATGCTCATACATTAATATATTACTAATGCACTGCATTAAAATCTATCAGATATTACACATATATTATGTTGATACATTTTGAATAAGATACATGTACAGTGATGTTTTACTGAATATTTACAAGAAGGGGTGATGATAGTAAAGTTAGAGCAAATGTCATACTTCTTCGGGAATTTTCAGGATACAACTCATCTGATTTCATTCAGTCTGTAATAACTCACAGCATTCCCTCACATGAAACACCTATTTAGTACCAGAATCCACACACCTACTTTCAAACCCAGCTTCATTCGCTGTTTGATTTATTGATACATTAAATGGGTTTTCAGGCCTAACAAACAGCCCAAAATAATCATTTCACTTCCACTTTTCCTCCGGGACAGCAAGGGTCAGTTTCTGTTGTAAGTTCTTAACTCCAATTTAGAATTAGGTGGAAGTCATTAACACTCAATATAAATTCAGCAGTGAGCTTGAAATGAGCTGGTAGTCTGACTGGGCTTATGCAAAACCTCCATCCTTAAAGCAGAGGTAAGTCCTTCTCAGCTAACACTTTTTTTTTTTTTTTTTTTTTTTGTCAGATTTATTGAATGATATGATATTGTTGCTGCTGTAATTCAGAGATATACATAGAATTTTCAGAGTATTGATTGCTTTCAGGGCTCAAGAGAAAAAGAACCTTGCCCCTTGGATGTCCCATGGGTTTTATTGGTATACTTTTCAGAACGATGTGTTGAAGTATTTGGATCCATTGCAAGCAGTGATCATGTTTACATCTTGGTAAAATTTACCACTGGTACAGTTCTACTTGAATGGCTGAAAAACTGTAAGATGAAATGGCATATATTGTTTATATATACAGATTCTCAATCTGCATGTGTAAATCAGGTATTTCTTCATATACCTAACCTGGTAGGCAGATAGATGGCAGATAGATACATGTTGGATTTTATATATAGTTTTATGTGCCCTTACAAACACCGATTTACCAATTATACATGTGCTTTGGAGGTTAATGATTAAATAGGAGCCTTACTTTTCAAACTGTGTTTATTAGTATGGAAAAAGAAACACTAAATCTATTATTAAGGCATCAGATCCTCAGTAATTTGCAGTTCTTTTTAGTAACCCAAAAAATGTTCTTACCTTTTCCTCGTTTATCATTTGAAGTTTTTGAGATAACTCAAGGCAACTGGAAGCAATAACAATTCTCCAAGCCACTGTTTTGTGACGATTTGTATGTCTCTGGGAGAGACCAGAAGACTAAAGAAGCTGATACAGGAATTAGTAAGGGGACAGGGAGACACAGCAGAGTTCAACATGGAGAACATGTACCATGGAAAACATTTTGGCTAACAGATGCTTTGAAAAGTGAGCAAATAAACTGTTTCCTTTGATTTGATTTTACTTGTGGTCAGGAAGAGAGCACCTTGTCAATTACTGTAAATAAATGAAGAACCATTAGAGGAAGCATTATAGCTCCCACGCCATTTTCCCCTTATAATGGAAACAGCTTGCAATTCTTTTTTTTTTCTTTTTTTTTTTTTCTTTTTTTTTTTTTCTTTCTGGTTGTTCAAGTGAAAAATGAGCAATGCTCTTAGTTTTGCATATAGTACATACTGCTAACCTTCTTCACTTTTCCTTGTAGCATAATGCATTGCTATCATAAACTTACGATTGCTGTGAAAGTAAGTCTTAAGCCAGGCAGACATTTCCTTTTGAAAGATGAAACTTTTCATTGTAGCAATGTTTTTACTTTGCTGACCTGAAAATAAGTTGCTCAGAGCATGGCTTAACATTTTCTAATTAGAGGGAGATGCAAAGCACATATTTTGTGCTACAGAGGCAAAGGCTTTGTGCAAATACTTGCGTTTTTCTTTAAAATTTGCAAAGACTTATGGAAGTTTCTATTAATAATTTGTGATGCCCAAGGGCAATTTTTATTTTGGCAAAAGTTACTGTTTTATTAGGTTGAGGTCATATTTTTAAAAATAAAATATTGTCATTTGAAATGAGGTACAACATCAGTAAATGATTCTTGTTGTTCTCTATCATAATATTTGAAGTTTTTGACAGTTCTACAATTTCTTCTTATGAATTTGAAAATGTTTCAGGGAAAATGGAATGGATAGGATATTAAACTCAGAGGTCATCTTGAACTGCATTTTTTATCAGTTTAGTTGGCAGATTTGCCTTAACATTATATCTATAGACTATTGCTCAGATCTAGTAAAATAAGAATAAAAAAGAATAATTTTATTTTCTATTGCTTTCTCTTTGCCATTCACTGCTGTTCAGCACAGGAAGCTCAACATGAATATTTTACTTTATGGTAGTGCTATTCTGTTCAGTAGAAAAAGGAAAGCTATTTAAAAATATTTTTTGTTGTGGCTTGCTTGTTTGTTTGTTTGTTTTTCACATGACAATAAAAATAAAGGTTTCCTCTTTGTGGTTGTGATTTAGGAGCAATTCAAATATTCAACATTTTTGGCTGAAATCTTCAGTTTGACAGCAATTTTTATGTGATGATTCCTTAACAGAATTGCTTATGCTGCATGTACTGGCATACATGTACTGCCATTTTAATCTGCCATATTTTGGCCTTTAGAGAATGGCTTTACCTCATGAAATTTCACATTAACTTACATTTTGTAGTCTAGATAGGAAGCCAACAACCAACAAACCAACAACCTTAATTTACATGAGATACTAAAAACAGATCTCTGGAAAGAAAATATTCAGATATATATTTTATTTCTTCATGAAAAGCCAACATTTTACATGGAAAGACAATACTGTTGCTGCAAATATTCTTTTATGTGAAACTCCTGTTTTTGTTCATAAATAAATACTTGGCAATGTTAGTCCTGACTAGTAACTCTGTGCGACTTCATAGAATTTTTCAGAATATGCAAGTTAGCTGCATATTGAAAAAGAGATGGTGATAGGGCTATGAATATATTTTCCAAGCAATTTATTTTAATTCCACATGTTCTCAAAATCCTTGGAAGATAATGGGTGACAATGCAAAGCAATATAGATATGTCTTCACAAGGAATGGGTAGACTTTTTCAAAGATCCTCCAGTTGCACAGATATGGCTCCAATTCAGAAGCCATGCTAGTTTCACAGGACATCACAAATATCTAGTTGTTTAAACTATTAATATATGTACATATGGAAACTGGTTATTTGGTTAATCAGGGAGTATATTCATACATGAAACTAAGGTTTTCTTCCTGTAAAACTTCAGCCAGTATGATGAAGTTTCCATACTGGCAGTCTGTTATGAAAGAATATTTAAGGGAAATTGTTTCACTGGCTTAGGTCCTACATATGGACAATTTCTTTGTAATTCTCCTTGAGGAACCACACAAGACTAGAACATTTATTTCATCATAGATGAACCTGAGAGAAGTCCAGTCCAAAAAGGCGTAGTCCTCTAACATCTTTTCTCTCACAAGTTGGATGAGAGCACTGAAGCTTTCATGAATCCTGAGAAGCATAGCTGGGAGTAAAATAAAGTGCAATATGATGGAGTTCTTTTTTGTGTATGGGAAAGTTTGCAAAACAGAGAACATAGCCCTAAAGATATCTTTAAAAAATGAATGGAATTTATACATGCTTTACACTATTTTGTACTAAGAAATCACACCGGGGAAAAAAAAAAAAAAAAAAAAAAAAAAGAAAACAATGCCTGTAAGCATTTTTTATTGAAGATATGTTTTAGATTTGTTTAATTTGAATTACACTAAAATCACTCGGCTATTATGTCTCATTAAGATAACTGATTTTGAAAGTTAATCCCTATGAAACTTGGAAGCAGAAAATACAGTAAGACTTCATGATTGCTATTCTGAAAATCTATTTAAAGTTACATGTATATGAATATATTTTATACCATCTCAGAAACGTCCTGTAAATGCTCAAAAAGGTGAGGCTACTGTAATTTTAGGAACTTCACATCAGAAGTGTCCTTCAGTATTAATTAACACAACTTGTCATAATTACATGAATAAGCACTTCATAAACACTTTGCACTTGGTGAGAGTGGCAAAAAAAAATAATTAAAAAAAGTTCCCCTCTATCCTTGCTTATTGGACATGCCAAAATATTAGCATGACACTTGAACAGTCCTGCAATCTACTCGGTCAAATTGTTAATATATATAAAAAAATAATCTGAGAGGGCTTTAAAGAAAGCAAATGGAATGACTGGTGTTCCCATGTGTTTATTTGATTTACATTTAATAACTCAGCACATAAATAATTCAGACCCAGCTGCTCAGATTTAATATCCAACAACAGTAGCAACTCTATGTTGTTTTTTTTTCACTTACGCAAATGTTGCTGAACATAGATTCTGAGTTTACATTCCTCCTTCACTCTGTGAGCTCTGTGAGCAATGCTTTAAATTATGGTTACAAATTAGTGTACCCAATGCTGTTTACTCTGCACAGTAATTATATTTCAAATCATGATTTAAAATGAAATTTAAAATGTAATTATATTTCAAAGAACAACTTTACACAAATATGAAAAATTTATATGTTTAAGCTTGTTTTAATTTTATCTTTTAAGAGTAAAAAGAGTATTTTTAGATTTTATTTTACCACTTCTATAAAATGACCTTTACCCTTCCTCATTACTTCCTCCATTCCCCAATATATATACATATAATTTTTGAGTAGCTTCCAGCACAACATAACTGCTTTCACAGACTGTGCTTTCCACCTCTGAGGTGCATGTCCAAAACATTTTATTTGTTTAGTTATTTATTATCATCATCAATCAGGAAAGCAGGGAAGCTGCTTTCTTGTTTGTTTGCTTTAATTTGGATGATTCAGGGTAAGTTTTTTTTTTTTTTTTTTTTTTTTTTAATTATTACTCATTCTTTTTCTTTCTGATCCCATGTGAGTGCTGGGACTTCTGTTTAGATATGTTGCAACTATATCTGCAGTGTGACATAACAGGATTCCAAGTTACGTGTTAATCAATTGCACCTTAATTGTAATTAAAACGTGCCATAATTGCTCTATCTATACTATCGGTAAAGATAGTTGAACTGAAATAAAAATGCTCATTTTAAATAGAAAAATTGCATATAGCTAACTAGGACAAACATGGAACTGGTGAATTCTAGTTTGTTGACAGAACAGATGTATATTTTAACTAGAAGGTAAATTATTATTTCAGTTTATGAACAGTATCCACAATCAAAGTACCTGGAATTATGTGAATTTTTCTTGATATGTCATGACATATCTATTAAAAAGAGAGGCAATATATGATATGATGGGAATCAGTCCCATGTGAAGATGTACAAAATAAGCTTGCATTAGGTTTTCTGACATCCCCAAACATCGCAGAAGGTGTCCATTTCCTATAAACCTTTCTTGCCTCCTGAAGACATTACCATACCTTACACTAATACAATCAGTTGTATTTGTAGGATTAAGCAAAAACAGGTGGGAAGACCTTCTAGTCACAGGGCAGTGGCTCCTCACATTCATGCAGCTTTAGGATGAAACTCCTCTATTCCACATTATTCTTGAAGAGATCAGGCTGGGAGAATCCAAAGCAGAGTCAGGCAATGAACTAAAAATGATGTGGACATTCAAAAAGTTCAATACTCAAATGAGAGTTCTGGTATTCTTTTCTTAAGCAGTAAAGGTAAGGATAGTGATTTGTTAAACATTAAGGATATGTCCTTTGATTCCAAGGCAAAGGTACCAGAGAAGACTGGGATGAAAACTTATGTTGCTGCGATGTGATCTGTCTGGCCTGATGCACTGTCCCAAGTGGCCAAGGAAAAGGTGGGTTTCTCTGAATGTGTAGTGACACTCCCTAGAAAATGAGTCATTTTTAACTTTCTCTCACATTAAGTTTAAATGAAATCAGTCCATCTTCTGGTTTCACTTGAATTTTTTAGAGACTTAAACAAAGGCAAAATGTTCTGTTTTCTCTTTTATTTTGAATGTACATTCATACAGTCTTCATTGTTTTACTTAAACTAAAACTAATTACATACCTTTCCCATATATAAAAGAAACATATGCATTTTATTATATTTTCATATGGATGAGGCATTCTTTTTGACAATATATTTAGGGGTGAAAAAAGAGAGCAATGGATGCTGCTTAGAGCCCCAGCCATCTTTATGAATTGCTATTTATTCATTTCCTTTCCTTCTTGTCTCCAGGGAACCTTGAAGGTGGCCAGGGTCATCTCAGCAGACTGAAAACTGATTGAAGCCTCAGAGGAGGTAATAATACTTTCTCATTCCTCCCTCATTTAATCTTGACAAACTAGCTGTAACTCACTGTGGATTAGCAATGCACAGTCTGGCATGGTAGGACAAACAAGGTTTAAAGTGTGTCTTTAAACTTCATTAAGGGTTTTCCATTCCCATATGATTAGAAACATTTTTGTTTGGATCTGAACTGCAGTAAAAGCTGGGTCATTGGGTTAATGGACAATTAATCTATAAATCCATTAAGTTATGATAATGATGTGGAATATATTTTTAAATCTGAACGGATTTAGTGTATGCTGTTTTCCCTTCTTGTCACTTGTTAAGGTAGAACATACTTTGTTCATTCCAGTTTAGGAGACATTTTAACTTCCTAAACAACTAGCAATGCTTTCACTTGCCCTTGATATGAGTTTTCTTCTTAGCTGACTATGTAAATCCTTCAGCTGAATGGTGTGTATTTGTGAGCATATGAAGTAAGCCTCCCTCTGAAAGCAAGTGACTGATTTTTATGAGTGTTGAATGGGTAACCAAAACAGTGTTTCCCTTCCACTCCACACAACTGAACAGGTTTTGCACTCAAGATATTTTAATCATATCACTGTCATACTGTTCCCTTTATTTAGAATAAGTATCAGCCAAAAATTACTTGAAAATGAGCCTGCATTTTGCTCAAATATGTTAATGAAACTTTGTGAACTTTCAAGACTGGGCTGAATTTCAAGATTGGAACAATGCTCAACGCCAGGTGAGTTTTATTGTAAATATTTCCCACATGGTTCCAGCAATAATCTGATCCTGTTTAACTGGTTTAACTAAATGCTAGATGACAGATTCTTTTATTTGGAAAAAAAGAAGTAAAAAAGAGTGATAATATGCTACTGTTGAAACTGTGTGCTAAAATTACAAATGTGCAGACTGAGATAGTGTTACATATAAATATTGCTGTTTGTGTGCGAATTTCTTCATCTGTACTTATTTATATACATATATCCATAGCAAGCAATGGCCTTAAAATTTTGTGGACCCATCTAACTTCGTAGCATGCTAACTAAAATACTGAATTGTCTGAATTGTTCTCTGTATGTGTACAGATTTATAAGGTCTAAGACAAAATGTACACTTCTAGTTACACCTTATTGACCAAATATTTCTAATCTTGGTGGATATGAACCCTTTTTTAAAGGCTTTGAACCTTAAACAGGTGTCCTTACTACAAAAAAAAAAAAAAAAAAAAAAAAAAAAGGAATAAGTGAGGAGATTCAGGGAGGGAGCTAGAGGTTCAACAGACAAACTAGCAACTCACAACTGAAAACAAATTGCATACTTCTGCTGAAAAGACAAGGGCATAGAAATCTGTGCCCATCCATAAATCCTTTTTTCTCTCCAACCCCTCAGCCTCCAAAAGAGTCCAAAACATTTTCTTTTAGAAGCAGATGGAGCTAACATAGAGATGCCTTTACAGTGGAAAGCAATTGCTTCAAGATGGACCACAGCGGTTGATAAAAATAAATAATGAATAAATAATAGTATGCACTATGTTCTTGACTAGCCTAAGACATAGGGATTTATGTAAAGATCACCCACCGGTTTTCTGAAAAAGTATTTGAAATCTGTTCCAAATAGACAACACATAGTAAATACATGGCACCAATTCTCTCATTTAAGATATGTGATTATGTAGGGAGAAAAAAAAAACAAAACAACAGAGCACTATATCTGCTTTTAGTAAATATAACTAAGGTAAGTTCACTTATGCTAAGGCAAAGCTGGTGTGACTAGATGAAGAAATAGGTAGCAGAGCATGACAAACATCCACCTGGAGCTCTTAATGGGTGGTGGTTTTATAGTATTCTAAGGGTTAATTTTTTTTAAGCTTCTTTTAATTGGAACTAAAGATTGTGTAAAAGTTTTCTTTTTATAGCATTAGTCTGCAGATTAATGTTTCCTGTGTTTTAATGACATGTTCCCCAGCAGCAGCAGAGTAGTATAAAAATGTTTAATTAAAGTCAGTCATAGCCTGCTGGCAAGCAATGACCTTACCTTCAACTCAATGTACTGGATAAAGAACTTGCAGTCTTTTTCATTCTTTAACATGAGTTAGAAGCTTAAAAGCATAAAAGGCGAAAAAATTTTTTTTTTTTCTTTTTTGCATACCTTGCTGCATGTTGGCCAGAATTACGATATGGTAATATCTGTTTTCTTAAAGTTTCTTAAAGCTATTTTCTTTATTTCCTTGTTGAAACTTACCAAGGGGCATGTGTTTTTGTGTGTGTGATGTGGGGAGACAGAGACACAAAGAGGACTGAAAATTCAGCAGATTTTCTGTTTCAGCTGCAGCTCCTGTGTGCGTATATCTAAACCAGAGCATTAGCTAGCTTAGGCAGATATTAATGTAACCATTGCACGTAAGGCTTTGCTTACCACTAACTATCCCCTAAGGTGATTATTAGTGTAAGGATTCATTCTGTGAATTATACAGAGTGCATGACGCTATGTTTAAGTATATCACCTAGATGTGTATGCATTTTAATTCATCTCTATTATGCAAGCATATGTTTTTTTTTTTTTTTTGGTTGTTGTTTTTTCCTTTACCTTGTACTCTCCTGATTCCTTTGAAAGCTTCCACGCATGCTGCAACATGAAGGGAAGAAAATCTGTCTACTATTATATGCTGGTACAATTAAATGCACAAGCTGGCTAGCATTTCCATGGATTGGCTGCAAGTCAGGAAGGTACCCATAAAAATAAATAAAAAAAATAAAAATCCATGTATGCATGCATTTGTGTATGTGTGTGTATGTACATAGATATATATATATAAAATACAATATAACTGGGACATGGCAATTATTTTTCCCCTGGTTTTAAAATGGATTCCACTCTGTTATCATTGCCAAAATAAAATAAAATAAACCAAGTGTTTCTTTCAATACGTCTTGCAGTCTTTATCAGCTCAATAAACATACACTGGAAAACCAAAGAGAAACAATTCATGTTCTTTAGAAGAGAGAGTGAAACAAAACCAGACATTCTGAGAGTTTATGAGAGCATGTAAAAAGATCATTTCCTGAAAAAGTTCCTAGCTATAATGGGAAGATCAAAATGACCTGATTGGGAGATGGTGTTAGTCACAAAATATGATATACACATTGCATTTTGGAACTATTGTCTACTTAACGCTTACTGTTGTTGGACTGAGAAAAAACAACACCTGTTGCTACCTGATTGAATGTAGCAAGAATAATGAAAAGTGTGGAAGAGGTGGGGTGAGGAAGAAAGTAGATGCTAGAAAGACCCAGCATTGTGCTGAGAGGACACATTGTGGTGTGAGTGAAATTCCCTTCCAGTAACCTCAGAATCGACTTAGCTCTGCTACCTACAGGCTTCTGGCTCATTGACAGAAAACTAAGCCATGCAATATTCTGGTTACATGAAGAATAAAACCAGCTCAGCCCCTGTCGGTACATACGTTTTTCTCTATTGCCCTGTTGCATCAGATGCTTTTATTTGCCAGTTACTAAACTGGGAAACAAAGTTTGGTACAGCTCCCAGGTTATTTGCCAGGCCTGTCAGGACTATCTTGCAGATGCTCAAGATGCAGTTATATATTTCAGTGCGTATATCATTAACCCAGATATAATATAATCTCCTCTGCTCACATGGAAATAGTAAAAGAATAATAGCGAGTATGACAGGCTGAAAATTATACATGAAAGCGCTTTTTTTTTTTTTTTCTTTTTTTAATGTAAATCTGTGCATTTCACGTTTGACTTGGAAATTCAGTTATCTATGAAAAGTAGCCCAAAAGTATCCCAAATGAAAAACTTTACTGTAAATGCATGGAAATGATGACTAGTGAAAGCTGCATTGGATGTTTCTTGCACTCACCTTCCCCTGCAGGCCAGGGCCCAGCTAGCTCCTGTGAAGCACCAGGTGGTTCAACAATGAACAGGATTGTAAGGTATCATGAGAGAGGTTGCTTGGTCAAGGACCCTAGTCTAGAGATAAGAATATGGACATAAGTACTAAAACTGCAATAGTATTTTATCAATTCAAAAATGTTTTCAATAGATTTCATACTTCAAGTTTGGAGTAAACTCAAAAGTTTGGCTAACAAATGTGGATGGAAACAGTTTTATTAAAATCTTGTGATAAATAAATAAATCCTGATGTAGTAGTAATCAACAAAGCAGAACTTAAAATCTAAGTAACATTTTTAACTGGAAATGCTGTTATTCCTGCTCCGGCACATATGAATGTGATGGATTCATACTTTGAGAAAGAGAGAATCTAGAGGGAATACAAGAGCTGCCATACAAAATCAAACCTTAAATCTATCACCTGCAGCTGCTGGGGTATTTGGTGGTAGTCCACAAAGTGCGTACTACTAAATAGGAATAGGGTCATGAACCATATCAGGTGTGATGTTGATAAAAGCCAAACATTTTTAACAATAATTTTAAGTCTGTATTTCTGATGTTCATGTATATTGCATTACTTTTTTTCTCTGCAGCTTCCTGTGCTAATAGTGTTACAATTTCATATTGATGGTAGATTTTTTTTTTGGCTTTGTATTCCCTAATTTTTGTTTGTAGTTATTGTCTCAAATTTATCATACTTGTACTATTTTTGTTTGATATCACCAATCACTTTTTTTTGGTATGAGTTTCTCAGAGATCCTGTCTAGCTTGGATGCCATTTCCTAAACCTTTCTCTGCATCTATTTGTAAGCAGGGTGATAAAATCTTCTCTTATTTATGAAGAAAAGAGTGGATATGTGAGTGAAAGAGAAGGTGAGAAGAGACTGCAGCCCAACCAAATGCACTGTATTTTCTTGGGATGTAAAGGGTAATTTATAAGACTGCAAGCACTAAAGGACTGACCAGCAAAGGCTATTCCAGTCTTCCTCAGCCGATCTTGGCAAAGCCATTCTTGTCCCATGTTATTCTGCCTTCGAATTGGGTTTGGCTTCCTGTTTTTATGTGGGAGACAGAAATGCACTAAATTACAGGAGCTAAATCCTTGAAAAATAAGTTGTCTGAGATGCATACATACAAGCTGCTTTTTTTTTTTTTTTTCTTTCTTGTAATTTTGGGAGGATAATAGAAGTGCTAGTATTTCATCTTTCTGTCATCTCAGCCTTACATTTAAGGAAAACATGATTTTAGGGAGCAGAGCACAGATTACCAAGATTGCTTTTAATTTAAAAAACATCTTAAGAAATTTTCTTGGAGATCTATTGCTCACTCAAAGTACAGTGCTAAATAGCAGAGTATATTTCCTTTTCTTTACTTCTGTTCAGTGCTGTACATTTTCACTTTCATGCATTGTTTCCATGAATTCAACTGGGATGCTCATTAATCTGGTATTCCTATTATCAGCATACTTTGAAAGAGACCATATTTCCACCAGAAATCCTGACATATATGTAAATCTTCTCCCAGTTAGAAAAAGAAGAGATAAAACACCACACTTTGGTGTCTATAGGTCAACCACATGTTATATAAAATAAAGTTCTGTGTAGTTGAGATAAATGAAAAATAATTTCATTAATCCATTTAAAAGAAAGTGTTTTTTTTTAATCAACAATCCTTTCAAATCAGATCTATGACTTAATGCCTTCCCTGAATATATGGCACTAAGTAAGGCAGTTTATCCCTGTGCTAATTAAGGAGTGGCTGCATACTACTTCAGAGATGATTCATCTTCATCACTGAGATGTCCACCTTTGCTTGCTATATACTCCCCTCTGGGAAGAGGATAGAAAAAGCCACTTATTACTAGATTTTCTGTTCTTACATTATTGCTAAGTTTCGTCATTGTGGAAGGTACAGAATAAGAGTTAGATGTATAGGACTCTGGAGAGATATAATACGTGTGCTTTAATTTCCATGTATCCACCTCCCCCCAGCCCAAGGCCATACTGCTTCTTATCTGCCTGCACTGCTGGGCACCATTGCAGAGCACCCATGTATTTACTCCTGGCTTTGAGGTGCTGCCTGAGTCCTGGTGGTAGTTTTGTGCATGCTGCTACTGGATGAGCTCCAGTTAACTGCCAGAGGTGTCTCCCATCACCAAAGGTAGGTTTTAATGTGCCTTCTGTGAGTGATTTGCAAAAGCTGGTTTTAATGTTTAAAAATGTTTTTAAACATAGTATTTTTTTATTATTATTATTATTTAAGCTGGATAACTTGTAGCTAGGCAGCAACAGCCTGTGCAATATTGTTTATATCTCAAACAGAAATTGTATGAAATTTTATGTGGCAAGCTGAAAGCTGTCTTAACAAAGTCAAGAAATTTTGCTCTAAGCGGAGAATAAAGTATTTAGCAACAATGATGTGGGAGATCATCCTGTTTGTGTAACTTACAGGATCATTTCTGAGCCACTGAGAGGTTGCCATGAAAACAGGCTAATGAAATTAAGACTGTATCAGGTGAAGAGTTTCTAGGAAAGAAGTACTGATGTCAATTGAAGGACTATGAGCTCACGTAGACTCTCCTCTTCATTTGTAGAAAACACCATCAAAATCTGAAACTATCCCAGAGAAGATGTCCTAGTCTTCAGGAAAATATTGAAACAACTTTACAGGTATTTAGCAGAATCTGGCTCACTTATCCTACTGCAGTGTAGGCTGTGAGAGGTATAACTGCTAAAGGGTGGTGAGACAAGGCCTTGTTGACGAGAGTGCTATGTGGCCTACCATCCTGTCCTCCCACTTGCCTGCCCTAGCTGACAGCAATTCCCCTCTGTCCTCCTTTCAGCTTTTTTTAATTTGTGGATTTAATGTCTTACAAATTGTGTGATAGTATAGGACTGAATTCAGGGCAGGATCTTCATGCCTGTGGGTAAAAGATTGTTTGCTTTGAGCCTGACTGAAAATATTTCAGGGTATTTCTGATAGAGTAAGGGTGCCTTGGGCTCAGAAGGATGTTGCTGAGACATCACGACATTGTTGGTGTTGGATAGTTTTGGTATTGTTTGTAAGAGTGTGTATTAAATGACACTACATACTGTGTGTTTGCTACCCTGTGGACAATGCCTAGAGAAGATTACTGTAACCAATGTGCTTGCACCTTTGTCTATCTACATGATGAAGAAAAAAATTGAAGGGAGGTCATAGCTTCCTCCATGCTCTGTCCCTTAATTCCGAGGAGAGTTTGCCAACTTCAGATGTATTTGTCTGCAGAAGTACATTTGAGAGCTTTAAGCATGAGTGATAAGGGGCTTGTAGAAACCTTTGCAAGACAAAACACAGACAGAGCTTTCATTATTGAGGTACCGTAGAAAGAATAGTGTTGTGAGACTTTGAAATTTAGCCATTATTTTCTGCAAATATTGAACTCCTTGATGTTTTCAATTTTATTTTTATAAATATATCATGATACTAAATATTTTTATAATGGTTTTCCAAATAATTATGCATCTCATTATCTTTATTATTATTTTTTTTTTGTAATACAGGCCCAAGATTAATTCAACTTTATTTTTTAATCTGCTTACTTTTTGTCTCTGTTCGGAGTATAGCACGCTTACTATTAATGTTTGATACCTTCACAGTGTAAATGTCTGTGTGATTGCAGCTTTGGTACACATATTATACAGATAGATACTTATATGAACACATAAAAAGGAATTAGTATTTAAAATGTTTTCCAGGTGATATGCACTTCCAGGCATGAAATACCAAAAGAAAATTTTACCATCTTCATACAAGAAGCATATTAAAATACTGTAATTTACTATCAACAAATAATGTGTTCAATATAGATGTTTTTACCAGAGGAATATTTTTCTAAAATGAAAATATTTGAGATGGGTTTGTTTCTCTTTGGAGGAACTTCTTGGTTTCCATTAAGTGATTGGAAATGAGAACTATTATTTTTACTGCTTTCATTTTGTTTCCCTGAGTCAGGAACCTTAGCTGCAGTGAAGTGAGCGTTGAAATTGCAAGTGGTATTTACGGTCAGAGTTTCCCTCATTAGAGCCCTCCAACCCAAAGAGGCAGTCAGTCTGGTTGGCTGACATACTGAAAACTGAGTATCATCAAAACTATTCAAATTTTATTTCAATCAGCCAAGTGGATGTGTATTACCACTTCCTCCACACCCCAAATTTTCCTCTCTTTTTCTAGGACATCAGAAACCAATCTGTCAGCAGCCTAGCCCAGCCATATCTGAACATAAAAACTATTGAAATTAATAACAAAACACACCTCAGCTGAGATTTTCTCCCTAGTACAGCATTTTCTAGCAGTGTTTCTCTTTAGCAGCTCATTTGACGCTGGATGCCTGACCTCTGCTACCATAATAGCTGTTAATGGAAACTTCACCTCATGCAAAGATAAGATGGATTTTTGGCAGCTGTGAGAGATTATGAAGAGTAAGAACAATCTTAGCTGGAATCAGAAGAAAAGAAAGCATCTGTACCTTGAGAAACACTCAGCTGGTTTTCATTACACACCAAGCCTATATTTATTACAAAGACTAGCCAAGAGACAGAAATTGATAGGTCTTTGCACTAGGAGGCTAGTGTCAGCTTGATAAATTCTTCCTTTCTTCTTGGTTGTATGAGTACAAGTGACCAGAGCTGTTTAAAACTACTAGGGGTCTGTCCTGCAGACATCTTCTGAGAGCATTCTTCATCATATTTTTCTTTCAGCATTGCTCCCTTTTCTTTAGCTCTCCTTCCCTTCTAAAATGGAAAACAAAGGAGGTGAGGCAAAAAAAAAGAAGGGTAAAAAGTTACCTGTTTCTTTTTTACAGCAACTTCAATTGATTAGACAACAAATAAATTGTTTCTATAAAGTTTTTATCTGTAGAAATCTTTTTCCTAAGAATGTATAAAAGTTGAGAAACATCTCTTAGACCACGGAGAAGAAAAATTAAAAATCAGAGTTTGAAAACTCAGTCATTACATGTGGAAAAAAAAAAAAAAGGAAAACTTTATAGAAAAGAGTCTTCGGTAAAACAAAAAAAAACAAAACAAAAAAAAAATAAAAAAAGGAAAATTATTTGTCAATGAGAATGAGAAAAAAAAAAAAGTTTATTTTTTTTGTCTTCTGTCCAAGCCTGGAAAGCACCAGCGATCTAGCTGAGCTGTCACTAAAGATTACAAGACAACAGCTACCAACCACAAAATGTTTGGATGTGTTACTAAAGGCACTGTAAAGGGAGCCAAATGAATCAAGTAAACATAACGCTGTAGCAGAAAACTTCCATTTAGTTATAACTGAGTAAACTTGGAAATATACTGCTGTAAACAAACGTGGAGTTTGGCCATGAGTCCTTCACATCTGAATTGAAAATTAAATTACACAAGTCAGGGAGGAGGGCCCTTTGGAATCACTTATTTTTTGAAATTATCTTGTAAATTAAAAGGGGGGGAAGACTGGAGCTTTGTCTTTGTAGACCTTCCTAAAAGGATGGGAGTTGAGAATATTTTAGAAGCTTCAACTATACTTGTTTGGTCTGTTGCAGCCGCTGCTGGAGAGGCTTGCTCCCTTGAGATCTTGGGAGACACTGTAGCAGTCCTTTCTGCACTCTTCTGTAGGGGAAAAAAAAAAAAAAAAAAAAAAAGGAAAAAGGAAAAAACACACACACACAAAAACAAACAAACTGTAAAAAAAACATGGTGTGCTATTTGCCTGCCACAGGTGCAGTCCTCTGTATTTTTTTTGACTGACTGCTGAGGTTTTTGAATTGAGTAATCTAGTACGGTGGAATTTAAATTGTTTAGAAATCAGTATTGCTATCACTGCTGGAGGTGTCAAAATTCAATTCAAAACTTCAGGGATGGTTTAAAACTGGCATGCTCTTCAACTTCCAATTGATGGTAAGTCAGATATAGAACCTCATCCACAGGAAACAAAACAGTGTATGTAAATAGCATATAAGGTAGTTTCAGGGTGGGGCAGAATATCCTCTTCTACAAATTAGTTCTTTTCTTCTCTCTAGGTATACTTAAATATGGGGAGTATTAACTCATGAGCAGAATTGCTTCCACCTGTCTTCTGCATTCCCAGTGCCATGAACAGCTGCTCAAGCTAAGAAATTTAGCCTTGTGCTCCTATATAAAAGTTTAATTGGTGAGTGGATCCATGTTGAAAACAGTGCAAATGACCAAACCTGAATTAATAGATGACTTTAGTTAAGTACTTTTTAAATCAGCATGATGGATTTTTTCTTTTTCTTTTTTTTTGACGTTTTCACAAGTGCTTAATATAAATGACAAACTATTTAGACACAGATCTGCAAAGACACACAAGTTGTATTAAGACACCTTACACTCTCTGATCCATCTTTGAAGATCCAAACCATTGGCTCCTGAATTTTTCTGGCGGCAGCCTCATCAGACTTTTCAGGCAGAGATATATGGAGGAAGTTACATCTACTGGAACTGGAGCTACTTCAGAGAAGTAGCTGTACAAGGGATGACTTCTGGCACTACATTTCAAATTGCTAAGAAGAAGGAAATTCTTCACAGACTTCAAAGATTTTTTTCTTTATATATATATATATATTTTTTTTTTTTTTTAATAGGACTGCATTTTGCTCTTTTGCACCCTTCTAAATTGTGGTTGGAATTTAAAGGGAGTACTTTTGTTTTCCGGTCTGTGAAAACAGCCAGTATATTTTTAGAATACAAGATAAAAAGCTTTACTAGAGTTTTTTTTTAAGAAGTATGTCCTGCTGGATCAGCTGTGGAGTAAAACTGTTGTACTGCAATTGAACTGAAATAGTTTATGGAATAGTCATTACTCCATTGGTAAAAAGAACCTTTCATTTTATGTGAAAACATCTCTCAATTTAGTTCTACAAATTCTACTGGAAAACTTTGTTCAACGGTTATTTGTATGTCACTGTTATCACAATATAAGAAATAGTGTAGCATGAAGTTACAGCTTAAGAGAAAATTATCCCACGGGAAATTCAGCCCTAAATAAATCTTCAAACATTGGTGCGTGAATGGGTTTTACAAGCTATATTTGTTTCCTAAGAATGAATCTTACCCTAAAAGTAGAGAGCCATAGTATTGAATTAGTTTATGGTTCACTTTACATATTTTTTAACCACCTAAACAGAGATATTTTATTTAAGGAATTTGTGGAAACTAACACTTTACTTGATGGAGAGAGACAGGCACCTTTGAGAGGCTGTATTTTCTTAGCTCAGGAAAAGTTTTAAAAAGGGATGAACTGCCACTGGAAGTTCCTCTACTCATCCTGCCTTCCCTGACAAAGTCGAGACCTAGAAACAGTCAGAAAGATACAGCCATCCTTAAACACAAAGGTAGTCTTACTACCTCTGGTAGGTTTTCATCTCTGCATTTTCTTGCTTGTTTAAGAATGAATGACACAAAATGGCTACAAAAGATCCACCAATACTGTAGAAGAAACAACAGGCATGCAGGGAACTGCATGATGTTATATTATTTGGGATATTTACAATATTTGCAATATTTGCAATATTATTTGGGATAGTTACATATATAGTTACATACATACATTACAAAATTTGCAATATTATTTGGGATAGTTACAGCAGATGTTTAGGAATATCATGTCCATTAGCTGAAGACTTTGCAAAATCTCCTGGTTTTAGAAACCCAAAGATATGGGACAAGCAGCCTTCTGTTAGTACCTTCACCAGCCCATAGGAAAGCTACAAAATTCTCCTATGGCCATTGTATACTTGCCTTTCTACCTAAGGGTGGGTAGAGAGGCTTATGCATAAGGCGTTTAATATCAGGCTTTTTTGTTATTTATGAATAGAATTTCTGTCAATACATCAACCTTGCTTAGGGGGGGGTCCTGACATTTCTTCTGTGGCCATATAAATCAGATTAAGATCATGTCCTAATGACGTAGCACTGTTAAGCAACTGGAGCACCATAGAGGGGTATATCTGTCCTGGAATCAGCTCCATTGACCATGAGATATGCCAACACGAAGTTTTTATGAGATGCAGAATTCCTTAAGATTTCCATATAAACTCTTCCAGGAGGCTAGAAATTTAGAGGACATGCAGTGTTAAGAGGACCCTTTAAACTCCACGCTACACCACTCCTTAATTTAGTAGGAACTGTCCCTCAAAACTTTTGCTACTACAATCAATGTTGCAAAAGCATGTCAGATTTCAGCCTGTGTTCGTTCGTTCGTTCGTTCTTTCTTTCTTTCTTTCTTTCTTTCTCTCTTTCTTTCTTTCTTTCTTTCTTTCTTTCTTTCTTTCTTTCTTTCTTTCTTTCTTTCTTTCTTTCTTTCTTTCTTTCTTCATAGTAAAGCACATACAGGCATAAAGACAGATTTAAATTATTTGTGTAGGATTGCATTTGCATATAGCTGCATTTATGTTCTACAACAGCAGGGGAGAAGTAGGGTGGGGCTTAATTTTAGTTGCAAACACATAAACATCACTGTATCCTTTGAAATCAATAGATTTGTCATCAAGGTAACCTTAGATATTTTACATGGTGAAGGAATTATTACCTAAATCTCTAGCGATGTTCAATGCTCAAAGGTGAAGAAATTATGTTGGTGTCATCTGATTTTCTTGACCTTAGTAGATTGACTTAGTTCAGCACTGTTGCACAGGTTACAAGGATTTGAGGTTCTCCAATATTTATTACGTTTAAATGATGTGTAATAAATATTGTAACAAAATACTGCTCTGGCCTCGTGCCTTCCTCAAGTGTAATCCCAGGACATCTTCCACAAGGGCATATAAGAGATCTATTGGTGTGATGAGATCTTTATCTATGGATAAATCTTTTTACAACTTTTATATATGGCAAAGAATACTTGATGGCTATGGGGCTAATTTTTGATCTGATTTGAGATGTCAGGGTGTGAGATCAGACATAATGAAAGCCACAGAATAGTCCATTAATTGTTACTTTTGGCTGCTAGTGTTGACAATTTTTCTAAGCAGGTCTTTGTCATGATATGGCAATTCATGGGTCAATATCTTAAACCAAATCTAGGAATAAGACCAAACATGTCTGTACCAAAATTATCTCAGCATATATTGTTTTTCACTTTTTTTTTTTCACTTTTTTTCACTTTTTTTTTTTTTTTTTTGTAATCCTTTCTTTCAAATACAGCTGCAAGGTTTTGTCCCAGCTAAGATCTGGTAAAACGTAGAGACATTAAATTAAAAAAAAAAAAAAACAACAAACAAAGCAAGCATACACAACAGGATACTTTCTAAAGAACAGAAGCAGTTGGATTATACAAATGAGACATTTCACTAAATGAAAGCAGGAGATGTTTAAAATCAGACTTTCCATTTTGCAAGAGCAGTGTAATTGTAGACATGATTAAAAAAAAATCCACTAAGTAGCTTTGGAAAAGGCTGTTAATAGCTTTTGAAAAGGAGGAGGGAGGGGCGTTCATTTGGTGGGGAAAATCCTATTAAGAGAATTTCTACAATACTGTGTAAATTCTCCAGCTTCTGTCTTCCCCTTTCCTGTTTTATTACTGTTCATTCTTGGGCAGTAGAATTTACAAGAAGAACATCATTTTTCTTAACTTGACAATTTTATTTCACTACAAGCTGAAGCTTATCAGTGAAAGCAAAGGAAGTCAGGAAAGATGGGAAGTCATGAAAGTCAGGCTAAAGGAACTGTCTATATGCATGTTAGGATATTTGGGAATGCAAATACTAGGGTTAGTGTTGTGCCTGTTGAAGTAATAGCACTGGGTGTTGCTACAAAGAGGTAATGTCTAGCTACATACTGTCTTCCTGCTCAGCCCTTTCTTATTCATGGTCTCCGTTATAATTTCTATGTCTGTTTCACAGACACAGTTCTCCCCTCACTATGTGCCTTCTACTTCTCTGGTTCACCAAGCCACTTGATCTACCAATGTATCAGTAATGAGAATTGCTCCTCTAAAAAAAACAGTACAACTGCAATGTGAATCACACCACATATATTTACTGAAGGAGTTCATTACCGTAAAGACATGGGAAAGAAAAGAACACAGACCTCACTTGTTAGGCTTTATTACTTGTGAGTATTTAGTATTGATAAGAAACAACGGTGTAGTGAAGAAGCTGTGATAGCAGCTGTGAAATTACTTGTGGAAATATGCTTGTGCCCTATGTTACTACTAACTATGTGAACTGAGGGACTTGTAAAAAATGACTAGATCATTCTTCTTATGTATCTAATCTATAGTAAATATTTGTAGCTGAAGTTTAAAGTTTACATTCTTTAAATATACATATACAGCATGGTGCTTATTCTAAATGTTGGATGCTAAGAGAAGGGCTTTGCAGAGCTAGAATATCACTTCATATTTGAAGCCTTCTCAACTCTAAACAAACACACTTTACCTTAAACATGATTTCCAAGATTTCTTTAATGTCAAAAAAAATCTTTGTACTCAGCTTTTCAATCTATGCATCGGATGCAACATAAGTCCATTATTTAATGCTAAATAATATAAATCACCATTCACTTTGGAAGCGAGTTACATTTTAAAACAGCTGCTCAGTAGTAAAATGAGCTTTAGTTGAATTTATGAAGTGGTAAGCTTTTTTCTAATGGTTGTTGTGGGGCAAAAGGGGGGTAATGTTTTGAAGAACTAGTTATCAAGCAGCACTGACCCTGATAAGTTTGGTATCATAAGGATAAAACCCCTACAACTTTTGTACTAAGAATGCCTCTGTATTTAAACAGCAGAAGAAAGTATATGTAGAACGGAAATAAATTTAGATTAGATTACTCTTAAGTAATCTTCCCAAATTAAAATAAATTGGAAGAATAGTGAAGAAAGATCACAGTAACAAGTGCAAGAAATCAATAGGGTATAAATTATTGATGCAGAATCAACTGATTACAGATAACAAATATTCAGTTTAGGAAACAGAAAACACACAGATTTCTGGTGTATAATATTTTTTGTAATATCCACCAAAATGTCTGACTGTCAAAGTTGTCTAAAGGCAAAGCAATAATTGAGGTATATATTGAATACATCTTGAATGTACTAAGTAAAAACATGATATCTTCTTATGAGGCTTGAAATGCATTCAAAACTCAAGCAAGAGAGAGTCTGTCAGGAAAATGAGTGCAGCCATGAAGGTGATACATTTTCAGTTGCGTAATTAGATGTGGCTCCCTGATGCTTCACCAAATCCTCATTAATTCATTGTAGACGAAAATCTGCTCCCTGATGCTTTCAAACTTGCAGAGAAGTACTTGAATAGAAAGCAGAGTTAATGTTTGTGAAGTGTTTTAAGAGATTGAGAACAAAGTAGTATTGCTAATAAATCTCACCCATAATACGAGGTTAGAGCAGCACTCTCATGACAGTGCTGCACATGAAGGATGATTCCCCTGGCCTCTTTGGAATGGAGGTACCTCAGGGTAAAAGAAAAAAGAGGTACTGATACATCACAGATTTGAATTTATTAAGCAGTGTAAACAACACTAGCCCACTGGGCTATGGTATGCTGATCGCTTTTTGTTTCTATTTTCTTTCTTCTTAAGTGTAATAAGAAAATTCTTCTGTGAGTTGATTCACTAGTTCCTCTGTGAAAGACAATTCCTTATGGTTGCTTCTATCACATCATTTCTGTCAGTAAAGTTTTTGAGGATTAAAATCTTATAAGCAGCTTTCAGAAATAAATACAAATAGTGATTTAAATCAGTGGCAAATAAAAAGAAAGAAATAATATAATTGAACATAAATTAATCATTAAAATATAGGTAAAGTGAAGAAAAAAGAACAAGAACTTCCATTCAAAAGAAGAACAAACAAAGCACAGATGTGCTAAGTGGTCTGCCTGTAATACATGTACCTGTAATATCTGCATTTTTAGGTTTTAATAATGGTGAAGGTGAAAATAGATTACAATAAACTGAGCACTGAGCAGTGAAAACAATAACCTGAGATTTCATATATGTGTTTACTTTCAGAAAAGGCCTTGTGCAGTATTATTTCTAGAAATAAGTCTCTACTCTTTCAATCTGTGCACTTCAGTGACTGCTGGAGAGAGCACTACAGAGAAATTACTGCCTGTGTGTGACTCTGAATGCAGCCTTTTTTTTTTTTTTTTTTTTTTTTTGAGGGGTGGCATGGATTTAACTGAAAAATAAAGCTGTATTTTGTCTACTTTTGAGAGATAATAGTGCAATTACCTGAGTCTTGCAGCTGGCAGACATTTCCCATGCAAATCTGAAGTACTTTTATAGTGCTTTAATGAAGATTTTGTGCCCTGATCAATTATCTTCAGAAAATAGCCTTGCTGTAATTGGCAGCCTAAAAGGGAGTTAATTAAGATTTTTGTGGGACAGCAAGCCTCCTTGGTGGGCAAATTTAAGGCAATGGCATATTTTCTTTAAAAAACACCATAACAAATTTAATCTCTCTTTACAATGTATTTAATGTTAAGGAAATAAACAAGAAAAAAGGGAAGTACACATATAATAAAAGAATAAATTATATAGAACCAAGTATCTAGCCTACAAAGTGTCTAATGATTCCATTATGGAAGGAGTAGGCTGAGTCCTGTCTAATCCATGGTAGTATACACATAGTACTGGACACAGTAGTAAAATAAAGAACAACAATTTAAAAAAAAGATCAAAAGGGAGTGGCGCATTTCCAACAGATTTTAATTTCATTACTGTTTATTGACCGCTTGAATTTCTCCTGTGCAAATCTTCACTAAAAGTAATGTTTTACAAAGAAGTTTAATTTGTCTCTGTATAAAAAAATGGCCGATTAAAACCTTCAATAATCTGTTTTTGACCATTTCATAGCTTTTGATGATTGTGACAAATGTGATGAAATGAGACAGAACAGAAAAATAATGCCAAAATACAGCCGGTGTTCAGCTTTAAAAAGTTGCATTGAAAAATAAATAGGATTTAGTATTAAAAGGCTGATGTGGGTTTAATTTACAGAATTCACAAGGAATAAGTATTTATACAAGTCTCTTTGCTTTTATAATGAAACTGGCGGTATTCCAGGCCACTTTCCGTAATACATGATGTTGGTTGTGCTGCTAAAGCACTTAGTATAATTTGTAGAAAAGAAGAGCAATAAAAACTCCACCTAAAAATGAGAAAAGGGGGGGGGGGGGAAGGGGGATGGCATTCAAAATATCATTAAAATAACAAGTTGCTTTTTATTTATTTATTTATTTTTTCATTTAGGGCAGTGAAAAGATGACCATTTTCTGGAAGGCCACCAGGAAATGTTGAGTTACTTTCTTTTAATTTACTTCTGAGAAATTAACAAAATTGTGTGGATGGGAGGGGGTAAGGTTGAATGATGGACTTAGAGTAAAATAAATATAACACTGATCTTTAAAAAGAAATAGATAAAAATTGATTGGATGGTTACCACTCATTATGTTAAATTTCTACCTCAGTTAAATTTATGCCACAACATCAAGTAGAAAAAAGGTTAGTCTCTAAACTGTAATCCTGCAAAAATATATGCCTCACTGAAATTATCAGAAAGCCATATGTTTAAAATTACCCCAGTGCATGTGAGAGGTGGTCGTTATGGGCAGCTGGACAAGTGCACTGGTAGTAAACAAGAAATGTTTTGCCTATGATGTGAAATGCATTTCCAACACATTCTGGGGTACTCTAATGTGGAATTTCTTTTACAGAGAGCCCTTATGTTTTGAAAATTAAATTGGATCTTACTCGATGGCTGAAAGTACCTTATTTATTGCTTTCCCAGTTGAATGACAGCATTAGTGGCTGAAGAGAAAGCAGAGGTGACTGGGGATTCATAAGCCCACTTCACCTATTCACCAGCCAACACAACTGGCTGGGCGTCTGCAGCATGTTAATTAAAGCTAACTCTGACAAAGGACTTCAGAGCTCAGCACGAAGCTGCCTGATGCTCAGGATGTACTTGAGGGCATGTAGTTGGGGGGATGGTGGTTCTCAGTGCAGCGACCAGCAAGAGCAGGGGCTTGAGAGTGTGCTTTCAAGAATACATGCCAGGGTCTGAGAGCTGTATCAGTCTATCCAGCTGGTGGGATGCTGCATAATTAGCCATTCATTCCTGCAGTTTCTTTTGTGCCTGGACTACATGAAGGTATTTCAGTTCACTCGTAAAGACCAGAACATTAGGGTTCAAACACCTAGGACTATGTCAAAAGGTAGCATTCTTTCAATTGTGTTTTTATTTATTTAATTTTTAAAGAATGGAAACCCTTTTTGTCTCCACTCTTTTATGTGAGCACAGAAGGGTACAAATCCGTGTGTAAGCCTTTTCAACAGGGAGCAAAGATCTGCAGCCTAGGGGTTGTGGGATCTCATCCATTTGGGATAAGAGAGTTATGTAGTTATGTTCCTGTTCCTACTCTGAAGCCTGTTTCTGAGTTTCACATCCAGCAGTTTGGGGATAGAATATAAAAATAGGCTTTGTGTTGATGCCAGATCATCCCCATCGCAGCTGTCCATGTTTGTATGCTTTCCTTTTCTGTGATTCACCACAACATAGTAAAGCATCAACAAGAGTAGTCAGGGATACCCCTTTGCATCCTTTACCCTCTCACTGCCTCCATTTTGTCCTGAGCCTCTGATTGCTCTGAAAGAGATGGCTCCCCCTTGTCCCCTACCCCACCTCCAAAAAAAAAAAAAAAAAAAAAAAAAAAAAAAAAAAAAGTAGGTGAAGCATTTCCTTTTTTTTTCTTGTTTGATCAAGCAAGAGATCAATACTTGCATTCTAAAGAAGCCATGGTACTACAAGGATTTCAAATGGACAGATCTTTTTTCTCAAAGCAGCATGAAAACCTCTTGCACAGTGCTCTTTTGAACAATATTTTGACTTTAACTTCCAAAAGCTGGAAGAGGAAAATATGATTTTGTTAGTAACCATTGCCACCAAAGAGAAGTCCATTGGCTTATGCAGTAACAACCAATTGTAAGAAAGGGTTTTAAATACTTGTACGTCTTGTTATGTCTGCCCAAGGTCAGGTCTGTAGTAATCTAACCATAAGCTTGATTTTTGGCATGCTGAATAGTGTTACTGGCAGTAAACTGAGTAGCCAAAACCAACATGGTGAATTCTTTTCATGTCAAGGGCTAACAAGATTTCTTTCCTCATGCAATGTTAAGCTAATCTTCAGTAGCTATCACACTTAGATAGCCGTTCCTAAATTTTAGCTTAGTGAGTCATGTGCCAAAAAGGCAGACAAATATTTTGTGGTATACATACACATCCATTTCTAATGCAATTACACTACACATAAATACATACCCCATAGACAAATATAATACACTACAATATGCAAGTCACAATGTGGTCTGTGAGACCCATTTCATGAGATTTTAAACTTTAATCATTCAAGGATTGATGTCCTACAGATGTGATGCACGTTCAGGAACAAGCTTTGGTGCTACGTCAAATAAAGATGAGCTAAATCAAAATAAAGAAAAAAGCACATGCCAAGATGTTTTCCTGACTGCAAGACTGGTATGAGTCATAAGGATTATAAAAAAAAAAAAAAAGAAAAAAAGAAAGACAGTGCCTTTGCATTGCGCAAAAACTGAGATCTGAGACAAGTTGAGAACTTGTGAGTTGAGAAACAAATTTATTTTACCAAGATACAGAGCTCTGTACCTTTGACCCTTTGTGATCTGTTCAGCAATTTCAAGAACATTTAAAGTGGTAGAAAGATCTCAGTAAAAAAATGCTTTTACAAGTAGGCTAAAATTGGTTGGAAGGTAAAGAACTTCAAGGTAGTGTCCCCTGCCTTTTCTTCTCCTTTGTCTTTTTGAGCTCATAGCTGTTGTGGGCTAATCAATCTAAATGCTGTATTAGTCAGCCAACTAGTATAAATTAACTCTGGTCTAGTTTTTAATTAGTAAAGAGAATAATCTGTGGGTTTGGAAAGGATTAAATTAGAAAATGTGGAAAAAACTAGAAGTACTGGAAAAGTGCTGAGAGAACATGGGGTCAAGCTCTGAGGACTGTTACACACAAAAGCATAGTAAATCGGGGCTCATTGTGGAATTTCTTTCTTTACTATGGAAATGTGAACTTTTGACATTTTACATGAAGTTCCCATATTTGTAGACCTTTATTTATATAAATAAACTTTCTCATACATCTCTATGTATTTAATGTAGACAGTTAGAAGTGACTCCACAGAATAGGTTATGTACATGAGAGTAACAAGGTGATTTTTAATTCCAGAGTTTCCTTTCAAGTGCTGACCTGAGTCCAGCAAGGAGAGTGAGCTGTCAATACATAAAAATAAAGGTTAGTGTGACTTTTCTCACGTAACCTGCTGCACTGTGAGGGCAGCCCTTTCCTCTTTCCTTATCCTGCTGTCCTGGCTGGTGTCTGATGCTGACTTCCCCCTTCCTCTCCACAGCTCTCCTCCCTCTCTCTGCACACCCTGCTTTCTTGTACCTTCAGTGGCCTTCACAGCTCTCCACACTGATTTATCTACCCATAACTGTGAGGAGGGAAGGGTTCAGCGAAGAGCGTGTAGAAGATGGGGTGGTGGGAAGGACAAGGGGGTGTGAGGGAAAGGGCCCTACAGCCGCAAGAGAGGGAATCTGCCACAGCCCTTTGCTCTTGCCAGCTTTTGCCTACTGTCTGGAGCCAAATGTTTTGAACTTTTACCTTATCTGAGAGTTATCTGTATGGTGTTCTTTCAAGGGAAGCTGGTTTATCTGAGTGTGGATGATATATAGAAAACAGGTTAATTCGTCTTTTATCAGTTACAACCAGTCCAAAAAATTTACGGCATAAGATCAGACTAGAATGTAATCATGGTTTAGGTCCTTCCAGTGTTAAAATCTATTATGTGTTGGGTTCAGTAACTTTTTAGCTAGAAGATGACCATTGATAACACTTAGAAACTCTCTTATATTTTGCCATTGGCTGCCCATGACCTTTAGCATATGTCAAGCATATGGTGAATTTCTGAATGCATAAACTGTAGTAGCAAGGTGTTTTATTCCTATTATTTAGTTGGTTTTAACTCTTAGTTTTGGCATGAGACCCCTGTAGATGGGTCATTTCTTATTCATTTAACTTATTAAGAAAAATAAATCTTTTCTTGTTGATTTGTTGATATATTCACTATGTTCTGCAGCAGTAAAAAGATCTGGTAACAATAAGATAGTTGAAAGCAGGAAACATTACTTTATGCTCAGAGAAAGGACAAATCCCTTGTATTTTTTAGTAATATGTTATGACAACGCTTGTAAAATACTTGTTTTACACATGTAGACATTGCAAGTTAAAATTTTCGTTTAATATTATTTTCTTTTTCACACAGTGTGTTGTAGTGGAACATTATTTTGAAATGTTTCCACTAACATTGGGTTACACACTTTGGGTGACCATTTTGAGAAATGTTAAACCTGACTGTGAGACTGTGCTTTAGCAATTCGTTTGGAACTGTAAATATTCATCTCTGAGAGCAGACTCTGGGAGACCCAAGATAGGCACTCAGCAGTGAGACACTGAAAGCTAGGAGATGTGAAAAAAAAAAAAAAAAAAAAAAAAAAAAAGATTTAATAGTTTCAGGGGGATGAAAGTGTCAAGACATACACAAACTTGACCCTCTTGGCTTATTTATTTATTTTTTAATATATATATATGTAATATATCTGTTGATTCACCAAGCCTATTTCTCAGTATTTTGCTCCTCCTTATGCTCTGTGTCTGCAAAGATGCTGATGACCTGCTAATTTGTTCCTTGTGTTCTTTATGAATTTCATCTGTAGCCAAAAATTGCCCTCAGATGAGGGTAGTCAAACAAGAGCATTTTCACATCTCTCTTAAGTGCCCTGCGTATGTTCTGCTTTAAAAAAAAAGGGGGGGGGGGAGGGGGGCTTTATTTTATGAGGATTTTTTAAAAACCCGCAGAGCTGTGAAGCTTACCATAATTTACAGAAAGCTTTATGACTGGGAGTGGGTGGGAGGAGAAAGAAGGAAAGGGAAAAATAAGCTAAAGGAAGGTGAGGTGTTGTTTGAATGAAATAAATAAAATAAGACTAAGCCAACTCTTCTCTGATTATGCTAAGAGAAGGAGACAAAGAAGCGGAAACATTGTTTTTCCTGGGTTTCACCAAAAGAAAATTAGAAAGAATCTTGGTAGTGAGTGACCAGATAAATTGTTGTGTGGGTTCCCTTTAGCGTTAATATTCTCTTCTGTAAATGGAATAAAGACCTTTAATTTGACACTTTTTCTAAAGTTTTCATCACACATCTTCAGGTAAATAATGATCAGAAAAGATCATTATTAGCATAAGGATGCTAATTGGATGAAGAAATATGTACTGTGAAGAGAAATATGTGAAGTTGTTGTAGAAACACACTTAAATAAGTTTGAATAAAATGTGGTGTATTATTTGCCTTTAGTTTGAGACGTCTGTATGATGAGTTGTACTGATTGTGTTTGATTTGTGCTCTAAGATACCAGGCTAAAATATCACACAGACAGAATTGAAGGTGTTGGAAGGGACCTCAAAAGATCATCGGGTTCAACCCCCCTGCCAAAGCAGGTTACTTAGAGCAGGCATTTAGGTATCCAGACGGGCCTTCCAGAGAAGGAGACTCCACAACCTCCCTGGGCAGCCTGTTCCAGTGTTCCGTCACCTTCACTGTGAAGAAGTTCTTTCGCGTGTTGGTGTGGAACTTCCTGTGCTCTATCTTGTGGCCATTACCCCATTGAAATGACATTACATGACATTACATTTCAATTTTAATTCCAGTTTTACTGTGAGAGAGGGTATCCTATCAGCTATCCTCCCTAGTGAAAACAGACTTTACTTTGAAAGTAAGTGCAGAAAAAAATGTGTTTTCTTCTAATTAAAATTTTAGGAACTTTTGAAAAACTATACTTTGCAGTAATTTTTTTCACACCACACATACCACTTCAAGTCAACCTCATTTCTACGGGGCCCAAATGCATTGTCTGACAGAGAAAGAAAAAAAATTAAGTTATTTCAGTAGTTTTCATGTACAGGAAAGCTTCACATTAATATTGAGCATCTTGTGACTAGAAGCAAGAGCTCAAAACTTCAGTGACTACATGTTTTATACTTCACAATGATCTCATGAGGCACCTAAAACTAGATTTTTAAAAATTTCAATAGAGTGAAATGTGTAGCAACTCCAAAAGCTAGTCCCCAGCATAAGTAGGTGGAAGTCCTGAAGTGTGGGACATGATTTTGCATGGTTTAGCCAAATGTGTCCCTAGAAAAGGAGAAATCCTACCTCCCTTTCTGGTTGTAGACAGTTTTTGGAGTAATTGCAGCCTGTTCTGGAGACACCAGAGAGGGATTTTAGTGACTTCAGTGGAATCATTCCAGATGCGATGGAAATTAGATCACATTCTAGGCCTCCTTTTATAGCTCTGGTGATATACAAGATTGCAAAACTTACAGAAGAGACTGTGCCAACTCAAGAAAGCTGCTCTTTTTTGTCTTTTTTTTTTTTTTTCAATAAATATACTTGGAGTTTGCTAATGATGAGCCATAGACCTTGATAATATGCTGAGCAACTTGAGCTTCAATAGTAACTGTTATCCCAGTGACACCTTTTCATCCCACAGTTGTCTCCAGGAGGTTCCTGTCCAGCTGTAGCACAGGTGAACCAGCATGCTTGGAAGTTGAGTGTGATCATTTTGACTATGCACAACAACGCGACCTCCACACACTAGAACACAAAGGTAGATTGAAGGGGAAATACTGTTTTTCTTTGGAGGAACCAAGAACAGCTTGATTGACCTACTGCTGGTTTGCCAGCAGACTATGAACAGCTATGGCTAGACTATTTTCTTTTCCAGCATGACACAATTTCTATACTCTACGTTGTCTTTCGAGGTCTATTTGTAGTTTTCTTTTTACGATTGGTAGAACATACTTAAAGTTCATTTAGCACATTTTTAGCCTAAAATGACATTTTAAAGATATGTAATAAAACAGATGTGGGCTGGAGCCTTAGTTTATAGGGAAAGGAATTGCTCTGTGGGATTGAAAAAGGTGAAAACCTATGGGGTTTAAGTTCTGAAGCCACAAGCAAGGACATTATTATTCATTGGAGGTCATTTTTTCAACCCAGAAATCACTAGTTTTCTTTATGAACTGAAAACTACACTCCATGTATAATTTATTATAGCCTAAAAAATTATTTTAAGAGAAGTGTAAGACCAATACTTATCCAACATCAGACTTTTTTTTTTTTTTTTTTTTTTTTTTTTTTTTTTTTTTTGTTAAGATCATAAGGGCCTGATTCTGTCTACTCATGGGATAAGTTACACATAGCACAGTGACAGACCTGAACTCCAAGGTATGTGACCACCAATAGCAGTGGTCATGGGACAGTTCCAGGAATAATAGTGGCAGCCATTTATATAAGTGTAAGTGGAAAATTGTCCTCCATTTTTACAATTTCTGTCCCTCAGATGTCTGCATTTAATAATCACATTCTAGTATTCTCATTATTGCTCATGAAAATAGTACAACTTTCTGGTCTGCTGAGAATGCAAGTGGGGCAATTACTTAGATAAAGACATCTTGACATTTTGCTGGGACAGACTGCCTTTTGACAGAACAGAAAACGCAGGAAATCCTCAATTCTGACAAACCTAAGGAAAACGTGAGGTTTCATCAGTTTCTCTAAAAATTACACACACACACACATATATATATACATGCATGTGTGTATATATATATATATATATATATATATTTCTTCAGCCATACAGTAATTGACACCAAATGTTCCTGGCAGCAACTGTCTTCCAATTGGTTACTGTATCTCTACCATGCAAATTGAAAACTACAGTTCTCTTAAACAGTGTTTTAATATGAGGGAAACAGGGAAACAGTTTGGAAAATAGCTTTATTTTTATTCTTAAAGGCCACTGATGCATGTCATTTTGACTTGTAACTATTTTATGAAGAAAAGATACGGTTGCAAAACAGAATACATTTTCAAAAAAGACCAGGAAAAAGACTATTTCTAATAAATTGTACATTACTGGAGCTCTTAACAATGTTGATTACAATGAAGAATAAATCACAGTGAAAAACCTTATAATAATCCCATCCTAAAAATAAATTTGTCCCTAGTAATTAACATCTTGACCTCTGAAATGAAACTGCAGGGAAAATTTAAGGACCTTGACATTTGTCTAGTGTATAACCGCATAATCACCCGGAAGTACTTAACATGCATGCCTATGTCTGATGACATAGTAAGGCATATCAACAAACCTAGTGTAGGCTTTGAAAAGAAATAAATCAGCTTAAAGATGAACAATTTCAAGTATGTCTGGTTTGGTTACATTGTTCATTACAATTATTTTTAATGGTTGATGTAACATATATATATAAAAGTATTTTTCAAGCATAAATAACGTCTTAGTTTACCGTAAAGAGCAAGCATTTGCTTGTTTCTACCTACTTCTACAGACGTAGAAGTTTATGTCCTGTATGCTGAATAAATCAATCTAAGTTAAGTGTGCTATCATGTCTACAATGTCTACAACTGCTATTGGCTGGCTTTGGTCTTTTGTTGTTGTTGTTGTTGTTGTTGTTGTGGTGGTGGTTTTGAGTGTCTTTCTCTTCATGTGAGAAACATTTGATAATACTGCTAAACTGATAAAAATCTTTAAATCTCTTTTACTGTTGATTACTGTATACATAGATGGATATAAAGGATACGGTTTTTATCTTGCTTATGAGGTCCCTACGTCAGCTTCTTGCATAACCCTATGCATGTGCACACCATCAAATAAGGAATCTTTAGCTATATCTGATCTGTGGGACTCTGAGTGTTTGTGATTTCAGGTAGGGAGAAAACTGATGTTAGTTTTTATCCTCCTTGTAATATATTGTTTCTAGGAAAAGCAGAACAGTCCTGAAGGCTTCAGCATAGGCTTGGAGAGTGTTGAAAATTGTGAGATCAGGACCTTAATACCCATTACATGCAGATTAGATAGATTAGGCATAGCCTTTTCCTGAAGAATTTTCCTTTAGGGAATATGCGTATCTCTCTTCTGATTGATTTTTGCTATTCGTCATCTGAAAATATTTTGTAGTATTGGAGGTTCTGAGCAACATGGTACTTTCATGGTGTGTGAAAGTGCTCTCATTGACTGAAAACAGATGGAAGACATTTGAAATAATAAAGACTTCCATGATCTGGATTTTTTTAAGTTTTCTGAGCCCACATGCGGAAGTCAGTGCCAGACATAACTGCTCTGCTAATTGCCAAGACTCCCCATACCAGGCTTAGTAAGTATGTTGAAGGAGAAATGAGCATGGGGGACACAGAACAAATCCAATCTTGCCTGAAGGATATCTTTCGCTGGCTACCTGCTCCACTAATTTCTGGTTGGTGGATGAAAGTATCTAGTCTTTCATTTGAGTGAAATTTACTTGTCTCTAAACAGTTTGCGAGACAACCATGTCCCCTCCACCACCCTCCACTGTGAGTTGGTTAATTTTCTGCTTGACTGAATCCATTACTGCACTAGACATATCCCAGCTTTTTATTCATGTCCTGTATGATATGGAAAGATTTTTTCCACAAGGAACTCTGTAATCTCTATAGTAATTGGGGGTAATGTGACCTAGTTATTGGATATTAATATCATTACTGAATTAGGTGGGCTTTGGTTTTTCTAAACTACTTACTAATTAAACTAATCAAGAATAGTTTCTTGGATGCTCATGATGCAAAATATGGAATGAACAAAAATATATGAAAAGCACAGAAAAGAATTCTTCAGTATAGACTTTCTTCACCATATTTCTTTATCTCCTCTAGGTCTCCTCCCACTAACAAAACTTTAAGTCTTCTGTGACACAGAAAGGTTCTGACTATGGAAACTGTCATTTCTTTTAATAATCCTTCTATAATGTCATTGCATGCTAAAGTTAAATTAGGACAGAATTAAAACCTTGAAACTTCATTTAGTTTTTTAACTACACACAATTCAAATGTGTGATAGTTTTTACATACTACTTTATCTTCCTTTAGAAACCTTAAACCTTCATATATCAACATTATGAACTATTATGAATTATATTATTTGAAAGTTACTATTTAAAAAAAAAAATGCTTTGGCTCTGAACTAAAATTTCACAAATTGTGTTCTTTGCACAATTTTTAATTCTGACAGTTTCCTATGCAGTATCAGAACTAGTTTGAGTATGAAATTCCCATTAACTCTACATCTTTTGTGTTGTCATGAAATTGAATAGAAATAGTGAAAGTATTAATACAAGAAACATTTCTAAATTAATTGCTCAGAAAAAAAAAAAAAACACTTTTTTTTTTTTTTTTTTCCCTAAACAACTTCTGTATTCACATAAAGCAGTCTTTATCAGGTTTTCTCAGAAAACACACTAGACTGCTCATTTATCATATTTCCCAGTGAGCCCTTTTGGGCTTTCAATCTTTACAGCTCTCTTGAACATGATGAGCTTCTCAAATGATTAAAACTTTTCCAAATTATCTCATCTTTCACATTTATTTTGCTATGATAGCTATAAAAAGCTGACTGAGTAAATAGCAACAGTTTTATGGTTGTAATTACTACCTACCAGGCTGTTTGTATCATTTTACTGTTCTTATTGCTCCCTTCTTGGGCTTGTTGAAGGCACCTTTTTCACTGCTGTAAGTTCACTTTCTAGCAAATGACAGGAGCTTTCCTGGCATTCATTCAGGAGGCCAGAACTTTCTATTTGTTTCTTCTTCCTATGAAAAAGTAAGTATTTTTAAGGGTTTCTGGGGGATTCTAAGGATTTGGGTTTAAGTTTTTTTCTCAAATTTTTTATCTTTATTCTTTTTTCTTAGGAATAGTATTACTATTTCTGTCAAGTTCTAGTCTTGGGTATTTCAGTTGATATTGACGGACACTGAGTCAATTGCTAGAAGTATATTCTACTGGTTTTGTTAGAAAAAATCACAGAAGACATAACACAGAACAATTTTTTAATGTTAGAAATTATGTAAGTATACTAACAAGCAGAGTTTGTTTCTTTTCTGTTTGTCATAATGTTCTTAAATGCTGCAGAGAAGGAGGAATAGTTAAATTTACAATCTGGACACTAGTATCTTCTAAATACAGTGGCCAAGCATTCCAAACTCCAGGCTGGTTTTCTTAAAAGACTCTAGAAAGGTGTAAAAATCAACACATTAAACTATTCTAGTTTCTGTTGGAAAAAATATATTTTATAGATAAAGAAATCAGAGTCTTATTCTGGTTTCTGTTATGCTATTTTTATGAAAGCAAGAGCATATCATCACATCTGGGTAATACTTTGTTTATCTCTAGGCAAAGTTCTGTCTTAGCTTGCTATCCATTAAAAGTTCGGAACAACAATTCAGTATTGTGTATTTCTCGACAAGCATACACTATCAAGTATATACTCCAGATAAAGAGAAATTCTCCTGAACAAACTGTTCATAAATAATATGGCACAAAATATGCCTCATACCTTGTTCTGAGTTGTACAGATCAAAAAAAGAGGCTAAGAGAGCTCAGGAATGCAGAAATGTTTCAGCATACTTATTTTACATTGTTCAATCCCCCCTTTTTTTTTTTTAAGTGTTAAGGGTCATCAAAGTCAACTCACCTACTAAATGGTACAAGAACAAATTAAGTGTTGGCATATCTTGTCAGTATTTGTATTCCCAAACATAAAACAACAGTAATCTTTCGAGGACAACTATTAGCACAAATTAGTGCAAATATTTCAGTTCTCTTGTAAAAGCATAACATTAAACAGAAACAAGTATAAAAGAGAGATAAGTTGATTATTTGTAGACAGGATATAAAAAACTGCAAGAAAAATTTAGAAGAGCAAACTGGTTAAGTCAATAGAACAGATTTGCAGATTTCAGTTTCCCACCAGTGACCAAGTCACTGCTAAGTGGCAGTTCCAGCTCCACACAGCCTGCATGACAGCTTCCTCTCTTTTTAGCAGAAAGCTCAAGCATGATGCTGGACATCACTTGCTCATTTTTCATCATGGAGAAACTCAAGGCTGATTAATGTAGCTGCGGATATGAAAGGGTAATTCAATAGCCTTTCTTTTTAAGGGAAGTTTTCTCTGAAACCGGTGCCATCCATCTCAAAATAGCTGTTATGGCTCCACTTGTTCATCATGTGTTTATGGCTGTTTATGGCGTCCATTTGCACAGTGACTTCTCTGGGTTAGGGTCATTAAATATTTTGAAGACAGGCTTGGGGAGCTGAAAAGCAGAGCAGTAGTTTTCCTGCTTACTTGTTCTGTAAACTTACCTCAAAATGAAAGTATACCTTCATGCTTTATGGTTTACACATTAGTAAAGGTTGCAAGGATTCAATAAAAGTGTCTCAGTTAATAAGTGTGAAATCCTGACATAAGTTCTGACCAACAAGTGACACTGAAGCTGAAATTAAAAGTAGGTAAACGGAATTTACCCACCTCTGCTTTTGGGCTCTTTTTGCTCTTCCAATAGAAAGAAAAAGGGATTGCTTTCCTTTTAGTTTCTCAACACTTCTGAGAATGAAAGGAAAACTGGTAGAATCATAAATTTAAAACCTTCTTTTTATAAGATATCATTTTTCTTCAATGAAAGATTTCTGCTGTTTTCACTTTATACCTTAAAAATCGAATCCGACCTGTCCTATGCTTGTAGAATAGATTTACTATGAAATTTTCAAGAAAACATTAAAATTTGCATCTCACGGTATAACATTTTTTTTTAGAGATGGATTAGCACTTGGTGTGTTTAATCAAAAAATTATTATACAATGAGAAAAAAAAATGTTTGAATTTTTTTTTTTTTTTAAACTGTGTTGGCAGTAAAAAGAATATTTAGAAGTATGCAGATCTGTTAATGACTAACATTAAAGCAAATTTCAGTAAGAGCACGTCTGAATATACACTCAGTTGAACCTGTTCAGCAAATAATGCTACAGAAAACTAAAGGGGAAAAAAAAAAAAAAAAAAAAAAAAAGAAACCAGTACAGCTACCTCTCCCTGCCTTGCCTTTGAGATGATCCAAAAATGTTTCTTTGGGTAAATGTGTTAGTGGGTCAAATTAGAATGAAATACTGAAAAGTTTGTGGATTGGCCAGAAGCTATTCTTGAGAAGGATAATCCAGGGATAATGTGTATTTGCAGAACACTACAGTGGTAAATGAAGTGAAGTGATTAATCGGTGATATGTTTTAAGAGGGGGGAGGGGAATGTTTTGTGCTGGAAATGTTGATTAGGGCTTGTAAATGGGAATCTGGCAATGCTATTTTACATCTATGTGTTCACGAGTGAATTCCTTTTCCTAAAGTAGTAATCAATTTAAGCTTTCACCAAAACAGACCTTTATTCTCACCCTGTGCTGTGTAAAACTTGTTTTATTTATTTATTTATTCATGGATCTGCTATTTCTATTATTTCTGTTTCAAAACAAAAAACAAAACAAAACAAAAAAGGTCAGAAATCTAAGTGCTACTGTAGCATGAAAAGGAAAATTTTCAGATATATTTTCAACATATAGACAAAGGACATAGTGGAAAGCTTGCAAAAAAGGTCATTCTTGTGATTCAGTCCAGTTTTGCATTCTCAGGATGATTACATACTTTGGACAAGGTTAAGATAAGCATCCAGTCATTTGGGTTGTTTTTCAAGCTGAACCTCTGACCATTTGTGTTTTTTTTCATCTCCAGATCTGTTCTTCTTGAAGTTTCCAATCCCATTAATTACAGCCAGACGTTTGTTTTTTGTATAGCACTTGATATAATGAGATATAATCCCCATCTGGGCACTTGTGAAGAGTAATTGCACATTTGCAAGATACTGCAAGATTTATAGTAGCATCTCCTACTATCTTGCAATAAGGATAACTCTATCTCACTGAGAGAGGTAAGTTGGCACAATCACACAATATGGCAAAGTTTTGCTGAATATCTTATGTTATCTTCCATAAAAAATAGGAAATTATTGCCTGTCAGTTTTGTGTGTTTATTACTGAATATGCTGCAAGACCGTATTTCAAATCTGCTGCTTGTGAACAAATCCAGACTAAACAGGATACAGTTAGAGATGAAGTATTATGTTTGCTGAGATATCAGCATAGAGGCCTCAGCATTTTTTTTAGACAGGAAAATTGAATTATGGGTGCCAGGGGCTGGGAATTCAGAAGTAAATGTAGTAATACAACCTACATTTCAAGAGTAAAAATGGTTGTGCTGAAAATAGTGGACCTACGGAATTAAAAAATTATGCGTCTTTCTGCAAATCTCAAATGAGTTTTCCTCTCCATTTCCATTTATGTCTTTGCCAGGAGCTGAGGCTTTGTGTAGCTATCAGGAATCAAACGACTATAAATATCTTTCAGTCGTCTCCCTGTTAATATGCCTGCTCCCAAAGTCCTTTAGCAAGCTGTCCCTAAATAGCGTCTACTGCATACTCCCTTCATTGTCACAGTCACTGCCTTGCACTCATTGGGTTCAAAATAATTAGTTGGCCATTTCACACCTTCTAAAATTTATTATTAGTCAACAGAGATTTGTACTCACTGCCATTTAAACCCTATGAAGTACCTGGTGAGCCCAGAAAACTAATGCAACAAAACTATAGAATCTGGCTGCACCATAAGCAACACCGGGGCCTGCCAGCAATCTCTAGATAGAAGTAAAAGTATACTGCTCTAATTTACAGGAACAGCAGTACCTGCTCAATTATTCACAGTATTCCACAGCCAAACAACCACAGTTAGCTTATATGGAAGAGCAGTATATGATTTTATCTGCAATTAGTCTGTGTCTTTGTTTTTCTTTGTTATTGCTATTCCATGGAAAAGTAATACTCCAGATTCAGTAGCTGGGCACCAGTCTCATCTTTATATTTCATATTTTACTTGTCCTGTTTGCTTCAGAAAGACTAGTGGGAGAAGAAAAGACTAGTTGCATTACATGCCTCATCCACTCCTATGTGTTGGCCACAGCTCTTCTTTTCAGGACCTCTTGCTGCCTGGCTGGGTGCACACGTCAAGGATGTGGCTGCATGCTTGCCTTGCAGCTGTAGGAAGATCTGCTGCTCTTTTTTCTCACCACTTCCACTCAGAGATGCCACTGTGCTTTGGAGGAATTTTCAAGTATTCACAACCTGCTTATGAGGAAGAGGTCATTTGGTAGGACAAAAAAGAAATAAAAATCATGCACTCTATGATATGATTGTAAATAACTGCACTTAAAATGAAATCAAAGCCCGTATCTTGGGACAAGTGTGCCAGCTTTGGGGAGAAGATGGATTTTTTTTCATGGTAGACTTATCACTGGCTTCCTCAATGAACCAAGATAAACAGAATAAAGTCTTTCATGTGGTTGCCGTGATTAAAGCAAGGTCCTCAAGTTGGCAGCCTATCATCGGGGCTTTCAAAGTGGAAATGGGAGCTGGCTTTTTTCTTTCTTTCAGAGAATCCCCCTGTTATTTGTACATAGTCTATCTTGGTGACTGGCATCTGCTGGAGTACAAGCCATCTGTGGGCTTGGAAATCTCATGGCAGTAATCAGGAATGCACTGGTCCTTATGGCAGGCATCAAATGGGCTACTGCCAGGTCTTTGAACTACAAAAATAAATAGAGAATAGAACTGTATTGTATTGGCAAAGCCTGAGGCCTGGTCTTCTGTCTTGGAGCATGCTCTGGTGTTAGTGTTTAACTTGGATTTTGTCCATCACATGTGGTAGCTGCAAGAGTGGAAGAACAGAGCAATATTAGATGGTGTATTTAATAGTGTGCTGGCTTAGCAATCCTCAGGAAACTGTTACTCCCATTTTCTCTCCTAGGGCACCTAGTTCTACCCACTTCACTGTGCTTCTGTGTAGGTGGATGTGTATTTCAGACACTGCAGCTTTCTCCTTGGCCCTACAAGGAACCTGTATGAGCATGTACCCACTAAATAAAGGGCTCCATGCGTATGTCTATAACACATGGTGAGGGCTAGGATAGGATTTGGGTGCACAGTTTCACTGACAATTTTGACAGGTCCGACTTATGTGATGGTCTGGGAGAACCTCAGTGTCCCAGAGGATTTCAGAGGCAGAGGAGAGGAGAGGTACTTTTATTGGTTTTGGCTGAAGTTAATTCTTCTCTTCTCATTGTGGGCAGTCCACGGAGAAAACTGCAACCTACGACCCCCTATTTCTTTGCTCAATTACATTTTTGCATCAAAAGGGCAGACTTCCCATCAGCCCCTCAGAGTGCCCTATACCTGATCACTTGCACTGTGCATGTGTGTGGCCAGGGTGTATTTCTGGAAAGGCACACATTTTTCATGCACTGTGCATACAGAGTACTAAGCGTGTTTTCATGACTGAATGAGTTTGTTATAGATTTTCAGACAAAGTTTTTGAAGAAAGAGAAAAGGAATATGAAAATTTTCTGTTGAAGCAAAATTGCAGCTTCTATGTATAAATTTTTTATTTCTCCAGCAAAGGGTTTGTTTGCTCGTTTGTTTTAAATACATATACCCAATAATTATTTGATATGGCATTGGTGAAAGAAAGGAGAAAAGAGAATAGAACTTAGGAAAAGGTAAATTCCCTAGTAAAATTCATTTGTTTTGTATCACGTTGGGAATGCAAAGCAGTCATGAGCTGAGCTCCTGACTATTCCAAGTTATCAGAGTAGTGTAAATCCCTGGAAATGTGCTGTATAGTGGTTCAAAGTAACTATGTTCAAATTTCAGATACATTTCCAGACTTTTTTAAATGATCAGAGTATGTTCTGTTGGAAGGAAAATTTGGTGAGTTCTCGAGCGAACACTTTATATAATCAAAAGTATTTTATTCATCTTGAAAGCAGTGACATTTCTATATCATAAAAAATAGTTTGATAAAAACTTGCTGGCTCTGTTACTGTCCAGAAGCAATGTAGGAAAGAGAGATGTGCTGTGTAATGTATAAGTAAGAAATGAAGCTCTCCTCTTTACCTGGTCTTCAGCAGTGGTGGCAAAGCCAGTGGCCAGCCATGGACTAGGGCCAAAGACAGGGTCTTTCCCAGCTTCCTCCCTGGGAATAACACAACAGCAAGCACATGCTTTCAGAATGGTAATTATAATAATAATAATTAGGCCTTATTGGAACAAATTAAGGAGGAGGAAAATAGCTTATGTTAATACTTGCTCAACATAGTGCCTAATTACTCCAAACAATGGTAAAAACATTACAGAAATAATAAGCAAAAATAGGTGGTTTTATTTGTTTATTTATTCATATTTTTTTCTGGTGAATGTCTGAGACTATATCATTCCACTTACTATTTATATCAGAGAGCTTTAAGTGTCAGTTGTAACTTTGTCTTAACTCAGTTCCATGACATTAAGAAGAGATTATTTTCACCTGACATAGATGATACTTTCTATTTCATGTTTGTAATAACAGTTCGCTGGACTAGATTTTTGTTTTTACCTTGAAGGCATGTTGATGACTTCTGTTTATACATCTGAATGGAAGTGGTAGCACAGTTTTTTTATGGTCTTTATGGTCCAGTACTTACTGTCCTGCTGTGCTTTGTTTCCCTGCTTTTTTTTTTTTTTTTTTTTTTTTTTTTTTTCCCCTTCTGAGGTAGAATGACAATAGAAATACATAGAAAAAGACAAAATAAAAGCTATCTTTCTGAGATTTCTAGCCTGATTGAAACCAGGCAACACTAAAAATATCACACGGATGAGGTGATGTTAGAAGGCCTGATTCTTAGAACAAATCACTGTAGAATATGTGACTGAGCATAATAACTTTTGGGATTTCATCTGATATGCAATTTGAATCTTCAGTTACTCACTCTTTATACACAAAGAAAAACTACATAGAGACTGCAGTCTGGCAAGCAGAATATTCATTGTCTGAACTTCTGTTAATGATAAGGGATATATATTTTTTGTTGTGGTTTATTATTATTATTAATTATTATTATTATTATTTTCTTTGTACAGAATAGTAAAATTGTGTGCATGAGGTGAATGAACAGAGTATTTGATACAAACCTTCAAATTTGGGATTGCAAACAGATTTGGAACAACAGAGCTCTGTAGGTCCTTCCTTAAGGAAGTAAGCTTATGTAGCTGTTATGATACACAGCTTTATTTCTGGGAACTGTCTGGCAGCCAAGAGGAAGAATTGCATTTTGGGATGCTTTAGACACAGCATAGCCAGCCAGTCAAAAGAGGTTATTAACCCACTGCATTTAACATTGATACAGCCTTGTCTTGAGTATTGTGACCAGTTCGAGGCTCACAATATAAAAAGGATGTTAAGGCAGTTGAAAACCTCCAGAGAAGGGCAATGAATCTGGTGAAAGGGCTGGAAGGCCCATCCTGTGAGGGGAGGCTGAGGACATGTGAGTTGCCCAGCCTGGAGAAGAGGAGGCAACCTCCCTGCCCTCTGCACCTCCTGAGGAGGGGAAGCACAGAGGAAGGCACCGCCCTCTGCTTCCTGCTCACTGGTGGCAGGACGTGTGTGAACGACACAGAGCTGTGCCAGGGGAGGTTTGCTCTGGCCACGAGGAAGAATTTCTTTATCTTGAGGGTAGCTGAACACTGATAGAGGCTTCCTAGAGTGGTGGTTGATACCCCACGCCTGTCAGTGCTCAACAGGTGTTTGGGCACTGCCCTCAGTAATGTGCCTTAACTTTTGGTTAGCCCTGAAGTGGTCAGGCACTGTGACTCAATGGTCTTTGGAGGTCCCTTCCAATGTTTCCTGACCTCGCTTCACCTCTCCTCCTCTCCCCTTTTCTTTCCTTTTCCCTCCACTTTCCCCTTCTCTCCCTTTTATTCCATTCTAATTCTCTACAATATGTAGACGGTGCACCTCAGGCATATCAGGCCAATGGCTTGCTGTTGAAACTCTCTGATGTGCTTCCTTCTTTGTTTAGATGTTGATCAGATGTACTCCCTCAGAACATTCTGATGACAAGGACCTTGTTTTTGGAATGGCTTTTTAGCAGAAGGAACCTGTGTCTTTTGATGTTTCTACTTCATCAAAAATTATTTTCCATAAAGGTTTTAATTTGTTTTCTTGAACACTCAAACACTTTGGTTTCTTAAAAGGTCCAGAAAAATATTTCTGAACTGAAAAAGCTTTAACTGATTCTAATTTTTATAATTTACGGATTTAATACCCAATGTGTTTTATTGACATTCGTGCTGTTTTTTTTTTTTTTTTTTTTTAATTATTATTATTATTTATTTATTTTTATTTCCTTACACTAAAAAACTTAAAACACTGGTTTATTTTGGTAGTGTTCATGCTCAATATGACTCTCACGTATCTAAGTGTTTAAAATAGGCTGAGCCAACATTTTATTTTTTATTATTTTATTTTATTTTATTTTATTTTATTTTATTTTATTTTATTTTATTTTATTTTAATTTTTGGCCTGTAGCTGTTTCAAGTGCTTCATGAAGAACATATTTTTTCTGGTCAATCCACTGCCTTAGTTAGTCCAGAGGTTTCTGTCCTCTAGGTTTGCAAGTAACTACTTGGTTAACTTAATTATACTCAGCCTCACAGAAAGAGTAATTATGGAGTAACCCCTGTGCAAAAGCGGACAAGGCTAAAATCATGTGGCTTGGGTACCTTTGTACATGAGAATACACGTACAATGTCATTGTGCAGCATCTTTGGTAAAAAGTAGACAACATAAGTTTCAAAATCTTGTCTTTAATCTATGTAAGAAAGGATAAGGGTTCATTAATTCATTTTAAGCAGCAGGGTATTGTGTACAATCATTAGATGATCTAAGTTGTTTGATGATTTGCATTAACTCCCATAAATGCAGTAGATTGAAGTGAAGAAAAAAAGCTGAACTGTAATGAACTGTAATTCATTCCAATGTGAAGGAATTTTTAGAGTAAACAAAGATAATTTAATTGAACACTTCAAAGTTTATTTTTATTTTTTTATTTTTTTTTCTAAAATCAAAACTATAAATATATTATTTGCTATGATACAGATCAAAAATATATCCCTCATAGACTGTGCCTATATTTTCTTAGGAATATTGTACTATATAATTGAATAACCCAGAATATACATTCCATAACTCTTAGGAGACTTTTTAGTTCAAAGACCACTACAGAGCCAGTATGAATGCTTTGTTGTTTCATGTTTTTCAATTTTATGCAACAGAAATTAATAACTGAGAATAAATTAAGCTAGTAACAAATCTTCAGAGCATCTTCACTTTCCTGGTTTTAATTATATAATTGATAATTGTGCAGATCAAAGATCCCCTTGGTACTGGTCTAGTTTCAACAAATTAATGCTAGAGCCAGATATGCATAGTGTCTATACGCATGTGTATACAACAAGAGTTGTTTAAAAAAGGATGCAAAAAGATTTACACTACATTTTCAATCCTTTTTTTTTTTTTTTGAAATCATTAACAATATAGTTAAAATATTTATAATTAAACATAATCTATTCTGCCAGATACCTGCTGATTTATTTATTTATTTTCCTGATTTTCCACTTGATATTTTCTAATACATTGTAATGAGACAATTTGAATGAGAAATTAGGTCTCATTACCTCCATTTGGGATTAGGAAATGCTGTATACATAAGATACATTTATGAAACTTTACTGCTTCCATATAGATTGTAGTTCTCATAAACAGGACTGTAAAAACACAGCTAACTCAAAAAGAAGGAGATATAGGTACTGAGGTTGAAAGAATTATTTGTTAGTATTAGGAAAATCAAACAGATGAAGTATTTAAAAAACTCTTTTAGGCAGATGTTGAGACTGTAAGACCCTTTAATTTAATGTGTTGTAGAAGATAATAATTTGACATGAAAATATTCACATGAACACATTAGCTTCCTCTGCAAAAGCATTATTTATACAGCCCAAGCTGGATGAACCTCTGTATCCACGGAACACTGCAGACAATGTGTTAGGATGAGACCAAGGCTCTTCTCTGCCCTCCCTGGTTGAGGACTAAGCTGTTTTTGCTATGTTATACCATGCTAAGCCAGCATTAGCATGCTAACTCCAGCATTAAGGCACAGATGGGGACTAGTGCAGAGGACCCTGCTGTAGAGGCTCAGCATCCTAGTTTTGCATCAAGAAGGACAAAATTTTGTCCAGGAAGGCACGTCTTTGGTCTCCATTTTTTCTTAGATGGCCTTTCAGTCTTCCACGAAAACTACCCAAATGCCCATAATGGCTCCAGACAGACTGGTATTTTCTCCTGGTGCCATCTTTGTCTTTTTCCATTTCAGAGCTGGTAAGAAAAATGTCTAGAATATTCACATATGAGGGAATGCCAAAGAATTCAATTTTGTAAATAATATCAAAATCTGTACAGGATGGTACCTGTTTTATTTCTTTGTGTTTTACCATGTGCTATGTTCCTTAGAAAGGTTGTCTCTTTGCTTTGTTCTGTCTGCAGTCCTTTGTTCAACAACCCCCCTGATGGGGGGACAGAGGGAAGTCAGATCCTTCCCTGAAAGAGATGGAGCATGCACAGCTGAGAGAAGTTCTTGAAATGGAAAGAAGTCACTGCTGAAGAAATGTGCATTGTTGGGAGTGACTGTGACAGGCATGGGAAGAATCACACAGCCAGGGATAAAAGGAGGAAAGCCACTCCTCTTAGGATATTAAAAGATCTGGGAAGATCTGCTGTAGGCCAGGAAGCCATCTAAAGGTTGCTGAACTAAAAACAATACAGGAGAATAGGCCTGGCTTTATAAAGAGAAAAATGAATAGAGCCAAACAGGGCTCTCAGGTCCTTCTCTCTCTCCAAAATTACTGAACCTAGTCATTGGGATTCATAGCTCTTCTTGCTATTTTTGGGTTATTTTAAGATAGATAAGGGATGTGGGAGATCCCATTAAAAGTGTGCCCAATGTAGCACCTTGTCTTGCAGACAAAAAAATAAGTAGTGTTGGTTGGACACTGGAAGCAGAAATTATGTAACACAGAGCATATTTAAACCCCCAAATTTCAGTTTACTTAGGATTGTTAATGGTTTATCTAAAGGGAGGGGAAAGAAAATGTAAGAGATAGGAAGGAGAATGATGTGGACTGCTGAAGCACAAAGCAGACTTGGAACATGAAAGAGGAAAACACGATGCCAAAGTAATTAGATGATATAAGCATAAGGCAGGAAACTTAGCCAGCACTTATCTTCATTTCTAAATAATGCTTCTGGACATTTCTTCCCATCTCATTTATAGAGATGAATATTCTGCTGTAAACCAGACCTGCTCTGAACATCAGAATCTCACTTACCCTGGAATAACCTGAGGGATCTTAGCAGGATATGACAATGCAGGATATGACTTCGCAGGTCAGAGCAGCACAGTATATCTTCCTGTGTTGAGTACATCAGATGCCAGTACTTCATGGTTATGCTTTCTGAGATTGTACAAAACCAACCAACCAAAACAACAATAACAACAAACAATAGGAAGACACAAATCCTTGTTAGTCCAGTCTCATGAAAGAGGCTGGTCCTCCTACTGAAGTGAACTCAAAATCTGTTTTTACTGAACTATAACAGAATGGACCCTCTAAACATGAAATAGGAATTTGAAGAAACACTCCCAATTAACTCTGAAATTTTCAAAGCTGACATCATCTCTGTATGCCTTATAGCCAATGAACAATATAGGAAGGGGTAGGTTTGTGGTCCTTACAAAGCTTTGAAAGTCTCTGCCTCAACTTGCCACACATATAGCTTGTGTTTGATGCAACTCTTCATCAAGTAGTGTGTTTTTTTGTTTGTTTGTTTTTTCCCCAATGAATAACTACCATGATTTAATGACTACTTATGATTTAATAACTACTATGATTTAATTTCGATTCCAATATTGTACTGAAATGAGTGCTTGCTGGTAACTTTTCTGGTTAACCTATACACAAATTGTCCAGGGCAGTAGAATACAGAGGAGCAAAATTTCTAGTTTTAAGAGGTGTTTATGTCTTTAGACTTGCTCCAAAGCATTTGTGATGTATCTGTTCACAGCTAACGTATTTTCAATCCAGGCTTTTCAGGGTTTCTGACTGGGTTCATGTGCTAGAAGACAGAGCATCAAAACCCTGTGGTCACCCTTGCTGATGGTCTGTTAGTGGTGTACGGGGCGCCAGCTGGTTGTCAATAATGTTATTTTTCCTTCTTTCTACCAACTTCTAAGTCATAGAAAGGTCATGTTAAAGGCATAACAGTTAATAATACTCCATGCTGCTTTCCAAAGCAGACGATTATTCATGACTGCCATAGAAATGCCAGTAAAATGCAAATGTGAGGGGAAGATTTCAACTCTGGTAGCAGATAAAGAACAGGTAAAGTCACTTCAACATTCTGTATCATTGCAAAGGGGAAGGAATTTTAATGTTTTTTTTTTGTTGTTGTTGTTGTTGTTTGTTTGTTTGTTTTCTTTAATGAAATGTACTCTGGGCTATGAAAGTGTGAGGTCTCCTTAGTTTTTATATAATAAGGAAATTAATGAATAAATCAAATAAAATACAAAGTCCTTCAATTTGGTGTCCATTTTTTAGGCTCACAAATGTCACATAATTGTGTTTGGCCTATAACATTATTTCTAACTTCCATCAGAGCTATAAGCAGAAATAGAAAACAACACAAAAGGGAATGTTCTGTAAGTTTTTCTGTTTCACTAAAATCAGAGATAGCTGTTCTGTTACACTCAATGTTCCCCTGATTATGTTAGAAAATAAGCTTTTGTGTCTGGCTCTGTTTTTGCTGCTGTTGTTCTAGGAAGACTTCTGTTTTCAGAATATACACAAAGTACATTTTGGCAAGGTGAAGTATTTTTAATGAAATAAGAAATACACACAAAATTATTATTATTTGTATCTTGCTTTTTATCTTCAAACATATTCCAAGTTCTGTGAATTGCTCAAAGTTCAGATAGGACATTTTGTCAAATGAACTGAATTTCACAGAAAATGCCAACTGACAACATGCCTAACATTGGCCTGTCTACCTGCCTGCTTACTGAAATATAAGATTTTGAATTACTAAAGAAATTATCTCAATAATTACTTCTGCTAGCCAAAAAGAATTATTGTCTAAATTAAGGAGGAGGAAGCAATGAGGAAGAGAGAGAATCTCAATTCCATGTCTTAAATAAATGCAAAACTTCTTTTGAAAGCCACTCCAAAATCTGCCTTCTGGTGTGTTTCATCCCACCTAATTTTAGCCAGAGGCCTCACCTTGGATTTAACTGTTGGGAGTCTATGCTGTGGAAAGATGCAGGAGTCTCTGAAAGGCTTTGAGATACAAGTGATTGCATGAATCACCCTAAGAAGTTGCCTGTAGTGACTTGTCTTCCAATGTAAGTGCCTAAACTGAGGTGCAAGAAGTAAGAGATAAGGTCTGTTTAAAACTTTCCTCATAACCAAATAATATATTTAAAATGAGCATCTATGAAGCATTTCATTAAGAAATGACTAATGAAAAGGTGCTTGTGTGGGTGTTTAATGGCTGTGATAAAACCACATTATACACATAAATAATTGGCTTGATTTCAAGAGTCAAAAGAACTCAATAGCTTTTCATGTTTGAAAAATAATGGCATTTATTTAGGGAACATGCATTAAGGATGTGACTTTATAGGCAGCTACTACTAAAATGACAAATATTATATCCTCTATTCTGAAAAGGACAAGTTAGAAGCTGTTTTTTTTACTTTTGCCTGTTGATGTCATAATTTTCTTCATTTCATGTTATTTAAAAAAGAAGTGTAATTAAAAAGCTAAAAAGTGGGATTTTATTCTTTTTTTAAAAAAGAAACATACACCTTTAAATGTGTATCTCTTGTGTATTTCTCTTTCCCTTTCCCTTCCCCTTTTCCTTTCTCTTTTCGTTTTCTTCTGTCAATGTTCATTTTGATTGCTTGGATGCCATATGGTATTACAGATTTGTATCTTATATATGACTATCACCTGCAGGCAGTTGCATGTGAGCTCCTGATCCCTGACCACAGTTTCTCCTAAACCTCCGTGAAGCATCAAAAAGATTTAACAAAAGGCCAAAGAAATTATTTTTTATTGTTGTTGTTAAAGGATCTTAGTTGACTCTTCAGGTTATCACTGCACTTATAAATGAAAAATATATTTATTGAGTTTTGTCTAGTCTTTTAGTCCAGTGCTCCTTGTACAGTAAAAAATGTCCTCTAGACCAGACCACCATGGTAGTCTTTCAATTGCAGATCATGGATTCCAGAAACTCTCTCTGGTTCAATAATCTCAGTTTAGCTGTAGTCATTTTCTTCATTTTGTTCTATCCAGCAGCAAATACTGTGCCATTGTGTTTTTCAAGTTGAACTTGACATGAACTCAGAGGTGATATCCTGCTTCAGCAGAGTGGAATTCTGTCTGAAATAGTGAAATTATACTAAATGTGAATCTTTAACCATGTTGAGACTTTCAAAGCTAATGTTTTTGTTTGTTTGTTTGTTTTAAAAAAGATTTTCTTAATTCTTCAATCATTAAAAAAAGGGATGCAAGTGCTATTAACATTATGATTCATTATGTCACCATAATGTTGAGCTTCTTTGGTTGACCACCTGTCATCTTTGTGCCAATGAACACTTGATGTTAAAGTGGTATCTTGAAAAAAATATATCTGAAAATAGTGTAACCACAGCAATGTTTAATTATCTGATGTCAGAAGTATCTAGTTCTGAGCTCGGAACATTTTCCCATAGATCACCTTCATCAGCAATGATTTGCTATGAATGGAGTCATCTCTGTCTTCCTTGGTGGTGTTCTCTGATATCACTGCTCTGCTGTCTTATGGATCAAAATCCATACAGCTTCCTTTTGTAATTCCTGGACTTGGATATATATATATACATATATATCCATATATCCATATATGTCCATATATATGTATATGGACATATCTTCTATGAAAATCTTTTACAATTCCATGAGAAATATTTTGAAGCTTAGTGATTAACAAGTGCAGACAATTTAGAATGAATACTGAAAGTATAAGCTAGAACTGTCTATCTTGTTTCTGCATTATGAGCTTCTTGTCTATTCATTCGTGTAAGGTACAGTGTGCCATTTTAAAGTGCATCCTTGTCCAGTTTGCTCTACATCAAAACTTTTGCCTTAAAATGCACTATTCTGCATGTTTGGCAGCTCTGACACCCATGGGGGTTCTTCAGGACAGAACTTGTGTTAGTTGGATCCCCACTTTAGCCCTTGGTCCCACTGGTGCTGCCTTGACTCCTAACCATCCAGGCCATGATTGAGAAATATCATTTTTAGAAGTCTGGATGTCCCACAGATGGTTGCACTGTAGGGAAAATTCTATGTTAATGAAAAATACGCTTTTAAAATACATTCCCATTGTATTTAATATTGGAACATTCAGTGCTGAGTATAAATGAAAATAGATATATTATTCTTACCATAATCCTTCCATATATTACAAGATTTTCTTGCTTTTTCCACTCATTCTTGGATAGTATTTATAAAACTATCCTAGCAAGGTACCACAATAAAACAGTCTCCAGCTGACAATAACCTCTTTCTCAATATTTTTTGAGATTTTTTCTGATATGCTGACTTTGACAAGAACATAACACAATAACAATGATGGCATTTCATTCTTGAAGCAACTAAAAAATAAAGGGGGCCAAATAATTGTTTTATCTCATGTATTGAAAAATATTTATTGTAAATTAGAAGCTCTTTTGTGTGACTTTCTGCTTTGTACTATTGGAAGCACTGAAACATTTCCATGTCTTTTACTTTACAAAACATTCTTTCTTGTTTTGTTTTATTTTGTTTTGTTTACATCATTTTCAGAACTGCTGATCTGAGATTCATCTTGGCTGGTATTATTCCAGTTCTAATGCTATATTTCAAAACAAGTGTTTTGGCATACTTGTTATAAATTCTTGAGCATTTCCTGTGCAAACCAGGTATTTTCAGAAGCCAAGCACTTTTTTATAATCTTTGAGCAGTTTTTTGTGGTTAATGACAATTCTTTCTTTTCTTCTCTTTCTGAACCTTCACCAAATATAAATAAGGCCCTTCACTGAGGTTTATAATATGGTGATGACTGAAGATAAGAGAAGTGGCTTTCTGAGTCCATCTTGTGCCTGGTGATCTGAAAGCTGTGTGGTGTGCATATGTAAACAGAAGAGATTTCTCAAAATTTGTGTTACTTATTCCATGAAATGATTTAAAATGGTACAAGAGATTTTTCTTCACCTGATTTAACAAGACAGTATCATAATGATTTCTTTGCTATTCCTAGTACTGTACTTATTTCTTTGGAGGAATATTAAAGCAGCCATTTCCATTGCTATTTTCTTTTACAAAGCACACTTTCTATGATGGGTGAAATCCTGCTTCCTATTGAAATAGCTGTCACGTCTTTAAGTAGTTTGATTTTCTTTTGTTTTCCAGATATCGTGTTGGAAAAACGGGTTTTCTAACCTAAAATTTCTATTTTATTTTTATTTTTTATCTCATTTATCTTTATTTTATTTTTTAAAATAAAAATAAAAAATGTAAAATGGCTGAAGTTTTTATTTCAATGTCAGCAGTAAAGTTTTCATGAAGTGCCCATAGTAAAGCTTCCAGAAAACAAAAATAAATGTAAAACAAAAGGTATAATACTGTAATTGATTTGTCATTAAAGAAAATGAAAGCAAAATTGGACTATGCCTTTTGTAACAGACTCAGAGTGAAAGCTAATAGTTAAGGGTAGTCATGGCTCATAGACAGGACAGTGTTAATGTGGCTGTGTAAGCAATACCATACATCTATCTGTCTGGATATATGATTGTGAGCTGAAGATTGTTTATTGTCAAAGACTGAGTGGCTAATAAATGCTGGCAATGGCTTGGATTCACTGGAATGCTGCACAGCTGCAGCATTAGTCAGACTTTCCCTTTTCTGAATTCTGTAATCCCTTCAATATTGCATTAAATATGTTTTCAATATTTATCTGGATAAAAATGTGCTGAATATTGCAACTGTTTAATTTTGATGTTTGTCACGTAGGAAATCTGTGTAAGGCAGAAAGTAACATCTTTATTGCTAAAACCTAATGCAGCTTCTTCTTGTGTTCATTCAGATGCTTGTGCTTGGGCTATTTACAACAAGAAGCATGTCAGAATTTCTGAAGCCAAATTTCAGGCCTTAGTGCTTGGATGAACTCACTAGCTGACCCATCACCCTATGCAAGAATCGGAGTTCCTATAGATTTCAGTGTCACTAGAATTTAACTGATGGATTTTGGATTTGTTATACTTCACAATCCAAATCCTTGACAAGCCAGGAGTCAGAATGGTTTATTAATATGTCACTATTTTTTTATTAGTTTTCCTAAACGATCAGACGGCCTATTGTTAGCTGATCCATTGTGTCTCTTCCAAGTTTTTTTAAACAATTTTTATCTATGAACCAGATTATTTGGATAACAGTGATTGCAATTAATGATGTGGGAGCAGGGAAATATGCTCCCCTTATGTTGTGGGTTCAAAATTAAGACAGGGAATCTAAACACATGCAGTTCAAGTTAACCACATGGTCTAATGCAGTCCTGGCGATGCTAATGCTCACTGGGTCCATGTATTTCCACCAGCAATTGCTTTCCCAGCTGCTGCTAAAAAAGAAGGAAAGCACACCAAACAGAATGGATTGTAAGCACCAAGATAAGCCATTCCTGCTTGGGATGATTGCTTTAGACATTAGCCTGACCTGAAAACAAGTGGGCTGTAGGCATTAGGAAAAGAGAAGGTCATTAAAAAATCATATTAAGATTTGAAGTATTTTTCTCTCTGTTTTTGCCCAACTGTGTTACTGATAGTTTGATCAGACTTGAGCAAAAAGCCTATTGAATCCATTGGATGTACGTCACTGTTACAAGCAGATTAACAGTAGCAGAAATGTATATTAAATGAAGGATGAATTAGTTGCATCTGTCTAACTACTTCTAGTATTCACATTACAGTTAAAACTAATTTCAGTCATTTAATTGCAATTGTAGTGGCATCAATGAGTGAGTGGGTCATGGAGACTAAACCATGCATTCATCCTGAAGTGGTCCCTTAAGAAAAAGGTGGGAGAGTGCTGGGGAAGCTTGAATGAAAGTTGCTTCCATTCAATGGAAATGTAGAAAGCTTTACGAATAAAAAATGTTGATACTGTCTGGGGTGTGTAAAAAAAAAATAATATATATATATATATATTGAATTGTTGCAAGCATACTTTGAAAACTAAATGCTTACATAATAATCTAGAACATAAAATTGTTTTGCTTTGTCACGTTATCTTTTCATGAAAAAAATCTTTTCATGTAGTCTCTTCACAGTGGCATGTTGGAAAAACATTTCAAGGGATTCAAATAAACATGAAGATTGAATATTGACTTCTTTGTTCAAAAAGGAATTCACAAAATTGAAAGAAAGAAAGAGAGAGAGAGAGAGGGAGAGCGCGATTAAGAAGAGGATGTAAACACTGATACCTTGCTCCTCTCTGTCCCTCTTTGGACTTTGCAGTAGTTTCAGGTACTCAGAGTTGTTTCTCATCCCACGCCACTTTATGAAACTTTGATAGCCAGTATGTCTCATGCACCCAACTTGTGATGCGATGTGTCGTAATTTAAATTTGTACATAGGAACGATTTTTCTTGTAGTAATAGTTATTAACCTAACTAAATACATTAACCTAACTAAATACATTAACCTAACTAATGTACAGCTTAGTTTCTTTCTGGTGAATGCCATGGTATGGCAGATTTTGGGGCCCTTCTTTATCTAGTGCTGATATCCTTTCTCTTAGTGTCCTCATCTCTTGCGAAGTGCAAATAATACATTCTCTTAAGAAGATTTCTGGTGGGCCATTAAACTACAGCATGCAATCAGCTGCACTGGATTTACTGTTCTTTTAAGTTGAGGATGAATTTACAACTTGCTGGTTATCAAAGACATAGATGCTAAGATTACTTGTACCAACACCCACAAACCTTTGAATTAAGATGATTGTAGAACAGCAGAGATATCTAATTAGATGATTTGCATATTGGCTCTAGTAGCAATGCCTTTAATGAAATCTATCTCACCGTACTCCCTTGGCTAGATTGCTGCAGGTGTAGGAACGAGGCTGTCATAACAAGGACAAGAGTGCCAATGAGATCACCATCTTTTCGGAGAATGGGTAAACTGGAAAAAATCAGGGCCACATACTTGTATTTGACACATTAAATCATACATTATACCCATTACAGACACTGCATATTGCTTCAAACAAGAAGAATGACAGCCATAGAAAATCTGTGCTTGACAGTAAAAATTAATAAATACTTCATTATAGTCCTATTGAGTTGAAAGTCACGGCACAGAATGTCATCAGGATAACATTTTTGTCTGTCAGAGCCCATTGCTTATCAGTATTTTGTTGTTTCATTTGTTGTTGTTGTTGTTGTTTTTAATCCGGATTGGTGTCAAGAAACACAAAGAGAAGACCAGGGAATGGAGAATACCAGGGAACTACCAGGTAAGCAAACCTACGTGTGTTGGTAACTTATCTGCACCATAACATGGGAAGTGTGTGATCAAGATTAGTCAGGAGCCATGACAGTCAATAAGATCAGGGATGGACCGTAATTATAAAAGTAAGACATACAGTAAGACATCGAGCAATATGGATATTGTGACCACCTCAGCAGGTCACTGATGCTGTCGGCACAGTTACAGCTTAGTGAGGAACTTTACATCACTGCCCCCTCTAATAACGTCACAGACCCCACATGGACTATTTTGCTGCCATGTCGCATTTATTTAATTGGTTTTCCACTGTCACACGACAGCTGCTTTTGATATTGCCCAATCAACATTTTTCTCACTCAGCAAACATGTTTCACATTATGTTTTCCGCAGATCAACAGGCATTCATTTTTTCTATCAGATGAAACTTTCAGTCCTCAGACTCAAATGCTATAGGTTCCTTTCTCTAAGTTTTTCTCACTTTCTAGCTGCATAATGTTTTTCCAATCAAATATTGCTTCCAACCTTTATTCAGTAGCTACCACTTGCAAATCACTCTGAGAAATCACTATGTATTGTAGCATTCCTCCAGGCATCTCTTCCCCTCCTCTTATAGAAATTTGTGTGTTATTATTGTTTGATTCTGGTCAAGGAGACACTGACCTCTGTTGAGATTTACAGTCCTTGTTTCCGCAGCTTGTTTTGTTTGGCATGACTTGCCAGTTTTATATCTATGCCAGTGTTATATGGTTCTGTCAGCACATACCAATTGTGCGTGACCATGACAATAGGCAAGAGTGGGGGTGGGGGCTTGCTCAGCTCTCCAGCTGCCCGTGCTGCCCCTTGGAGAAGCATAGTCCCGTGTCTGCACTGCGCTGAGCAGGTCCACAGGCCAGTGAAGGAGTGGGCTGCTCTCGCCAGCACGTGGGTGCCCTTTGGAAACTCTTGAGCAAAATGTTGCGGCAGATTGTATCACACGGCTGTGACCTTAGCTGAGGAGCCCACCAAGACATACTTTGACAAATTATTTGGTTATGGAAAATCGTTGCACAAGAATAACAGAAAGGAATTGCATGACACATAAATGTTATTATTCAAAGATAGGTATCTGTGATTTTTGTGTTCAATTTGGGGCCACTTTCACAGATACACAAAGCAGCTGGTCTGCACCTGGTTTGTATCTAAAAAGACCTTTGCTCATGAATAGGTACATGATTAAAAATAATATTGCAGGTCTAATCTACTTACACTCATAAAACCTCAACTTCAGTATGGGTGCCCTGGAATAAAGGATGAAACAATGTTGTCAAGTTTTAATGCAGAATCATTTTATATTTACAGTATTAAAAGCAGTCTTTAAAGCCAAGAGCGTGTACAGCCAAACATTGTTTCAGAGTTTCAAAACACAATTTCATGTTTATCTTTCTATCTAGAAGGTGTTTGCTAAATCCCAACAATCACCACATGGTCCAGCTGTTGGGCTTTGAATTGTAACTCTTCTTTTCGCTAATCAGGATCTTCAATAACTAGATTCATCAATAAATAAATAAATAAATAAAAACCAGTAGACATTTAATAGCAAAAGTAAGGTTCCATGAAAATAAAACCATTAGGGTTATATATCTCCTCATAGATTGGATGGCTTTCTGAAAGTTGTAAGCAACAAATTTGCATTTAAATCTCTGTAATCAATAATATTCTTCTTTAGCTCTTCTAGTTTTTCTGAGCACAGTCAGAAATGACATGCCTTTCTTTCCACCTGCTTTATTTAAACCACAGATTGCAGTTTTGCTCTTTTCCTTTACCACTACTGCATGATCCTCTCTTCCATGCTGGGTATGAGAACAAAATCATGGCTACTTGCTGCTGGGCTTAAGCAGAGCTCTTTAATAGGAAAACTACATTTTACTTAGGAGAATAACATCATGTGGCAGGGCTATGGCAACAATAACACCTCTACTGCCAGAAAACACTTACCCTGGGTGGCTCACATGGCCCAAAATATTTAAGAGCATTTTTCTTATACAGTAAATTCCCTGTGGTACATTATTTTCTACTGAGAGCTAATAACTACCCTGTCTGTAAAGCAACTGGTCTTAAGTTTATTAGCTTGCAAGACAGAAAAATAACAGACACATATCACTGACATTTAACAAAGATATCTTTCATGGTTTTCTGTATTTTTTCATATGCACCACACGTTTCTCTTTAGTTAAAAAAACACATTTTGAACCACATTCTGAGTAACTTCTTATGAAGCAAAGCACTTTTTCCAAAAAAAAAGTCCTTAATGCTTCACCAAATACTGAGTCCCTTTTCAGAAAGTTCTAAAGGTTTTTGCAGAAGAAATAACATGTCAATTTCCCCAGTAAAAGCTGTTTCACCCTTGCCATAGCAGCCATACTATTTTCCTTGGCATCATGGGAGAACATCATCCTATTCCTGCACTGAAGTGGAAATGATTGCAAACATGATTTTCATGTGAAAGTGACTTCTTCACAAAGTACAAATCCCTATTCACATTTCTTTAAAAATACAGTATTAGTCTATTCTTTTTGAATCAAAGAGTAAGTCACTAAAAGGTTATGTACATGATTAGAGCAAAGGTGGAGTGGCAGTATATTTTGGTGTTTAAATATAAGATCTTTCCATTAACTGGACACATCTTGTGGGTAGGTGATGTGCACAGAAGGTGGTCCAGTCAGCCATGAATATTTTTGTTCTGGAGCGAGTTCATTTTCAGACAATATTTTTAGCCTAGAGTATAGTGAGACTGTAAAGAGATAAAAGCCACCCTCAGCTTCCGTATTTTGGATAGGCAGTCTGTAGAAATTAGCTGGTACTCAGTGACACAGAGCATGCTATAGCTGGTTGTTTTTACAGCAACCACATCCTATTGAAATAATAGGAAGTCACATGTGAAATTGCTAAGTTCACAGTGAACAGCAGGTAGTATGGAAAACAATGGAGGAAGAAAGTATGGCATGTTTAATAATATTATTTCTAGTTTAAACTGGCCTCCACAATTTTTGGAATGTGAATTTTGGTGTGCAAATAAGAATTTGAAAAATTGTTCCTCCCAAGTGATTCAACTTTTGAGTTGAACCATGTGGAACTTCAAAAGCTAAATTTGGATATTCAGAAAATTGTCCTCGAGGGCCTGGGACCCTATTGAAGTTGTGTCAAAAGTTTCGTTAGCTTAAATGGGAACAGGATCGAGCCTGTGATTATTCTTTTTTAAAGTCTGTGAAGAAGTCCAAATACCAGTTGCCCTGACTAGTAATAACAAAAATTCAAAGGAGAACAATAATTTTATGTCCTGGAATGTTAATACTAATGGCATTCAGCACAATCCCACACTGTCAATATCATGTAAAGCAGAGGGACTAATTTTCTTTTTCTGTGACCCAAACACACATAAGCTCTACCAAAAGTCTTCTTGGGTGGCATGTTAGAGGACAAGGAACTGGGATAAAAAAATTTAGAAATGGTCCAAGCTTCACACTAAAGAGAGTATTTCTAGAGCTGAAGAGAAATGCTAGTGTTTTATAGTTGAACAGTTTCATATGACTTACAGGGGACGTGTATATTTCTCTCTTTATTGGCTCACCTACTTAAAGGTGAACAAAGGTACAAAATTTTGTTTTTACAGTTTTGATGCAATTTCACCTCTAAGCTGATGAAGTAGATTTCTCTGCATCATCTACAAAAAGAAGACATTTGACAGAGAGCTTTCCCTCTTCCTTATCCTCTCATGCTCTAAAACTTAGACCTGTCAAAGTGTTAACCTTTTCTTTTTTTTTTTTTTTTTTTTTTTTTTCTGGGTAAGTCACCATTGCTAATTTGGACAGAAGTTATTTGGCTACATTATTTGTGGAAAAAAAGCATAGAACATTGTGAAAGACTTGCAAAATGTGGATAGTACAACCCTGGGTTTTATTTGGACAGTTTCCCAGGCACTGTAGAAATGGGAGCATAATGCTTTTACATTTAAATCTGAAATAAAATGACATTTTTAGAGGTATTTCAAAGTACCACATCTAGAATCTAGCATTCAGGTTGGTTAAAAAGAACTTGCTCAGCCCTTTGAATTTGTCATTTGGAGCAAAGTTGGCAAATAGCAGGAAAGGCTTCCTAAGATGTGGTGAATATTCATGTGAGAAATGCAAACAATGGTTCCATGTAGGATTAACACACTGAAGGTGTTCCAGGCAGTCTTATGGGGGGCAACCTTGTAGGATATACATGACATTTACACATTCTTTAATCACTGAGAGATAACAGTGCAGAACCAGACTTTCCCCTGTTTTGTATTATTTTATGACTACTACAAATTCAGTCTTTAGAGGATATTGAATGTAAGATTCCCTCTTATCGTAGAATCAGCTAAAACACAGCAATGTGAGCCATCTTAATGAATAAACAGCGCTATTAGTTACAGTACTTTATATCTGAATATGATCCTTAGATTTGTAGGAATTAGTCTGAGAGAACCCAAGGATGAACATTTACTTATTTACAAATTCTGTATAAAAGCAGGATGAGCATTGAAAGCTTTTGCATTCCTTTTCCATGGAGTATGATAACAGTGACAAACTAATGGCGCCTTCTCAGGACTATGTGAGAGGCAAATATCATTACCATCCACCTTGCAGCAGTTATTTTAGTTAGCGGAAGGTTTCTTTCTCTAGCACTGTAGACTCATTTCTATACAGCACTTGACTTTGCTGCATATGTTGACAGTAAGAGAGAAGGTAAGAGAGAAGGATATTATTCCTTTGCCCGTTTTTTTTTTTTTTTCTTTTTTTCTTTTTTCATCACTTTTCTAGGAATTTTCTGTTTATTTCCTTTTTTTTTTTTATTTTTTACTTTTTTATTTTTTTATGTGCTTTCAACAATAACTCTGAAGGTTTGTTGCTTTAGAATAAAATGTTACTGGTACTGTTTCCAGAAGATTTGAGGATTATGGTCCTGAGTTCCTTCTGCTTTATGTAGTCACTAAATGAACTCAAAACATCTTGCATCCTCTGGCCTGGTCAAGCAGCAGTAAGATCAACAAAACTGTGGCAGCTCTGGTGGCAGAAACAGCTTTAAATCTGAGGAGCTTCTTTCAAAAGCTGGGTTGTTTATTATTCAGGGATGATCTGTCTTTCCACCTCCTTGTGCTTTGTGGAAATGTTTGTGTGGTTAACTGAAGACAATTTACAGATCATGGAGGTAAACTTGGGGTTTGCAATCAGTCCCTTATCTGTCTACAGATACTGCTCACCCATGATTAACATGTTCTGTATTAATCATGGGTAAACAGTCCTTTCTGTGTGGTTGACCAAATAGTTCTGCTTTTACTAGTACATATCCTAGGCCAATAAAATAATAATAATAATAATAATTTAATACTGCCACCAAATACAATAGTTTTCTGTAATACTTAGGGAATGCAGTTTGTAATTTGAAACTGTTGTACAAATGCAGACGTATTTGTTGAAGGGTTTTTCACATTCCATCTGAAAGAGAAGAAAAAAGCATATTTTCAGATGTTTCTTTTTATTATTGTAGAAATCTTAAAGTTTTTTCCTTATTTTTATTTTTTTTTTAAATGCATTCAGAGTTCAAAAATATCTTTTTCCTGTGTATTTTTCATTTGCTTTGTTTCTCTATTTTCAACATCATTTTCAAAAGTATATTGATTTCTGACGAAATATTCGGATTCATATTCTATATGAAGCACTACATTGTTTCATATAAGTTATAAATAGGAGGATTATGAGCTTTAGTTTCAAAATTCTGAAGTTTTAAATATTTCTTCAGATGAGTCTCTTGTACCAGCAGAATATATTTTTAATTCTCTTCTTTGCAGTGCTATTGTGCAACAAAATCTACCCCTTGAAGTTCAGCAATCTCCTATTATTCCTTCTAAAAAATGCTAAATGGGATTGAAATGTCCATAGTTGTTGCATAGTGGTGATTTGCAGATATTCTTCTTGCTGCAAGAAATGCAATCTGGACAAAAGACATTTAAAGGCAAACTGTTACTTATGTATATTTATAATGTACTCATACCCCTAAAATGGGCCAAATTCATGCAGTACCAGGTGGGTACACAAATGGAAAAGGACTCTACATTTAGGAAAGGCCAATAGGGGACCTAAATGTTCTAAGATTTTCATTTTTTCATCTTTGTTTTACTCATTGTCATTGACAAGTAAGAATTTATACATAAAAAAAAAAAAAAAGAAAAACACCTATCTCTTCGTGAGTAATCTATTTTAAGCTGTTGGCAGGACAAGGAATATAGTATGTACTACAATAACATAACGTTTACTTTACAGAATAATTGTTTAATTTTGCACTGGAGGCACTTTAGACATAGTTTCATAGTAGATTGGCTCTAAAGGTGTACTCTGGGTTTTCACAATTACATCAGTACAAGAGTATAATTAAGTTTTTTCCCTAAAATGTTAGAAGACTTCAATATCCAGAGACTCCTGCCTTGCCTGATAAAGGTGCATAGAAATATCAATAACTCAGCTGTATTAGAAAGGCTAATGAAAATACATGGCGTAGTTATAATGAACACTTTTTTTTTGTTTTCCCACCACATAACTTCACTGCATTATCATTCATTGCATTATCACTACACCTGGAATTGCAATTTGTACTTTATATAAGCCTGAAACAATTTGGGACCTTTATTTCCCCTCAAAATAGTAAGTCTATAAATGAAGTGACACTATTATTGGAAGAGTCTATAAATGAATGCTAATTGTGTAACCAGATTGAGCCTAATGGGATGAATTCTTATTTTACATTAATTTATAAGTTTAGTTCTTACCTGACAGCAGGAAATAATTAATAATAACAGGAATAATTAATAATTGCAAAATACACATTGTGACCTATAAGTGTAGTGTTTTGTATGTGTGATAGAATTTATAATACATTATCTAGAGCAAATTATATTTAAGTTCTTGGTTTTTGCTTCACAGATCTTAGAAACATTAAAAAGTAAGTGTATCATAGGAAAAATGCTTCTGCTGATGGATTAATAACTTACAAATAAACTCTGTAGCCTCTAGTTAAATTAGTGTGGTTTTAAAATTAACGATACTGATATTGGAATATTAAAATTTATTCATATTTTTATTATTATTAAAATTTGTTTTTACAACTAAAAATGGAAAAAACACCTCATAACATGTACTTAAGCTGAAGAGTCATCTATAAACATTGCTTAGTAAAGTCCATTTTATTATTGATGTAAAATCCAAGTTGTTAATTTGAAAAGAAGAGAAAACATTGCATATATGTGGGGTTTATAGGCTTTTTAGTTTTCTTTATGACTTGCGTTATGACTGATGAAAATCTAAAAATAAATATGAAATGTAATAAAAAATGTATTTTCCATACAATCAACCTTATTTAGAGGCTTTGCATAAGTTGTTCCAAGATGAACTTAATGGCTGAGCTTTTAATGACAATCAGAACAATACAGTTTTTGAAAGGTTTAGTACAAAAGCAGAAGGCAAGCAGAAGAAAAAAAAAAAAAATCAAAACTAATAAAGCCATTAACTCCTAGGTTTCCTGTCTCCTGATTCACCAGATTTCATTTAGGTGGGCTTCATCCAAGGAAAAGTCTGCCTCACCAGGGATTTTAAGACTTTCATGACTGCTATCATTACAAATGCATGCAAAACTCTCCAACACAAAATAACTGAGATAAGAGAAATAAATTTTGAAAACTGATAGTCATTTTTATGTCAGTAATAAACTCAGTTATTTTTAGGAACATTTTAATACACATATTTATAGTGTAAAGCTATTATAAATTTTAATGAATTATTGGTAAAAGAGGTTTATATCTAGTCTCATGGAAAGAGTTCTCACACTATATATATATATGTATATATATATACATGTATATATATAAATGTTAGTATACAAAAGAATTTCAGAGGAGTCATAAAATGGATAAGGTCTGTACTGAAGAAATTAAACTCTTCTTCCCGTCTGATAGTAAAAAAATGAATCCCTGGAGGTTTTGTTTGAACAAATTCATCTATCCTTAAGACTTTCAGATGAAAGCTCTTGAAATCCAAGAACAATACTAAAGACAACACTGAGAATGTGAGTCCCTTTGCTGTTAGACTTCTGATTTACTGCTGGAGTAAACTTGTTAACTACTGGCTCTGTAATAGTCCCAAACCAAATTTTACAACTTCCATTTTAACTTCCATCTTCAGCTTGGTCTCTGAGCTGCTGTCCTTATTAAATCCTTACATGAGTGCCAGCTTAATTTCAGGAGGAATTCTGTGATTTTTGATCAGTATGAGATGGGGTAAATTATTTATTTGCATTATTATATTATTATATATTATAATATTATTTGCATGATTTCATGCTTCTTATGTCATCCACAAATTGTAATGCAAATTCTTAGAAAAAATAGATGCAAGTGAAAATAACAGTAACACTCTTCTTTCAAAAATCTAATTCACACCTACGGTTCAAATAACCTATTTTCTGACATATGATTCCTCTTATAAAACACTGTTGCAACAGATTCCTTGTCATTTAGTCTTTCTTCCACAAAACAGTTTTTACACTTTCTTCCTCCTACAGTGCCATATCAGTATAAATTAGCTGGATGATATTCAGTAAATTATATCTCACAGTGACATTTCTATGTAAGGAAATGGAAACCTAGTGGGAAAATGTATATGGCATATTTATATGAAAATGGTTTGCCAAAATCTTTGAATATGGGTGATGCAGTGATTTAGAGTTCATACAAATCTGCATTTTTTCATTTTTTTATTTTCATTTTTTGTACAGGGACATGTTGGTATTTTCACTTAACTGAATTTATATTTCTTTGAAAAGTTATGAGCAGGTTTGCCTAATAAGTCTAGCTTTAGCTCTGAAATGTAGGAATGCTTAGTTATTTGTATTTAACATTTCATTAATTGAACTGAATACCACTGAATACCAATAATAAATTGGTTTTATAGAGGAAGATTGCAACTTCTGCTGCAGAAACCATTAAATGTAATTACTGTAATCTGAATTGTAGTTCAGGATATCATCCTTATCCATTGTTAGAAGATGAATATATAATCTATTATGTTTTTGAACACATAATACAACTCCAAGGTAGCAACTCATATTTCGAAATATTTTAACAGATTCTAACCTGAAATTTTTACTTCACTTGTGGAAGCACCCTGAGAACAGAGAAGATGGGAGGTATGTAGAAAGTAAAACACTACTTTGTGTTATATGCTGGCAGATTTCTGTATCAGTTCCTGATAAATATATCCGAGGAGTATAATTGAAAATTGCCAGAGAGAGTGAAGGTAAAAAGCAAGAACAGTCTTTGTACTCTGTGTTTTATCTGCAAAAAGACAATTAAATTTTTAGCCAAGACCTAAAAATGAAACTTTGTACCACTGTGAATAAGACTGTCTGCTGAATTGCCCCTTGCTGCACATGGACTGGCAAGCCAGCTACAGGCACATTTTGTATTAGAAAAGCTTTTTCACCCTTTGGGAACAGGAAAGATGTAATTGTATTTTCATTACAACATTGCAGGTTTTATGTTCTCTGAAGCCTAGTAGTAAACATTTTGTGCAATTGGTACTGAAAGAACTGACTGAATTGTTACTCCTTTCTAGATTGTTTTGTGTTTTGTTTTTTTTCTTCAAAAAAATGCTAAAACAAATTCGACATTCAAGCATATTAAATAAGCTAGTAATTTGCAGTGATAGTTATACAGTACTTACTGATACCTAGCTCTGTGATATCTAAAGTAATACAATTCCTGAGAAAACTGAGAATGCTAAATATTTTTGTCACATCACCTAAGCTATTCAGAAAGAACTTTCAAGCATGTAGATTGATTTATTAACAGTTTTTATGAGCTCTGTCACAGGATGATCATAATAAATCATTAGTAATATATTTTTTGCTTGCAAACAAGTAGTGAGGACTCTGGGGAACTGTTACAGAAGTGAAGGTGCTATACTGTATTTCAGTTCATCTCCTTATCTGTTTGTGGCTTTAATCTTTACCGTTTTGATTGTTTTGCCGTTCAACAGATTTAAACTTGAGAACTTGAATTAGGGTCTTCTCTATGAAAAGTTTTCAGTAAGTTATGATTGGCTGATTTAGACCTGGTTGGTTTGCCAGGTTGCCAGGAAAACAAATACAAGAAGAAAAGATCACCAAAGAATGTGCACTAGCTAAAAAACAAACAAACAAATAAACAAACAAAAAAATAGCCAGCCAACCAACCAAAAAAAAAAAAAAAAAGAAAACCACAAAACAAAACAAACAAACAAAAACAAACAAACAAAAAAACAACTAGCAATTCTTTCAAAGCTCCTTCTTTTGACAGGTAGAAAACACCTCTGAAATGGAAGAGTGCATTAAACTGGTATTTTTTAAGTATGTCCTGTCGCTAGGAGTAGGTAAGGCAACAGAGTCTTATGGCAGCATTTGGCTGTTATCCATCCTGATCTTACTCAGATAGTTGGCTGGTGAAGGTAGAAAATCATACATGGAGACAGATTTAGATTTGTTGTTGTTGTTTTGTGTTTCCAGTTCTATACTGTCCCTATACCTACCATGTCTGTCCTACCTATCATATAATGGAACTAACCTAATCTTGCATGGTTTTGAAGAGAGGAAAGGAAAGGAAAAGAAGGAAAGAGGAGAGGAGAGGAGAGGAGAGGAGAGGAGAGGAGAGGAGAGGAGAGGGTCATTCCTCAAGGGATTTACACTCCAAATGAATGAAAATAGCAAACAAATGGAAGGGTAGAAAATTAAGAACAGGAGGTAAAGTAAATAAAAAGAAAAAAGAGCCAAAATTGCAGCTGCTGAAAATTAGTGTAGTTCTATTGAAGCTAGTGCAATTACACCAACTGAGCAACTGGTTCATTATTTTTATTTGTTTTACCCTTTGTTCTTTTCCTTTGTTGGGGCTTTGAATTAACTGAGCTGAATTAACAGCAGCTGAAGCATCATTCTAATGCACATCCTGTTATGTAGAAAAATCTGGTATCTGTGACGAGATGAATGGAGCAGAGCAGGTAGCTTTTGAGTATGCCTTTGAAAGAAAAGAGTGAGTATCTACCTAGCCCATAGCGTGCTCTATTTTTTGTTTGTTTGTTGTTACAAGGTATCACAGACATCCCAGGCTGCTGGTGGTACATGCCACCTGCATGCATGCTGCTGGTTCTGGGGAGCCCTGCCTGGCACTGCTAATGTGCAGTGCCCACCCATGCCGCTGTCTCCCCAGGTGCAGGAGATGTAATCAGCTGTCTGCACATGTGAAGATGTGGCATCATGTGTGTCTTTGTGTCAATGTTGAGAAAATTTCACCAGCTGTAGAGAAGTGAACCAAGGCACCATCCCAACCCAAAGGAGTGTGATCTACAAAAATATTCAGGCACCTGTGAAGTTTTTTTCTAAACACTGAAGGCAACAGTATAGGAATTTACTGTAAAACTTAAAAAAAAAAAATGCTTTTCAGCCTGATTGTGACAATAGTTGGGTGGTGTGTTTTTTGTTGTTGTTTGCTTTTCATAAAGAACATTTCAATTTTAACTTAGAAAGCAAAATCTCTCCTTTTCATTAGTCTTATTAATAACTGATGATTATTTTGAAACTAGTTTCCAGTACAAGACATTTCTTATCTAGTTTTCATTCCTATGGTTGCTATACAGTTCCTGAATCAGAGACTTATCTATTGTTCATTCAGTGCTTTTATACATATATAGGCTTGTACATCATTACTTGGAAATACATTAAAAGAACATTAATCTACAAGGTTCTCTGATGTTAGGAGTACTAATAGTAAGTGGATTTGCAGTTCTAATTCATCTGCCTTTTGCATTAAGGTACAGTTTTTAAATACATGTTCACACATACTCTAGGCAGTTTCCTACTACTTCTTGCTTTTCATTATTCATCACAGAGCTCTTTTCACATCTTTAAGGCTTGAATTAAGTGTGGAATTACACATTTAGTTTTGGTCTCTTTTAGAACATTTGTCCATGTACCAGCTACGTACCTGGAGAATATTAAGACATTTATCTTCTTTTTGACGTATGGAGCTACTATTTCCAGTTTACAGAGAACTGAAAGAGAAGTTGTTTTAAATGGTATCAAGGCAGATTCAAACTGGTAAAAAGAGCTGAGGGTATCGTAAATCCAGGACTGATATTCATTCCTGGTGGTAAAACATCTTCTATTTGAAGGTGTCTACTTTTTAATGGGGAAAAAAAAAAAAAAAAAAAACTCCATAGGAATAAAATACCAATATGTTCACACATAACAATCTTACTAGGTATTACTATTAAGCATTTAGCTATGAAGCATTTTTACATGATGGTAGCCATTTCTTTTGGTCTATATGGGTGTGGCTGTTTCTGGGGTTGGTCTTGAGGTGGAGGAGCTTGTAGCCCTCATGCTAGAAATTATGAACTTCCTGAGCGAGGTCACAGCCCTGTGAGCTCAGAGCTTATTTCAAGTCTACATGAAATTTCATAGTACAGGAGAAATCACTTTTGTGACCTGTTGGTTTTCTCCATGATGAATATTAAAAGGATGGAAGTGTTGAACTTGAAATAACTTTATATGACAAAAAGTACAAGGCAGCCCAGGTATAAAGCTGTATTTTAACTACTAAAATAGGAAAATATTACCAACAAATATGTCTTTAACCGTGTGTGCTGTAAGAGCCTTTACTTGAGATGTATAATTTAAGTTGCATTTCACCATCAGCACCCAAAAAAAAAAAAAAGATAACAAGATGCTTCTAAGGTGATTAGGGGACTGCAGGACTTGTCATATGTGGACAGGCTGAGAGGATTGGGTCTGTTTTGCCTGGAAAAAAGAAGACTGAGGGGAGACCTCATCAGCGTATATAAATATCTGAAGGGAAGGTGTCAAGACAATGAAATCAGTCTCTTCTCAGTTGTGCCCAGTGACAGGACAAGAGGCAATGGGCACAAACTGAAGCATAGGAAATTCTGTCTGAATATAAGAAGGCATTTCTTTACTGTGAGGGTGACAGAGCACAGGAACTGATTACCCAGGGAGGTTGTGGAATCTCCTTCTCTGGAGATATTCAAAACCCACCTGGATGCCATTCTGAGCAACGTGCTCTAGGTGATCCTGCTTGGTAGGGAGGTTGGACTAGATAATCTTTAGAGGTCCCTTCCAATCTCAGACATCCTGTGATTCTGTAGCAGCAAACAGATATTTGTATTAAACATCAAATATTTTAATTTGAAGAAGGAAACTGGATTTGCTCTTATAATAATGAATGTTATTTTGTGAAATACCTACTCATGTGGAAATACAAATTGTAAATGCCCCTCTTTATTAGTTCTCTTAAAGATTTTCTATTCCTAATGGTCTTCTTGTGTTATTCAACCTACCATGTTTCCATGAAGAGATTACTTTTGAAAATCATATCACTCGTGGAAGATTCATTTTTTTCATTATTCATTCTGAAATCACTGGTAATAGAGGTAGAATTATTATGAGGTAATTTATGTCCTCTGTGAAAAAAACATAGAGGTTTTTAATATTTTTCATTCTCCTGTAATGTGAATCTCCTGCATAGAAAACTTGCAACTTGATTACATGTGATAATTTAGTTTTTATATAACAACAAATAAATAATAGGTATCATACATGATGATTATCAAAATAGCCTAACAGAGGTTAAGAAAAACACAAAGTGCCTTAATTAATGAAATATGTAAACAAAACACTGTTTTATGTTAAACATATGGATCCCGTTCACATTAGTTTACCATATTGTTGAAAACTTTAATTATATCTGATATATGCTAATGAGGAAGAAAGTCTTACTCTAGCTGTAAAGCAGGTGTAAACCCTGTTTTTTTACATGTGGTGTAAAATTAGGAGAGGGATCCTGTCACAAGGGTGCAGTGGACAAAATCCAAGGTCTTGATGAAGAAGGGTGTGAAACAGAGAAAGAAGTCAAGGTAAAGGTCCTGTCTATGAAGCTACTGGTGATTTTTCATGAAGGACCGGTGACTACAATCAATGACAGTCTCCTGCTCCTGTAGAAAACTATCTTAGCAATATGCTGTGACAAAATACCCAGTGGGAAAATGTTTCTGGAGAGCCAGCTGTCAGCTACAATAGTGATCCATTTTCATCTGATGTGGAGATCTGCAACTCTTATTTCTTGCAGCCAAACAGTGAACTTCCCTAATTGCTAACATGCTTCAGTAGCTGTCTGGAGCTTGCCAAGAATGAAACCATACCTGTGATTTAAAAGAGATAAAGTGTAAGCGAGCAAATGTATGAAGTAAAGCTTTAGGAATTCTAGTGAAACCAGGTGAAAACTAAGAAAAGATGAAATAAGAACTGATGTGATGTTGTGCCTAAACCTCAAACAGAACCTGAAAATTTATTTGTTCTCTCTTTCTCTCACACACACAAAAGGCCATGCAAAAGAACTGTCTGTGGTTCCCCTTTTATTATTTCTGTTATTTTCTAATCAAAATTACAAGTAGCTGGCAGTCTGCCTGACTCAACCTGGGATATAGGAGAGTCAAACTTCAGTTCTTTGTGCAGAGTTATTTTAAAATCCCAGGGGGCTCTGAGTAAGCAATATGCAGCAAATCTGATGAACAGGATTTACTGAGCAGCTGCAGAAAACACAGTGCAACACAGGGCCAGTGAGACTGGTCTCTAAAGCATGCACAAAATGCAGACGTTCTTCTATCCTTGTATCAGCTGTGTGGTGTCTGGAGTGTCAGTCGGACTGGGATCAAATACTGCCTGTTCCTTTGTGTCAACAGTGAAAAGTGTTCTGTATGACTCAAGAAATTTAGGATTTTCCTCATTCCCTGATTTGGTACAGGTTGGATCATGTTCTGAAACTTGCGGTTCTCTTTCATAGCTCTAGCAAAATATATTTTTCCCATTCAATATGATGGTGACTATTCTTGCTGTCTCATAACTGTAGAGTCTTTTGTTGAATGCCAATAAATTCTTAGCTTTGATGTTATCTTGCTGCCAATAAAGGCTAGTTTTATACTACACTGAGAGTTGTTTACCTTTTTCTGTAATGCTGCATAATTATGTTAGGCTAATAAATTTTTCTCTCCCAAAAAACTTGATTTTTAAATTTTGATTTGATTTTAAAAAAATTTAAATTTTATTGTTGTTGCTACAGTGTTATTTTATTTTATTTTATTTTTTTACGACTTGTCAGAAAATTGCCATAAAAAAAAGTGGAAATGCGTAGGGGAATTAGTTCATACAGTGAACCACATTTATTTATTTATTTATTTATTTAATGTATCAATATCAAAGCATGTGAATAAGGAACAAATTGGATTTATTGGTATGTGTTGATATTTGAATCCTTAATTCCACTTTGCATCTTTCCCTGTCTCCGCCAGGGGCTCATGCTGCCCCAGTAATTTGATTTGTGAACCGTGTAACTTCCTTGGGCAGGGATTAGAAGAACAATGGTACATTGGCTTTAATTACCTTCCTCTAGCTTACAGGAAACAATTTAATTAAACTTTTTTCCTGTTTCAGCTCTGAGCTGATCAGTATAGAAGGATCATTGCTTGTCCCCTTCCTCACCTTTGATCTCAACCTAGTGAAATGTAGCTGTCTCCAAAGAAACATAGAAGTTGTGTAGGAAAGGGAAAAGTCATCTTTACAAAACATAAAGTTAAAATTATTGAAATTATCTTCTTCTTAAAAGTGGAAGTATTATTTTATGGTTTAACTGTACTTTAAGAATTAGACCTCCCAGAATTGTCCTTGGTGATATTAAACTTGAGCATTATTTTTATAATTAAGTGGCAAAACACCCTTTGAATATATTTTATTAACTGATTTACTTTGAGCTCTGATATTTATAAGCTATCAACCTACCTTCCAATAAGGCCAATGCAAATGATGAGTGTATATTTTAATTTTAAAGTGTAAAAATAAGATATACATATATTTTTTAATTTAATAATTAAGAAGAATTATATGGCTTTCTCCAACAGATTCAGTTACATAGCCATATTCTTGGAAATAAAGGAGAGTAGAGCACAGTACCTAGTATCTTTCTGTATTGTGCTCTAAATTCCCATAAATCTGCTATACGGTTACCAAAGTGAGAAACACGGGCAACTTTCACATTTGTTAAAATGCTCATTATCATGTTTACCACATTAAATGAAATACTGGAGAATGAGTTGCATCTTGAAGGAAACAGTGACATGAATTGTAGTTGTTTCCATGGTGTAAAGATAGTTGTATATTGAACATACAGCATGCCTCCTAACAAAGGTTTCTACTACTGTAACTGGTGGCATGAAGCAACAAAAGGTTTGGGTAATTTCAGAGTTGTATGTTTTGTATGAATGACATTTGGAAACAGCACGTGCTCAAAAAAAAAATCTACAAGGTAAAGTTTGGCTTGTGGCTTCTGCCTTTCTGTTTGATGTAAATGTATTTATCCAATGGATTAATTATTTATGGTCTGGCCTTTCTATAAAACTACTGTTGCATTTCTATTTACTGGTTTTAAAGCACTGTCTATGTGGGTGGGCAAAATGATTTTGCAGCATTTACCCCCCATGCCAGCTGGCCACCTCAGTGTCTCCCTGTGTGTGTTCAACTTTGTTCAGTTGCCACATGACATGAAGCAGGGCTGTGACCCCTGTGATACTCCTGCTTGTAAATGTAAGCTCGGCTATAAAAATTGCCATGATTCCGTCAACAGAAGGTTCCTCAATGATGTTGTCTGAACTCTTCTGTTTGCCATGTGTAGTAGAAATAAAATTTTTCACTTCTAGAAAGGGAAAATATATTTGGAATAGTACTGAAAGTTGCTGTGGTTAGAACTTAATGTAAAGATTCTTAAAACACATTTTGCTCACAGTCTGTCAAAAGAGATCACAGAAACTGCGAGGCCATGTCCTTTTCAAAAAGTTCTTTTTCCAAAACCCAAGACTCCTTTCAGGTTTCAAGTGCTTCAGTTAAAGGTATGTGTAAATGCAGTCTGTTGGGGTTTTCTCTTACTTAGTGTGATATTCTGCATTAAACTGCTACTGAAATTCTGCCAACCGGGGAGGATGAACACTACGGTGTGTCTAAGCATGTCATAATAAGGAGCACTAGATCAGTGTTTTAAATAGTGGCTTTTACTGGCATTATCTTGCTCTCTGTCTGAATGTTTGGAGGTCTCCATTATGAATTATGTATCTCCTTCAGCAGCTGTATCAGAATATAGCAGACACAAGAACTGGAGGACAAAATGAAACTGTCTTTCTCAGGAACTATCACTGTGTGCTTGACTTGTCTGGATACTCCTTACTAAGCATTTAGTATGGGGCGCTATCAGGGGCTAGCTGAACTTCTCATACAACCCTGAACATGTATATTTTATGGACAGTAATGTTATATTGACTAGTGGAAGTACAACATTTTGTGACCAGATGTCAATAAAAACCATACAGAGAGTGAGATGAATAACACGTTGGAAGGCGTTCACATGTATTGATATGCTTTAGATATACTATCAGAACCAGAAAACATTGGTATGTTATGTATGTTATGGTGTGTAACACCCATGAATAGACTTTCAGAAATCTACTTTTGTTCTGCAAGGGAACATTAACTCAGTGCTAACAACCCACCAGAGCCCTCATGATGGTTCCTAGTAATAGGGAAAGTGAGGACCTTAGCACTGCTACCCCTGCTCCCCCCCAACTCAGCCTCCCTGTCCAGAAGCATTACTGGGAGACCATAAGAAAGCAGAGATGGGAGGACCCAGAGCTCCCTCTGGGGTAAAATTAAAACAAGGAAAAAACATCAGTCAGCAAAATAACCCCATGCTTCTCTGCTGGCAGTTGTGCAGGATGCTACATTTAAGTGGGCTTCATGATATGCTCCTGAAGCCAAAACTGAGCTCACCTAGTGTGCTTTTGAAAATTTGACACTTTTAATGTAGCTACAGGCTGTAAGAATTGGTACACAAAAACATTTCTTTCTTAATGGTTGTTTTGGCTGGGTTGTTTTTTTGGATGGCGTGGCAGAAGGTCTAAGGTGTCCTCCTGTAGATGTAGGCCTTGACTGCAGCTGCTCCTGGGGAGATCACTGCACACCAGGACCTGGCCTCTCATTTGTGCAGTGGAATTATGAGATGGATGGTTTGCAAACACTGATGTTCTTTACAAACTTCTTGCTTATCTCAGATAGTTTCTGAATAAACTATACATTCATGGGTCTGACCAGTTACTCCAGCCCTGAACTATTTCTGACTATTTTATTCCAAGTAAAGTAGACAGCAGGCAAATACACACTCAAAAAATAAATAAAATAAAATAAAAATTGAAAAATGTACAAATAGGATCTCACTTTTGAAGTGAGATGAAGAGTGACACTGGAAAGGAGTCAGAAAAGATATGTTGTTCAGGAAAGAAAAAGATCCTGCAATATTTTAAGAGTAACCTCAGAGTTTCCTGAACAACTAGATAATGGGATATATTAAGAAGGATTTTAGATCATTTTGGATGGGTATTTGATTCTCTGGCTTCCCTATAATACACAGAAGTCATCTTTCTGTTATCTTCATAAACACAAAAAATCTCTCTGGTGGTAGTCATCTATTTCCATTTATTTTGCAGAACTGAATCAAGGGATTGAATTTACTTTAAAAAATGTACTAATTACTGATTGGTGCACTAACTGAAGAAAATAGATTTTCTTACACTTATCCTCTCTTATATGCAAGTCACACAATATTTATACACAAAATAACTGATCCTTCTTATTAAGTGTATCTTCTGCTTATGCTACTACAGAATTTTGTTTCTTCTACTTATTTAACAGAAATGTATTTTCTTTTTTTTTTTTTTTTTCTTTTTTCCCCTAGAATCAGTGGAAAAGCTTTCCTTTAATATTGGTTTCTAAGAAATAAGGAATGCACAGTGTACTTCATAACAGCTACTTGTTCTTTTTATGGTTGTAAACAATGCTGCAAATCATAGGTGTCATAGATGGTGAAAGAATATTTCACAGGAAGCCTTGATATTAGGGAGCCACTGTAGCACCTCTTTAGAAATCTGAATCTGCTTGTTACTTTATAAACGTGTAAGAGAATTATCTGGCATGTGTACAGATTTATTTGCACAGTTATGTACAAATTCTACAATAAAATGCAAAAATGTGTATAATAATTTGAAAGAAACAAAATTTCTGACCTGAGGGGGATCTTTCCTGTTTCCTTTGTGCTGAAGCAATGGAACAAGTCCTTCTCTAAAGTTATACTCAGTGTCTTAGGTTTTGAAGGCTACTCAGCTGGAAAATATTCTGCCATTTTTTTCCTCCCTTTCTTGTTCTTGCTTGTTTCAAACTGTGTTTTCCACTTCCCATTTCAGGGAAGTGGACCTCCCCTGACTAGAAAAGGTGACTCCTCATTCCAGCTTTGTATCCCCCACTTCTCCCTGTGCTACTGTTCCTAGCTCACCTTGTGTCACAGTGCAGACTGCCGTACGTTTGACCCACAGGTAAGTTGGTTTATGTCAGTTCAGTGTCAGATTTGGGCAATCAGCAGGTGACATTACAGCGGTGTTTGTGGATTGATGATGACTAGCTAATGCTGTAGTAACATGTTTCTCAGCTGTTGATTCTTTCAGACTGTCTACCGAGTTTAGGTTCAGTTCTCAGACAACTGCAGTGATTCTAAACATGAGGCTGATGATTACTGTGATAAGACTGATACGGATACCTTCTGGGTGACAGACTGTCTCATGGGGCTGCCATTCATGTCTTTAAACTTCTGTTTGACATTAGACATGGAATAGTGGGTGAATGTAATGCATCAGATAAAAAAGCATGGTTGTTTTTTTTTGTTTTGTTTTGTTTTTTTTTTTTTACAATTATTTTAATTAAGTTTCAAACAAATATCACTGAGTTAAATGCGGCCCTGTCATAAGAGATGTAAATCCAATTAATCCAGTGTTAGCAAACCTGAAAATGTATTTTTAAGTAACTAGAATTAGATTATGTTTCACTGAAATGCTACCATTTACTTCCAGAGCTGAACCTCTATTCAGCTTCAGTGGGTACAGTCCCCTCTGTGACTTTTAAATGCTGCTTCACATTAGGAGGTTCACGCTATACTTTTTTGAAGCCATAACCCCTTTCACTGCTTGGAGTCTGGCTGTATTCTTTCCCTCAGATTTTGACATGAATTAATCACTATTATCTCACTATGAAGAAATATAAATAGAGAAAATAGATGCATTTAACTGCATTGTTTCCTGATGTTGCTACAGAGCTGTTATTCCATTTTTGATTTCTGCTACACAAAGATGTGACTGACTGATTGGACTGCTGAGGAAACAAAAATCTACTAATTGAACAGGGATTTCAGGGAAGCCTCTACTTGTATTTCTTGACATAAACTGTTCTGCAGTGTTTAGTTTTACAGCTTTCTGCTGCTGAGTGATGATCAATCTTTTGTGACTGGTGAAGTGAGTCTTTTGTATATGAGGTTTGAAAACACCTTTGAAATCTTTTGAGACAAAGAAAGCAGCAAGTAAGTATGAATATACTTAGGTATTCAAAAAGAAATGTATCAGGAAGCTGAGTTTACCAATTCCATGTTTTCACAAGAATAAAATGGCAAAATTTGAAACTATTTAAGATGACTATAGGAAAAATGATAACAAAAAGAAAAAGGATCTTTACTGTCTTCTTAGATTATAAATACAGCACTTGGTGTTGGGCTGAAGGATGTATGTTCTTAAAGAGATTAAGGAAATATATGTCCCACCGGAGACTGCAGAGAATCAGACATTTCATTCTGGACCTCACAAGTTTTGTAAAATTACAGATTTAGTAAACAAACCATTTTACGTCTCTGTAAGGAACTTAGAGAGGATTTTGAAAGTCAAACACTGAGGACCCTTGCTTTGACTGTGGTGGTAAAAGTAACATCTGCCTCAGACACTTTAACAACAGACTGTTCAAATCACTCTTTTCAGCTATGGTAGGAGACTTGACAGACATAAGCCATCCTACCCCAGTTTCTACACATATCTCACAGCTGAACTAAACCTTACATCAAAGCACTCATATCAAGGACATTTAGATTTAACTGTACCTTTATCTTTCATATGTTTAGTTCATTGCTTTAACTTTTGTGGTTTCCTAATTAAAGCAATAGCACAGAAATGAAAGAAAAACAATAGTTTTGTTAGTCATATCCCTGGGATGCCACAAAATCATTTTGTTATCCAGATCTTGGAAAAAGGCCCTCACTGAAACTTCTACCACACTGTTACATGTTTACCAGTGCAGACTCAGGCTGCTACCCACAAGCAAATAAGTTATGCCAGTGATGCCAATCCTTGTGCTGACTCTTCTTGAGGAGAGTCTCTATATCACAAAGTGCATTTAGCCCCAATACTGGGAGTAGATCTGAGATTGTAGGGCAATGTTTCTTTCCTTTAAAAAGACTTTTTTGCATGTCCATGATAATATTAGCCTGGGGTACATGCAAATACAGAGAAACAGAAAAGGAGCTGAGGGTCTTCAATGCTGCTTCCATCAGTGGGACTCCTTCCTCTTCCATTGCCTTCTTTCTTTGTCTCCTTTTGGGCCTGCAGCTCTGCCCAATGTTGACGTGCCACTGAAGTCCTGTTAATTCTTTCAAGTTCACTGACATCCACAATGCTAGGCATTTCTTTAATGATTGTATGATTCTTCTGTTTCATAAAACATTATGGGAACACTAGCTTCATTTTGTGCTTTCAGTTTAAAATTTCGTATAGATGCTTGGTGTCGCGTTAAGGGATATAGCCAATTAACTGTTATGGGCCCAGTCAGATTCAGGGTACTGAACTATCAGAATCACAGATTCACCAATAACACATTAACTGTTAGGGGTCTGCTTGGATTCAGAACACTGAACTACCACGGTCACGGATTCACCGATAACATATAAGCACCCTTACTCTAGTCACATTTAATGAGAGCTATCATGACTAGGAACAATGCAATAAAGTGCAATTTATTACAGCAACAGGTACACAGGTTCTTTGGATTGCCAGCAATAGTGACTGTCTGCAAAAGCAAGCTAGTATGCATGAAATACACAGGTGACACAAGTGCGCAGCCTGGAAATTAACACATTAAAAGGATCAAAGACTCTAGAGAGATTTATAACCAAGTGTTCAAATCTCACCCAAAGGCGTCCAAATTGAGGTGGGGGGAAGGGCAGTGGGGGAAGAGAGGCTCAGCCCGTCGACTGGTCCCAGGAGTCAGGAGGTCCTCAGGATGTGGTATTCCCTCGGGATGGTATCTCCCCTCACAGTGGTATCTTCCCTAACATCCCCTCTCTCTTAGGCCAATTTATATTATTTTCTATCTTTTAGGTGGAGCTTGAGTGACTCTAGTCAAGCATATCTTAGTTATGGTTGGTAAAAAGTTCTCCTGTCTCTGTTTAAAGTAATAGGCTTCGAGAAATTCATATCGCATGCTCAGTGAGTGATGGTCGCACCTTGGAGCCGGGTACCTTTTGGGATGGAGGTGTGTTTCGGTATTATAATGATATTATAATGAGCAAAAGTACACTAGGGTACAGAATTTGTCAAAACATGACAGGTCCTTGGCTCAGAGTAGCAAAAAGTGCAGCTTATCGGTCTCGGTGTGCACAAGAACAATTAAGTCCCCACCTAGTCCAGAGCCTAGCCTAGTTTTATTTTCCTAGTTACTTCAGGCAATTGCAGCACACTTGGTTAAACGTTCTGAGTTCACGGTTGCAAGAATTTTGTGAAAACTGCTCTGTGAGATTTATTTCCCTGAGGAAAGTTAAAAGGCAAGTCTTGGATAACGCACTCAGAAAACAAAACCAAACAAGGAAAAAGATAGAAACCGCTTGAGGAGCATTGAAAACTTTGTTTTAGTACAGAGAGATAATAAACAATAGCTTTCAGGGGCTTATCATGACGTATCGTCTGCATTTCAACACATGGTCTTTGTAAAGCAAAAAAAAAAAAAAAAAAAAAAGTTTTTATTAAAACATAAATGACAAAGAAAAATGCATTTCCCCAAACTATCTCTTCTGGTCAGAATGTATTTTGTCTAGCAGGTGTAGCACATTTACTACACACAAAAGGTGAAAGGTTTGCTATTGTGATTGTGGATTCTCAAATAATCTCATAAGAACACTCAGTCACTCTTCTGTGAAGTTTGTAAGTTTTCCTAGCTACCTGTTTCCCAATAGCTTCCCACATTTTTTACTATTACTTTCTTTAGTATTACAGTGCCTCATGATGCTTTCTTAGGTGGAAAACATCTACTCCACCATAAAAAGCTGAAGCATAGAATTTGTTTAATGACCATACAATCCCTTGAAGTTTCAACTGTTGTAGTATGTGCTTGCAAAATTTTTAAACCCTTTTTTTTTTTTTTTTTTTTGATGCAGAGATACATATGTATATGTCATGTGTCCATTTTGATTCATTAGGGAGACTGGCAAAGAATCTGAAAAGGTCTCTAATCTTTGATGTAGTTGATGAAATATTTATCTCAGTGCCCAAAGTTTTTAGGGATATTGTTTCCAAGTTCTAGGGCATATATTTAGCTAAACATCCAGTATTTGGTCCAAGAAAATGAATAATTATGGTCCTAAAGTAGTGTATAAAATCAACCATAGGAGATCATTTAAATTGGGATCACAAAAAAACCTTCACAGCCCTCAAGAGATTGCCTACAGATGTGATTGTGTGAAATGCCTATGAGGGTGGTACATTTTCAATTCTGGAATGTTATTAATTCCATTCCTTCACTGTGGTGAATCCTTACATCCTTTCCTGATATTTAACTTCAACTTGTCTTTTAAAAACCTCTGTAGCATATACATTCATCCCTCCGAAGAACTTAAACTGGGAAATACCGTGTTTTATAAGCCAGCAAACTGTAAGAGAAGAACTGTAAGTGCCTCCACCCAGGAGGCAGAAATGTGATTCGGTATTGTATTGCTGTCCTCTATCTGAGGAGCTCCTATGCTAACTCTTGTCCCTTTGCTCTGGGATGTTTTCTGTTCATGGAACAGCTTTGTGGCTCCCTTCTTTATTGACTCAGTAGCTGCCACTGCAACAGCTGTACTTTCTGTTTCCTTTTCCTCTTCCTCTTCCCATCTCTTAGTCTACATCAGATGTACATGCAGCTGCAGTAGTTTATTTCCATTCCTCTGCATCCTTTCAACAGATGTAATTCATGTCATTTGGATTCAGTCCCCTCCCATTTTTTTGGATTGCCATTCCTTGCAGCCATCAGTTCATAGTATATTGGAACTAGTCCCCTCACTTTCTCATCAGGCTCATATCCAGCCCTTGTAATGAAAGGCAGGTGATCTGCATGCCAATATTTTACTTCATGCAGGCTCTCTAGCTCCTTCAAACTCAAAACTTTCACTATTGCAAGCCATCATTTTTCAACTCTGCCTATGAACTAATAAACCTATGGAGGACTTTATGTCAAAAAAAAAATAATGAAAACTTCTTTGAAAAAACAAAGTATTAGCTTTTTTAGCCTCAAAATCATTGACAGAGATTAATATTTTTTTTCCAGAACATAGTTACTGTAGCTAGTTGTCAAATTGTGAAATATTACCCTGTGAGAAACTAGACATTATTGAAAAGCCTACAGTTGAATAGCCACAGAATCAGTTATTCCATACTTGTATGAATCCTTCCTGTCTCCTGTTGCCTTCTTTTTTATTTCAACCTACTAACTCTTCTGCTATTTACACTCACTGTATCTCCTGAATGTGTCAGAAATCTCTTTCTGACACAGAAATCCTTATCCTTTGTATAACCCTTTCATCAAACTGATGTTACATTTACTGCATTCATTTGTAAGTACTTCCATAATTTCTGCATATATGTAAGAAAACAGACATTAAAGCTGTACATATGAAAAAAAAGCTTCTGAGATACTGGTAAAAATGTTCAAAAATGTGTGCTTACCTCACTCTCTGGGTAAAATGGATGGACTGCTGGCACTGATGAGCATGCATGACTCTCATTCCCTTAAAAATACTTTTCCTTTTACTGATATCATCAGTTAGACTCATCAGTCAGCTCTCAGATCAAGGGGGAGTGCAATGCAGTTTGCTCTTTCCTGTGATATATTAGAATTACTGACTTGAGAAAACTAGGAATTATATCAAATACATCCCATGTTACAGCTGGTGCAAAACAACAACAACAACAAAAATTTAGTGACTTCAGAAGGTTTGACCGTGATCTGACAAGACCTTGATGGTCTTCTTCTACTGTATTGTCAATAACAGAGCTCAGAGCAAGTCAGTTTTGTTGGTAGTATTTCAAGAGAGGCCCTTTAAGGACAGCTTTCTGGGCTGATTCAGAGGCCTTTTTTCTTGCTTTACCACTGCTTACAATGGTGCTAACTAAAATGAAGAAAGAAGAACCCACAGTAGGGTTTTGTTCTGGCCATCCACATGGTGGTTTCACTTGATACCATAGTTCCTCACATTTGTTCTCATCACTGGGGGGTTAGGACCAAATGACCCATGTGGTAGAGACATTCAGCCTGGCAAAGAGTATGGAGCTGTTGCAGAAAATGCTGATGTGCTGCATCCCATATTCTTAATTAATTCTTATTTTCATGGTTTCACTTTTTTTTTTTTTTTTTTTTATTATTATTTTTCTGGAACTGGAGAGGAGTATCTAATGATCTTGGGACAGTATTTTCTTTATGCAAATTTCCTCCTATACAGAATATTAATTTTTGCCACTGGCATTGACAAACAAGAGTTAAAGTTTCATTTTAAATATAAATCTCTGATAGAACCTGCATATTATCTGCTGTGTTTATAAGACAATGGTACTGATTCTTAATGACATTTAACTTGAAAAGTTAAAAAACAAACAAACAAAAAAACACTCAAAGTGGTGTCTGCATAGGAACAACTGTGTAGGAACAGTTTGCTTTGTTCACAAGAGGCTGTAGTAACAGGCATTTTGGTGCAAGGTTTTTTTGCCTTATTGTTCTCAGCTTAAAACTACTATTTGTTAATTGCCTTAAAAGAAAATTATTTGTTGCCATAACCCAAATGAATCCCCTAAAAACAGTAGCTACCAGCTGATAGTGGGTTTTAAAATTCTTATAAATTGAGATTTCCAATTATTTTGGCAAAAACCCAAGAGAGTCTTATTTTTGTTATATGCTATGCTGTTTGCGGGAATTTATATGGATGCTTTCTATCTCCAATAAAAAGTTACATTTATGCTGCAGGTGTACAGTGCACACAACCAATTAAATAAAAATCAAAGCATCACAGTTTCAGCTATTGTCTATTTTTCATAGCTTAAAACACTGGCAGGCAGAATATTCTAAAGCAACACTAGGCAAGATATCCCATTGAATTTCATACAAAGAAGTGACTGTTTTAGAGTGAGAAGCACAGAGTATGCTTTTTCCCATTACCAGCCTCCCACCTCCTCTCCCTCTTGCCCCAAGGAGGGGGACGTTGCATAGCCACACATGTGAGGGGGCGATAGCAGTCACAGCACCATGTAGAAATCCCCCTACAAGAAGCTGATACAGACCCAATCAGACCCAGAGTTTCCTGAAAGGTTGGGTCTATGAGTCCAACTTGCCTTGGAAAGGTCTGGGCTCAATTTCTGTGGAAAATTACAGTTATCTAAATGCTTCCTTACTCCTGAGTTAAGATAGTGAAAAAGGACTCTGCACTTTCAATATGCTGTCTTGAGGGGAAGGGTGTTTAGCTTGTGAACTTACATTTTCTGTGCTTGTTTCACCACTCCTCCCTCTTCTCAGTTTCCATGCTGAATACCAAGACAGACACAGACATTAGCTCTCAAAGACATTTAAAAAAAAAAAATAAAATAAGACAGCATATATTATTTATAAAATGTTCAGTCAGAAATTGTACTTTAGCCAGAATTTTAAAAAGGAGGTTGACTGGGTACCTGGATTTAGTATTAGACTCAGTGCACAAAACTGGAATTAAAACAGCCTGCTAGTGTAAATGAAACTTATAACATTTACGTTACTGCCAGATAATTCATATTCCATGTTTGCTTTTCCCAAATTTTGTGTTTTCTTTAAGTTTCTATTTATTGCTTCATTAACATGATTCACTTCCAATGAAATAGTTCAGATCAGGAATTCCACAGAAAAAAACTTTTCAGGTATTTGCAGTTTTTTTTTTTTTTTTTTTTAATATATTTTATGCTGTTCAGCAGATCAAATGGGACAAAAGTGTGGCTGCTTTCTGTGAAGAAATGTTGCACAGGTGAGACTGATGAGTATCAGAAGAGGGAAGGCATGAGTTAGAAAAGAAGCTGCATTTTGGAAAAAACATTTCCATCACCCTTCAGCAGAGAATTAGCTGAGTGACCCCAGCACTAAGAAAGCATAGTCTGTGAGTCATAGGGAGCTGCAAGGGAATTTTACTGTTAAAAAGGTTCCCAAAGAAAAGCAGTAGGGAAGGTCCTTCCATCTCAGCAGGGTGGTGCCTGGGAACTGATAAGAGCAGCAAGGGAAAACCAGCCTGTGGAGTTGGGAGGAAAAGGGAAAGGAGAGGCAGAACTGGTGGCTTTCCCCTCCTTCAGCAAAGCATGTTGAGACTGTACTGGGACTGGAATAGGGAAAAGCAGAAATTCCTTCTCTTATGTTTATCAGTGTGGCTGGTAAGGAATCAGTCACTGTTCTGGATTGAGGTATGGCTACTGTCCCACCCAGTGTTCTGTGAGTCTGAATTTTGTCTTCAGGTGATGTTTTTTCATATTTCTCACAGCACCATGGAGGCCTGGTTTTAGATGACAGAAATGAAAGCATGGTTTTAAAGTCTGAAACTGGTAATTTTGTTGGAGCATCTGGCTGGTATCGGGTGCATAGTGCTCTCCTACTCAAACGACAAGCTTCCTTGGGCAAGCAGGAAGCTGAGGAGAATAGTGGTTGAATGCTAGCAGCACGAGGAAGGTAATGTATACTTCCAGTCTATAGCGTTTGTAATTCTTCCTTCAGCAAAAAGATAAGAGCATTTAGGGTGGTCCAGATTACAGGTTTTATAGCAAAGAGGGTTATCTGACGTAGGAAGTTGTTAATGAAGTAGTTGTCTTCCTTGCTAAAGAACATGAGGCATGTAATGTGGATTTGCAACTCTTTAAAGTTTTGAGATACATGGTAGAAAACAATTTGAATAGTCCACATTTGAAATATATTAAGGGAGTGTGTTCACCTGAAGCATTTCAGCATTATTACATATAATCTTTTAAACAATTTGATTTTGCTGAAAATGCAGGGACACAAAGAAAGCAATGACAAATAAGAGGTGTGACTGTATAAATTATGTTAGCCTTGATAACAAAAAAGAGATCATTTCTTTGTATATTTTTTGAAACAACTATTAACCCAGTCTGGCCAAAGTTAGGTGCATTTCAGTGAAACTCATGTTCTAATTCCTCTCTTTCTTTTAGCTTCTGTTGCATATCTACATATAAGTCCTTTGTTCACTGCAGCAAACTTTCCCCTTATTCATTAGTATGGGAAACTGATCATTATTCAGTCTGACAGGGACATGGAGCCAAATCTGACCTTAAACATTTGATATAGGTCTTTTTGTAAAATATATAATTTACCAACAGCCTTAGTGATTCCACAACAAATAGGTTAGTGTAGCAGAGGACTGGGACACAAGTTTGCTTAAACAAATCCAATGAAGTTATCATGAGAAACTGGAGGAAGTGGGTCACCAGTTTGCCGATAATATTTACGACAGTTCATAGATAAGAGAACTGGAAAGGAACTTTCTTCCATAGTTTATCACACAGTTAATGCAGAAAGATGAATTGCTGTAGAATAAACTCTGATGTCATACACTAGCTTTGTCACTCTGAACATCTGTGCAAGGGTGTATAAAATAAGGCAGAATTTGGGGCAAACACATGATGTTTAAGATCCTGAAGGAAAAAAGGCGGAGGAAGATAAATCTATGCAAGGCAGATATGCTGAAGGCAAAAGGGGACCTCTAACACCTAAAAAGACCGTAGTTCCACTGGCTCAAAGGCACAGAAACATTTAAGTAATTTACAGCCACTGATTTCATGGTCTGAAACAAAGACAAATACGGCCTGATGGATGTGGACTTTGCCATGCTGTTCTTTGCCATGGCACATAAGTAGCATGTGTATCTTCATCAGACAAATGTTAACTTTAAGGAGTTGTAGTTCTGGTGTGGATAGCAAAATGAGACTAACATTAACAATGGTGGCTTTCTCCTTCCTTTCACATTGTGAGATACATGTATATGCAGAAGCATCAGGTCATGTGCAGAAGTGAGCAGCATGCATGTCCCATTACACACTGAAAAACAGCTGGGAAATCTAGGAACAATTTTAATGAAATGACAATAGTGTCTAAGCTCCTAAAAACATTCCTGGCAACAAATCCTTGCTTCCCAAGTAGAAATGAGCCATGGAATGGAAAGTGAATGGCTCTAATTCCTTCTGAGCCATCCATGGAAAGATGACATAAACTGTGTACATATCTCATTTTTGGATAGCTAAGTAATGAGATGTGGGTACTGCTTAACTTCATTCTTCCAAGGACAATCTCAGAAGCTTTTAATTTAATGATAGCAATGGTTAATTAAGGGATAGAAAGGCTCTGCTAAGACAATCTCATTATGTTTTTGCATTTCAATGATGCTAATTTGATTAGATTTTAGTTAGAAATCTAACATGATCAGTGCTCTGTGGTGAGCGTAAAGGGTTTGAACTGTAAGCACAATTTTTTGGCTCCTCCAAATAATGGGCTATATAACACGCCCAGCTGGAGCACACTGAGGAGTTGGTGGATCTTCCCCTCGTGCTCATGAAATACACAAGGTTAAACAAATTGGCAGCAATATCTTTCTTGCATTGTTTGGAAAGTTTTTAATCTCCCACAGCCCTTACAGAGGAAGGCATCCAGCAGCAGAGCAGAATTCCTCCCTTCCCTCTACCCCCAAGAACTTCAGGTATTTTAGCCATCACTACACTGGGTAATCACCCTTAAGAAGGTGGTCCCATTGTTCCTATTAATAGACCTCTACCTGAGCCCCATACCCATTGCAGTTCCTGTGAAATTGGAGCTATCATTAGTAGTGAGGTCCTCTTCACTGGTTGTTTAGATTTTCAGCTGATTTTCAGATGATCCCCCTAATTTCTGCAAATTCCAGGCCTGTGGATACTAGGGGCAGCCTGTCCACAGGGAAGGAAACTGTTTCATTTGTAGGGAATAAATAGCAAAAAAAGTATGACATGAACCTTCCTGAGATTTCCTCTTCGTTAACCTCTGTCTGCAGTATTTTTCCATCAGTCCCCACATGGTTTTGATTTTAGATCTTCAAAATATATTTTTTGTTCCTTCCCTGGCCTCCTTAACAGGACTTTGTTTTGCAAAACAGAAAATATTTCCAGGTTTTATATCTTTGTCAGTAGTTTGAAGCAGGGAAAGTCCTCTCTCAAAAGTAAAATGCTTGTATGAAGAACATGTTTGTGCTTTACAGCAACTTTCTGCTTCTGGCCTAGAAAGTCTTCTGCTTTTGTCTGTTTTAATTGTTTTCTGCTCTGCTGTATGTCTTCATTTAAGCCTTCAGGCCATGTTGAAGGTGTGACTCATCAGCAATGGCTGTAAGTAACTCTTAACTTGGTGGGGATGTGGTGAGTGGTGCCACACACCTCTGGTGCAAGGAAGACCTGCTCTCAATGGGCAGTAAGCCTTCCTCGGGATGCTGGAAGCTCTGGAGAGCTGAGCAATGCCTGCCCAGTCTACCAGGAAATTTGCCTGACAGAGGAAAACTGGGTCATAAAACTGGTTTTATGTCTCTCGGCTGTCTCAGCCTTTGCGTGGTAGAGCAGGGAATGTAGTGGGAAACCAGAAATCACCTTGGGCTGCTCCCTACTAGCTATTCTTGGCTGTCAGAAATGTCCCTGAGGCTGCCCTTGGTCAGGCTGAGGCGTAAAGTAGTTCTTGAGTCATCAGGGGTTTAAGCAACAGCAAAGTTTGTGTAAAGTCTGCTATTTCCCCTCTTGTTCCACACCAAAAGTAGCTGTCGTGGACCAGAAATAACAGTGCCCCATCAGTTTTGAGTGTCTTGCTGTTAGATCTCCAAACAAGCAGTCTCTACGTCGGAGATCCTAAATTTATTGCTTTAGCATTCGTGCGCAACAATACATTTGGGGTAATTTTGTGGCTCCATTTCTGTGGTGAAGAAAGTCTGAAGTGAGCTATGGTAACCTGAAAACTGCCCACGAATGTGCTGTAGGGAGGAGAGGGAAAGGATTTTGTTTGGAAGAGAAAAAAAAAATGATGAAAGCAAACATGAGCCAAGACATAAAGTCTCATTTTGCTCCCATGTGCTAGTGCTTGAGCAGGCTATTGTTCTGGACTCAGAGATTGGTTCTTAATTATGTTGAGCAGTGAATGGTTTGAATTACAGCCACATATTTTGGTGAGCACAAGCCTGTTAAGAATTTTGGCTGGAGAACAGCTGCAGGGCTGCTCTGAGATCACAGAAGGTGGCTGTTGCTGGGGGTATTTTCAAGAATTAAGAGGCGTATGCGCTGCCACCTGAAGTCCCATGCTTGCATACTTTATCTATGTCTGCTCTTGTCTCTATCCTGCTATTTCAATCTAAAATAAAACATCTTGTATTTATTGTATCATCACATTTAGACACTACCATTTTGGAATCTCCTGTGGACATCATCAGATCCAGATGTTTCAAAATGTCATCATCCATACACTGAAATGATTACAAATGGAGATATATTTCTGTAGGCTGTTGCTATTCAATGAAGATTGCCAGTTTCCACTGGCTTGGAGGAGAGTTTTATTTTTAATGGGGTGGGGATGGCCCCAAGTTCAATACTGCAGATTTTTAAATTACACGTATTGTTGCATGAAGCACAAGTGGTTGCACTCTGTTCACTCATAAATTTGGAGTGATTTCCTAAGAGGTTGCTAATTTTAACATGTGTGAGTTGATTTTAATATTGGGATTATACAGTCTGATTACCTATCTCTATCTGTAAAAAGTGTGATGTGAGTTCAATATGCACTCTGATCAAGGTATTAAAAATTCAATTCATTCTCTTTCACATCAATCCATTTTCTTAAATTGTCTGACAACTATGCTGGTATTTATATGTACTGTATACAGTTCTGTCTGGCTTGTGAATGAATACTGCTGCCCTCTACTGCAACAAATATCTAATTCCTGCTCAAAATCACATAGTCTCCATTCTAAATGTGCACAAAATATGGAGAAATGAGTTCTATGGATACCCAGACATGAACAGAGATACAAGAAACAGCTCATGAGTGACAAAGGTTTATGCTGACCTCTTTAGCATTGCTCTAGCTATCAGGACAGGACTAGAGAGGGCTCCTGTAGTGGGGAAAAGCAATGATGTATCACAGCTTGCTGTTAATATGCCTTAATTAGTAAAGCCAGTCCACATTTTTAGATTTTCCCCACTGTTTTCTTGTTTGGACACAATAATAGTGAGTCAGGGATTCTAATGTCACGTTTTTGGACATTGAAATTATGAGTGCTAAAATTTTAGATACCCTTCTCACTCCTGAAAGTGGCAATTATGAATAAAGCTTGTAGCTTTATTATGTAGCTTCAAGGCATTATTCACAAAGTTATGCAGTCAAGTGTCAGACCTTTGATCCAGTAGCCCTGTTGTGAATCTTGGGAATACTACGAAAATGGTGGGAGAGCTCTGTCTTTCTTACGGCTGCTTAATAGTGTAAATCACTTATTTTTTGCTAGGGAACTGTAGTCCAGTAACATCACCTAAATGAAAGTGTCTCGCTCTTTATTAACAACAAGAAAATCTTTCAGGAAATTGAACTGGGCTCTCTCTTAAGTGATCATCTTTTTGCCAATGCACTGCAAAAGCACTTTTTCACTACTTTTCTCTCCATTCTCTGGTAGAGTATCTTGATCAGGTGAATTTAAAAACTGTATTAACCTAATTGTTGATTTGTGTTGTCATACACAGCACCCTCCTGCCCTATCCTGTAACATGGTACCTGACTTGAAAGCCCTTTGGAAAGCAGTGATCTCTCGCTATTTTAAGAATTTTGTCTTACTCTAATAGTTAACATTGAATGAACAGCAACATCCTGACATGAATCCCTTCTCTACTGATCCATAACCTTTGAAAGAGTCAAGAGCCTGTCAGGGGCAGATGCATGGCCCTGCTTGTGCTGGAAGGACAAAAATGAAAATGCCATTTGTTTGCTTATGCAGGTCAGAGAATGTTGCATCACTTCCCTGAGAGGTGGGTTTAGCCCAAATGCCTATAAGTTTATATGTATATGTGTATTTATTCAATACTGTTTATGTGTCATTAGCTAGTGGTTATGATGTCTTAAAACAAATAGCTGCAGATCATTAAAATACAATGTTGTATGGAGTAGCCGAGTGTGTGTCATTTACTACTGCTCCCAAATGATTAATGGGCATGTTCTCTCCAGCTTCCAGGCTTTTTAACCAGAATCATTCTTAGGATTATAAAACAGTTTGCTTTATATTTATTTTTTTTTTAAATATATTTTTAAATATATATATATTTAAAATCCAGATTGAACAAAAGGTTGAGAAAAGTTTTGTGTGCTTCTGTGCACTCTTGCTATTTACTAAGACATGATGCCACTCAATTAGAGGAGCAGACATAAGGGGACAACAAAGGGATCGTGACTGTATGAAGACTGCACAACAGTCACATGACTCACATTGCAAAAAATTATGATCAAAGACTCTCTGACTGAAGAATATATAGATTTCATTCAGAGAGTATATATATATACGTGTATATCTTCTCATTAAGACCTTTCTGTCTTTACTCAGAGTTCAGATTTTTCATTAGATTCCCAAACCATATTGTAATGATTATCTGGCTTTTTCACCGAGTAAAAATAAATAGGCTTAAAATGTACAGTGTAGAGTTTTTTATATACTCCTCCTGTTCCCAAGATTTAAAAAAGGCAGTTAAAAAAATAAAAATAAAAATAAAGAAAAGGAAAAAAAAAAAAAAAAGAAAAAGAGAAGAAAGCCATTGGAGAAGAGTGCTTGAGCCACTGGGTTAGAGATCTGCTGATGCCTTACATACAATTGAGGAATTATGTAACAGTCTTTGATGGCATGTCTATGTCATGCTTATGGCTCAAAAACTCCAAAAAGAAAGATAATATCTGAGACAAATAAGCCCTCAATATTGTAAGAGCCTTTAGGTAAAGCTAATTTTGAATTGTGTCAAATGAAATTGTATTTGCCTTTTGTAGAGGAGCAGCTACTAACTGTACACAAAATTAGTGATAACATAAGCAAAAAGAAAAACCTGAATTTACATGTGTACAAAATAATATGAAATTAAATAAAGAAAAATGTACACTTCAATGAATTTTAATCTATGCTTACAATGGTGGAAAGAAAATCACCTTTGCTGGATTTTAGCTTTTCATAATGTATGTTAGACTTTATTTTGGAATATTGAAAGAGGTGCTGCAATTTTATTGCCCTGAGTGTTTCACCCTGCAGTCTGACTAATGTTGATAATGTCAATAATTCAAAGTCATAGTAGATCCAGATGAAGTTAGCACATTTAGAGGTTTTCTGTGTTTTGTTTTTCACAGAATCACAGAATCACAGAATTTCAAGGTTGGAAAAGACCTCAAAATCATCGAGTCCAACCTCTGACATAACGCTAACAATCCCCACTAAACCATATCCCTAAGCTCTACATCGAAATGTCTTTTAAAGACTTCCAGGGATGGTGACTCCACCACTTCCCTGGGCAGCCTGTTCCAGTGTCTAACAACCCTTTTGGTAAAGAAGTTCTTCCTAAGATCCAACCTAAAACTTCCCTGGTGCAATTTTAGCCCATTCCCCCTCGTCCTGTCACCAGGCACATGGGAGAACAGGCCAACCCCCACCTCACTACAGCCTCCTTTAAGGTATCTGTAGAGAGTAATAAGGTCACCCCTGAGCCTCCTCTTCTCCAGGCTGAACAAGCCCAGCTCCCTCAGCCGCTCCTCGTAGGACTTGTTCTCCAGGCCCCTCACCAGCTTCGTCGCCCTTCTCTGGACCCGCTCAAGCACCTCGATGTCCTTCTTGTAGCGAGGTGCCCAAAACTGAACACAGTACTCGAGGTGCGGCCTCACCAGAGCTGAGTACAGGGGGACGATCACCTCCCTAGCCCTGCTGGCCACACTGTTTCTGATACAAGCCAGGATGCCGTTGGCCTTCTTGGCCACCTGAACACACTGCTGGCTCATATTCAGCTGACTATCCACCATCACTCCCAGGTCCTTCTCTGCCTGGCAGCTCTCCAACCATTCCTCTCCCAGCCTGTAGCTCTGCTTGGGGTTATTGCGCCCCAGGTGCAGGACCCGGCACTTGGCCTTGTTGAACTTCATGCAGTTGACCTCAGCCCATCGGAGCAGCCTATCCAGATCCTCCTGCAGAGCTTTCCTACCCTCAAGCAGATCGACACACGCACCTAACTTGGTGTCATCTGCGAACTTACTGAGGGTGCACTCAATGCCCTCGTCCAGATCATCGATGAAGATATTAAAGAGGACCGGCCCCAGCACCGAGCCCTGGGGGATGCCACTAGTGACTGGCCTCCAACTGGGCTTGACTCCATTCACCACGACTCTTTGGGCCCGGCTATCCAGCCAGTTTCTAACCCAACGAAGCGTGCGCCAGTCCAAGCCAAGAGCAGCCAGTTTCTTGAGGAGAATGCTGTGGGAGACTGTGTCAAAAGCCTTGCTGAAGTCAAGGTAGACCACATCCACAGCCTTTCCCTTGTCCACCCAGCGCGTCACTTTGTCATAGAAGGAGATCAGGTTCATCAAGCAGGACCTGCCTTTCATAAACCCATGCTGACTGGGCCTGATCGCCTGCTTGCCCTGCAAGTGCTGTGTTTTTTTTTTTTGTTTTGTTTTGTTTTTGTTTTTTTTTTTTTTAAGTTAGCTCATAATTTATACTATCTCCCATATGCTATCTCCCATATATTTTCTCATGGATCTAGTGATGAATCTATGATGAACTTGCTCTACTTTCTAAACAGAAAAACTTGGAATTGTTAGGAGCTGCCAGCCTGTCTAGATTCCAAAAGCAACAAGATTGGAAGAAATTGGTAACCTGTGTGTGTGTGTTATCACAATTACAAGTGCTATAACAATATTGTTTTCATAAATACCTACTGCCAGGTTGGATAAATTGTGCTTAATAAACTGTAGACACAAGGAATTAATCAAAAGATTTTTCATGTGAGTTCTTCATGTTATTATTGGGCAACATATAACAGCTCTTGGGGAGGAAGGGTTGTTGATACTGAGAAAAATCTTTCATTCAGCACCATAGGTACATATCTTATGGTGCTGTGAGAAAAGTTTCTGACAATATATTATTGAAGTTAATAGTACCAAAAATCATGTGTAAGCATAATAGAAATTTGGAGGATAAGAAAAATCCCTTGCTGAGTTAGAGTTGAAGTTAAACCTTTGAGGTCTGGTGTCTCGTGTAATTTACTATGTGATCTGCTGATTCTTAACTAGAGTCATTTGGGAAGGATTCCTCATGTGACAAAATGGAACTACCCCTCGCATCTCTGCTGGAGACTTGATTTCTCTCAATTGTTCTTGGGTAGGAATGAAGAAAAGAATAACTTAGCAGTATGTTTTTGTATGTTTTGTTCTCAAGCTTAAAGACTCAAGCTAAAACATGACATGGGTTTTCTGTTAATCCAGCACATGATTTATTTACTCTAAACAAGTCTGAAGCATGGGAAATGATTTCCAGAGGACTGAACATGGTTTTTCTGGACGAACTGAAAAATCTTTTTTTAATGAAAGACCTGTGGATTGAAATTGTTAAGAGATTTTCTTTCCAATTTAGATATCTGGCTCAACAGGATCACTTGGCCTTCTCCTCAACACAATCAAAAAACACAAACCACTGAGCGTATATATATTAATCAAGTCTTACGCATTTAGTGGCTCATAAGACTGTGAAAGGAACATTTCTTTCTTTCTTGGACACTAAAGCACAAAAGTAAGTCAAAGAGTGTTTTCATCTCATCAGCTACAGCTTTCTGTGTTCAAGCAATAGAACTGATGAATGGGATCTAGCAAAACTTGGTAGCATCATCTGTCTATAGAAGCCCGATGCCTAAAAAGATATGATATGTCAGTTCATTATGCTATTTTCAAAGAAAGCAGAAAGAACAGAAATGAAAGATTTAGAATTTGGCAGGTAACTAAAGAAAAGGGAAGTTTAGATATCTTCAATCCTGTGTTTTCTTTGAGAATGTCATCTGAGCAAAGGATATAGAGGATGTTCTCAAGTCAATATCTTCATTTAAAATTATGCACCCAAGTTGTGCAACTGAAAAAGCAATGAGTTAAACAGTGAGATAAATCACCAAAATAAGGAAATGAACATGGACATTTAGAAATTTATACACTCAGTGGCAACTAGATTAAGAATGAGATACTGCTTCCAACATATTAGGATCACAGTCAAGAAAAGTGATTGTAAACATTGCTCAGCAGACAACGAAACATTAATGCACTTTCTGTGTTGATGAAAGTAACATAAAGTAATTTACAGTTTATTAAGATTTTTTTTAAAAGTACTAATAAAAAATCTGAATCAGGCAAGAGTTATTTTTTAATAAAGACTACAGAAGTCTGATTTTCAATTTACATAGCTATTATAAGAAGGCAGCCATGGTGGTTTCTGAAAGAACTGATAATTTTTTTTAGAAATGTGTTTTGTTAATATAATAGTCTCTCTTCTACATAGCTGTCTTATTGTAGCTGAAAAGTTGCTGAACATATTTCAACATGAATTAAATGTCTACTGACATTATTAGGTAAAGTAGAATTTTTATTCTTTCCCCCTACTTTCTCTCTCTTTTAAACAGCCCCCCACACGCCACCTTTACACACCAATTATTTTAGACCAAATTTTGCACATAAAAACCTTCAACTGAAAAAAAATCCTGCAGATTCATGCTAGTGCACTATCTATTCAGTGTAATCGTAATCCTGTTCCTGCAATTTTTTATTGTGTATTGATTCATTTCTTTTTTCAAACAAGTTTGTTGCCCAGCTCTTAAGAGAGGTTAGGAATCCATGTAAAGCTACTTTATTGCTTGGACCATTTTGCTTTGTTTTTAAGTAACTATTCACTAAGAATTTTGATGATTGCAGCTTAGTCTTTCCCTTGATTTTTCACCTGACTGTGATTTCTTGCTTCTAGATCTCACTCAGCAAAATTACTGTAAAGAGAGGGAAGCAGTGATGTGTTTTTCTTAGTGACGTGTTGTTGAAATTGCTGCAGGAAATTTCCTCAAAATTTTTTTTTTGTGATTCATGTGGTATTTTTAAGGTATAGTACTTTTTCTCTTTTCTTCTATTCCTAGAATCTTCTTCATGCAACCAGTGTTATACACTTTCTATTATTCTGCCTAATTATTTGTAAATGCATTTTGCTTTCATTTTATTTATTTATTTTTCCATTTCATTTCATTATTTCATTTAATTTCATTCTGTATGTGGCAGTTCTTGCTGGCTGTTTCATGGGGTGTTTTTAGATTGCTTTTCTTCACGGCACTGGTAACAGTGATAGATAATCATCTGACTGAATCTCCTGGTGGTGGCATCTTGTGAACGGCTGAGCATTTTATGTGTGCCTATGAGGTGTTCAGTTAAGTGAGTATGAATTTCTACTTGGATGAGTGCTGCATACTTACAAAATCAGTGGATTTAATTTTCTTCCTGAGGTGAACTGGTATCTCCTGACCTTGGAGATCTGCCTTAGGTTAGGAACCAGATTCTCCATGGCTGTTATATGCAGTAGGATGGGAGGCAGCAGAGGCCAAGAGCAAGGGTGAGGGAAAGTGTGCCACAGCAATATTTGGACTAGCAAGACTGAGATCTGAGGTTGTCTTTTTAATCCTTGGCTATTCTCTCTTCTTCCTTATGTATGTAAAATTGCAATTCAGTGGAAGACCTGCAGCTTTGAAGTATTGCTAACTTATCTCTGAAGTGAACAGCACAAGCCAAAACTAAGTGACTGGCAGGTGATCCCAAGTTTTCCTCCCAGAGAGCTATTTAATGTATGAGACTTTAAGCAGGAGACAAAGCACCAAAATTTATCTATGTATTACCATCTGTTTGGTTTGGTAAATGTGATATGAAACAGAACATCCTTTGCAGGTTATTTGCAAAGTGTTTGAGACATCAGGTGGCTTTTGGGATACTCTAGATAAAACATTTTATAAGACGCAAGTATACTGGCAAATGAATGTATGCTTAAATAAATACCCAACCCTAAATTAAGTAGAAGAGCTTGAGCTGTTCTGACAGTGGTATGGAGCAGAAAAAAAATTCATCAGTCCTACCATTTTGGACTTCGTAAAGATGTGTTGAACTTGCTGAGGACTGGTTTTAACTCCTTCAGTGATGCCAACTGCTGCAACAAATGCTAAAGCCCGGTTTAAGTATGGGACAAAAGAGTAATAGACACAGTTTTGAATTAAGGCTGTAAGGGGATTTGGGTTGAATATTTAAGATGAAGTCAAGTATTTGTACAGGAAGCTGGCCATTTACCTTCCTATGTTTATCCCTCATTACAGCCTAGTTGTATGCAGCAGACGTTGAGTTGGCAAACTGTACTTTTTCAGAAATTTTAAGTGGACTTACTTTGGCACTAAAATACCATATTGCTTCATTTTGCATGCTTGAGTTGTTCAATTCCTGGCGGTAAAAATTTCACTTTGGGGTTTTTGCATTCATTCCACTTAAGACACAAAAATTGTAAGTGGCTATGTCTCTCCCGGCAGACTATAAACAGAGTGACTGGTTCCCCCATTTCTCATATACCAACATAAGGTCTCCACTAAACTCCAGTTAATAGGATTCCCCTGATATAAAAGTGGTGTGAAAATGGGTTGAATCTCAAAATGTATTTGCAAGTTTAACTGAGATTGATCAGATTTGGGTCTAATGAAGTACAATAATTATGTATACTTTTGGCAACATTTGTCTCCTGGTTAATATTTTTATATTCAGATGCTATATTACTTACAGATGTTTTCTTTCTGCTTATTTTGCAGATTTCTATTTTAAAGCAATTTCATGTAATTTTGCAAATATTTAGTAAACATTACAATACTGCAATTTTTCAAATGGTACAAAAGTGAATAGGTTCTTTTAAGTAAAAATCTTATTGCACTGTAAAGTCTATTCTTTCTTGTTGCTTTTAATTAGCAGAACATTCTTCATCTTAATGCAATTATATATTTTCTTGTAGATACATAACAGAGAAAAAATGCAGCTAAGTTCTTTGCTTACATTACAGTTTATGGAATTATTCCTCATACCAGAGGGTAAATATTTGAGCTTTGTATTAAAATATATATATATATATATATATATATATATATATATATATAATAAATAATCATTTCTAAATCTTATCCAAACATTTGTGTCTTTCCATTGTAATACCCTGCAAAGTTTTGCTAATATTACTGCATAAATGGCCATTACTCTTTTATTAAGAACAGTGGCAGACAGATCGTTTCAGTGGTGTTCTCTGTTAAGAAGACTTATATTTTGTATATCTGAATGATTAAACTAGCACTAGAAACACATCCTTCTCTATCAAGCCTTTCAGGTTGACTGCATTTGGGATTCATTCCCAAGTCCACCACGTTTTTTCAGTTGAACATTAAAATGTCAGATAGAAGGAACATAATTCACAACTGTCTTGGGGTTTGATTCATCTGCCTCTGACATCAATTTTATGCCAGCATAACTCCATTGAAAATGATGATATTACTCTAGTGCTATACTGGTTTAATAGAGTATCAAATTAGGCCTTAGGGGTTTTTTTTTGGTTACTTCTAATTTTCTGATTAAAGCAGAATTATTGAAAGTCATAAAATCCATGTAACATTGTTGCTCCACTGTGGGCTATCTACATCAGAAACCTCACTTCATTCTGGGGCTTAAGGAAATTCCCATCTGGCCTCAGCACACTTAAGGTACATTCAGTCAAACACTTCAGCAGGATCTTTATTTTTTAATTTGCATATTATTTTAACCACATTCCACAGTCTTGCAAACACAGTGCATAATTATGTTCTATATATTTCAGATTCTTAGGCAGATATGAGGCACCATCTACAAGTCCACACTTCCCTAACTCATCCTTCCTCTCTGTGAAGCCAAAAAATAGCAGATTACTAGCCTATATATATGTATATATTCAGGATTAACAGTCTACAACTTCCTCGTAAGGGGGTGTCGAGAGGCAGGAGACCTTTTCTCCATTAACACTAGTGACAGGACCCGCGGGAACGGGGTTAAGCTGAGGCAGGGGAAATTTAGGCTGGACGTCAGGAGGGGGTTCTTCACAGAGAGGGTGGTTGCACACTGGAACAGGCTCCCCAGGGAAGTGGTCACTGCACCGAGCCTGTCTGAATTTAAGAAGAGATTGGACTGTGAACTTAGGCACATGGTCTGAACTTTTGGGTAGACCTGTGCGGTGTCAAGAGTTGGACTTGATGATCCTTAAGGGTCCCTTCCAACTCAGGATATTCTATGATTCTATGATTCTATGATTAACCCTTTGGGTGGGAGAATTTGCTATTCAGCATTCATGTCCTGTTCCTTGTACCGTGGTGTTGCTGCCACCATAGTTTTCTGCCACAGTCTAAGGGCTTTCCCAGAGGATTATTGTCATTCGTTGGACCAAACTGATACAGTTGGAAGAAGAAGCTAAAGGCTTTTTGATTTATTTTTATTTTATTGGCACTTCTGCTATTCTTAGCTTGCCCTGCAAGATAAAAAAATAGTATATATATATATATAGTACCTCCCTAAGCAGAACTTCCCTCTCTCAAGGCATCATCTACCCAGTGGTAGGTTAGTCAGCCGCATGGCATGAACAATGTGACGGGGCCAGCCAGCTGCAGTTCCCACCCCAGCTTGTGTCTGCGGGAGGGCGTCTCACTCCACTGAAGCCTGCCTGAGTGCACGTAGAGTGTTTGCTCTATCTGGTGGAATCAATGAAGCATGTGCATTGCTGCTGCTAAATAGTTCAAGATCATGAGTCAGATGTTGCATTGTTCAAAAGGCATGCAACTGTAAAGAACTTTGGGGTGGGGGGGAGGGGGGTGTTTGCCCCTTTTCTATGCTATTCTAGTCCTTGTTTACAGTTTTTTTCCCCTCTGCAGTACACAGGGTTAAAAGTGAATTATCTGTTAATGAAAGCCGAGTATTCCACAACATTACATGATTCAAAAAGCCAGACCTTAACACCACCCCCAAAATACTGGGGGGCTTCAGGTTGGATCAGAAGAATTGGCAGCTCTCTGGCATGTTCTTTGGGATTGTTTATGTTTTCTCCTCTGGGAGCAATAGCATTCTTTGAAAACATTACATCACTTCTCTCTGGAAGGAACAATTACTGATGGGCAGCTTGTTGCAAAACAAGCCAGGGAGTTTTCAACAATATGTCGTCCATTTTACTTCACACTGCATCACAGACACTGAGGGTTCCAACACACCATCCAAACCACTAGTACAGCAATGAAAGGAAATAATTGATGTAAACAGAGGAATGACTGCATGACCTCTTATCATGCTATGAAGACGGTTCAGTCAGGTCAGGTTTGACTCCTTATTACGGCTTGTAATTCTGTATGTGTTGTCTGACAGAGGGAAGGAGGACAAGCACTCAGTTCTGCATGTGGCAATCTAAGAGCTAATGGCCTCAATTCCTATAAATTAGTGTAACGAGAACAGAAATTGTTCTTCAGCCTTTGCCTGGACAGTCATCGAAGTTGTCTATCTTGGAAAGCCAATCCAAAGTAAGTATTGAAGTGTGCAGGATTTGTAGGGAAAAAGAGAGGTCTTTTATTTCTTTAGAGGCTAAAATCTGGAAGTGCAGAGATCTAGGAGATATGGAAAAAATGTTTTATGGGGGAAAAGAAAAAGAAGAAAGAAAGAAGTTTATTTAATTTCAGAATAGTTCCTGGTATGCTTAAGTCCTGAATGAAGATTTATGTTGGTCCTACTTGATCCAAACAGGTTGCTTCTCCTTAATAACAAAGCTTTCTTTGAGAATGTTTAATGCATATTGCTGCTGCCAGATACAACCTTGTACTTTTTCTAGGTTTTGAAATAGACTGGGCAATTCCTAAGCTTTCTTTGGCATGTGAAGATAATTTATGTGTTGGACTACACAGCAACTGCTCACCCAAAAGCACAGGAGGCCCAGGTGATGTAGATTAGGAATAAACAAAAGGAACTGGAAATTTCTGTGGAAGTGATATTTTTAAAACTTTGCTTCTGTGTTATTTGATGGAAAATATATTGAGTAAAGCAAATAGTCTGTGGAGGATTCTCTGCCTTTGATTATAAAAAGGTTAGTTTTCTTATCCCCTTGTATGTGTATGCAGCAGATAGCATAGAAAACACTAATCTTAGTCATGGTCTTATAAGAGGGAAAGAAAAATGTGAGAATTATGTAATAAACCTGAATAATATACTCAAAGAGCATTGTCATAGCAGTGGTGACAAACACAAAAAAGAGAGTGTTCAAGCTGCCCTGTGTCATACAGAAGCATCTTCATCTACAATTACAATAATGCACTGGGTTTGTTCCAAATTTCAGCTCTCCTATTGGAGGCTGCAGTGCCCCCAGAAATAGCCTTTTAAAAGCCCCAGGCTGATCAATGTAACTGCTGTCCCTTGAAACTTCATGCCAGCACTGATGTGAATGGAGGAGATTCCAGCAACATGCCTGTTTCCATGGAGCGCGTCAAAGAACAATGGAGCAGAAGACAGAAGACAAAACTTGGATGAAGCTACCCCCAGGAAAGGTTTGGTTTTGTTTGAAAACTGAGACAAAATATACATAAACGAATAAACTGAAACGGCTGTAAATAGCCTATGAAAACATGCTACAATAAAATTGTTTAGAATTCTTTTTCATTAAACCACTTCACATTTGAGAGGATGACTGGAAAGGAAGATCCTGTATTTTTTTAAGAAATCCACAGGCATTACAGCAAATGAGGGTGTTTTCCAGTTCAAATATTTTGAGTATTTTTAAATGTTTGCACAGGCTCAGGATTTTTGAGCCCATGTAATAATCTGCAAAAAATCCCACCATTTCTTTCTCTGCTGAGACTCACCACATGGCATACAGTTGAAAACACTTTGCTTTAGCAAGAGCTGTGGCGTGTTTAATGGATTGCAGAGTAGGCAGTACCACTAGCCGTATGTGGTTCCTTATAGCAACTTGGATGAGAGCAGATAAAATTTATGTCCTGCTTTCCCAGAGCAAATTGTATGTCTCTGTGGCTATCTAAAAGGAAAGACCACTTCCAGTTTAGCCACACAAACATAATCTCTGTGTATTCTTAAATTTATGAGTGGCTACATTAAAGTGCAATCAGCCTGGATTACCAAAACTTTGGGTAAGAAGAAGGAAAAAAGATTTGCTTCTCGTTATTTTTTCTTTTTTTCTCCAGAAGTATGTCTGCCTTACTCAGAATTTCCTATACCTGGTTCTTTGGTGTCTGTGACCACCAACAGAGCTTCCCCAGCCCTCACAGTCTGGTTTAAATGTGTGTGCTGTATATTCTCGTTGTCCAGAGGGCTCTGGTAAAGGCATTTATCTGTTAAATGACATGCAGACTGCCAGATTCAACAGATGACAGCTTAAGCACAGCACCAGTGACCACCAATGGTGTGGTTTTTATTTGGGGGATCTTGCTCTTCTTTTTTAAAATTGTCATTACTGACTTTTTTCCTCAGCAAGCTCTTTGCTGTGTTTTTGAATCCTTCTGCTCTGTCCCTTATTAAGGACTGATCTTGATTTCACGTGCACTAATTTTGTGCTGTTCCCCCTCTAGCCTTCAGCAATTGCTTGTGGTTTGTACTCATATGAAATGAAAAGCAGGAGTTTGGGAACAAATGGGAATAAACAGGCATGGACACAAATATGTGCCTTTTCTCTCCCTCCCTCTTTCTCACCTGTTGGCAATTTGCTAACCTTTCTTAAATTTAAGAAATACAGCAGCTTAGAAAATACAGCGATCGCTACTCTCCCATGTATTCCTTTTCCTTTTTACAGACAGAGGCTGGTGCATTTGTGGAAAGGAAAACAGGTTGTGACACGGGTATATAAAAGAGACAGACTGAACAGACAGTCCTGAGTCATCCAGCCCAGTCCTCTGACATCAGCAGCAAACAAGTCAGGTAGGTCCTTTTCATAAACGCATCAAGCATGCAACTGTTTGGCAGCATTGTTGTCCGAAGAACTCTGTCCTGTTCTGATAAAGCTGAATGCAGTGCAATCTAGTTTATTTAGGGATGGCAAACTGCTCATGTAGCATGGTTTGAGAGCTCCAGGAAATTAAGAAGTCAGACGGAAGCAAATTTGTACAGTGCAAATGCATCCTTCCACAATTCTGCATATCATCACAACAGTTCTTAACAGGGATTTTCTTAGCAAACAACATATGCAAAGATAATAACCTCCCTGCTGATACTGGCAGATATCCTCCTTTCTGATGGACTCAGTTTCATTCACATGCACAGCAGGGGGGAAAGGATTATTTTAGCATACTTATTTTCTTTCCTGGTTCACATCATTCACTGAGTATGTACAAATCGGAAGAATGCCAAATTGTTTACAAAAGATCTGAGGTGATTTGAGCCAAAAGTATCAGTCCAAGTGCCCTTAAACTTTAGGGGTTTTCTGATGTGGCTTTGACTCCAAAAGCTGTGACTCAGCCCCATCTCTGCACCAGAGTGAGCGCCAAAAAGAATACTAAGGACAAAAGCCCTGTTCTCAGTTGTGCTATGAGCTCCCAATGAATGCAAGACATGAGAAATCACCCTGACTCTGTCAGCGTAAAGCTTCCAAGGCACAGGTAATGTACATTGTAAATATGAGCTGAGAATTTCTTTTTAAGCGTTTTTGCTTCGAAAATCTTACTAAGACCTTATCTCCTTCCCCTTCCAGATCACCCACAGTTGTCATTGCAAGCTGCCCACACACTAGTCACCACACCTTCATTAGAGGTCATCTGTCATTCCCAGTATCATTCTGAAAGTGTAGTTGCCAAGACAAAAAATCATTTCAAACAGGTGCTTAATGTCAAAGATACAATCCGTATAGTTAGAGTTAGTATCAACACCTATGTGTTTACTAAATGCCTGCATATTTTTATGAATCTTGGCTATATGTACCAAAAAGATGACTTTGTAGAGATGTGGAGATCAGACATTAGAAGGAAGCAATTCTGTGCTAAAGAAAACAATGGGAAGTACATCATTGGCTCTGACAGAGCAGCAAGGTACCAGGGATGTTTATGTAAAATGTTCAAGCCAGTCTCATCATCCAAAGCAAACGTGTGAATCAGAGGATATTGTAATGACATTTTCAGTACTTCTTTCTTTCAATTTTTTTTTTTCCCCTAGGTCTTATGTTATATGCAGATTGAAACTGCTGAACAGACAAGTGGCAAGGAAGAATTTTGAAGTCAATCAAAGTAAAATAAAGAGTTTGGTGATTTCTGATTATATTCATCCTCAGCCATCTACTGCTTGTATTTTTCTTAAATATTCCTGAGACTAATGCCTTCCTGCTCAGAGAGCTGAAATCTTCACCTATATCTTTATCATCGCCATCTTTAACAATGGTCAACTTCTGTTCTTTAACTTATCTAAGGCTTGGTCACACACAGCTACAGTAGGTGAAATTCCATCTTTACCTGTTAGAGTCAAACCTTCCCTGAATTCTTCCACTAAGTTATCATTTAGAGCACTAGAGAAGCTTGCTTTTTCTTCGTAGTGTCAAAGGACAAATTCAAATCCACATTTTGATTTATTTTTTTTTTTCCTCTCTCAACCTATGACTATTTGCTTTCATAACATCTTTGCTATGGAGATATACATTTGTAACATTCTTCTTCTAGAATTCACAGTGATGATGTTAATTGAAATGTTCTCTTTCAGCAGCCTGAAAACCTTATTTTTCCTCATTCAGCTCCATTCTCAATACTTCACCCTGTTTTTAGTTATCTCCCTTTGAGGAGGAAGACTAATTTGTGATTGAGAATTCATTTTTACAATTATCTTTATTATTATTATTATTTTTTATTATTATTTTGAAATGCATTGTGATGATGGTCATGATATACATGTCTTAGGTTGACTCCACAATATTATTACTGTTTATTGCTTCTGTCATCTTTGATTTCCCTTTCTGTTGCAGCTTTCACTTGTTGAAGCTTGTCTTAATTTCAGACCCGTATTCTACGACTTACACATCTGCTTACCTTTAGTCATCTGTGTATTCCCATTGATTCCAGTGAGAATACACACATACCTTAAATTAAGCACACGTGCAAGATTTTTTGAATTAAATCATGGGAAATAAAGTCTACTTGTTGTTATTTTTACTAGATTCAACAGCTAGTGGCTTCTGCAGTTGGATAAACCTGCAGAGATTTAAAAGCCATTGTTACAGAAGAAGACAGTAGGCCTAAAATCAGTAAGATTCGAGAAAAGGTCTTGACAATATTAAGAAGGTAATTTTTTATAACAATAGTAGTGGTGTGAGCTTTCATAGTAAGAGTTGTTCCAAGACAGTAGACCTGGCAAAAACCCAACATTCTATTCTCTCTTCTAGAGGCAATATTCAGATCAGATACAGTTTTCCTCCTTTATATAAATCAGTGTTATCAAAATTATGAGGCCAGAGGGTAGGGGAAATAGTAGTTTGTTACTTTTGATGGGAAACACCCCCAGTGTAACTAGTGCTGTGTTGTTTGGTAATCATATAGGACTTCTGATTTTACATTGCCTGGAAAACAAGCACCTGAAGGACACTAGAAGTTTCTGAGTAAACTTCAGGTGATTTTTTTATTTTTTTATTTTTTTGTATATTTGCTTCATATTTAAGCTGTTACAATGAGGACTGGAAACTCTCAAATTTCAGTCTGCATTAAGTGGCTTTGTAACTGCACTTCAATTAAGAAATAGACTTTATAAATGATTGTCATATAAATCACATTCCCTGTGATCTGTAAAATTATTTGAATGAATTTAAACCATTAAAATTACAATCATTATCATGATTTGAAAAGACATATATAAAGTCTTTTATATATATATTTATAAATCTATTTTTTTTTCTCTGCTAATACATGCTGGTAGCAACTTAATGACATATGAGAGAAAATGAAAACTGTGGGAAGATAATCCAATGACTGCACTAAAACATGTTATGCTGGCACATCATAAACAGAGGTCTCAAAGTATTAACAATCCCAAGGGACATAAATACTGGGCTACCACCATCTCTGCAGCTCTGTAGCTAATATTTGCATTATTTACTCAGCCAGGAAAACCTCTCTGAAAGAGCAGGATCAGAGGGCAACTCAGATAAGGGCAGATGTGAAGAGGTGGGAGGTGGAGCCCTGCACAAGGCTCATTGCACAGAGCTTTCCCCGGGGCTGCTCTGGTGCCCAGGGGCTGAGGAAAGAGTCCCTGCAGCTCTGGGACCCTGTCAGGAATAGAAACCCAAAAGCCAAAGGAAAAGAGAGAAAACAAAAACAAAAACCAGAGTTAGTGAGAAAATTTAACCTAGCATTTCCTGGCAGTGTCTCCTGAAGAGAGACCTTCAGTCAGAGTCGTTCAATATATATCTGCTATATCTGCTGCACAGATATATATCATGTGACCTCAGCCTTGGAAAGCTGTAAATTAGATAAGCTAATTCATTTCTCTGCTAACTTAGAATTATGTCTTTGAGCATGCATGATTTACAGATTTTCTTCCTATGATCTATTTCTAACAATTACTTTACATTTTAGAGAAAAATATTTCCTCCTTTTCTACCTTTGAGCTGTTAGTATAAAATAACCACTGTTAAGGCAGGTGGTCACAAAAACCCACAGGAGCGAATGTGCTGAAGATCCAAGGCCACTATCCATTATCTCTGATATTTTACAAGCAGGGCAATAATGACTAGTATGATCTGCTCCCTCTCCAGCATGTATTTATATTTGCTATGTAGTAACATACATTTTTTCATTTTTCTGTGAATATAACGCTATCTGCAAACCATTTTTGTTCTCTCTGAAATGTTCTAAACATTGACAAAGAAACAAACAAACACAAAATGCATGCCAAAACAAGCTGACTTATGGTACGGAGAGAGCAAATAAGCTCATGTCCATAGAGATCTCTTTTATTACTTTTATTTTTTATTTTTTATTTTTTTTAAACCTGTCTCTTCTCAGTTATGAAGGAATAAGAATCACCTCATGTCCCAGTAGATTAGGGAAGAATGAAGTGATGTGCTTATCCCAAATGGTGAATATGTGAAGAGGTGGAGCATGGCTGTGTTGTTACCAGCTTTGTTTTTACAGGAGTGCGTGGTGGTTGGAGAGTTTTCTTCTACACCACAGCACTCATTTATGTCATGTATGAGGGGAGAGCAATTGCTTGACTACAAACAGATATATTAGGTAGTACCTGAAAGTATTCAGCTGTTTTGGACAGTGTCTGGAGCCTACCTCTTCATAAAACTCATCTTTATCAAGGCCCAGGAATCTCCCTTTGTAGTGTATCCTAGAAACTGTCTGTAAGCCAAGACATTCAGAACAACCAAGAGTATGAAAAGGCACTTAAAGGTGCACATGATATGCATGCAGGCTGTATGGGGAGCATTTGAAGGAACTGAAAGACTTGGCAGAAAAGAAGCATCTTGCCCCAAATTAAGGGTACATGGGAGGCTTTTTTAACCTTCGCTCTGGCCATTTGCACACAATTTTATGTTATTATTTACTACATGATTGAACCAAAATTTGAATTTGCCATAGCAACCCAGGCTTCAAATGGGACATAGGTTGCTTTCCAAAATTACAGCACCTCCTTAAAAAGGAGCAAAGAATAGTGCACTATGTAATCTGAGCTCTTGCAAAATGTTATTAGCAAAATATGGTTTTAATAAACAACACGTTTTCCCCAAATTTTTGAGTATGTTTAATAAGGAAAGGTTGCAATTACAAAAAAATAATTTTATATATGTGTGTGTATATATATGCATACATATATATGTGAAATGAGCTAGCTCAGCTTAATCTCTTTCTGAGGAAAAAATTAAAATGGCGGACATACATCTGGCAATGGTAAAACCAAGGCCATGTGGGACATTTTCATGATTTGGGTAAGGGTTTCTGTGCCACTGCCTTCCTGTTTCACTGTAAGCAAAACAAAACAGTGACAGGTCGTACATTCGTTGATGCATTTTACTCTTTCCATTCAATCAGTTCTTTTGCCAGAAAAATAATGGAGCATCCAGCAGATGACATAATTGTGCATAAATAAATATTTATTCAAATCCCCTACTTGCAGTCACTTCCCCCTAACAAAATACCAGAGTCAGCTGGATTTCTGGAAAGCAGAATGTGTCCAGAAGTTTTCCTGGGTTATGCAGAATTATGCTTGTTTAACTAAGTCTTTGGAAGGCTTGTATGGATATAAATGTGTGTGTGTGTGTGTGTGCGTGTGCGCCTGCCTGCCTGCCTGCGTATGTGTCTATCTAAAGGCAATATTCTGTGATGCAAAATGCTTGGACTTGAACATCCTCTCCACTTTTTTTCCTGCAATTCCCAGCTAGACATTACTAACAAGGATTATCCTGAGCATAAGCATACTCTTTTTTTTTTTTTTTTTTTTTTTTTTTTTTTTTTTTAGTGGATATCAATTTTATATGAGATGTATGTCCACTTCTCTGTAAGCAGAGCTTGAAGAGATTCAACCATGTGTATGCCTGGCATGAGAAAAGAGCTATACAGAGAGAAGCAAACTTCTCACCCTCTTTGCAAATTATTTCTTGTATTTAAAGTGACAATGAAAATAGCGTTAATCACAGCTGTTAACATTTTTTTTAAAAACGTCAATAACAAAAGTCTTGTAGCAAACAAATGCTGCAACAGGTGAGATAACCCACATCTCTCCAAATTTCTTCTGAGATATTTAGGAATTTATTTTTCATGTGAGACAAATAGAAGCAGCTTCTGCACCTAACTGTGAAGAAGCTCAAAGCTTCTAGATTTTTGAATTGGTATGCTATTAAATGCTTTCTTTCACAGCTCAGGCCAACATAAAAGATAAAGGAAACCTGGGCATGGTGATTGGCAGACATACTTAGATGTGGTACTTAGGGACATGGTTTAGTCGGTAATATTGGGGGGACAGCAGTTGAACAGATGACCTTGGAGGTCTTTTCCAACCTTAATGTTTCTATGATTCTGCTTCTATGCATCTCCATTGTCTGGTCTGGGATTCCAGTCTCAGAAGAAATATTTTTTCATGAGCTTAAAAGGCCAGTGGAGAGACCTATTTTGGAGCTGTTTTTTGATGCAATGCAGGGTGCACAAGAAGCATTTACATGGAAGATGCATGGATGACAGGCTTAGGAAAGCTGACTCCTATTCCTTGCACACATGGGCACAGTTAACCTGTGGTGCACACACCGGCCTTACTCTATGGAGTCTTTAGCTGGTTCAGCATAACCAGTTTCAGACTTTCTGTTCATTGTAAGCAGAGACCTGGGAATCAACGTAGTGTTTTGGCAGAAATGCTTGCCTTTTCTCTTTTGTTGCTAGTCCTCTCTTTCAGGTTGTTAAAAGATAATAGTATGACATACTTCAACCTGAAATATCAGCTTCCCATTTCCAATTCATGAATATTAACTGAAAATTTCACAGGATATAAGCACACACTATTGATTGGCTTAAATCCATTAATCTTATTTTAGATTCCCGTGAGTTAATGAAAAACACAGCAGGCTTGAATTTTGTTTTCATTTTTAATCTAAATATATTATTTGTTTTGGCTTAAAGTGAAATGTGAAAAATGCTGATACAATTTAAAAGAACAAATTTAAGTACTTTCTGAGGATAGCAAATGAACCTTAACAGTGAGATCCTGCTGTATGCAGGGCTTTATAATCACAATGTACAAGTGCTTTACTGGGATGTAAGTAGAGGAGTGTAAAAGTAGTTACATGTCCAAATGTGTGTAATCCAAGATGATATCCAGTTAAAAATGGCTAATGCATAAGGAAAAAATTATTCTCAAAATCTAACAGAATCAGCTTATACACCCATCCAAGATTTCTAGTGACATCACACACCATGAAACAGTAACATCTAATAAAACTAGTTCACTTCAACAGAAGTTTTAAAGTATGTTCAGAAAGACCTTCCCTCATCACTGCTGCCTGACTTTAGCCTTGACATCCTAAATCTGAGAAATCAGAGAGTCATTCACTCCTTTTTTTTTTTTTTTTTAAATTCATTGTTCTACCACATCGAACAGCGTTTTTGCTTTTCCTTCTCAGCCTGCACCCACAACATGCTTTAGCCATACCAGCAATGTGAAATATTTTATGTAAAACATTTCCCATATTCATTGGAAAATACCAGAAACTGATGCAAGTTCTGATGTAAGTTTTCAATAAAATAATTAAATTAATTCCTAGCTAGCTAGGAGCAATACACATTGTATTTCAGAGCTCCAAAACTCCATGGCTATGGGCAGAATAATTTTGTAGTTTTCAGAGTATGTGAAACTCAGAAGACAGAAACATAAACTGCAATTCTGGGAGGTAAAATGAAATATCTATTAAGTGTATGTATCAAAATTTGTCTTCTCTAAAAGAGAATGCATTACAGAAAGACACTTCTGTTACCTGATATATGGTCTTTGGGGGAAGCAGTGCTATGCAAGTATTATTAGAAATGTTCTGTTCTCACCCATACACAAATGCAGAGTATTTTTTTGGCCTTGGTCTTCACAGAAGTTTTATTTAAATTCTGTTTTTATCGATGCTAAAGGTCAGGACCCCACTCCATAATGCCATTGTTGTGCTATTCATAAAAACTTGCTCGTCTGTACTGTAAACTCCATGGGACAAAGTATGTCTTTCCAGTGGTTGAGGGCTGTGCGCAGGACAATAGGAACAATGCTGGAATATAATCAATGCTTAACAATATTAACAGTGCCAGTAGATTCTGTTCTGGTCCATGTAATTGCAAAATGTGTCCAGATGCTGCAATGATGCATACCTTGTAAATGCATATAATGATAAACAGATAATAAAGGTTGATTTAAATAAGTTAATGGTTTTGGCCTTGTTGCGGGCTGACAGTTACAGAGTGTACATGAAATAAACCATCACCACAATTAGCACTGATTGGCAGTCTACCATCTCAAAGGAGATCCAAGATATTGACTCTCACACTTCTAGGAATGGTCCCTCTGGGCTGGTTTCAAACCATTGACAGATTGGTATAGTAAAGCCTTAATGAGTAATGCCAAAGCTTTTTTCATTTGCCAATTAACTTTGGGAGCTGTCAATACATGCCTTTCTCCTAAATTATGATCAACATATCTATTTATCTCATGATGTCCCAGGCACTGCACAGCACATCCTGTAAGATCAGAAATACATCCACCCTGGAAAGAGCTATTTAATTCTATGTATGGAGAACCATTCAATCTAAAACATCAGGAACGCAGGATAGATGTTGACTAGCCTGTGTAAGATGTACCTTGGATGTGACAAAAGATTTCCCATTTTGTAACTCTTCATATTTCAAGTCTCCTCTGTAAGAACATTTATCTGTTACCCATTCTGAAACTATAGATGATAGGGTTTCCACAATGGTATCAAATGCCTTCTTACTGTTAAACATAAAAACCAGTACTTCTTGAAAATACAATTATGTTCCTCTAGGGGTCCACAAGATTCTGTGATGGAAGGGGCAATGACAATTAAAAATATTAGTCATTTATTAGTATTCCCCATTTTACTGGTTTCTTTGAATTACAACACTAACAGGCCTGTTTGAAAAAAAAAAAAAAAAGAAAAAGAAAAAAAGGTAAGGAAGGTCAATCCTGATATGAGAACATGCCTTTCTTTTAGGACATTTTACTAATGGGTTGGAGTCTGATATAATAAAGGGATCTAGAAGCTGGCTGAATGAAATCTGAGACAAAAAGGAAGTTATTTGTACTAAATAATTAACTAAGGCACTTCACCAAAGCATTCATGCATCATAGTGAAGTACTTACTTGGGTGAAGAAATCCTTCAAGTTCCACTTCTTGCACATGTCTATACCATCTCTAAGCCATCAATTGTCCACAGCAACATGCCTGGAAGCACTGCTGTCAAATGTGCTTTATTGCCTGATGCCCACCAAGGTCTGCTTGAGGATCTGGACCCTGTTTTCTCCTAGAATTACATTTTCGAGTGTGTTTGACACAACAGACTGTATTATAATGAGTGTGGAGTTCAAAACTTGGCACCAGTGCCTGCTCTTTTTCCAAAGTCAAGTGTAAAGTCTTAGGGCCCTATTAATGAAAAATCCATTCCATAGATGGATCGCAGAAAAAGGAGGGCCTCAAATTATGAGCAGGATCTGTTATAAAAGCCATGTGTTCATGTAAAAATATGATGGAATATGGGCACTGAAAGTTACATGTGGATTTCACTAGATGCATAGGGATTCCTGGTATGCACATAAATTTATATATTGTACTTAGAGGCACAATGCAAAGGGTCAGAAGGCTGTAAATATGTTTCCTTGTTGGAAAGTCAGGAGATAAACAATGACATGTCAAAATCCCTGAAAATCAAGGTTGAGGCCAAACTAAAGCTTGAAGTATACATGAGGGACATCCAAACACAAGTGTCCATGCATGGACAATAAAGATAATTGTGAAAGCAAATGATGAAAGATAAAGTATGATTCTAGCAAATCTTTTTTTTTTTTGTTTTGTTTTGTTTGTTTTGTTTGTTTGTTTGTTTTTGATTTTGTTTCTTTTTCTAATATTATTGTTTCTAAAGACTGAAACCAATCACTCTTTTTTGACATACCAATCACACTTCTTGAACAAACTGGGGACCTGTTAATAGTTTGCATGTTTTATATACATGTCCATATATATATGTGCATTTGATATATGGTATGGGTGTAGTCGATATTGATTATATTTAGAAAGAAGTTTTAAAATATAAATGCATACTGGGAATATGTTAGAACCAAAGAACTAATATTCTTGGTTTTCCCAATTATCTTGGCATACTCACTAAGTATGCAAGCTGGCATACTCACTTTTGTTTTTTCACTGTTTTATCAAAGATTTCAGGAAAAGGTAAGACAGGAGATGTTTTCAGCAGAAAATATAACAATACTAATATCTTCAGTCTTTGCCAAGTTATGCAAAGCAGAATATTATCCTCCTTTTTGTAATATATTTATTTTTCCATACGGGTCTACTTTCTTTTGTGGACAACTTAGCTTGCAATATATATATATAATTATTAATTTTTAATAGGAATGCAGGCTGTGTTCCTGCTGCCCACTTGCTGCAAGTTCTATTTGTATCTTAACCTGGTCAGTTCCCTTCCTCACATAACTGATTCTGTGCAGTCTTTGCAAAACACTAATCCTCAGAGTGATGGGCTTTTAAAAGGGGCAATGCAGAAGTCAGGAGAGGACTCCCTGGGAGGGAGATACAAGACTACTTTTGTAAGGCTGTTTTCAGAAGAGCCCTTTTTCCCTCACATATGCATCTTTCTGCTGTCAAGAAAGGCACGGAGAGAAGCAAGGTTGGAGCATACATTCCTTTGGCAATTCTGGATAAGAGACTTGTTTGTTGGGCTACTTGAATTTGCCATAATTTATGCCAACCCAACGCTTCCAGATTAAATCTAAAGCAGCTCTATCCTCTTTTGCATAGATTCTCATTAAAAAAAAAAAAAAAAAAAAAAAAAAAGCATGAAAAGTGAACTATTGTGACTGAAATGGTCTTTCTCAGCCATGTGAAGACCTCACCTGTTTTTTGTTTTGTTTTGTTTTGTTTTGTTTTTCTATACATGAAGTACTCATGCAACAGGAGCATTCAGCTTTTAACAGAGTAAGTACAGTACATTATACACAAGTATAATGGCCTTCAACAAAAAAAAACCTGAGCACCATTGCTAGGATTTTGCTTTCATACTACCCAGGCCTTTAAGCAGTATGTGTGTAGGGGGATCTTGGGAACTTCAAAAAGCAGCGGACTAGAAACCATTGTCATAATGTCTTCCATAATACATGAGATTTTATTAAGAAGTCTATTAATTACTGTTGTCAGTAAAACAGATTCAAGAGTGTGAAAAGCATTCTGTAAAGAAAAGAAAGCTGATTGTTAAAGGACAAAAAAAAAAAAAAAAAAAAAAAGGGCAGAAAATAAACACCACCAAAGCTGTAAATATATAACAAAAGGTCCGAAAACATTTGTTTCCAGAGGAACAGAAGGTTTCATTAAAATTATGACATCAGATCTGGAAAATAATTCAGTTAGAACACAGGTGGTTGTCATAAAAATTGTTTATATTAGGGAAAATCACAGTGTTGTCTGTTGCAAAGTAGGAATAATTCCATCCAATACCTTCTAAGCTTACTAGCTGGCAGGTTTTATTTCATAAACTGAGGTAATAAATATGTTGTACAACTACATCATGGATGTGTGATACTATTATACATGTATGCAATGCTATAAACATGAGATTCTTTTCTTATAGTATTCAAAATGAGTCTACTCCATTTTCTGACAATGTTGCAATTTATCATTGAAAGGACAAGATAGGTTACAATTAATGTGAATAGGCTGACATAAAGTCCAATTCTGCAATATGCAGCAGAGCTTTCTCTCTCACTGCTGTCACGAGGACTGCAAATTCCTTTAAATAGTTGCTTAAGCATTTTTCAGGAGATAACAGTTCTTTACATCCTTAATATTTCCCAAAAGAGGAATGAGTATTTTTCTATGGACAGATGTCTCAGACAGCAGAAATAATGCTGTTTAGGATTATGTGGCATAGATGAGTTACCATTATATATCATCCAGCCTGAAAAACTTAAAATTATGAAAGTGCTCCCTCAGTTCCATGTTGCATGGGAGATAGGACTGAGGAGGACATGACATTTGGGATTTCTACTAAATACAGTTGCAAGCTTGCTGGAAAATGTCTGGTCTTTCATGTGTTAAAGAATATATGTACATCTATGTGTATTTTTGCCTTAGACACAAGGTAACTAGTAGCAAAACGTTGGAACAATTTATGAAATCAGTTCTTTTTCAGTTTTCACAGTCCAAAATGGCTGCACATTCTGTTCTGGAAGCTGTAGACATTTTAACTGTAGCTCTCAGTACAACATACACTGTTCTGCAAACTGAATATTATACTGTTATTGCCAGGAGGTCTTAAGTAGGAAACAGAACAAAACAAATAAAAATGTAATATAAAAGAAAAACAAAACAAACAAAACCACTCTTCTGCCATCTTGCAAAACCAAATCCTTCAATTATGATTTATTGATAAAAACAGTTATGGACAGTTAATAGTGTAACATCTGGATTTAATGAATGCATGCACAGCCAAAATATTTTTTTCCCAGGGTTTAAATGAAGTAATTTATCTGTACTGTGTAACAAAGGCTTTTATTTCCACATGACGAGGTGGGCAGCCATTCAATCAGACATGATTGACACTGTTTCAGTCGGTTAAATTGCACAATATTTTCATATGTTACCTTAAGGAAAGAAAAAAAAAAAAAAAAGAGAGGTATGTACCAATTTGACATAAGGAGATATATGTCTACCTACAAGATACTTAACATATATAAATTTGTATACAAATATTTATGAATCTATTATATACTGGTAAAGTAATATAATTGCATTAACATAAAAATACCATCACAATGAATTAGTATCATAAACAATGGAAAGCGTATGCTGAATGAACAGGCTGGGGTATTCTTCATTCAGTTCTTTAGCCTTCTGGGTAGAAAAGCTCATTTTAAAAGCAGATGCTTCCATCTACTGTAATGGAGTTTCTGTTTAAGTTTTTGAGTGGGTGTTCACTGCTTTCAGCTGGCAGCTAGGATTTTAGCTATGCTAAATTAATGCATCATTAATTGCCTGGATTTTGTTGTGTGTGCATTAGTAGAAATGGGAGGACCTGTACTTAAGACTAAAGTTAAATGTGAGTTTCTCTCTGGCATGTAGATAATATTTCAGTAACTCTAAGAAGTGTAAGGAGGCTCACTGAAGTCAATAGTATTACTGACATGCTTAAAGTGAAATGTGTGTGATTATTTGTAGAACCAGTCTATGATTTTAATTTTCTTTAGCAGTGGCTTAATTATGAATATCATAAAGCTATCAGACTGCTTTTCTTTTGCTCCTTTTTTTCTTGGAAGCGTGCCATGATTCTTCTAAAAGAGCTTTTGAATTAGTCTAGCATCACTGCTAAGCAGCACATAACAGAGTATCAAGCACTGTTTTGTTATTTTTTCCAATTAATTTAGGATTTGCAGATAAATATAGGTGACACAACTGAACATATGAATAATCTCTGAACCATTAAACAGTGAGTTTCAGTGGAGGGAATTCTTAAAAACAAACAAACAAAAAAACCTATAAAATGTTCCAAACATATGCTAAACATTTACAGAGTTATTAGCAGCAAATGTCTGAAGAAAAGCTGGACAACTGAAAATACAGTGACTTTAGCTAAGCGTTAATTTAAATCATCATCAGCTGATGACTTCTTCATGCACAGGTAAGGTAGTCTTTACAGACTTTGTTACAGCTTCACACTACTTTCTACTTCTGAAAACCTCTTACAACGGGAAACAAATGATCTCTGAAGGAAATGGACCTAGTCAGTAATTGTTTTTTGTTGCCCTGGAACTTAAACTGACACATTTTTTCATGCAAGAAATTTGGCTAAAGCTCACAACTGTACAGGAAAAATAAATCTTCTGTAAGACATAAGTGTGTTGATAATTGGCATAGTTCTTCTTGCACATTATTCATTTTCTGTGAAGAACAAATCTGTAGATTAAAAAAAGGTAATGAAGAGAAAAAGTACTTTCATCTTTTTAGCTTCCACCCATTGTAAAGCAATCAAATATAACAGCAGTGAAAACTAAAAAAAATGACATTATAATGGGATGCTTATAGCCAACTACATAAAAGGTTAAATGGGTTGAATACTGACTTCACTGTCTTTATATTTGTTAAATGTTGCCCAGAGTGGCATACAAGACTAACAGTTATTCATGTCTAATAAATGGAATTTGGCATGCCTCTGTCTGGCTTTTTTTCATGGTCTAGCAACTAGAAAGGATCATATCTGGATACTATATCTAGCTTCACCCACAAATTATTGTGTGATGTCAGTGTGCAATGGTGGAGTTTGTTTGTTTGTAGGCATTGTAGACATTTGTTTGATTTTAGGCATTGCAGATGCCTACTAGTGTTCAGTGCTACTAAATAGAAGATTGTAAACATATGAGTAGGATCTAAGATGAGCTGCTATTGTTCAAACTATTGTGGCTGGAATAGTCTTCCTTCTTTTGAAAAGGGCATTTTAGATAAATTTCTTAAGTTATATTTTACTTCCTTTATCATATATCTTAATAACTGATACCAGATTATAAAATATGTTAAATACCAGATTCTCTTCCTATTTGAAGTACATGAAGTCACTGAAATAGTCCAATAGGCAGGATAAGTTAGCTGCTACCAACCACTGCCTATAGATCTGGTGATAATAGGTACTCTTATGAAAGTTCATTTATAACAAATATCTAAAGGCAAAATTAAAATGCTTAAAGTAAAATTATAATGCTTTATAATCTTGCCTCTTTCTGCAACAGGAAACATTGGCATAATATTCAGCTTTGACTGTTTTGAAGGATTAAATTAAGAATGGCAGATATTTTAGTGAGGGCTTAGCTAATTGTATATCTGGAGATGTAATGAAGCTCTGAAATACTCCTTCCCCATGGGAGGTGAGAGTGCTGTCTATTACAATAGCTTACTTCTTTCTTGCTTGACAGTTGAAGGGTTTTTTAAATAACAGCAGGAAGTCAAGAGCTTTTCTATGTGCTCCTTTTCTTTCAGTGTGCCGGATGCCCTGGCACCAGCGAGGCTTTGAAACCCTCTCCTGTTTCTTCAGCACCTGATGGTGATTGTTTGACTGGAGATTTACAGAGGACCTGAAACTCAAAGCTTTTAAATAGCTGCAGTTACAGAAGCTTGAAATGGTGCTGGATTCACTAGAGTGACACTGTTATCATCATCCGATGGCTGCTTAGCAGTTAAATGAGATGATAATTTCTACATTCCAGCTGTCTAATTTTTCTACCATGAAAAACGTGAAAACAACTAAAAGGAAAAGCTATTTAGAGGCCTTATCCTATGGATATGCTTGCATATGTTTGAACTCTAACCACATCAGTAACATTATTAGCTTCAATTGAATCTCTCTTGTAGTAGTTTATCGCATATGTAAGTACTTGCAGGATGAAGGTCTTGGTTAATTATCTCCATGGGGGTGCAGCCAAAGAAGCAGTGAACAGGGAGGAAAAGAGATTTCCTCCCCCTGCTCTTGCAGATGGCCCTTCTACTCAGGGCTCAGAAGACTTGATGGAGCCAAAAGGTATGTAGGGGCATCTCTGCAAAATGTCTGTGGCCTGTGCAGTGTTTTCTTTCACAGATTTGTGAGAATCACAGAGTGGTTGAGGTGAGAAGAGACCTCTGGAGGTTGTCTAGAGCAACAGCTCTGCTCGAACAAGGTTAGCTAGAGCCAGTTGCTCAGGGTCATGTTGAGTCAGGTTTTGAATAACTCCAAGGAGGGAGACTCTACAGCCTCTCTGGGCAACCTGAGCCACTCTTTGATCACCCTCACAGTAAAAAGCTTTTTCTTGTATTTAGGAAAAATTTCCTGTATTTCATTGTGTGTCCATTGTCTTTTGTCCTATTCTTGGGCACCACTGAGAAGAGTTGTGTCCATGAAGGTCCTAAGTTGCACATGAACCTCTAAGCCAGCTGTATCCTTATTTCCCCTCCATCCACTGTTCCTAAGAAGCCAGTGGAATGTGAAAGCCAAGAAAAAAAGATATCAGCTCTTCATAAGAACAATTTAATATCTAACATTCAGAAATGGAGGGTTCCATTGTTCCTTGCTCTTTAAAAGCACAATACAGCATTTGAACAGACAGTGAAAAATTGCAAAGCAAGAATTCCTGCAGTCAGAAATAAAATTAGAGATAAAGTTGGAGAGGATTTATGTCTGTAAGAAGAATAAATTATTATAGACACATCAAAGGAAAACTGTGAATCTTTATTAACTAAGAGATAAAGGGATTGCATAAGGGATAAAGTTCCCTGATGCAATAACAATGAAAAATGAAAAGTTATTCCAGAGAAGAATCCAGTTCAACATCAGAACAATATTTTCAATCTGTAAAGTACTCTCTCAGTAGTGATTCTTTCTGTCATTAGTCTTGTTATTACTAGCATCATCAATGTCCCTATTCAGATGTAAACATATACTAATAGAAATTCCCATGGCTGTAAGAACAGGCTTTCTGTTGGAAGAAAGGGAAGAATTAAAAGGAAAATCCTTTGACAGGAAATCTCTTCTCTTCCTTCCTTTTTTTTTTCCTTTTGTTGGTTTTACACTGTCAAACAAACAAACAAATGAACAAAATCATAAATCTGCGCAAAGATGGAGTGTAATTTATTGTGTGAAACACCAAAAGGCAATATGCCAGGAAAAAAAAAAAAAAAAGAGATAAGGATGTCTTTGAAAATATAAAAATACGGCATGTCTTGAATTATCTTCTTGAAATTCTTAAAATGTTCTTAAAGTTAATTCAGTCTGAATTACTGTAACAGAAGAATGTACATAATAACAAACTATCAGAATCTTGCACTCTGCTAAATGCAGTTCATTGTAGTAAATCATATTTGCACACAGTCATACATGTATATGTATGTATTTATACATTTACCAGGCCTTTACATTTTCAGACTATTATTTCATATTTAAATTTCTAACACAGTATAATATCTAATTTGCATGAATCCTACTTTGTCCGGCAAGAATGAGTTTGTGCTTAGGAAAAAAACACAAATGATATTGTCTAAAACTGGCTTGGTAACCTACTTTCCGGGATGAAAAGAATATGTTGCAAAAAGGAATCAAAAGATTAATTGCACAGTTTTCTTCCAAACTTAAAGAAGATATTGTGGTATAAATCCTGAAAATAAACAAATTGATCAGATTTCACTGTTACCTTATATATGTACAATGGTACTGTTTATGCAGGTGGTTTGCTATTTATTTACCTTCCTCCCCTGTTTCTTGTGCTTGAAAGCAAAACGCTTGAAAATGGGAAACTGCACTTCAGGTCTGGCTGCACTCACAGAGAGGCTTTGTGCCAGCTTCTATGTGTGGACAGGGTTAATACTGGTTACATCCATGAGAATAAGCAACAGAGGCTGACAGGAGCAGGTCTACAGCATGGACTTCCTTGTGTTTAGCAGTCTATGTCCACATGATATGGGCTTCCAGGGGTTTTGCTCTGGACTTGCTCTGGTCTGGCCATGTGAAAAACCAGTAGCAGATGGAGAACACTAGCTACTCATCTTCTGGTTCAGTTATATCCAAAATGAATGGAGTTTTTGCATGACAATGTATACTGTGATGAACACAGATATTAGGGATGTTGGGAAAATTCAGTTCAAAAACACTTGTCCTGATCTGAATGTGAGTGGCAAGGGAGACACGTCAGCCCTTAGTGAAATGCAGAGCAGGCTCAGAGCTATGCATTGATTTGCAGTAGTTCGTACCACTGAGAGTTACCAGAAGGGATTCCTGTAGCCTGATATCTTTAATGTCTCTATCTAGCCAGTTCTAAATTGCATCTCTTCTAATGCCAAAGTAATGATCTGAAATAAGTGATGATGTGAAACTTTACCTGAAGATGGCTATTTCTTTCCCAAGATCAGAAGAGAAGATTAACTCATGATGATTAACTCATATGGAGAGGTCTGCATTATAGTATTTTGAAATTGGATGAAGATAAATCCCATTCTTCTCTCTAGGTGTATAAGTAATGCATTATCATGTACCAGTGTGTTGCACAATGATGGAAACTTTCATACTGGCTGGAACAGGTATCTAGAAAGAGGGATCTCTTTATATCATTTACCATTAAATAAAAATAAAAAGGATGCATTTTTTTTCAAAGGACTTTGAAACTTTTTATTTTGAAAATGTGGCATGAAAAAGACTATCAAATGTTGCCAGGTATAAATTTAAATGTACTATATAAAAGTATCAAAATTTGGTAGCAAGGGTAAGAAAACTCCTGAAACCATCATGTACCAGAAATCTTCTCGTACTTCCCTTTAATGAGAAAGCAGTAAATAAATAAATAAATAAATAAATCATCAAGTTACTCGTGGAAAACTCTATCAAATTAACTAAACATTTTGTTTCCATTTTTAAGTTAGTTCATTGCAGTACATTTTCAGTGTTGGGTACATTTTCAGTCTATGGGTACCTTACACCCCAGAAATACAGTATAACAGTAAATACAGTATAACAGCCTACCAGAATCCTACAAATCAAAAATATCTGTGATAAATTTTTGTTAAAACCCCCACCACAAAGCTTAAAAATCACTCATACATTGAAACTTTTCGTAGTTTATCAAGTTACATCAAGGAGAATGTTTTTATTGCTGTTTTATGAGTAATAATATAGATTTATTCAATAATATTGAACTAAAGTATCTTCAATAAAACATAAAATAATGACCTTATTAGAGGCAAAAATCTATAAATAACAGCTACTTCAACAATGCCTGTAACAGGTATAATGTATCAATATACATGTAGAAGTAGTTGTAATATAGACTAGTCAATAAAACAGGGAGCCTCTAATGTTTTAAAGCTTAAACAATTTAAATATTGTTTTTTAATAGCTTTTGACTCATGCTTACTTCTTTCTCTTCTGTTTGAGGGGATAGGGCCTTGCACTATTAATAGTTACTGTTATAAAATAGTAACAGAATATATTGAGGCTAAAACAAATACAGATTCTCAAGCAGGAGATGATTAACACGGAAGCTGATACAATTGTTTTAAAGACAGATTGAAAATTATCCCTGCTTGTAATGTTAATGCAACATTTGTGTTTCAGTTATAAAACCACATCCTTAAGCAAAAGCCTTTTAACTTTTCAAGCAAACAAAATACTGTATCTGAAAGAATATTGTTTAAAAATTTCACTGTAGTAATTTTATATCAAATATTAAAAAACCTGCAATAAGAAGAAGCATTTGTTTCAACATCAGAGAAACATGATGTTGAAATCTTAACCCATAGCTTGCTTGTTCTTGCAGAAAGTGGTATAGCTTGTTCCTTTGTTTTATCAGCACCTATGCTATGCTACAGTGAATGAAGACAGAGCTCTTCATGTTATTAAATGGATGGATCAGAAAATTATTGCCCCAAAAATGCAATGACTACGCGTTATGTCAAAGCATAGCACTAACTAACATGTCAGTTCAAAGCAGTTATAACCAATGTGGACAGAAACAGTTATTAACATCTACATATCTAAGAAGGCAGGCACCTTCCAGAACTCTCCCCACCCATAAATATTTAAATATGAAATACATGGGCATTGCTGTGTCATGGGGATTGTGAATTCTAATGTCCAAAGATTCTTCTAGCTCCAAGTATGTGAACAGGCTCACCAGACAACCCATGCCTTGAAGGCAAGGCAGCTCTGCAAGAGGCTGTTTAAGGAAGCATTGAGGTGAGAAGCTCAGAAGGAACTTCAGAGACATTTTCAAGCTTTCACAGATCTTTCAAGTACTCCTTTATTCTTCATGTTTTATGATCGGTTTCCTAAGTCATGCAGTGCAATTCTGGTATTAGAAACTCTAAAAATAGAGAAGCAGCAGCTCCAAAAGGAACTGAAAACATCCAAACTGTAGTGTAAATTCAGTACCAGCTGAAGTGATCTGTACACATGAATAATTTCCCTGAATTGTAGTGATTTTCCAGGGTTCATGCAAACAAAATGAAAGCATGGACGATTATGAGTAGAGCTGTGACAATGACTCACTCAATAATCCATAGAAACAATAATTTGTGAATAATATTTCCACTTATTTGCTCAGCTATTGTCATGATAGTTCCAACATCTTATATTGCTTAAAATTTATGACTTTGATAGTGCTACAGACTATATTTAATACTAATTTTAATACAAATTCTAGATATGCTGGTAAAAAGGACATTTTATCATAGTAGTTGTGTATTAAAAAATTGAACTATCTAAGAACTTGCTATCCCTTTTTGTAAATTTTATACAGATTAATGGAGTATAGAACCTACTACTATAAGTCATGTGCTACTACATGAAAAAAGCTATTCCTGTCTCATATTGTCCTCTATGGATGATTGCACTTCTATCTGACATGATTCACTCAAAATGGTGTGTTTTCTTGAGGCATTGTGGCATGTTAGGAACTTCTTTCAAGCACCTGAAATATCTTGTTTTTCCACTTAATCTCTCCAGTTTATGTAAAACAGATTAATAGGTTGAGAGTTGTTCCTTGGAGAAGGATATTTCAGTGTGATCATCTGAAACAAGTAATGTCATTATGTAAGAACTCTGTATGATAAATAGTATTTGGATTGAAAAGTTTAGAGATATTATCACATATCATCAGATCTGCTGTTTAGCCATAAGTGAACATTAATGGCATGTGCTTTGTATTTTATGATAAACTTTTTGAGAACACTTAGTTAATGGAAAAATGCTTCCTTTATGAGAACTATGCAGTGCTTGCTATTGAATAAGATTTTGTGTAAAATTAATTTGATTTGAATAATTACTTTTTGGCTGTCACTGCAAAATTACTTAGAACTCTAGCTAGATTACTTAATGAGCTCAGTACTTAGTATTTTGAAGCTGTTACTATCCTCAATCAACCCTCTCAATCTGAAAGCACCTCAAAAACAAGACAAAGAGCAATACATATAAACAAAGAGCAATGTTTTTCTGTCATATTGAGAAATTCTGCTTTGGTAGCCATTGGATGTTGAGTACAAAACAGATCATAATGGTCTATTTTCTGTATAAATCCAAGATCACCAAATGATCCTCCCAGTTATGCATTCCTTCATGGTTAGTTTGCTTTTCTACTCTCATGGGTTGCTTTACCCTTAAAACCAGAGTTATGTTTTTTAGGTTATATCTATTTTTTAAATAAACTCAACATCACCAAATGTCCCTCATTATTACAGGTTCTAAGGATGCATAGATTACAATAACAAATAAGATTTTTAAAAATATGACAACAGAAAGGGTTAATTGACAGGATGTGTTAGAGCAAAGCCGTGCCACTGAAAACAAAAACAAGGATATAAGAGCTCAATTTAGCTAGGCATTGTAAGGAAAATTACTTTAAAGTTGCTCTGCTAGTTAATGTATCACTTTGTTTTGAACAAAATCTTTGAAGAAAATAAATTTTAAAATAATTAATTAATAATAATAATAATAATAATAATAAAGCACTGATGTTGGTTTTAGACCAAAGCAACAGGCTAAAACTTGAATGATTTTTCTACATAATTGGAGAATGTAATTTTCCTTAATTACTTTCAATAAAGTTCTTAAAATATCTACTTGTATATTTCATGTTAATTTTCATTGCTTAAACATGGCATTAAATTTTGGTGTATTTCTCTCCCAGGCTACACAATCTGACATTGCAAGAATACATAGGACACTCCTTATGTTGCTTGACATTGCAGATGTTAGTCTAAAACAACCACATTCTTACTTATCCCTATGGTTTGAGCCTAGGGTTTGCCATTGTATTTATGATGAAATCATACCTAGTTGGCAGAAGAGAAATTAATTCCAGCATAAAATCTGAACCAGAATAAACTAAGTTGGAAAAACATAAACAGTAATTATTGAGGTCCAAAAGATTCACATTGAGCAGGCCTTATTTTACAATGTCTGACTCATTTTGAAAAGTACTTTAGCCCTGAGAAACTCCATTAAGTGCTTTGTCAGGAAATATGTCTGCTGAAGATAGCTGCAGCACTGACTTTTGATAAAGTGGACTCAGTGTCAGTCAATGCCTGGATACCAGATAACTGGAATTATCCACTAATCCAATCACTACAAATTAAATCCATATGCATGTGCATGAACATACAAAGATGGGAGATATTTCACCATGAACAATTTCAGACTAGACAATGTTTCTCCTGGTTTGTAAGTATCGAGACCATGACAATCTACTTTCTGTTCAAAATAAGCTTGCTTTGTAAAAACCCTCAGCAAAATTACTAGCATGACTCCTGTATTTGAATATTACTACTTACATACTCTGGAAGCTGCCAAAGACAAATTAGAAAAGGACAATCCTGTACAAAAGTTCTGCTAAGGAAAAGGATGCAAATTTGTGAATATTATTTTATGGATGTACCAAATCCAGTATAGAGAGACTGAAGACTGTATGTGAGTGCTACAGATGTGGGGCACAGGTTTCCAGTGAGTCATGTTGTGACAGACTGCTTCATCTACTAATGGGAATTCTGTGTAAATAAAGTATGACAGAAAAGCTGCCAGTATATATGTGCAGGAGAACTGTGCTAAATTTATCTCCTCTCCTTCTAGGTATATTCTATTTCTATGTCAACTGATGATGAAAGAGTGGCAGTATAGAGAACCATTTAACTACAGCAACATAACACATCAGCAACAAGAATTACTTTCATCACCATGAAAGTGTATAGCTATCTATTGTTCATAAATCAAGCTATGTTTTTCTGGAATAATTGTAGTAGAAATTCCCCTCCACACTGTGTGCACATGAGGAGCTTTTGGAAAAATAAAGGAGGGTTAAAGGGCAACATGGGATTGAAATGCCTAAAACAGTGAAATAAAATCTTCATTATCACACTTCCAGAAGTAAATTTGGAGATCTTTTCATCCTCAAATGGAATGAAGCCTACCTTGGAAATCGAGATTCATCTTGTTATGGAAGAAGTTCTCTATTTACTAAGAATGTTCCTGTTACAAATTAATAATTAGAATGGCCTCATATGTATCAGTCTCCTCTCCTCTCCCCTCAAAAAGAGAGAAAGCAAATCCATGGCTACAGTAATACCTCTAAGCAATTACACATTCATCTGATTGACTTCTCAGTATCACCTTAGGAGAATAAACATCACCCTGGTCTCTGTCCTTATGCAAGTGCAAGAGGGCAGAGGTCCATTTCATCAGTGCAAATCACAAACCAGCTGGGTTGAAATGCCTCAGTTGCATTTATTCTGCAGTATGCTCTGTTTCCTGCAGGCTTCAAATGAGATGCCAAGAGTTGGTAATACAAGTGGCAGAGTGCTAATTACCACCTTAGACAATATGGGAGGGATGAACTGCAGTCAAGCAGTCTGTGGCAGTGGGAGGTAGACCCCACCTCTGGGGCTGTCTTGGCCACTATTCTTTGCAGCGTGACAACAGGAGCGCAGAAAGATCAGAAAGCTGTGAACTGCTCCTCTGAGACTCAACAACACCTTCATAACAGCCCTGTTTTTCTATCACTCTGCCTGCTGCTCAGACTAACAGAGTCTGCTCAAACAAATAGAAATATTTTTATAGAGTGTGAAGTCAGACTTGTTCTATGAGGAAGAGAAATATGGAACATTCAAGAAATGGAAAAGTTTAGGGCTGTGAAGCTGCTGCTGATTATCCGTTCATTACCACATTTTCCAGTGGTTTGTCTTGATATGTGTGAAAATGTTTGAACAGCATTCTGGTTCTTCCGGCTTGTAGTCACTGATATGCACGTTGGAGTGCACGGCACCTCACCCACCTTCCCAAACTTCCTCTACTTACACACTTGTGTGAACTGATTTAAGGTCTATGCTTCTTGGTAGCAAAGAGAATAGTGCTCCAGATTATGTTTAAGGATTGCGATCAGTAATAAAGAGGAAAGAAAGACAAAATTCACATCTGGGAGGTTTTAGGACTGTGGTGGTTTTACTCAGGTGGGCAGCTGAGCTCCACCACAACCGCTCTCTCACTCCCCCTCTCCTCAAAGAGGAAGGGGGAGAAAATACAACACAGAGAACTCGAGGTTTGAGATAAGAAAGGTTTAATTAAAGGGAAAGGGAATGGGAGGGAAAAAAACAGAGACAAAAGAAGCAATCAGTCCGCGCGGAAGCACAGAGAGAGGAAAAATTATTCTCTACTTCCCATCAGCGAGCGGTGTTCGGCCACGTCCTGGGAAGCAGGGCCCCAAACGCGTAGTAGTTGTTCAGGAGGAACAGCCCCCTCCCCCACGAGAGCCCCCCCTTTTATTGCTGAGTGTGACATCAGGTGTTATGGAATATCCCTTTGGTTGGTTTAGGTCAGCTGCCCCAGCAATGTCCCCTCCCCATCACTTGCCCACCCCCAGTCTGCTGGCTCTTGGGGGCTTGGAAGGAGTCCTGATGCTGTGCCAGCACTATGCAGCAATAGACACAACACTGGAGTGATATCAGTGCTGTTCCAGCTACGAGTGCAGAGTACAGCACTGTGTGGGCTGCTGCAGGGAAAAGGTGACTCCAGCTCAGACAGACCCAACACAGGGACTAAAAGTCTTACGCATGGAGACAGAGGAAAGTACTTATGGATGTATAATTTTGATGTTTTTTAGAGATGCTGTCAATGTACCTGTAGGATTTTATAATCACAACCCAAAGATAGATGTTTCCACAAAGAAACAGAAGAGCCAGAATAAAGCAAAGAAACTGGCAATTGTGAAAAATGTGAGAAGTTCTTTATCGTTTGAACTAACCCAAAAGTCATAATTTTTTAGGTTTCTTTATATGAATACTTACACTAATTGAAGCTGAACATTCAGTCACACCACTGACACTGCGGTGCGGATACTCTTGTATAACTTTCAGACTGATTATTTCAATATATTCTATACTTGAAGGGCAGAATGTCTGAGCAGGCTAACATAATGAGTACATATAATATATGGTTATATCACTATAGCTTTATGCAGTCTGAGACCTGGCTTTGATTTATTATCCAAACATCAGAGATATTTGGTGGGATGACAGAAAGAAAAGGCTCTGTAAAGCAACCGTGTATGCAAAGTCTACATTAACATTAGTTTAAACAAGAACAAAAAGGATTTAAAAATGTAATATGAGGGAGAAGTTAGTACATGTTTATTTCCCAAAGCACAACTCTGGGAAGAGTCTTTCCAAATCAAAGTTCCTTCTCTCTCTCTTTCTCTCAAACACACAAAATTCCTCTGATATAATCCTTATTTTGGGCCTGTTGCCATGGATTGACATTAGATGAATGCAGAAATATCACTTGAATTTACAGACTGAGAGACAAGAGGATTTGCTGAGTGATTGAATTATCTTCATGCAGTCTAGCACTTCTGCATGTCAGACACTATTGTAAACTAGAAAATATTTCTCAGGGTATCACTTATACAAAATACTGTAATAAAGAACCTAAAGAATTAGCAAAAATAATGTGTTTTAGAAAGCAGTATGACTTGTGTACTGCATTTTTTTCAAACTTTCAGTATTTTTCCCTGTAAGCATTATTTAAGTGTTCCTGCTGAGACAGACGGGCTATTGGATTTTTTTCCTCCTCTGCCCCCTACCTGTCGAGATACTCTTTGTTGAGCCTTGTGTCATGTAGCATTAGGGAAGCTTTGTTCTTAAACTTTAATTATATTTTGTAAATCTGCTGTAGCGTGACATTTACAAATTAATGTACTTGCCCTTTATATAGCCCCTAACATAAATCCCATGCCCAGTAGGAATTAGAGAATTACTTTGAGAGGAAGTTCAGTCTGTGCCCAAGGAAATTCAGAAACAAACGTACCGCAAGACTGTTAGTGTCTTTTCTATCAGCTTTTTTCATTTAGGCGACTGTGAACTCTTTCCTATTAAAGTATATATTCCCTTTTACATTAATGATCTAATTCAGGAGTAAAGGATCTTTCTTAATTCTTTGTTAGGAAAAAAGCTTATTTTTAATATTTTAATATTTTAGTGTTTCTGTATGACAAGACTAAAATTGCAGTCATGTAACCATCTGCTTGTCTGCTTTATTCAAGTTAGTTCATCTAATAAAGGCTATCCTCTTTCCCTGAGTTCTTTTGTGTTTCTCTGAATATCATGGCTAAAACATTCTACTATTTATTTTTTTTCTTTCTTTCTTTTTTCTTTTTTTTTAATTTTTCTTTTTGAAAAGAGAAGCCCGTAAATAGCAGTAATTGACTAAAAAATTGCTCACAAAAAAACTTTTAATGGGCTATTATCCCCTTTCTACTTCATTGTATGACATAATGCCTGGTCATTAAAAATTAAACAAATGAAAAGAGTGAAGCATGCAATGTACCATAATCAGAGAGAAATCATTACCACTGTTTATTTCCATATAAGATCACTCCTATAGCTAGAAAAGAATAATAATAATAATAATAAAGTCTATATAGAAAAAGGACAGACAAGTGAATCATTCTTAAACCAAATGCCAGTGCTTTTTGGAAAATGAAACACTCTGGGTGTATTTGAAATCTGACTGTTTGAAATAAGAAGAAGCCTGTGTTTAACAAATGTTGTTCCACAAAGCCATGGTGAGTCTCCTAGAACATCATATTAAATAGCAGGGCAGCTATTAAAGATTGATAAATTGCTCTAAATACATTTTTTTATTTGAGAGTTTGGCTTTATTCCTTCTTGTAAATGTCTCCTAGAAAAATCACTGCAGTATAAGAAGTAGTTTATATCTGATTCTTATAACCTATAATGCAGAATAAAATATTTTGGTCTAACATTTAAGTATCCTACATATGGAAAGCTGAAGAACTTCCTTTCCTGATTTTTTATTTTCCTCACTGAAAAATCAAGAAGCTTCTTATTTCTTCCTTTCATCTGTTACAATAGAAATACAGCAGTAGGTAAACCACTGAGATTTTTCTCCACGGTAGAAAAACTCAGCTCCAAAAAGAAAAAAGAAAAAAAAAAAGGAGAAAAAGGAAAGAAAAAAAGAAAGAAAAAAAAAGAAAAAAATAAAAAAAGAGAGAGAGAGAGATCTTATAAGAATGGCTGCTGTGTAGGTCTGTTAAGTACAGCCTGTCATCTATACCACAGAAAGTCTCGTCTTTCATAGGAGGAAGCCTCCCTCCCAAAACGCACAACTCATATAGAAGTAGAGCTACTGTGGCAGAAGAGATGGATAAAGGAAAAGATTTGAACACCTAAAACCAGCTCATATCTCTTTTATGCACCATTCATTTACTTCCCAGGAGGCACAAAGTAACCAGACTCCCATGGGGCAGGTGACACTGGTGCTCAGTTACCGAGCCCTGTTCCCACTGATGCGTTCTTTGGGCACAACGGATAATGGAATAACAAACGTTCACATTTTCTTGTGGATTCATTTTAAAAGCAGCAACTTTAGCATGGTCCCATCCTGAGCATCTGCCTGGCTTCTTCGACAGTACAGACTGAGGACAGCTTAATGAAACTGATAAGAACAGCATGATAGTCATAGCACCTATGACATTTCTCAATCCACTCTTCAGTTTAGTCTTTTTTCCATTTCAGTTCTGGTGACTGCAATAGGTTTGGGGATGGGTACAATGGCAGGATCCCTTGCTGTGAGAGCCAGCCCAATCTATGCTCTATGACAAGGAGTGAAAGGAGCTGAAGCCTCACTGGATAGACCATGGCAGTTCTGGCAGGCAGTTCTTGGAGAAAGAGGAGACATCATCAGCCATGGTACTGACACAGCTATTACTTTGAACAGAACTGTAAGTATGAGTTTGATTATGATCAGTATGGTTTACTTCCATAAAGACAAAACCCCAATAACTTCTTACTAATTATTATTTGGTTATTATTTCCCACATATAAATATGTTCTTCTTCAGAAGTTCTCTGCTCCCATGCTGAAACCATGTTAAAGGTGTGGTTTTCTATTCTGTTAATGTTGTCTTAATTCTCTCATTCATTCATATGCACATGCCATTTGGCATCAGTTTTCTGTCTGATGACACAATAAAAGTCACCAATTAGGTAAAAACAACTTAATGTATTAACTACACCCCTGTAAAGCCACAAGAAATTTGTGGGACAGGTTTACTGCTGATGTTTTACTACTGCTTGCTTTCATTTCCTTTAGTTGTATTTTGATCCTTAATCTTGGGGGTGAAATTCTGATCCACCATAGAATTCAGTGGCAAACCTGAAATGACTTTAACAGCATTGGGATATCTCATCTAGTTCTCTATATGGCAGTAAGAGTTGTTGTTCTCATGAGAAAGCCATACTAAAACAGCCCTCCATGTGTAGTCGTATTTTATACACAGGACGTGTGTGGATATAGTACTTTTCTAAACAAAGCTCTAAGAACAATAGCAGCCTAAGTCAAGCACTCTGAATATGGGAAATGCCAGAAGGGAGATTCTCTGTATAAATTTACTTCAGAACCCTTGTATGTTTTGGTAGTCCTACTAGTTACTGAGTTATTTTTGTTTTCCCTCAGAACCCACTGAATCACAGGAACTCTGGCAGATTAGCAAGCAGTTCAGTATTTCACTGCATGGATTTGTTTAATGTGTGTCCTTATCCCTGATGCTATTTAAACACTATGGTTAAGAGAATGCTTAATTTCCTCAGCATTTACATCATAACACTAGTCATTTCTTCACAGTATATTTATTCTCATAAGACCTGTTATTTGCTCTCAGAAGCTGGACATGCAGAAATAAGAACTTCATATCTTAGGGTGTATGCTCTGAAATGCCTATTCTGAAATATCAAGACCCTGATTTTTAGGCTTTACAACACTGTGTAGTGAAAGGAAACCTCATGTTTAAAATGCCCCATGATTTTAGAGATAAATAGGTTATCTAGTATTGTGTACATCAGTATTATACACTTTGCGATATTAGAGCTCAGTTGAAATAACTATTATCATACAGGAAGCCAGTTAGCCACAGTAGGACAGAGTTCAGCAACTTCTATGTTATTCTTAATTATTTTTACAACATGTATTCTGAGTGAAGTGGTATAAATGTAGGCTTTGTGCAAACAGATCTATTGTACCAGACAACTTGTAAATACTTCCTTATAGAGACAGTAATTCTTTAAGAAGAATAAAGCGCTGGGATTGCAGACACACACAAACACACACACACACAAAAGTGTTCTCAGGAACACTTGTGACTCATTTTTTCCTCCTTTAGAAAATGTTTTGACTCTCTAGAATAACAATTAAAATGCATTGCATTTAGTCTTACATTTGTCAAGATGTTCTGCCTGATAAATATCAAACAAGGTATGTGCTGGATATAGGACAGATGTCTAGACATCGGCAATTCCTCCTTGAGAACAATGGGATGTGGACATACTAACAAAAATGTTCCATTTTTCTTCAGAGACGTCGCAGAGGTCAGCTAGAAATCAAAGAGGGAAGGACAGTTCTGTGTAAGTGCAGTGTCCTGAGGACGTTCAAGTGCTTAAATATGCCACTTCTGAAGATTTAGCATCCCAGCCACCTGAGAATGATGTTGTCAACTAATGTGGGATTCCAGTGAAAAGATGGATTTAGAAAGCGGAATTGCCTGTGTAGCTATAGTTAATCATTTTATATATGAATATGCATTTAAAATTTAAATGGAAAATATTTCTTATTTTCTATAAACATTTTGCTGAAGTTTTGTAATGAAAATTCTACAGTGACAACTGAAAATAAAACAAAATGAACTTTATTAGAGTACTTTCCAGAGTACTAAAGCCAAGTGAATCACAGAAAATAAACATGTCATAAGTAGCATGAAGAAAATTAGATTTTAATAGGATTTCTGATATAGTTTATGAACAAGAAACAATTTTTATATTTCCCAGAAAGGCAAAGGAAACTAGTGGCAGAATAAAGATGAAAACCCCAATCACTATACAAATCTTGTTTGACTGTCATTTAGCTCTCACACAGCTGTACGGTCAGTCGAGTTTATACTTTTTATAGATGTTCGTTCCCACCAAAATTGTCAGTATATATCCCTTTGACATTAGTAGAAGGAGATACTTGACCTGGTAGGCCTAACACCTTGCAGAGTCCAAATATAAATGTATGCCTTGGAACTTATTTATCATATATATATTTTTTTCTTTTCAGTTATGAGCTATTTAGTTTCTTAGGCTTGAAAATCTCATCATGAAAGACAACATCATAAGGCCTGAAGAGTTTGAATATACAATACTCTCCATAAAGTGTAATTTAGTGCAGATGCTTGCAACAGGTCATTTCTTCAATTCACCGACAAATATCTATTAAGTTTTCCCTGAACCTTGAAATGTAGTCTAGCCTCTCATTTCAGGCATCTGGGTAAAATAAATCTTAAATTGAAAGTTGACCTCATCACCAAATGTCATTTATTTATATTGGATTTCATCCTTTTGAGTGGCCTCTCTGTACATATTAGAGGACTGACAATTAAGGCCTTTGGTTTGAAGAAAGGAAGGTCATTGGAGGTCACCAGCACTATGTATCAGATTTTAGCCAAGAAAACTTCTTTAAGTATGTTATTAAATCACAAAAATTACAGATTAATGCTCCACTAAGAAGGCAAAAAAAATGCTGAGTTTGCTTCTGGACTGTTCTCTGATGCACTGGAAATAAGGCTGGAGACTGGAGACAATTAATCTTGGGACTGAAATTTAAGACAAAATATTTATGAGAGAAACCCTTAAGACACATTTCTCTATGTCTTTTTAAGTTCTTCAGAAGTTCTTATGATATTCAGAAAAGTCTTTTAAATTGTCTTAGGCAGCTGTAAAATTATTTTGTTCCTCTTGAATTATATGAAGGAAAAGTGTCTTCAGCATTAAAAAAAAAAAAAAAAGGACTCACAGCTATTGTACGAAATAGTCTTTCCCAACTTTCTTTCAGTCAAAGAATTGCCTAACCTTTTGGGGGCAAAAAAGGCAGATAATCTTATGATGTTCTACATTTGCTCAGTGGCTGAGCTGGAGGAGTGGGATGATGAATAAATAAGGCACTGAGGCAATGATGCTGAACATTTTTTCCAAATGTCACTAGCGTTGTTACAAAAAATTTAGATAAACCTTGCAGCCACCAGGAACTGTCTCTTGACTAAGCCTGTAGGTATCTAAACCACTCTGTGGAAATAAATGTGTGCTTATTTTGTTTGGATTTTTGTTTTTTGCTGATTGTCACTGTACAGATACCCTTAGGAGACTTCTGGAGCACAGTTCTTATGGGAAGCATAGGTTAACTAATGCTGAGCGGGATGGTGAATACAGTTTTATGGTCCAATAACACTATTAAATGAAATGGAGTACATCACGCCACTTAAAAGTCAGACTTCACGGGGAACAAGTGGTCATACTGCCTCAGAACACAAGAGAATCACTCTGCCGCAAGACATATGGGTTGTATCTTGAGGACTGATGTTCATTCATCAATGAACCATGCAATGAAGACACATCCTAAGGGTGGGTTCCTGAGCAAAAGAAGGAACTGAACCCAGGTCTGATTTATCTTTTTTTTTTTTTGGTCATTTCCTTTACTCCCTCAGAAAGATAACAGACAAAGAAAGGCTGGAACATTTATCTGAGTTTAGACCACATTGATATGTTCTGTAGCACTTTAGTCATGGTAAATATGGCCTCAGATAAATATATCAAATGGGCAAGTAATCATCTCTGAGCTGCCATAATCTGTTTTATCTCTTCTTTCTCATGTATGGCATAGACAAATGCACTGAGATTATGAGACTGCAGTAACTGGAGTCATGCAGTCATGCAAATAGATAGATATATTTGGATAATTATATCAATTTTTTATTTTTTTTTTTTTTCCTGAAGCTAATATTAGAAGGCCCTTCAGGTACTTGAATACTATTGAAATCCAGTATATTAATTTATTGCCTAACTCTGTTAGCCCTTTTAGACATTATGGGTATCAGAGCTCTCTGTGTATCACTAACTATGGCTTTGATGGCACAATGAAAATTGAAACTGGATCTCAACAACATTACACCAAATGGCAAAAGTCACATAGAAACAAGCTGCAGAAGCTGTGGTTTGACAGTACTGGCCAGTGTGCATGACCAGTGCTCTGGTAATCTACCTAGTAGATCAGACTTAGTACATAGCTGTGGGTCGAGGGATGAGGTTTCAAAGAGGAGGATTTATCAAGTATTCAGTCCTCAGATGAAAGCCCAGAAAAATATTGTTTACCATCATTTTGTTCAACTTCATTAATGGCCTAAATTCCCAATTTGCTTCCAGAAACTTACCTGCAGTAATCTTCCATAGCACCTAATTTATTCAAACTGAACCTTAAAGCTACAAAAATTACCAGCTTCTATACCTTTCTTCTCTGTGTTCAAATTTGTAAGGCCAGTAAAGAATCTTCCAATAAAGAATAAAAACTTACAATTTATTCTTGTTATACTGCTAAAAAGAGTGGCAAAAAAATCTTCCAGCTTTCATAAACTAGCCAGGGTACTTTTATGTGCATTAAAGCTTCCACAGACAGATCTTATTTCAGCTAAAATACAGTTCAAGCCTTACATGAACAGCTCTGAAATCTTCTGTGGAAAACAGGAGGTATGGAATCCTGACCCCACAAATGCACTGGGAATTTTGCCATTGATTTCAGTGGAGCCATTATCTCACCCCAGATTTTAAAAATATTAAATAGACACAGTACTTCCTAGTGTGTTCTCTGGGGCTAGTCAGTACAGTAAACATTTACTAGCTTTAGCTTGAAACTCCACCAGAAAATAGCTGTCACATTACTAGCTGTCCAAAGCCCCTCTTTAATCTGATAATGGATGTAAAAATCCACTTTTATCAGTCAGAGAACAAACCATCCTTTCAATATCTTTCCTATTTCATAGGAATTGTGAAGCGACTTCATGTTGAGTTAAAACTTACTTCCTAAGAGGGAATTCAAAGGTATTTTATAGGACACTTTTCCTAGTTCACTGCAATTTTCCACATTCCAGGTTTGCTTTTTGAATGTTATTACTTTTACATCTGAAAATAATAATAATAATAATAATAAATCACATAGCAAATCATATGAAGTTATTCACAGGGCTTGGTACCTGTGACTATGCACTACATTTTATAAATATACCACACAGTGTACATAGAAAATAATGAACTCTGCTATTGAATAAGATCATTTAAAATGAGCATACAATATACTCATTTAGGTTAAAATAGCTGCACAGACATTTCACAAGGTAAATAAATCTGCATTCATTTTTTTCAGGTAAATTTTCTCAGTTTCTGCTGTTCTACAGTGACAGATGTTCTAATCTTTACCATTGCCTCCAGTTTATTTCTTTGGTTAACACCAAAGTCTGAGCATCTTAATCTTTTTACCCTACTGTTGATTTAATTGCACAAATACAGCCTAAAAAATGAATGACTGAGGAATGTGACTATTCCACTTTGGTGAAGTCTGAGGAGGTACTTTTTTTATTGCTGACTGACGTGCCTCGCTCATCAGTACAGAATTTTATTACTACAAATACAAACTATTACAAAACATAGGCACGTGATTTGTGAAAATCCATGATATATCTGTTACTTAAATTCTCTAGCATGAACATAAATATACAAATTTCCTCAAATGGTCATGGTAATCAGTCTTAGATCAGCAGCTAAACAGCATCTAATAAAAGCAAAATATTAACTTTATCCATCTCTCAGTTTTCCATGCCTCTCTCTTCGCTCTTAGGAAACTTCACAGTTAACTAGGAAATCAAACACATGGCAAAACAGCCAAGCAAAAACACCCGCATAAGAAAATTTAAGTGCACCTAACCAGTCAGTCCTGCAAATTCTCATGCTCAGATGTATGCACTGACTCCCTTAGTATTACCCAAACATCCATCAGAAAATCCTATTTTTCTGATCTAGCCTTGACTTAACTTGACTTAACTAAGTCTGTGGACTTCTCCAAGCAAAATATGTGCCCCCTGGAAGCACGTTAGCTAATCCCTACCTGGAGACCTGGAGACATTTTGAATCAGAGCTTCTTAAGACAAACTCTCTTATTTTTCTTAGGGTGAACACACGCTATCAGTGAATTCTCTGCTGAAGAAAGTTATTAAACCTTATTTCAGAAAATGCTTGGAAGGGTTTGTCCAATACCTCTTCAAGGTAACGTGCTTCTTTTGGAAAGGAATACTGGCTGTAGGAAAGAACTCCCAGTGTCATCTGCTGGATGGATTGATTAGTCCTTTCAGTTTCCACTCACTTACAGTGAAGAAAGAGATAAAATATACATATAAGTCTGTCTATTGCAAAATTTGGGAAAGTCAAGAGATAACACAGGAAATCCATTGATAATGAGATTTTTTCTCAGTGTAAATTCAATATAAACTTTCATAATCCAAATTCATTTCAAAATTAGTCAGCTACCTGTTCAGAGTTAAAACAGCATGCAGGGAAAAAAAAAAAAAAAAAAGAAAAAAAAGCTTATGAATTTTCTTTCAGCATGGCTTTAAGCTTCTTGTTTCAGGTAAAATTTTCTGACTTGGACTGGGTCTCCATATCATAATTTTGAACAGGAATGCTGAAAGCAGCTTCCCCTCAGCATTGCTCCCTTGACTATCCAGCAAAGAAGAGATTTTAGTTTCTCCATCATAGTGTTCAAGGTTGGTCTAGGACCTGATGTTACCACAGGCAACATTTTCAATACTTACAAAGAAAAGGGATCTGGGTTTTAGTTGAAACTTAGGTCAATCTGATCAAACACAGGTAAGCTTTGTGGCTTTAATACATAACTTTGACCTAAATTTCAAACAAACCAGGGACAACACAAGCTTTGGATTTAAATGTTTTCATATGTCTTTCAAGTGCAGGTCATTTTCCTTAAATTTCAGTTGAGAGTCTGAGTTTGCTCAGTCCTGAAAGTCAGAGTTAAATTCAGGGTTATGAACCCATCTGGATGGAAATATTAGCACAAATTTCAGAAAAATGAAACTGCCAGAACTTGAAACAAATCTGACACATTCTGATGCTCAGAAAGAGAGATCATTTAATAAAAGTTGGTAGTTTGTCACAATCATAACCAATTTAGTCTGTTTCACTTGTAGTTGAAGGGAAGTTACCTACAACTTTATGAACACTTGGACTAGTTTAAGGAAAGCTGAAATTTAAATATTTACACTTTTGCTAACATTTTCTAAATGCTGATCAAACCTAAGTTAAAAGAAAATACATTAAAAGACATTCCTTTTAACACCTTATTGGGAATAGAAAGAGGAAAGAGGACAGGACAGGACAAGACAGAAGACAGAAGAGAAGCCTAACATAAAACAGTTTGAAATCCATTAAAATAAGAGTAATGAATGCCTGAACTGGAAGAATTTTGATGGGCACTGTTAAGTTTGGAGGAATTTTATGGGTTGCATAGGTTAATTTGTTCATTACATGAAGGGTGAGCTAACCCCATGGTAAAACATCAGGCTGAACTAGGTTTTAATTTCCAGAATTCTTTCAATTTCAAGTTTATTTTCGAGGGTTAGGGAGTGTTATTTGTATCCTTAAACTGCATTAAAATTATGTTATTTATCAAATGCATATAATTTCCCAAGTGCTCTGAATAACTGTTTAAAATTTAAGCAGATTGCAGACACTGAATAAACTGTTTGATAAAGCAGAGTATGAAACAAACAGCTTTAACTGAGCTTTTATACTGAAAAAAAAAGCCCTCCTCACAAGAATATCTGTGTTATAATGTCACCATTGTTTCTCTGGCTAATTACTTCTGTCTATGCCAGTGGGAAGCCTTGCTATAAAGCAGCGGGAGTGTACACCTCCCATACGCATGGACATTGTGGAGATCATATAGGATGAAAAAGAGCTAGGGAAAAAACATACAAATGAAAACAAAGATCTAATAGTTTATTTTTCTGGGAATGAAATCAGCAGAGTCCTTAATATACTCTCTATATTTGTTGGAGTATGTGCTCATACATGAGTTACTAATAGTGAATAAGAGCGTCAATGTGATAACCAGCCTTAGGTGCATAGTGCCATTCAAAATAGCTCCTTTGAACCTTGGAGCAGTTCCAAACTGTTCAAAGAAAAATACGTTTTTACCTTAGGCCACTTTTATTTTATATTTTAAAAGTATTGTTCCATTTCATAGTGGACCTAACAATAAGCCAAACGCTTAAAGATAGATTATGTGTATTTTGGAAGATAGAGGAGAACGTGAGCAACACCTGAATGAAGTACAAGGAAAAGATACACACAGAGAAAAACTAAATTCACATCATTGGACATAGAAGTATTTTAGAAATTTAAATATGTTTTTTTTGGAACTTGAAAATAAATGCACTTATCAAGAGAAAGAGTGCACTCTTGTCCTAGAACAAAAAGCATGGCTTTCCATTTTTACCTATTTTTTGTAGTTCTTGTTCTATATTACTATAGTTTACAACAACGCTGGCAAAACAGCCAAAATTACTCCTTAAAATGAACATTTTCCTGAACAGCCTGTATTGTAGATTGAGTTTGAGAGAAACTTTTCATGGAAAATTGTAAAATAGAGGGTAAGACTGCATACTTTTAAAAAGTAAATCCCACATTAGTGAAATAGAAAAGCTTTAAATCCTTTAAAATTAAAATGACAGAAAAGTTCATCATTGAAAAATAAACCTTTTTCTTACATTACTTGTATTCATTAGATTATGTATAAAATATAATTTGGAGGAAAACAAAAAAAAAACAGGAAGCCAATAATATTACAACCCCATATATTTTGAAAGCTCTCAATTTAAAGATACACAAATCATCAAATTTACCAAGTTTTTTCTTATCACTTCCTGCTGATGTCAACAGAAATGTTGACATAAACTTTGTTGGAGTAAGGATTAGGATATATATTAAAGTACAGAAGCTTAACAAAATTCCTTAAGACCACAGAAGATATTCCTTTCAGAACTTAGCATATTTTTCTTATGCATGTGTTAACATTTTTTATAGTTTATTATTAATTTAATCATCTCACTAGGTTGTTGTGTTGTGTTTTTTTTCTTCATTCAAACTCCCACAGTAATATTCCTCATAAAAACTACCTTTTTCCTGTTTTGTGATTTTAATGGAAATTTTTACATTTGAAAAAGTATTGAGAATAGTTCATGAGAAGTCTTTTCCAATGTTCATAATGCTACTTTGAAGATGGATTGTTAAAACATTAAGCAAAACAAAGTTTATAACCAAGAGCATTCAAAAACTTAATAAGACATTTCTAGCACTTTTCTATTCAGCTACTGGATTCATGATTATGATTTGTTGAAAACTGGATTAGTGCTCCAATATCAGTATCCATTTATTCAATATACAGTATCAATTGCTGATCTCTTTCTTTCTCTTTGCTAGTTCTTCTAAAAATGCCCGGGGGAAGTTGCAATACTATTACAGTGCTGTTATGTCTGTTCTGAAGCTTACTGTCTTCACTTCAAACAGTAGAATCAGGCTCTATCCTGTATCCCTTTTTGCAAGCCATACAGGTTTTGGGGAAATTTTTAAATGTATAACACAAGCAAAATCCAGGGCAAATGTAAGTGTTTGCTCAACTGAAGTTGTGCCTGCATTCTGTTCACAAATTTAAATCAGTCTTTCACCTACTTTAGTGAGGACTGCTATTTCTGTAACAGTGTATATTGGTCTTCCACAGAATGCTTGGGCTGATGTGAACAAGAGAGGAGATAGACTTCTGAAACAATCAAATCCTCAAACACTTCATTCCAGTTTTTAAGTCCCACTGGCCATAAAGCTAGAAAAAAATACTCATATTTTTTCATTATATTCCCCTAGCTAAAAGTCTAGCTGGCTTTTAGCCTATTAATTTCACTGAAACTGTTTGAAAAGCCAGTGATAAAAGAAAATTCTCTGATATACTTAGTAATTTGGCTCTTCTTTTTTTCTTTTTTTTTTCTTTTTTTTTTCTTTTTTTTTTTCTTTTTTTTTTTTTTCCCAAAGTGTTGGCTATTCTCATTTTATCCTAATCAGTAAAAGATCTTTTGTTACGATTATTACAGCTGTGTTGAGTTGTCATGACTGTATCTACTTATAAAAAAATCACCTACTTCAAAATTGATAGAATTTTTTTTACCTGAAATACCCACTCATCTTGCATATGCAGACTTCTTCAAGGCCGAGCTATCACAGTATTTATTCCACAATGAGGGATAGTACAAGCCATACAAGAATGCATGTTCCCTGCATGACAAGTTCGCTATCCAAGACATGAATACATATGCAATTGGCAAACATTGAACCAATCTCTTGAGATGGAAAAGAAACAAAAGGGAACCTGGTAAAGAAGGTGAGGGGGGGAAAAAAAAAAAAAGTGAAATAATCCAAAGGACCCATGAGGGGCATGGTGAAAACCACAGTTGTCCATCTATTAAAAAAATAGTGCCTAATGCAGCACTAATTTTGATAACAATGAATAAGTACTATAGTCCAGAGTGTGATTTTGTCAGGCATGCCACTGCTGAAAGAAGCAGCTGCTCCACTCTATCTAGGTGAGATGCCTCAGAACACTGTTGTTTAAAGCAATGCTGACAGTCTATTTGTAGTTAAGGAAATATATGTGTGTATGTATATATGTATTTTTTCTTTTAAATTCACCACAAATTTGAGATTGTTTTTTAAATGTTTTGTTAAATGATTGTTTTCTAAGTGTCTTGCCTGTTTGGTAACGGCACTGTTACAGCACTTGGTGATATTTTTGCCAATTACCTTCTTTGCAATGCCAACATAAATTATTTGAAGAGGAAGGGTTCAGACAGAGATCATGTTGCAGTTTGCAGTCTGTGACCACAATACCTTCAGCATTTGATCTCCCACTGGGATTCAGTGTGGTACCATGGCTCAGCCAGTAGGCAGAGGTTATACCTCTGTTATCTGTCAGGGCAATGATCAGGGAGCAAACAGAAGCACATTATATTGTCCAAAGGTTGTAGTGAAATGATTTTATTTCAGCAGTTATCATATGCTTTCCTGGCTTGGGGCAGAGGGGTGAGAAGTTTTCTCGCTGACTTGTCCCCTAGATTTTGGCCAAATGACACCATGATATAGCAATGTGGGATAGACAGTAAAGGACTGGTTTCTGTGGATTCTTTGTACTGTGGGGAATAGACATGTGAAGAACCATACTGAGGGCTAGCACATGGCAAAACTTTCTCCTCTGCCATGATTGACAATACATCTAAAAACTCTCATCCAATCAGACTGACCATGAATCAAGTTTGGATTTCAGATTTCACTCAAGGTATAGCATAAATCTATCCATTTACGTCAGGGGGCTTTCAAACATCTTTAACTATCTCTCTAGCAATTTTGTACATAAGCTGTTTAGCATGGAGAATATTATAAAGGTTGGCTCTCACCAAAGAAGGACCCAGGCTTGGCAGTATGGGATCCTGTGGCAATTAACATTTGCTGAAGTACACACATGAATAAAGGTACAGAATCTTCAATATGTTTGAAACCCTTTAAAAACTAGATTTATCTTCCTCTTCATATTTTATTTTCTGCATTTCTTCACTGTGGATAGAAATGATCTGGTCCCTCAAATGCTTCAAATCTATAGAAATACTAGATATTTTAGGCCTATTCCAACAGTATCTGAGAATAAAAAATACCATTGCCAAAAGATCATGCATGCTTTTAAAAGTTGATCAAAAGTGGGAAAGAGTGTTTGATGATGTGCTGACAACCTAAATCAACATATTTTGCCTAGCAGAAGCACTCCAGTCTGAGAGCGTACATTGCTTGAAATCTGTATCTTTTGGGCAAGCTCCCTGTACCTTCCCTGGTACCAAATATGTGGTTGCTTGCATGGAACCTTTCTCTCTAATGAGACCATCTCAATATGCCTTCCATCTCTTCTGCTCAGCTGCTTTATTACTATGAAATTTACAGAAACAGTATACCTTTGAGAGCACAAGCCATCTGCCACATTTAACTATTTTTGGTTAAAATTAGGTGATAACAACAGGCAGAAAAATGGGATATTTCCACCATCTTCATTTCCCTCATGAAATGGGAGAAATGAGGAACTCGTTCACCATGCATTCCTTTTTTATGGAAGCCAACAAATATTAAGTCCACAGACTAAAGAGAAACAGCAATATTGTGTATATCTTATCAGGCTTTTGGATATCTCTAATAATTTGCAACGATTCTATAAATTTTTCATATATAATCATTATTATACTTTCATTGCAGACCGTCAGCTCAGATATATATTCAATTATGGGCTTAATCCAAAACCCACTGATGCATTTGGCAAACTCATACTGATTTGAATTGATTTCAGAGGGTCTTAATGCTCTGCAATACTGTACCTAATATTAGTGCCAGTTCCTTTGGCTTCTGTTAATATGTCTTGTCTACTTTATTGGTAGACAGTGCTGTCATGGACACAAAAATAAAGGAAAACTCGAGACTTTCTCAAAAGACACAAATTCATCCTCCATTTCTCTGTTTTGACTTTTAAGGTGTTATTTCTCTAGATCAAGATCAAGTTCATTTTCTCATTTTACAATAAAAAGAGAGGGAGAATATATATAAATACCTCTGTGGGCATAACTGATTTCTGGGCACAGTGTCAAGTATTTCTGGGTGATATATATAAAAGAAAGAAAAAAAACCCCACAGTGGCAGAAATCAAATAAGCATGAAATATAAAGATAAGCTTTTCTTTCTGGATAAATTATCTTATTTTATTGTTTTTGTCTCATGTGTTTTAACATGCCAGTCATTTGAGGAATCTAGTATCAGGATTTTTAATCAACATATTGTTGATATAATTAGATTAAATTATACTAAAAATATTACTGATCATTCATTTTTTGATATTGAAGACGTTTTCAGCAGTTTTCTGGGAAGGTTGAATAGCTAACTAATAATTGCTTATGTAAATAAAAGAAATACAGTTTCCTGCAGTTCTATTGAGCCTTCTGAGGTTGTCCCAGGGCCACTGTAGTTGCTCTTTTAACCACACAAGTTAATTTTATGCAGGAATTTTGGTTGATTTACCTGAGGTAGCTTATTCCATTCATTTATCTTCTTGTGTCGCTTTGGTATACCACATACAATATATATTTTCTTATCCTGCAGTATTTGATGAATTAGATATGATTAGATAAATTGATTAGATAAATTAAAAATAAATCAGTTCCCACTGTGCTTAATTTTCAAAATGAAGGTGAAGAAAAGTCCCTTCCTAACCACTAATAGTGACTTTGGGGAATCACCACAGCAGGAATTGTGAAGTTTTCATGGAAGACAACAAATCCCCTGCCAAGGGTATAGGATAAGCAAAGAACTCCTTCAAGTGAGAAGACCTTAGCAGAGACAGCAAAGATACTAGGAGTCTTTAACTAAGAGATGCTTTCTGCAGCTTCACTCTGAGATGATCATTCATTTGGGAAATGGGAAAACATACATGGGTTAGGAAAAAATAGAATTTACTCATTAGTGAAAAATGGAGTTAATTGTTTTTATTTGGTTTTCCCTGGTAGAAAAAAATATTAACCAGGAAATACTGACTTATTTGTGCAATTACATTAAGCTGGAGCTGTGAGAAAACTCAAATTCTATTTCCAACAAACTTTGACTGGCAAGCTGCTGCAGGGCAGCCCTGCCTCATGGACAAGAGCACCTGTCTACACTGCACTTGTCCAGTCTTTCTCTGGGCCTGCTTCCACTACTTTTGCCCTCCCCCCCCCCCAAAAAAAAAAAAATATATATATATATATACATATATATATATAAATGATACCTTTGAACATCTAGCAAATCACCTTTCAATGAGGCATCATCCAAGAAAGCTTTAGATCTGTCTCACATACCAAATATTATTGTCATATTTATATTATGTACTGCCAGCAAATCAGTGTTCTCATGTAGCTGTGACAGAGTGCAAATGCACACAGCTGCAGAAACATATGTCATCTCAGTATGGCTCCTTACCTCATGCTACTAGTACTGTAGATGTAGATTCCATTTGTTTTGAAGGTGCAACCAAACTGAAAAATGGATCTTGGGATTTATTTTAAAGATCAGGCTATAGAGAGAAATCAGGCTGCTGTCGTGCTTTAAACATTTAATTATGCCTATAGTATCTTGTGTAAGACCAGTTGTTTCACACAGGTGTAAGCTAAACTGTAGATACAGTATACATTGAAAGAACCCAATAAATATTGTTAACATAGATATTACATTGAGAATTCTTAAATATATGTGCATGAAACTTTACAAGGTTAAGCTCCCTCATAAAGATAACAATCAAGCCACAGTATTTGTCAGAGAGAAATCAATGTTTCAGTTGTTTTGCTATGTTCCTGTTTTCTGCACCTCTATCTCTAGAGTCTGAACTGCTGTTAGGCCAAACTATGGAAACTAAAAAAAAAAAAAATCTCTGCTTTCCTTTACTCCACCTAACAGCTCACAGATGTGTGCTTCAATTTCAGAACATTGCCTTCTCCAGAACTTACTGAAATGAAAACCATTCTGCTTGAGGTGAGAGACTTTACAATGATTACTTCATACGATACACATCAAATCTCTTTCTCCCACACAAATTTCACTTCAAGTATATACATCCCCATGATGACTTACTACAAGTGTCATGAAATGAAAGGGGATTCAACAGGAGTCATAGGCAGCAGACCCCCTCCTCCACTTTCCTCACATTTCTTTCTTCATGCTAAGATGAAAAATGATGAAACATAAAAGCCATTAATAGTTATACTCAAAAGGCACAAAATAAATTCATATCAGAGATCAAAATCACAAAGATCAAAACAGTTTGGAGAATGGAATCATAAGATTTTTTCCCCTCCTCCAGAGCAGGTGAGCAAAATTTTGCACAAGGGAGAGAATGTAAAGTACCACCAGGCTCACCTAAATACAACCATCTTTTCTTCTTAAAATAGAAATGTAAGCATATCCCATCCTCTGGCATCCTCTCTAATTCTTGTATTTGTTGATTGCAATGGGTGTGCATATTCACCAACTATGTCTGCCACAACGGTCAAAGATACATTTAGATATAAATTGTCTACTGTGGCTGAAGACATTCTTCACTCCTTCACAAGGATCTGTCTATCTGGAGACTTAGGTAAATGGGATATAGATAGCAGATCTTCATAATTAGTGCTATAACTTCATTTTAAGAAGTTATTAAAGCCTCTAATCTGTAAACTGTTGATAATAAATATATCAATAAGGTTCAAGCTGATTCTGATCTTAACAAGCAGACCTACTCCTATCACATACTTAAAAATGAACATATGATAAGTATGTTGAAATGTAGCAGCTTAATAAAAATGAAGTAATCTGGAATTTATTTTTTCAATCTGATTTTGTTGTTGTTGGATTTGAATTCTGCAAGTCCAGATAAGGGAGCAATTCAATTTGAGATTTGTTTCATTGGAACACAAACCTCAAGGGCTGAAGGTAAGATAAACAGCTTATGGTTTTTGGTCATCCCTACTGAGTAGTAAAATAAATAAATAAATAAAAATCTAGTTCTTGCCAGATCACTTTTTCCAGAATTCTTGGCCCTGTTTTAATTGGTTCAGTTTCTTTTTAATGTAGCATATTCAAAAGACAATAAAGAGACAACAAATCTCCTGCCTTGTTAGAAAGTCTCAAATTCAGAGGCCATTTTTATGACTGCAACACAGTGAACTGTATGTCATCAGGTTTAATTTCATTTTTCTCAATCTCTCCAGCTCAGCTTCACAAGCCAGTCTCTTCTGTCTTTTATTCTAAAGCAGAAATAGGGGGAAATATAGACAAAGGAGGAAAAAAAAAAAAAAAAAAACAACAAAGATATCCAACTATTCATCAAATAAATACATCTATGTCAAAGATTTTGTCTGCTGTAAACTTCTGTAAGATAAGGTAAATGATAGACAGTCATCAATTCTTGATCAGAAAGCATAGCAAGTGAAATGTAGAAAGCTTTGGGGGAAAAAAATTGAAAAGGAAAAGAAAAAAATGTTCTGTGTTAAGGGCATTAAAAAGCTATTATTGGATATCATAACTAAACCATGTTATAATTACCAGCAGTAAAAGCCTCGAATGGCATTGTATCCTCCATGGAGAAAAGTACTCTTTCATTTTATGTTCCTTTTTCTTTTTTCTCTTTCTTTTTAAACCATGATCAAAAGCTACATTAAATAGCTGTATATCTGTCAGCTTCAAACCATATCCATGAATTAAAGTGAGAGAAGAGAAGTCACTACCCCTGGGAGCTTTTCAATGAGAAAGAACAGATCAGAGAAGTAAAATGGAAATGGACTCTATACATATTTTCCAGGATTTCTGGCTTTAAATCTGCACAATAATTTAAGTTATTGAATGTGCAGAGAGTCTTAAATCATTACAGTTTACTTACGAGTGTTTTAACTAAGAATATGGAGAATACAAAACCTGCTACCTGCTATCTGCAGATCCCGATAGTTCTTGAGATGTACAAGGAAAACTGTTTCAGCATTTTACATGTTATATAAAAATCAGAAGCTTACTTTGAGCTGGCCATAAGATCAAAGCCAAGGTCACCTATCAAGAGATAATGTACTGTGAATCTTTCAGGGAGGGTACAAAAAAAAAATGTTTGAAGCCTCTGTGAACGAAGAGCTGGGCAAGCTCCCAATCAGGTGTCATTGTTCTTAAATGAATCTTTGCTTGCTTATCATAATTAATTCTTCCTGTGCAGGAAGAAAGAAAAAACATTACTTTAATTACTTCAATGGCAAGATACAAAGCTTAAGAGTGAGATTAAAGCTCTTTAAATTCTTTAAAAGTCTATAGCAGCTAGGTGTCACAGAAGGAAGGATATGTCTGGGTATTTTTGGTTTTGTTTCCATAGGTAACTCATATTTTTAATATGTACTTTCTGTGGTTTAAGAATTTTCTTTCCTAAGCCTAATTTAATTTCAGCCAAGTTGTCTGTAAAGAGCTTTCACTAGAAACCAGAATGCAGATGGCATTCTGAGGAAAGGTTTCATGTCATCCCAGACACTGATCTGAAGAGTTATTGTGTTGCGCTCCCAAGAGCATTCCCCCATAACATGGTATGATGAGTGTGGGTCAGTCAGAGAGAGGAACAGTGACTGGAGCCCTTCCACAGACACAGGTGACTGAAAAGCTTTAAGATGCGATCACTGTACAGTGTCCATGTAGAAGGCTACTTGACCTGGGGTACCATAACAAAATGCAAGACATCCAGACTAGACCTCACTGAAATGAAAAAGAATCTCAAAATTTATTTGGTTTCATCAAAGAGCTTTCAGAATAAGAAGTAACACTGGAAATTCTCACCTGTATAACTATTTTCTCAGAATTAACTCTTCACAGTTGGGACCAGTAAGACCATTTCCAACTGTAACTTATGCAACTCATCACAGGATAAATCTATTACTACTTTCAGAAAATACAGCTGATATCATTGTGCATGTTTTATAAGTTTAAAGCACATATTCCACAACTTTTCATTCCTTTTCCATTGCAGATATTGCTCAGTCTGTCTACACACACTGTAACATCATAACAGAGATAACTGAGATCTTTCCCTAAACAAATCAGCTTAGTGTAGATGGCTCTGCTGTGTTAATGCAGTACTCATCCAGACTAACATGCTAATTTGCTACTGCTGCATATGTGATCCACGCACAATTTTAAAGCAGGCTGGGTCAAAAGGATAGTGCATAAATAAGATCAAAAAATAAAAATAAAAATCAACCAAACAAAAAAGATTTACACAAAGATCTGATGCCCTCTCCTTAATCTGATGATTCCATAAATTGATGTTGTGATTCAGAAGTTTGAACCATCCCTAAGGAAATCACAGAATTTCTAGGTTGGAAGAGACCTCAAGATCATCGAGTCCAACCTCTGACATAACGCTAACAGTCCCCACTAAACCATATCCCTAAGCTCTACATCTAAACGTCTTTTGGAGACTTCCAGGGATGGTGACTCCACCACTTCCCTGGGCAGCCTGTTCCAATGCCTCACAACCCTTTCAGTAAAGAAGTTCTTCCTAACATCTAACCTAAAACTGCCCTGGCGCAACTTAAGCCCATTCCCCCTTGTCCTGTCACCAGGCACGTGGGAGAATAGACCAACCCCCACCTCGCTACAGCCTCCCTTGAGGTACCCATAGAGAGCGATAAGGTCACCCCTGAGCCTCCTCTTCTCCAGGCTGAACAAACCTAGCTCCCTCAGCCGCTCCTCGTAGGACTTGTTCTCCAGGCCCCTCACCAGCATTGTCACCCTTCTCTGCACCCGCTCAAGCACCTCGATGTCCTTCTTGTAGCGAGGGGCCCAAAACTGAACACAGTACTCGAGGTGCGGCCTCACCAGAGCTGAGTACAGGGGGACGATCACCTCCCTAGCCCTGCTGGTCACACTGTTTCTGATATAAGCCAGGATGCCGTTGGCCTTCTTGGCCACCTGAACACACTGCTGGCTCATATTCAGCTGACTATCCACCATCACTCCCAGGTCCTTCTCTGCCTGGCAGCTCTCCAACCATTCCTCTCCCAGCCTGTAGCTCTGCTTGGGGTTATTGCGCCCCAGGTGCAGGACCCAGTACTTGGCCTTGTTGAACTTCATACAGTTGGCCTCAGCCCATCGGTGCAGCCTATCCAGATCCTCCTGCAGAGCCTTCCTACCCTCAAGCAGATCGACACACGCACCTAACTTGGTGTCATCTGCGAACTTACTGAGGGTGCACTCGATGCCCTCGTCCAGATCATCGATGAAGATATTAAAGAGGACCGGCCCCAGCACCGAGCCCTGGGGGACGCCACTAGTGACTGGCTTCCAACCAGACTTGACTCCATTCACCACGACTCTTTGGGCCCGGCTATCCAGCCAGTTTCTAACCCAACAAAGCGTGCGCCAGTCCAAGCCAAGAGCAGCCAGTTTCTTGAGGAGAATGCTGTGGGAGACGGTGTCAAAAGCCTTGCTGAAGTCAAGGTAGACCACATCCACAGCCTTTCCCTCGTCCACCCAGCGTGTCACTTTGTCATAGAAGGAGATCAGGTTCGTCAAGCAGGATCTGCCCTTCATAAACCCATGCTGACTGGGCCTGATCGCCTGCTTGCCCTGCAAATGCTGCGTGATGACTCTCAGGAGGATCTGCTCCATGAGCTTCCCTGGCACTGAGGTCAAACTGACAGGCCTGTAGTTTCCCGGGTCTGCCCTCCGGCCCTTCTTGTAGATGGGCGTCACATTTGCTAGCCGCCAGTCAATTGGGACCTCCCCCGATCGCCAGGACTGCTGATAAATGATGGACAGTGGCTTGGCAGCTCCTCTGCCAGTTCTCTCAGTACCCTTGGGTGGATCCCATCTGGCCCCATCGACTTGTGCACATCCAAGTGCTGTAGCAGGTCACCAACCAGTTCTTCATTGATAGTGAGGGCCACATCCTGCTCCCCATCCCCTTCCACCAGCTCAGGGTACTGAGTATCCAGAGAACAACCGGTATTGCCACTAAAGACTGAAGCAAAGAAGGCATTGAGCACCTCCGCCTTTTCCTCATCTCTTGTAACTAAGTTTCCCCCCGCATCCAGTAAAGGATGGAGATTCTCCTTAGTCCTCCTTTTTGTGTTGATGTATTTATAGAAACGTTTTTTGTTATCTTTAATGGCAGTAGCCAGATTGAGCTCCAGATGAGCTTTGGCCTTCCTAATTTTGTCCCTGCACAGCCTCGCTACATCCTTAAAGTCCTCCCTAGTGGCCTGCCCACTTTTCCAAAGATTATAAACCCTCTTTTTTCTCCTAAGATCAAGCCACAATTCTCTGTTGTGCCACGCTGGTCTTCTTCCCTACCAGCTCGTCTTTGGGCACGTGGGGACAGACCATTCCTGCGCCATTAAGATTTCCCTCTTGAAGAGCACCCAGCCTTCCTGGACCCCTCTGCCCTTCAGAACCGCCTCCCAAGGGACTCCACCAACTAGTGTCCTGAGCAACTCAAAGTCAGCCCTCCGAAAGTCCAATACAGCGGTTTTACTGGTCCTCTTCCCGGCCTCGCCAAGAATAGTGAACTCCACCATTTCGTGGTCACTCTGCCCAAGACAGCTCCCGACAATCACATCCTCCACCAGTCCTTCTCTGTTTGTGAAGGAGGTAGCACTGAGATCTGATATTTCTCATTGATTCTAAGGACAAGTTTATTTTCCTGAGGTAAAAACTCTAAAATATATACAAGGGTTTCTTCCCACCAACAAGGATAGGAAAGGATAGGAAAGGATAGAATAGGATAGGATAGGATAGGATAGGATAGGATAGGATAGGATAGGATAGGATAGGATAAAATAAAAATCTTAATTACAAATTAATTCTAAAATACCTTCCTGTTCATTATGAGATAAACTTATGGGTTAAAGCAAGAAACAGCTTTTTCAAATATTACTCTTTTATGGAAGCTAAGAATAGCTCACTGGAAATACAAATAAACAAAAAACCTGCTGGATATATGCATCTTCTAAATGGCCTTGAGTCAACTGATACATTACAATCAATGTACTTTGAAACTAGTAGTTCCCCTGAGCAACAGAATTATTTGAATTATTTTTAGTGGAGAGCTTGAGTGGCTGGAACATAGCTGCATTAAGCTGATGGAGATTTGTGTTTCATGAAACCATAAGAAGTAAAATGGGTAAATCTGGGACAGCACTAGAAGTCCACCAACAGCAGAAAACACACAAATATTATGTTGAAGAAGCATCACACAAAGAGAGCTAGCAAGCACGTGGCCAAGATTTGTGGGTTTATAAAACTTTTATAAAGAAGTTGGTCCAAAATAGACCAGCGTTAAGAAAAATTTAAAACCACTCTGGAATTTTTCATCTCTCCTCTATCTTTAGATAATCAAACCAAACCATGCCTGCCTTAAAGTAAAATATAAAATATTGATTCATATTTCAGAAAACTCATCTCTAGACTTCTATGTATGATCTGTAGCAGATGTTGACTGTGTGATTGGCCATGCTGTTCATATTTGGTTAGAGTGAACATTCACAAAACTGTCTTTGTGTCATTGTATCAGCAATGCCAAGCACGCACATAGAATTGCATGTTTCAAGCTACTGTGACATGTAGAGAATGAGGGCAGAAGGCAGAACAAGAAACACCACCAGTGACTGGGAAAGAAATCTAAGCAATTAATACATTGTTATTACTACAGAGGCCTCTCAGTCGGAAATGTCAAGTGTAATTAGATAATGACTTAGATCTCACTTTGGGTTCATATTTACCACTTTCAATGAGTCAGTAGTTCATTCAAATCCCTACCTCACACAATGAGTGCATAACTCCTCCATTTATTGTGTCTCACTTAATGACAACAAGATAAGGCTGGAAGCCTAATAAAAAGCTAAGTGCTAACAAGTGTCTCCACAGAACTGTGTCAAGAGAGAGCTAAACTATGTTTGAAATGTAAATGCCAGACCAAATATTGCTGACTTCAAAAAGTAAAATACCAGACAAGAAACCAAGTGTGTTGCTCCACAGCAACACAGTTGACTGTAAAATAGTTACAAGTTTTTCATTATCATATAGTCATCATCAAAATATGTGCCTTGGCTTGAAAAAACAACCCACCAACAAAATATATATATGCATATTAAAAAAAAAAAAAAAAAAAAAAAAAAAGTCCTTTCTATTCTTCTTATACAATGCTTTTGTGGTTGTGTACCTGGTTGTCAACACTTCCCTTCCTGGCTGAAAGATTATTAGAAAAACAGGGTTCTGCCAGTGCCAGTGGCTCCAAGAGCCTTATTATATCATCAAGATGACCCCAGAGAGAGCACAAAATCTCAACACTGGCTTGTGAATAAGGCTATATGGAGTCCTTTTTAGCCAGGGTACACACAAAATCTTCATCCAAATTTACCAGCAGGTGAAGCTCATGTAGCATAGAAACAGAATGAGGAAAAGATCATGAGAACTTGGCAGCTTTTATCAGAATTTCTGTTGAGAGAAGCCGAGAGGCAAAGGGAAGAAACTGGCCCCAGATTCACTCCCCGTGTCCCCTTTTTTTTCCTGGACATATATGGTTTTGCCCTTTGGAGAGTGGAAACCAAGGTCTATGAGAAGAGATGAAAAGACGGGTGAAGATGGACACTTTGGAAGTTTTTATCATGAGATAACTGAAGGTCTTGTCATCATATCTTAAGCTCATCCTTTTGGAAAAAGCTTACAATGCTTTTAGGGTTAGGTTCGGGTTTTTTTCCTTCTCACTCTTTTTTTTTTTTTTTTTTTTTTTTTCTCTCTTAGACTAAAAGCCTACAGCTGTTTTGAAGGTTGACATAGCTCTAGCATATAATTAATACCATTTCCATTTAACTTACCAGTTAAATCTTAAACAGAACGCACAAGCTGTGACATATTACTGAAAAAAAAAAAAAAAAGCAATGCATATTGGACAATTCACTCCATGGTGGCCTTTAATGCTGTGCCCTGTTGGTGTGGTGTCTGTGGTTACCATTTTTCATTGGAGAAACGTCAAACAGTTCACGGGCCTGGCAAACATAACTATCACAGACAATTCTGCTTCTGCTTGCTTTCATCCTGTGAAACAGTGGCATTTCCTTATGGAGTATGCATAAATTTATGGGCATATATGCAACTTACACTCAACCTATATATGTATATTTTTTATTATACCTTTTAATTTTTCATATAAATATGCATAGAGTAGATTTGTTTGAAGTCTGGTGTAATTTATCTCTACCACCTAGCTAAAAACAAACAAACAAACAAACAACAACAACAACAAACAACAACAACAACAAAAACAGGTAAATTAGTATGCACTTCTCATTAATGAGGCTTGATAGCTAGAAGCTTCCAAAATATCTAGTTTAAATCTGCCTTGGCTATCTGCTTTACTGGAAGCCGGTTCTAACTGCAGTACTCTTCAAGGGAGAGATCTGGTGTGAACAGTAATTCACAAATGTAGGATTCGCATCTTAAAAAAACTCTTAAGTATTCATTGATTTTCATTTTTTAATTTTTTGTAATCATTTTTGTCTCTAAATTCTTTCTTTAGTGTATTAATGGAAGGCAGGCATGAAAAGGGAAACAGGCACAATAGAAGGAAAAAGTTGACTAAATATTGCAACATCTATTTTATTTTTTCCAGAACTCTAGTTAACCAGTTTAACTGTGAATCACTTTATATACCTGAATCGTAAGATAAGGTTTCTCCAGCAAAAGTCCTAGTTAGTGCATATTAGAAATACCATTTAATGTCATTAAAGTAATCAGTTCTTAGTAACAGTAACTGACAACTGGCACATCCTGCTCAACAGTGTAAGGATGAAAAATATACAAAAAATAGTCTCCACATACAGAAACTTTAGGAAGAGTACTGTCGATAGATCATTGTTTCCCAGTGATATTTTTGTTTGTTTGTTTGCTTGCTTGTTTTTGTTTTTTCTTTTTCAAAACTTTTGGTGGGACTATTTAAGTGATTAGGGCTTGCCCAGAATGCAAATAGTATGGAGAAGTCCTGCTCTGAGCAAGTGTAATCACATTATACTCCCCTTATGTTCTTTCCATCAACTACCTACAATGAGTTTAGTTGGTTTTGAATTGGGATTATTAGTTTTGAAAGCCTAAAGGTATTGGTCCTGGCTGAATTTTAGACATACAGTAACATAACCTCCTCTTTCAAGAATCTGATACCACTTTTGAAATTGGCAGGTGACTTTTTTTTTTTTTTTTAACTCCAGAAGCACTACAATACCCCCTAAAATCTGATTTTATTTATTCCCTCCCAACCTTTAAAAACTACTTTTAAATCTCTTCTTTAATTTCCAAAGGTGTTCTCAGATTGACTACTATTTGTTCTATGCTATTACTCCCCTGTCCAGTAATTTTTATTATTATTCTTACTGGACACATTTAATCATTTTTCATGTTTATATTTTGAGAACCAGGCTTTATGTTTTTCTTTCACTGTTTATAAACATACAATGTTTGTTCTGCTGTACATGATCAGGTAGATAGAACAAGTTTGGTATGCTGAAAATAATATTAGGATTAGGTAATCAGGCATTTTTCAATATTGTGTTCTCTTTTTGGTGCCAATATAAATCTATGCATTTTTTCAAACATGAATATTTCTACTTTTGCAAGATTTGAGAAGTGACCTTCTTTGCCTTTTTGGTGTCACAACCAGAAAATGCCTCCCTAAACAATGCAGCCCACTTTAGAAGTTTATTGGTTTTTAGTATGGGTCCAATACTGAAAGACTGAAAGAATGACAAATATCTTTCAAAATGTTTATACAGGCCTGTTGCACAAAAAAAAGAGTTGGTATTGCTTGTTTCATTTTTAAAGTGGTATAACTCTTCAGCACCGAGTGGATATTTTTGGTTGACATTGGGTGCAAACTGGAGTAGATTTTGAAACAAATGGTTTCCCACAAAGAAATGAGTTGAGAAAGACAGCAATTGTGAAGGCAACCTCAACAACATCTGTGAAAATCCCTGTGGGGTAGCTGGTTTTACTTGAAACAGGGAATATGTTTGTGATATGTGTTGTTTTTTGTTGTTGTTGTCCATTTGTTTGTTTTGTTCTTTGATTGTTTGTTTTTTTCCTGTTGCAGAAAGTCTGATTGCAGTTTTTTGAATTGAGAAACTGCTTGTTATTTGATATAAATTTGTAAGTTTAACACAGAATTAATGAACTATAGAAATGTTGCTTGGAAGGGATGGCTGGCCATCATCTACTAAAACCTCCTGCCATCTACTCCAACTCCTCCTAAGTACCACTAAAAGCAACTTTAAATAGAGTGAGTTGTGGCTTTGGCCAAACAAGACTTGTAAACCTCAGAGGAAGACAAGTCTACAACCTCTCTGGGCAGCCACAAGTATGGCTGCCCACCATGAGATTTAAAAAAAAAAAAAGGCAATAAATACCCAACAACTTAGAGAACACAGGAAATGATAAGGTTTTTGCTACTACATTGTCTCTCTATCCCCTTAACTCCTGGAAAGTGTTTTTCAACTTAAGAGCATAGCTTCACTGGTGTGCCACCATTTTGTCACCAACTAAAGAATGCAGCAGCAACTACTGTTACTACAGTTACCACCATTTTATTAGAGATCCTCATAAACTCCAGCTGCTAACCATGTGTCCCATCTTTTTATGTAAAAACTCTCATTTCAATAAATACTGAGCACATACGTACACACACTTGCAAGTCTCCAGGTTTTGTGTGTGAGTAGCACATTAACCCTCAGCACGAGATTTCAGCAAAAAGATGTGTTGAACATGTCCCTATCATCATCACTGTATCTTTTTCTTAAAATCAATCTGACCTTAAAAACTGATCAAGTTTAGATTATTTTAATTAAGCATTATCTATCATACATAATCTGTGAAGATAAGCAAGGAAACAGAGATTTCAGACTGTATAGCAGTAATTTGAATTTATTCAAATTCAATTCAAATTCATTGCCCTGGCATGCATGGTATTTTAGGGTGGAAATTCAGAGTGAATGGACAAGAGAAAGCAGGGGGTGTTCAGAAAAGCCACCAAGCTTTTCACAGTACAGTTGTAGTGATGGATAAAACCCAGCAGACATGGCATTAAACATAATATATAGCTAGTATCACTTGTATTCACAAGCCAGCCAGAAGCTGCTATCCCCAGTAGATGCATAGTCATTTTTTCTTCTAGGTTACTTAGCTGGGATTCTGTAGGGAGACTTTGTAAGGAAATTTGGTTCCTTTACTCATTTAACTTTTTTTTAAATCTACCTTAAGTCCCTCTCTCAAAACAAACAAACAAACTACCAACCCTGATTTGGATACTCCCTCCCCAATAAGAATAGAGAGAGGACTTCAGAAATTACTTCATCTTGATTTTTCTCTTAATAATATGTTGTCAATTAATGTGGCATCTTAAAGGCTGAAGTATAAACAATCCACCTCAAGGAAGCTGGCAATCACTGTAGTATGAAAATCTTGATATAAGGAGTTGAATTACAGTTCAACTGACCGTCCATCATTCATAATCACCAAAATTGTTCTTTTAATACCTTTACCTTTTGTTTAAATAGGAGAGGTTATTTTAAACCTTATCCTTACATGTAGTCAATGAAGCTACACATATTAATGGACATCAAAGAAATAGAAGTGAGCCACTAAGGTAGTGAGACATCTGAAAACCTCAATGAATTGAATAAATGTAGCCCCAGGCAACTTTTACGTCAAAAAAATTAGTATTTTTAGTGCCCTCAAGAAATAAGGAAGATAAAACATACAATGCAACATTTTTGTATTCTCATAAATGATAACCTGCCAGATTTCCAAGTAAGGAACAAGCAACAAGAATGATCTCGATATGATTAAACCAGGCACACTATACTAGCAAAGTTTCTAGAATAGGGGAGTTGAAAATTTATTTTTCCAATGGAACAGACAAGAAATAGAGGAAGAATGTTACAAGCATATGACAGATGACTGGACAAAGAGAATTTGTTGTTTGTCTTATGCAAAATTATTTAAAAGCAAGGGCAATATTCTTTTTGCAAGTTGCAAAGCTGGCCTTGAAAAAGGCTTAGTAAATAAAATATCACATAACTTTGTAGAAACCTGTTTAAGGATCTGTTTCCATATTACTGATATGTTGTTTATGTACAATGCAAAGACTGGGGCATTATAGTTAAATGAATACTTCAAAAGATATATTGAAATACTTCCATTATTTTCAACAGGATTTATTTAGGATAAAGTTGAGTGTTGGTTCTTACAAGGAAAATTTATTTTAAGAAGAAGAAAGATGGAGACACTCCTTTAATTAATACTAGTAGAATGAACAATTCTGTCAAAATTCCACCATTCCGTGACATTTGCAGGGTTAGAAAGGACTGAAATACAATATTTTATTAGGGGAAAAACAAATTTTTTATACAAATGACTATTTTTGCTTTTCAGCCTAAGAGCAAGGCTCCAGACAAGAACACTGGAGTTTTCTTGCAGCACAATCCTGTTACTATAGCCCCAGGGGACTGCAGTGATGCTGTAGTACCCAGGATATTTTGTAGCATTTGTGCAAAGGTGAATCCACTGTTCAATTCCTAACAAGGTTCAAGCACCCATGACAAGGGAGTGTGGTACGTGATCCCAAATGGAGTTATTGAGGGCTTGTACCAGCCACTCCTCAGCCTGGGAGTCCCGTTGTACTGTGGGGTCACCAGTCCTGCTCAATAGAGCCTAAGGGTCTAAGCAAACTTGGTTCACATATACTCTGGAGTATAAAGTCATATTTGAATGAATATCTAAGACCATTCATATCAACCAGTATAGGTGAGGTCAGTTTGGGATTATTCATAGTGAAGATCATCCATGTAAAACAACTCCTCCTACTCTGACCTGAATTATTGTTATATTCTGGAAAAGGAAGTCTATTTGCTGGCTCTTTGGCATGACAAGGTCAGAAAGTACACAGAGAATAGGTAATATCTGAATGCAATGCAAACTTTTGGCACATACATGTAAAACAGAACTAAAATAACTTAATGTGGATGCAACGTGAGGACTTCTTCTCATTATTTGCCAGAGAGATTTGTATAAGAAGTGACTATGTATATGCCAAAACCATATGCATCTCTGACAGAAATCACGTTGTTTTTTGTTTGTTTTATCTGACAGATACAGCCTTCATCTTTTCTTTTTTGGTAGTGGAAAAAATTAATTTTGTCAGTATTTTTTAAATTCTAAGATGGTTCCATGTCTGTTTTTATCTTTTAAAGATAAAAGAAGACAGAATACAAATGCTGAAAAAGAAAAAATGCTGTCTTAAAAAAATAATTAAAAAAAGCAGAAGACCTCAGTAACTTCCATACCTCTTCTAATTTCTAAGACTAGTTATTTCTCTACTTGAACTTAAATGATGAACCATGGTAAATGTCTTTGTCAAAACAGAGAACCTTAGACACCTCCTAAAACGTTAAGTGTCATTTATGTAAAGAATCTCAGTACTGAAAAATATGTAGTTCAACAAATCGTTATGGTCTTTAAATAAAAATAAAATTAAACAAACAATAAAACCATAGTTTTTGAGGACATTCTTTTCCATAGTTTTTCATTTGCAATACAGTTAGACACTGAAGTATCACCGTCTTTGCTCACATTAAAGCAAACACATTTCAGCCTTGGTATATTTTTGTCTCTCTTCCTCTTGAAGACAAAAAAATTTCCACAACTTGCCTTTGAGTCTTATTTTTCTGTTGTGTTAGTTTTTCATTCTTGAAACACTGTGAGCATGTGCACTGCTGACACTTGTAACACTGGCCTCCCCTTGTAAGTCTGTGCAAGTTGTTTAGTCTTGAGATTGGACTGAGGAACACTAAGTGTAAGGGTCTCCTTTTTCTTCTGTTTTCCTGCTGTCCCCAGAAGCAGTGTCTGATTAACGAGCCGCTCTTTAGGTCTCTAGAAAGGAAATCCATCTAAAAGAGAACTTATCAGAAAATGCAGTTAGGGCTGCCACTAACCCCCAACAAGTTCTCTGAGACTTGGCTGACATCCACACATTCCAAACATCTTTAAGAAATTTGCTGCATCTTCCCCTGCAGAGGAACCACATGTTTAGGGGACCCCTCACATGAACTAGATTAAGAGAAATAATGGAGAAAATTTTATCTTATCTTTAAAAACAAACAAACAACAAACAGGAAAAGAGGTAACAAAAAAAAGCTTAGCAAACATGAAAGTTAAAAGAAATTTGGTTCAGTTGACCCTCTGTTCTAAATTAACAAGATTTCCCTCTATAGGGGTTATGCTGAGAAATAAAAGAACAATAAAGCACAACTGGACACTACCTGCAGACATGAAGGCTCAGTAGGCAGAGAATTTTTTTTTAGCTGAATTTACCATGTATAATATCTGAGAGCCTATTAATCAAAAAATACAGTGTGTGTTTGTTGCAACCATGAAAGTTTGTGAAAGTTGTTTGCAAAGTATTAGTTGAAGTCATAGTACAATAACTTTGTCTCTCAAATATGCTGTAAGCATATTCTGGTTACAAAAACAAACCTCTCAAAACCACAGATCTTTGTGACAAATGTCATCTTGTCTCTACAGATATAATTGCTCATAAGTGCCACATTTCTATATCATCATCAATAACAGGCTAATAAATCAATAACTGTCTGCAGAACTTTGTAAGTGTGGGTTCTTATTATCTCTCACAAAATGCAGGTTTTACTCTAGATTGCTATGGTTTCATTGAAGGTTTTGGGAAGAACAGTAGGACATGTAAAACATGCAACAAAGTGTGACTTGAGAGGAAAAAAAGGACAGATTTATAAATACATGTATGTGTAATCTGCATCAGGAGAGGAAATATTTCTGTGGTGCACATCAAAGCCAGCTGCTTGCATCCTTCAAGCCTAAGAGGTCTTCTTTTTTTCCAAGTTTTTAGCTTGAAGAAAATGACCATGATATCATACCCATTATTTATTATTTCTTTAAAAAGGGACAAAAACTGGTTCCCAATTAAGTGATTTAGTACTCAAATGACAAGAAAGATTATAAATGAAGACAAAAGCACTAACCATCAGTTGTTGTTGGCTTCACTATTCCAGCTACACAGGAGTTTATCTAATGAATACAGTTCTCCTGCTCTTGGAATAACAACTTCAAAATGAGAATATCGCTCAGGGAACTTACAAGCCAGAGTTAGTGTACAAGGCAAAAGACTAACTAGAATCTAAATCACAGAATCACAGAATCACAGAATTTCTAGGTTGGAAGAGACCTCAAGGTCATCGAGTCCAACCTCCAACCTAACGCTAACAGTCCCCACTAAACCATATCCCTAAGCTCTACATCTAAACGTCTTTTGAAGACTTCCAGGGATGGTGACTCCACCACTTCCCTGGGCAGCCTGTTCCAGTGCCTCACAACCCTTTCAGTGAAGAAGTTCTTCCTAACATCTAATCTAAAACTCCCCTGGCTCAACTTAAGCCCATTCCCCCTCGTCCTGTCACCAGGCACGTGGGAGAACAGGCCAACCCCCACCTCGCTACAGCCTCCTTTGAGGTACCTATAGAGAGCGATAAGGTCGCCCCTGAGCCTCCTCTTCTCCAGGCTGAACAAGCCCAGCTCCCTCAGCCGCTCCTCGTAGGACTTGTTCTCCAGGCCCCTCACCAGCTTCGTCGCCCTAATGAAGATGGTAATCATTAAATGATCCCTTCTTTGAAGGTTTACTTTACTTTAAGGCTTTGAAAGCCTTAGCTGGCTTAGATATTTGAGACAAACCCCTTTAGCACAAAACTATCTGGTGAGTGTGAGGAAGCTGCTGGTTTACTGTGAAGTCCCTTGAGAGAAGGTAGGACATAAAGTAAGCGTTTTTCAAATATTACTGAAGTAAGTTTCATAACAGACCTGAAGAGGTAGCAGAGTTATTGTTCCCACTTGGCAGATTTGGAACCTAAACCATTAAGCAATGAGGTCATTTCTGTGAGATCAGTCTGCAAGCAACACCCCTTGCCATCTTACCTTAGAGCCCTAGCAAACAACTTCATCCCCACAATTATTCTTTAAGGCAAGATGATATTACCCCCCACTTTACAGCCAGAGAACTGATGCCCAAAAGATTTAGCAACTTATTGGAGATTGTACAAAAAAAAATAAATCTCTGATGGGTCTGGAAACTGAAACTGGATCTTCAGAATCTCAGTCTGATGCCTTAAACACATGCCCATTCTTGTTCCTGTCCTCATGTCTGTTACTGAAACCAATTTTACCCAGTTTGACTTTAAAATCCTGACATATAGACCACAGTCTGTTCATTGCATTTGTTTTGAGCTAATGCATACTAGAAAATGTGGCTGGTCAGATATCAGCAGCAAATGCTGTAACAGCGCACAGCACAGACACACATTACAGAAGCAGAATTTCAGCGGTATTTTGGAAAAGAAGCATGTCCCAGACCATTTGATCCCTCAACAAATGCAAAGATCATCAGGGCTGCATACAAAAGGCGCTACATACTGGTTCCCTGATAAGACATGCCTGGTTGCTGCTTAAAAGATGAAAAGGACATTTGATACCAAAGATAATCTTTTTAATGTGTCTTGAAAAAAAAAAAAAAATCAGCACAAGGAAGAAAACATACTCTCTCTCTGCCATGTGAACTAAAAAGCCCTCTGGGAAGTTGCCTTCAAAACCCAGTTCAACAAATGTAGAAAATCATAAAGATATCTTAATTGAAAAAATAAGTGACTCACAGCAAGTCTGGGCTATCTCAATCCAAACAACAAAGCAGCTCAGTTTATTTAGGGAAGACAGATTAGTGGAGAAAATAGTTATCAAACCACAAAATGACTAACCGGGGACATCCCTGCTAAGGATTTACTTTCCTAACACAATGGCCCAGATTGTTTGTTCTGGTCTTTATGCTCGTAGAGCAGTGAAAGACAGGATGCACAAAATTAGGATAAGGCATTCAAAATCCTCTTCTGTTCTGGTGCCCATCATGTCGTTCTTCACACACTGTGAGGGAGCTTACTCTATATTCCTTGGGCTGGACCACTGCAGCTACCAAGTTGACCAAGGAGTAGAAATTTTCTGGTCATGTTACCTCTTCTGGTCACAGTGCTTGTACTGATGCAGTGATGAAAACCATCTGCTGAAGTTGTTTCCTGAGGATCAGAAAAGACCAATTCACCCATGACTGAGCTGTGGATCTGGATGTTAGTGCAACTGCTTAATACACTTCTAAAAGGGGTGAAGGGAAAAAAAAAAAAAAAAACAAAAAACAAAACAAAACAAAACAAAACAAAAAAAAAAAACCACCAACAAAAACTTTGCTATCCTCCTTGAAAACTCGGATAAGTGGCTATAATCAGAAGCCTTTCTGGCTTTCCAATATGTACCTTCCCGTGGTATTTTATAGACAGTGACTTCACAAACTTTCTGGAACGGGTAATAGCTATTCCTCTGGAAAAAATGCAGTCTCCAGAGGGGGTTTTCTAGAGCTCTCTCTATTCCTGTAAGAGCTGACATCTCAAATTTGGTGGCCAACATTTCTTACCAATAAATGAAATAAAACTATTTCTATGAAATTCTGTGGAATTATCATCCCTATTTACTGAAGAGTCTCAGTTACAGACTGTAAATAATAAAAGAAAATCTGGAGAAAATTATATAATGTAAATAGATTGCAATCTGTGATAAATGCACATCAAGTCATGATCTAACTATTCAATTCATCACCAGTTCGTCATGCAAAAAACAACAACAAAAAACACACAAAGACATGCTGCACTTCACAAAAAAATGAGATGGAAAGCACTGGGTAGAAATATGTTTATGAAACTACTACACATAATCCACGTAAATGACTAATACAAGCATACATAGAAATGAAGGTCAGAAGAGAATTGTTTCCCAGAGTAATTTATCTGACATGAACAGACCCAGTACAATAGATTACTATTCAGTGTGCTGCCTCATGCAAAATTAAACTATTTCCCAAAATATTAGAGGAAAAAAAAATAAATAAAAACAATATGAGGAAGCAATTGATATTATCATTCTCCCATTGTTCCCTACCCTGTAAACCAAAATAACTCGAAGGACACTATGAAATCCCCTGATAAAATATCAAGGAGACATAAGACTCCAAAAAAAACTTTTTGTTAAAAAAGCTACAGACTAGAAAACAGCAAGACTATCAAACATTTTATTTTCCCAGGAACATTTTTGGCATTTAGGTACTTTTCGTTGGTGGTAAGCTTTACATACAGGCCATGTCAAAATTATACAAGCTGGAGACAGATCCCCTCAGCTCAGCTGGGCTCCAAATCTATGTCAGGGTGAGATTTTTGCACAAATATTTCTTCTCTCCCAATGCCCTGGTTTCCCTGGGAAGGACACACAGGCACCTGGGAGGGAGGATGCTGCAGAATCAACAAGCAGGACCATTAAGCCCCGCGGGGAATGATCTTTGGGACATACCTGCCCTGTCCTCTGAGCTATGTACTAAATTCAATACCAAATTTCTCTGTCCCTCTCAGGTGACACAATTACAGAAGATACAGCCAGAATATGACAGTGGGGTCCAATTCATAACTAAGAAAGGATTGGTTTTGATAGGAATAGTGTAGAAAACACTGAATCTTTTAGAGGACTGGAAGCAACATTTTATTATTTTTTTCAAAAGACAACACTCAAGACAAATACAAATATCTCTCACACACAGAGAAAGCTAAATACTAACTCCATAATCAAGACACAGTCTAAAAGGCATTTAGACTTGATGATTACAGATGGTTAGGCCATCTTGCTAGAACACCTCCTTTTGCCCCCAGTTTGTCCCTGGAAAATAAGCTTCACGTGAAGAAGGGCATACTCAGTCTCTAAAGAGAAAGTTAAACAAATTCTCAAGAAGCTGGGAGAGAGCCAAAGTTGAACCTTAAATGGGCACATGTGATGCCCTCAGCGCAGCAAGGAACACCGATGCACTGTAGCCAAAACCACAGAACCCGCTTGCTGCCAGGGCAAGCAGGATTTCTGACAAGATTTATCATTACTCTGTTGTGATCTAGCCCTGAAGGCATTTCGTTTTAATACAAAGTAAGCACTTGTGATGATTAAGAGAAATGTACAGTTGGATCACTTTGTTGTTCGGTGGCCAGTCATAACATAAAATTTGCTGGTTAATGCAGAAATACAGTGCTTCAGCCTATGTGTGGTTACCATGTGCTGCAGCATCTGGATTGATGCAGCAAACTCTTTGACATGAGCCGACAGGGCAATTTTAAGCATTTGTGAGTCCCTCTCCCAGCTATGTACATGCTGCTGCAACTAACACACTGGCATAGCACCTTTATCTCCATAGACTTGGAGAGATCCTGGGCCTGATCCTGACCCCTAACCATGGGCTGGTATGCTGAATTCAGCCTGTCCTCAGGGAGGTGCCCAATGACTTTCATACTTAAACTTCAGCCCAGGAAGCCCCTTTTGGGAATTGTCCACGAGTGAACTGATCTCCTCAGACAGATATGGAGATCTTTCTGGATCTTTCCTGAACGCTGGCTGGAAAATGGACACAGGACAGAAACAGTGGTAACTCTCAGGGACACTACAAAGCACTGGGTCTTGCACTCCATGAGCATTCTTAACAAGCCACGTGTGGTACAAAACATGTACACTGCACATAAATAAGCTCTGTCATAGCAGAGGCGTTGTTCTGCTTGAAGCATGCACAGCGGGCATGAACATCAACTGTGCAACTCTCCCCTCCCCCTTCTCCCCCCCCCCCCCCCCCCCCCCTGCAACTGGTGGGGGGGAGGCAGGGAGGTTGCAAATCTCACAGCAGCTCCATACAAGAGGCAAGAGCCTCTTTAGGGTCAGGATCTCTTAAACTGCCACAGCAACATTTCTTACCTCGACCCTCCCCAGCCAGAGCCTAAAATCCTTCATCTGGCTGTCTCCCACTTCCCTCCTAGATCTGCTGCTTTTCCAAGGCTTGTGCGCGTATGCATGTGTCTCTGCACTGTTTGTTTGTTCCCCCCACTGTGGAACCAAGCTGCTGGACCTATGGTCCAGACATCTGATTTAAATAAGCATCCAGAAAGGAGGCTGGAAAGCTGGCAAGCTTGTTAGCACAAGAATAAGCTCTTAGGCAAAAGATACACAACGTTTCTGAGTTTCAGCCTGTGGAATTGCAGTTTGCTGCCTAATCAAAACCAGGGAACAGGCAGGCTCAACAAACATTGCTCTTTATATTTTCTTCTCTGGTCTTCCACTCAGTTTGGATCTGGGTTGAACAGTACATCTAAAGTGACTTGTCATTACTGCCACACCAAGTGGTGCCACTATGATTTTTTTTAGAGAATAAGATGGTTGGTAGACATTTCGCAACATAGTAATGGGAAGTAAAGGGGTCCTCTGGCCATTTCCATTCATGATGCAGATGGCAAGTCTGCACAGCACTTACAAAAGGGGATGATAAGAAACATTTCTCCTTAACAGTGTACTCAATACCTAGTGGTAATTGATAACTCCAAATACATTTGTATGCACAAGCATGCATATATATATGTATATATATATGCAAAAATATAAGACTTGTGAGCATATAGATGAAAACAAGAAATAGGGTTTGGGGAATTCTGGGGATTCCAATGAGTGGGGAGAAGGGAAAAAGAGAGATCTGAGATGTGCTTAAAAATGAATTTTAACACTTCCGAAAATCCAAGCTGAAAAAACAATAGAAGAGGTTCCTGCTGGTCACAGCTAACAAATGGATTTTTTAGACTGCATTAATGGTCTGCTTACCTACTCACTCTCTGTGCAGCCTCCAGGAAAAACAGAGAAGGACAAAATTTCAGATGCTGCTGTGATAACCCCAAAGTGATTCCTCTACTCTCCTACTTCCTTTTTTTTTTTTTTTTTTCTTTTCTCCCTGTTATCATTGCTCTAACCTTTCTGTGGTTGATTTGGACTTCATTCTGCCATTCTTCCTCTTTCTCCTCCTGGCACCTTCAATGTGAACACACTTTTTCTTCTGTTGCCACTTCCAAATTGAAATCAGTAGAGCTAGATTGGGTTTCCCAGAAATACAGGTGCTGCTGTAAATTCATAATTAATTCCCCTTGAGAATTCTCAGTCCTTAATTATGGTTCTGTTTTCTCTTATCAAGTGTTAACAGATATTTCTCAGTATACTGAAAGACTTTTCAATGTCTGATAATAGTGTAACACAGCAAAACAACTTCTTGGGCACTCTGTGGTATTCCTTGGCTGCTCTATGACTGGGTAAAAGTGTTAGGTTTTACCTGTGTATAATACAGCTCCAGTGAGAAGTAGTTTGGATAGATCACATATACACCTATTGCTTTTCCTCTTTGCTGGCCAGTGAAATGATTTAAGCCTTATGTAACACTTTGTTTCAATGAAATATGAGCTAACGCTTTGAGATGGTGATAGATGGTAACCTTTTACGTGTAAATGTATACTTGCTCCCCTAAAATGTGTTTTTTATTCCCCTTCACTCCCATGGGAAGAATTTTTCTCACTAAAAGTTAGTTTTCAATTGAAAAAAGGGAAAATTTGGAAAATGTTGAGTAACTACTCATTTATACTTTAGAAATACCTAGCCAGTATAGGTGTTGATGGTGCCCAGGAGTTAAGAGGTATGCACTAATATCACTAAATTTGCAAGACTCTGCAAGTTCCTTTTGTAAGTAGGAAAGAAGTTCAGAGTTAGGAAGGCAGGCAGACCTAGTGCCAAGGCAGGAAGATCCTGTGCCGTCATGTGGACACTATACTGATGCTGCTGGCATACACAATGACACGACAATGCTAAGGAAGTTTCTTTTTCTTCTTTCCTATTTTGTTCAAATAAACAGTAAGGCTTCAGTTCTTCTCTGACACCATCAGAATATATTTATTCTTCCTTCTCAGTTAACTCAGCCTGAATAGATTTCCAGGTTCACTAATGACCTCACAGGAATTGAATAATGAAATCATATCTGCCTCTTTACTGAAAAGAGACAGCCCAAGCTTACACAGATCTAATTATTGCATTTCTTGAAGATAAATTGCAGCCTTGAAGGCGTCTTGCAATCAGTTATCAGGAGTAACTCCATGGGCACCAACTTTCATTTTTCTTCAGTGCAGTGATGTACTGCCAATATTTAACAAGCGGCTCCCACCAAAATTTCCCTATTAATCTGTTCTATACCCCTGTGTCCCTGAGGCACATATTCTTGCAGGGAAAGAAAATAGTAATGAAGAAAATCTATTCATTTATTTTTACATTACTGTTTAAACATTTTCTGAGAATCACAGCCAAAGAGGAAAATAAAACCACTTGGCAAACAAACCTCTATTATATGTACTTTTGCAGGAAATGTTTATACTTCATTCCTGAAAAATAAAAAAATATATATATGCTGGAGCTCTTAGCATATGGTGATATATTGGATATCACTCATGATAGTGTTGGTAGCAGCAAAAATGTGGAGTTACGTCTCTGAGAAAACTTGACAAGCTCAGGCAAATGTTCCCTTTTAAAAAGTATCAGAAGGGATTAAACTGATCACAAATATTCTCAAGTATCACAAGAACAACAGTTAGCTGAGTGAAGGGGAAGAAATTCTCCATAAAGTTAAGTGATGGCCACCTCACTGCATTGAACAATTCATTCTAGTGGAGCAGAGTAAAAAGCAACTAGGAAACAATAAAAGTCACAGAATCACTATGTCTTTATAGACAAAAATAATTCTGTTTTTGATTTTGTATGAGGACTGGTTACTGGATAGTATAAGAGGATGAAAAGAAACAGCCAGATTTAACAAGTATCTAAAAGGTGCCACAGTTCCATTAGTGGTAGGAAATTGTCCCAATATTACTTCTATTTGGCTCCAAAACCCTAACAAGACTCTCAATAAACTCCATGGACTTGCTCCAGTTACATAATTTTCCCCCCTTTTTTCATCCAAATCTGATTGTGTTTTTTACTTGTATTTGAATTACCAACTAACCAGAGATATGTTTTTAAGATTTAGCAGATTGATTCCAAATGTAAAACAATTGCTACTTTACTTTGATTGTTTGTATATCTGTTAAGAGTGATAGTGCTCTTATATGGATTAAAAGAAACACAGAACATTTAATTTATTTTTTGCTTTATTTTTTTTCCCTACTCCAAAATGAAAAATACCTACTCACTTAGAAACTTCAGACTTGTGTGAAGTTTTCAATTATTGTTCACATCTTGACTTTTTAAAATAACTGATGTGAAAAGTATTGGTATGATGTGACTACTCATCCTGATAATGAGCCCTGCTTCCCCTCTGATAATTAACAAGTAGCCACGCGTTATTAAGCAGACCAAATATTTCAATAAAGGGTCCTGCTGAGTTGTCTCTGGTCTGAAACAGATTTCAAATGAAAATTGAAATAATGAGGTTCCCCCAAACTGATAAGCAGCTCAATCAAGCCCTCTGCACCGGATCCATAAATCTTGAGCAGAGTTTAATTATGAGTTTTCCTGGCAGAGCCAATTGAGGGGCCTTTTCCTCTAGCTTGCTGAGTAGTTGTGGTTCCCATGATGCAAACAAATATCTGCAAACCTGCCTGCAAGGAAAACACTTTGAAGTTTAGACATCAATTAAAGGGGAATTTGAGGGACCCAAGAGCTGCAAAAACAATGCAGTGAAGATGCTGTTGAACATCGGAGACTGACAGATGAAAACAAAACGCCCAGGCAAATAATTGGCAAGGCCAAATCACTTCCAATTTTTCATCTGAACATCATTCCTATGTGGTCTCAGATGGCCATTCCTTTTGAAAGAAGATGATCACATCTAAAAGTATGCCTGCCCCTTGTGAAGAGGAAGTGTTTCAACGTGGGGGAGAAAGTACAAAAAGCATAATATGATAACATGGATTCACAAAATTTTCTGCAGTGCACAGTGTGTCTGGTTTAGTGCTATGGGAACATTCACAAACACTTCAAATATCCTGATCCTGTCTGGGGATACTAAACGCAAGATTTAGTGTTTGATGTAAAAAGTCATGCTGATGTAAATGTGATTAGCCATTACTACTTTTATGCAAACTTGTAGTTATTAATGAATTGGCACTTCCATATGACTGTTCAGACACAGTAGTAAGTTGGCTTTAAAAATTTCTGGAGTAGAAAGATTGGTAACTGCAGAACTTTTTGGATCAGAGAAAGGTCAAACTTTAGAAGTTCAAGTAAGTTAATGTGTCATTGTAGATCCTTTCCTCTGGATCTTCCCTGTTAAGAGACATTAGTTGGATATTACTGGAATAATGGTGTCTACCTGAAAAACGTATACATACTTTCAAAGTGAAATCATTACATCTTTCTATGCTTTGCTTTTCAATAAGAAAACAAACAAACAAACAAGTTTAAATAAAAGAACCCAAATTTAACAAAACCTCCAAATACAGTTTACAGCAGTCTGGAAGACAAGACTCAATTAGATTGATAGAAATGATAGAAATACACTTTATCTGAAGACTTTTACAAGTTTTGCTCTGTATTGAGTTTATGACTTGAGAATAATGTGTGCATATGAGAAAAGAAAAAAAAAAAAAGAAAGAAAAAATATGGTATATTCAGTCTCTGCGAACAGATTTTATTATTATTATTTTATTATTATTGGATTTTAACTCATTTATTCTCCTGTGCTGAATTGTGGGAAATCACTGTGGTATGGTGGTTCACTGATTATGCAGAGTAAAAGCCAAAATATTTGTTATGAAAGCAAGTATTTGCTATAGTTGCAAATCTTTATAATCCACGTAAGAAAAAACAAATTCAATACAACTAGAAACAAACTTTCCCAACATACACCAAGGAGCTGGAACACTATGCACACTAACAGATGAGTCTTGCAGCACATACCTTCAACACTCAAAACTGTTGCATGTATAACACATATCAAACTCATTAATGGGACTTTTTTTTACTGGGTAAGATTCTAGCAAGCTCAAATCAGCCATAAAAAAAAAAAAAAAAAAAAAAAAAAAAGGGAATATTATAAAAATGCTTCCAATTTCGCTAAGAATGTGAATTGTTTATATCTCCCCTTTCAGATCTCCTGACTAGACTATTCATTTAATAATCAAACTCAAAATTTCAACCTCTATTTATCTTCAAATATTTGAGGTTCTTTCTTCCTAAATTAATGAGAACTCTTATTATTAATTTGAGTGTGAACAAACAAAGAGAGTGTATACATAGTGAAGATGCTGGAAAGAGTTTCTTTACATTTGTTTGCCAAAAAGAGGAGTTAGCACTTTTGGTTCCTACATGCCAGTACTGAGGACCATCTTGACTCTCTCCTATTACACAGACAGGAAACTGGATATATTTCTAGTACCTGTAAATTCTAACACCTGCTGTCTCAACTATAGGAGTACTTTAACTACGTGATTGTACGTTCTCTGCCTTAAGAATTGGCACAACTTGTCCTTTATGTGACAGTTCTTCCACAAAGTCAGCTGTTCTGATGACTTATACATGGGCTATTACTTAATGTCTTTGAGATGCTCTCCTATTTTTCTGAGGTGTTTGCCCCAGCTTGCTTCCACTATGCAGAGGTTCATAATGCACTTTAATATCCAGGACCCATTCCTAAGAGTGTGCTGCCTGTAAGGAAAAAGTTACTTTGTATTTTCTTTTCAGACCTCATAAATGACTCTCAAGTGCTTGCTGGGGTGTCTATGTGCTTGGGTGTTCTTTCTACATCCATAATCATTTTGTGAGAAGGTCAGTACAGATTCCTAGACCTCCTCATAAAATCTCCTCAAGATTTTCTTATGGAGTAAACACGAGGTATAAATGTCTGGTATGTTTTTTAAAAATTCTTCATAGCCTGCTAAAGGGGAAGCATATACTTATACACCATTACTTGCCGATGAGTGAAACAGATTTTCCTAGCAGGACCATGTGTTATAAAGACTTTCCTGACCTTTCATTGATGGCATAATTAGAAAGGTAGATGCAGTCTTACTGAGTGTCCTCTTAGTGGTGGAAAAATCCCACTTTCTGTGAATTCACTGACATGACTGTGAAACTACAGGAATGTCTTTGCCCTTTCCAGAGGTAAAATGTACATTTAACTGGAGGATTGTACTCAAATTTTAATCTATCTGCTTTTTGGTAAAAGATAAACATGTAAAGTGGAATAGAGCATAAAGGATACTTCTTATACATAGAGGGATAACAGCAGTTGTGTTGGGTATGTAGGAAGAACATCCACAGCAAATCTCTTCCAATTTTCCATTTAAATACTTGCATATATATATATATATATATATATATGTATTCAAGTATTAACTGATATACCTCATGACATTTAACATGAAAATGAACCACTGAAGAGGACACAAACATATTTGAGATTGCCAGTTTGGATCACAAACCAGAAAATCAAGCAGAAGAGTTATATTCCAGTATTCCAGAATGACATTTTTGACTGTGCCTGTTCCAGGAACAGGTTATCACCCAGCTAAGCAATGCAACATCTTTGGTGTTTGCACACACACACGCATTGTTGCCTCTCTGAGCATAATGGCAAAAGGCAGCTCTTGCTGGCTAATACCATAAGGAAATTCTGCTGCATTCATTATTTTGATGTAGCACTCCAAGTTGTGAAAAGCTCATGACCTCTGTATCAGAAGGAAATTTATGAAGTCAAATGAACTTCTTCATTTGAGCCAATCAATTAAAATATTACACCTTCTGCTAAGTAAAACTTTACTTTTTTTTCTTACACAACAAAAATTACTTGTAGTGTAGATATAGGGATTGAAATATATATATATGAGAAATTAAATTGACGTGTTGTTTTACAGAAACTCTCATAATTTTAACTTCACAATTGTTAAAGTTCTTCTGTTCCTCTCCATATGATATTTGCATGAAATCAGAACCACCTTAAACTGTATCTGAGTTAACACTTGAACTTCACACAGTGCATAACAGTTGAGTATATGGAAAAGATTTCTTCATCTTTACTTAATTCTGGCCAGCTAGTGATGTTTTCTTCCAGGATGAAAACGTCTAAGCTGTCACAGAATCATCCAGTTGCATTATTAATGTTTTCTTAAATGGCAGTTCTGTCTTTTTCTTGCTACTTTGCAAACCACAAATATTTGTAATGTGTTTCAGAAGCTTATTTTTTTATTTTATTCAGGCTCTGTTATAGTCTTTAAATGTAACCTTGCCATGTTCTTTGCAACCATTATGTCGTTATCAGTAGATAATGGAATGTAAAGTCTCACTGCCATCCTGGCATTCATTCCAGATAAGCTATTGACAGACTTATTAGTCAAACTTAAATCCTATGCAGAAAACACTGGTGCCATAGATGGCACAAGTGGGCAACAATCTCAGAAGATAATCTCTCCAAAATGTGGTATGTCATGTAACATGAGGGGATCTGAGACACAAATGGCAGGGAAAACTTATATGAACACTTTGTTGGCTCCCTATGCAGATGAAGAAAGACCCTGAACTTTCACAGCAGTGCTTGAGCTCACCTTATAAAGCAAACTCCTCCATAGCTTCCAGGGACAGCAGGAGCTGAGCCTGGTAATTGACACTCATATATACAGGAGTCTTCCCAGAGCACAGGAAAGTGCTAATAAATTAAAGTTGGAACATTATTTTAAAGGAGAGAGAGAGAGTATAAACTGACAAAGCACAGAATTTTTACCATACACTTTGACTACAGTCACTTGGCATGCCAGTAAATGTGAGGCAGCGCAACATTTCATTAAAATTAAATGGTACACTTGTTCAACACAGATCTCACATAAAAGAGCAAGGAGAGAGAGCCACTGCTGCAATTCTCTATGCTTGGATGATGCTAATTATTTATATATTCTTTAGTGGAATCTGTCATCCTCAGCCTACAAATAGAACACTTAAATGCCTTGATTTGTTGAAACAGTGTAGTACTAGCAGGGCATTACATAAATATGAAGTAAGTAGTTCTCCTAAACTTAGTATATCTTGAAAGAGAATATTAAACTGATGAATGTGAGTTCCCAGCTAAAACGTGAACCATTTCTCACTTGAGCTGATGAAGTTCAGTTTCTTTGTCATTTCAACACAACAGGAAAGAAACGTAATTTCAGAAGACATGTATAAATTCACAGTAGAGGAAAATAAGTACGCAGTTCCATGCATGATCTGCCTCTCTATGTACTCACTGAAATTTGTTCCAAATACAGTCTAACAAACAAACAACTTCTCTTGCTTTCTGCAATCTGTGCAGTGGAAGATCTGGCTTCCACATGTTCCTACACCACAGTAAACCAGGAAAAGTTGTATTATTATTTTTTTTTATTTTATTTTTTATGGGACAAAACAAAAGCCACATTCCATAAAAAGTGTTTTAGAAATCAAGACATATCAAATCCTGTTATGGTCTCTGCCTATTGCAGGAAGATTGAAAAGATGAATTAAAACTGACATCCAGTTCTGCAGAGGTGAGTAAGAAAATCTTTCTTTGTAATTCTTGGCAAATTACCTCTCTCTACCTGACTTTGTTTCAAGCAGGAGAACTAAAGTTCCTTACTGAACTGGAAGTTCTCACAGCAAGTGCTTTCTCAGCAGCCAACTGGTAAGGTAGAGTGCATATTATAGGAAGAAAAGTGTTTTGTATGCTCAAATAGACATTTCCCTGGACATTTACTTAGTATGATGAAACTAGCTGCATAGAGAAAACTCTCTTCCCATTGAGAAAGTCTATTCTTTCTCTTTTTTTTTTTTTTTTTTTTTTTTTACTTTTTTTTTTCAGTGTACCTTTACCAGTCAAGATTTTTTGTCCAACCCACAAGCATTACTAAAACTGCATTACTAAAACACTTCTCTGATCCACAGCAAGCTGTAATTAGCAAATTAATCTTCCTAATCCAAAAATGGCTTTCCAGCCTCATTTTGTATATCATTCATGAACTCTGCTAAGAGCTGATTTAAAGGATGCAGAAAAAGTCCCTTTCCATCAGCAAATTTAATCTGTACTTTAAAACCATCTTTACCAATGCCATGCACATTAGTCACATGCATATAGATTAGATTCACAATCTCCAGTGCTCACCATGAATTCCTCAGCCAAAATTAAGCATCGTTTCACAGTAACTGATCATAATGAGGTCTTCGGTGTTTGGTCTCACATTCAATTTCATTCTTTTGACCTTACTTGGATCATCTAAATCTTACTAGGAATTCTGAAGGAATCCTCCATTTCACACCTTTTAAAACAGCAGTTTTCTCTTTAGCAATCCTTAAACTTTATTTGCAGTTGAGATAGCTTTACATCAAATTCTAGACAAAGATTCCAGCTATCTCAATTTATTTGAATAGTTAGAACTCATTCCTAGATATATTGATAATAGGCAGTCTCGTGAGATAAATATGTACACCTTATTTGAAAAAAAAAAATACCCTTTTTTAAAAAAAAAAAATCATTTTAAAAACACTATTGTAAAAAGTCTAAAATCACGTAAAGTGTTCCAAATAGCGGAAAAAAAATATATATTTTTAACTTTATCTCTCTATTCTTTCTAAAGAAAATGGAGTTAAAATTTAATTTTAAAATCTGGGATGTTGCCAAGCATTCATGCCCATTCATTTTGCTGAACTTCCTTTTATACAGAGTATTCTTTCAGTGGTAACTATGCCAACAGAATTCTGTTTTTCTTTTTTTTTTTTTTTTTATCCATCAAGAAACATTTTTTTTTCTCTTTTTTTATTGTCTTTTAGAATTTTCAATGTTGTAATTACAGTTTCAATATTCGGTGTGCAAAACAAATCACAAAGGATAGATGTTGACAAAATATTACAGATATGGTAAAAGAAGGTAAAAAGACTATCACAGCTTTAATGCCTAGTATAATAAGAATAATGACTACAATAACAAAAGATGGATTGATTTCTTTTGTAAATGGCCTAGAAATCTGGGGCCATATACAACTGGTCAAAAGTAACTTCAGGGGTTTAGTGGTTAAAATGCATTAGCAAAATACTGATGGTTATTTTCTTTATAATATTTACTGTTCAGTACAGCTAATGCAAAACACTGCTAGAGTCACAGTGGGGGATTTGGCAGCTAGAGAAACTTGGAAAGTCTAGTAATTACAGTTTAGGAATGTGCCATGCACACAAAAGTAAAAGAATGCTATCGTGTATACACAAATAGTAGCACAAACCCAATCAACAATTATTATTCCATCACTCTCCATCTACTCTGAGTCAAAGTTAGTTTTCTTAAGATAACAGTACTCAATAGAGTCTGATATTCTAATTCAGTCATTCTAATTATATTTTCAGCAGATAAAAATTCTTTCTCTTCATTTCCCAGATGAATTTATTTTCCATGCACCCAGTTCTGCCATTCATTCTAACTTCATTTTTTACATTGGTTGAAGACCATACACATCTAAGATTTGCCTGAAATACACGTAGCATTTCAGAAACATTTCAGGAATTTCCAAGCTAAAAGTCACGTTTGCCAGCATGGCTTGAGCATGTAGTATTGATATTAGAATCCTTAAAGTAATAACTAAAGGATACAAAAGATAAATGTACAAAAGAAGGAGGTGAAAAATTAAGAAACAGCACCTATTATCTTTTGTTTGGTATGAACTTTGACTTTTCTTTACACATTCCTTAGTCTACAGCTCTCTTCTTCAGGAACAGATATTCCGTAAAACCAATGAGAGCACAGATGAAATTCAAAAAAATATTTTCCTGGTTTGGAGGAGAAGAGCAATATCCAAGAGATATACTGCCTGTTGAGTGATGACAATGACAGTAAAGATAGACCCTCAGGTCTGAAGACAGGTACCAGCCCTGAAAAGCAGTTTATTGTAAAGCACTTAGCATTTATAACACATTTTGAAATTAAATAAATAAATGAAGAAAAATCCAGATATTGCAATGCTACAAAGATAAAATAATTTCAAGGATTACTTTTACTATTAACCTCACAAACTCAGTGTTACACAGATACTTTACAGGGATGAGCTCAGAGAGGGGAACTGGCTCTGCTGCTCCATCCTATGTCTGTGCCTTTTAAGTGATGAGAATCTATTATTAGTAATTCTGTGGTAACACCAACACCTTGTGCACTAAGGAAAACATGAGCAATTCAGGATGACCCAGGACAGTGGTGACTGTTAGGCTGGTGAACTCTTAGAGAGATCACTACTCCCAAAGGTCCTGAGCTTTAATCTCTAATATTTTCTTTGTATCCGTATGGAAAATAGATGGCAGTGCAACATGAAACTGTATAGTCAGTATATGTTCCTTTTGGGGAATTTCTTTTATATGAAGACACAAAGTAGCTGAAAAAGGGTCTAAGGAACTAAAACATTTACCAGCAACATACTTTTAAATCCAAATGTCTGAGTCAATAAAATACGTATATAGCCAATAGAAGGTAAATAGATTCTTTCTAGAAAGGAACTTCTACATCATAAGCAAAATCATTTGTCTGAAAAAAATGCATGAAGAATAAATTGAAAATGGTGACTTGACAAGATGTAAAGTGATAACTGCGTTTCTTTAGATGCCAGGGCCATTTCCCTTTTGCTAGTTGGTAACAGAGAGGGAGATTTGCAGGCTAATTTCTTATTTAGGAGGTTGGGGCTGTGCAGTATCTTCCATTCCGTTTTTATATTTATTAGATGCTCAGCCCTCCTCTTTACCTGAGGTAGAATATCTGAAACTGCACAAAGGCATTGCTCTTCCACAAAAAGTCATCCTTACAAAGGCACTGAGAACCCAGTTTCTCTTGGAAGTCTTATAGCATTCACATTTCCCCAAGCTTTAAACTCAGAGATTTCCTAATACAAAATTGTTCATCCTTGAGTGACTGCATGGTCTTAGGGGGAGCCTTCTATTAACCTCATTCTGTGACGCAGACAAATCTCACCCAGATAAAAGAAATGGTGTTAGTATTTGAAATGTTTTGTCTAAACAGCCTCTCCCCATGCAGAGGTTTGTCCTGAGTGCATAGGCACTGAAGAGTCATTGAAATTTGCACAGTAATGTTGCCACACTCAGGGGTCTGAACAGTAGTTACAAACACAAGACACATTTAAATCTAAGTGGAAAATGCCCTTTGCATATGGTAGTCATTGTAGTCATTGATCAAAAGGTAATTCTTATAATAATTCTTATTTTGTTCTTGTAATTCATATGTTTCAAGTTTCAGTTGTGTCCTGAGTCTTTCAGCCATGTTTTATGCCCACGAACTGTAGCATGAACCATCCCTCTAACTACAGGAGGGAATGTCTATTATATAGCAGTATAAATAAATTGTCCCTATTCCTCAGGGAAGGTGGTAGAGAAGCCTATTCTTCCTGCTGATAAAGTAAGCATGACACACTGATCAGTCTGTGAACAGCAACTATTTGGCTGAGAATGATAGAGAGGATCAAGTAATGTTTTAGATCAGGCTTTCAGACACTTTTAAAAGGTAATGGGAAGGTTTATTCATCCAGAGAAATCTGTGGTTATTCAAGGAACAGAAAACATTTAAGAAAGGAGTGGCAGACAAAAGAGAAGCATTAATTGGGCAGATCATAGCACTGTACATCTATTTTTACAAAACTCAAACACATTTATATGTAGTTGTTCCTTTAAAGGATATTGAGGGACCATTTCTTTCTTCCTTATCTGAGTAACTGACATCTTCATTCAACTTCAACCAGCTGTTGTGTGAATTTGCAATCACTTTATTTCTTTTGGTGGAAGGCTTAGTCTTTTGAACTCAAGGAATAATTATTATTGCAAAGTAGTTTTACTTTTCCAAAGGGACTGCTTTGGGGTCACCACTGCTTCCAGCCTCTCTGGGAAGGAGAACAATGATGGCGTTGTTGGTGCTGGAATGCTGTCCCATCCAAGGGGGCTGGTGCTTTCTCTTTCTGCACTAGCCTCCACAAGTTGAAGTGAATTGCACCACATCAAAAGCTTTAGATTAGTACTTCACTGCTTACAAGTGTCTGGAAGCTAATTTTAAATCCCCTTGGTTAAGAACCTTTTTTACATCCTTATGTATAAGTATACACCTAAGAGTATAAGGTGGCTTATAAACATAAACAACATTTTTACAGTTACTTTACCTCCTCATTAAACAATTTTAAAATGCATATTTTACAATTTTCTTCTAATCATCCAACAGCATGCACATTATAAACAGCATAAACATTATAAGAGGTGAGCAGCAGCTATTATTTTACCTGGGGAAAGGTTAGTTTTGAATGATAAAATCAGGGATTATCATAGAGGAGGAATGGAAGCTGCAGGAAAAAAAAAAAAAAAAAAAAAGTGCTGCTGCCAACAGTAATCATACCAGTAAATGATCCTACTGATCATCAAACTTGAGGATGAACTTTTGGTGAATTTACCTAGTAAATACAGATAACTCTATAAGCCTCACAATTAGTGTGACAAGTAGATTTTTAATCTTACGTATCTGCATGTTGAAAAGCTTGACTTGTAATCTTGAGATATACATAACCTCTTTATCCAGTCCTTTAAAATCATGTGTAGAATTTACAGGTAATTGTAATTTTGAAATACTCTACTTGACTCAGTATATAGAGAACAATAAAAATATTTAGAGGAATCACATCATTCTGCAGTGAAAAAACATGATTTAACATCAGAAGAACATTGTTTTTATATAATTTTATTCAAAGTGAGGCAAAATCTATGTTTGCAAGAGACCTGAATTTATGCCTGCTTAGTTGTGCTCCTTGTCACTGTACATTGCAGAACAAATGCAGATTACAGTGGCTTTGAGAATGACCTTTAATACCCATCATAGCTCCAGTTACCAGCAGGTGAATCTGGGCACAGTAGCTGAAGAGAATTGCTCTTCCTCATCAGTCTGTGAATACCTTTTGAACTTGGAGCACAATTAGATTTGGCTTTATATGATACATTAGGGCATTCCTGAGGATTAAATGACTCCCACTACAAGCTGTTTTGTAGCCCAAGTGGAAGGGAAGAACAAGGACCCTGGGGACACCACTATCAAGACAGTCAATATTTGAGTAAAAAGAGGTTGCTCAGAGTTTGCAATACATGCATGCAAAAGCCAAAGTTTGAAAGAGCCTGGATTTAGCAATTCCTTTCTAATAATGGTTTAAAACATTAAGGTTTTTTTTTTTTGTTTGTTGGTTTGTTTGTTTGTTTGTTTTTCTCTCCTTTCTGGAAAGCTGCTGAACATTACTTGAAATAAAACTTTATGTGATTATTGATCTTCTTGCCTAGTCATAGTGTTCTACCTGAAGCCTGTTACACATATTTTTAAGCTACAAATATGGTGTTTTTTCCTTAAAGGGTCAGAGAAAAATGCATTCAATGCCAGGTAAGTACTACAAAGAAGAAATTGAATTATGAGTAAAATAGTACTATAGAAATTTTAACAATCCATTCTGTCACTTCATTATCTCACCAAGTACGCTTTCAGTATTTGGTCTCTGCTCTGGAGAATGACTTCAGTAACTCTTTTCTGAGCCCTGAGCCTTAGACTTTCACCTGAGTAATTAACCTCTCCCTTGGGCTTCCAGGCACAGGGCTTAAGGAGAGAGGCTAAATGGACTGGTTGCCATTTCTGCTTTGCTATCTGAATTTATTTATAAGTCTTCTGGTTATATTTCTCTCTCTCTTTATTTTTTTTTTCCCTTCACATACAAGTGTTACTAGAGAAACTCATGATTAAGCTGCATTACATTAGAAATTGCATAATGCCATATCTATTTCTTGTCTGAAGATGAAAAAATACTGAAATGGGAGAATAATTTGAAGGATTCTGGCAGTATAAGACAGCCCAAGTCAAAAGCTACAGTCTATTGCCCAAGTGGAAAGCTGTTTAATAAGGGTCTGTGTAATGAATGAAAGCTGCCAGTAGTACTGAGGGTCAACAGGGATTTCCACATCATGGAGAACACCAACTATGTCCCAGTCAGCAACACTGGAAAGCAGTTTTATGATTCTCTCATTGGTACAGAAAATACAAACATACCTTGTGAAGCATGCAGATAATGTGTGCATCAAAGTGCGTCTTTAACAATGCACGTGATAACACGATGGGGTGAAAGGAATAGCTGAAAGGCAACATGAGAGAAAACACTGCAAGGAGCAACAGAAGGTCACAAAAACCGCATGATTCCTTGTGCTCCACAGCTGTATACAGAATACATAAACAGACTTCTAAAAACTAATTAAATTCAGAAGCGTATTTTGAAGAACATCGTTTCCAGCCAGAGACTGAGACATTGCTCTTATTCATTAGCACCCAGCACAGCCCAGTATATGTGGTTTCCAGTAAGTTTATAGGCCAGGGGATTTCTCTGTTATTTCCAGGCACAGATGGTCCTATTCTCTCCTCTGTCTGTTTACCTGACAATCACAGTTGGTGAAAGGAAGTCTAGTCATATGCTAATTCCACCCAGGCCAAAGAGAATACGAAGTTGCTGGGAGCACGATCCTGCAAACTGTTCCTTGCAAGTGAATCTCTATGCACTGTACTCCTTAGGGTTGAGATGCTGGGGCAGCTCATGTTATTTACATGAGGGTCCAGCTCACAGGACTAAACATGTTAGCTTGTGCATAGTGGAAAGCTGCTGTTCTTGGGATTCATCTTCCATCTTGTAGCACTCCTTTTATTGTTTGTTTTTCTAAAAAGGCTGACCCGGTCTTGTCCACAAAAGCTGCTTAGGGAGCATTATAAACCCACAATTACACATCTCCTCTGTGTAGGAATGATAACTGCAATCAAATTTTGCTGCTCTGCTATACAAAACATAGCAGCCCTGATGTATTACAGACATAAAAATAACTTTAACAATCTCAAAACTATACATAAGCAAAAGTTAAAAAATGAGATGTTAACTTCCCCTGAAAGTGCACAAGCATTTCCTTGCCTCACACTGTGGATTTGTTAGAGGTCCAGCCCTAGCTGATGCTGAGCAATGGTGGTTGCCCTAGGGTGCTCAGCACATGGTCAGACCTACTTCAGTGGTGGCTCCAGTGTTTTTGGACTGTCTGCGTGATCTTGCTCTCCTTGCAGTCCGTGGCAGAACTCCACATCCATTTTAATAGTGCAAGACAGCTTTGTATGACCACATTGCAAATTTACGTGATATTCCTAATTAGAGCTATATGTAAATTGCCAAAATCAAATTTGACTCCAAATACATATTTTCCAATGCTTGGTTTACTAAGACAAGAGGCTTAGCCCTGAAATGCAGAGTAAACTTAGTTCCAAATGTTTTGTAATTTTAAGAGTATCTAAAACCAAGGATTAAAGCAAGCATTTATCTCATCTTTTAATCTTTTCTAATAGGAATGAAGGGAAAAAAAAATCAAGTATAACTGAAATCCACCACTCAAAAAGACCTAAACATTATTCAACAGAGAATCACAGAATCATAGAATATCCCGAGTTGGAAGGGACCCATAAGGATCATCAAGTCCAACTCCTGGCACTGCACTGGTCTACCCAAAAGTTTAGACCATGTGACCAAGTCCACAATCCAATTGCTTCTTAAATTCAGACAGGCATGGTTCAGTGACTACTTCACTGGAGAGCCTGTTCCAGTGTATGACCACCCTCTCGGTGAAGAACCTCTTCCTGATGTGCAGCCTAAATTTCCCCTGCCTCAGCTTAACACCATTCCTGCGGGTCCTATCACTGGTGATTACAGAGAATAGGTCACCTGCCTCTCCACTCCCCCTTGCAAGGAAGCTGTAGACTGCAATGAGGTCCCCCCTCAGCCTCCTCTTCTCCAGGCTGAACAGGCCCAGTGACATCAGCTGCTCCTCATACGTCTTCCCCTCTAGGCCCTTCACCATCTTCATCACCCTCCTCTGGACACTCTCCAACAGTTTAATGTCCTTTTAGTACTGTGGTGCCCAGAACTGCACACAGTACTCAAGGTGAGGCTGCACCCATGCAGAGTAGAGTGGGACAATCACTTCCCTTGACCGACTAGCAATGCCTTGCTTGATGCGCCCCAGGATACGGTTGGCCCTCCTGGCTGCCAGGGCACACTGCTGGCTCATATTCAACTTGCTGTCAGCCACAATCCCCAGATTCGTCTCTGCGGGGCTGCTCTCCAGCATCTCATCACCCAGTCTGTATGTATAGCCAGGGTTGCCCCGTCCCAGGTGCAGGACCCGGCTCTTGCTCTTGTTAAACTTCATGTGGTTGGTGATCACCCAGCTCTCCAATCTGTCCAGATCTCTCTGCAGGACCTTTTCACCCTCATCTGAGTCCACAACTCCTCCAAGTTTGGTGTTGTCAGCAAATTTGCTCAAAACACCTTCTAGTCCTACATCCAAATCATTTATAAAAACATTGAAGAGGACTGGCCCTAAAATGGAGCCTTGAGGGACCCCACTAGCAACCGTCTTCCAGCCAGATATAGCCGCATTTACCACAACCCTTTGAGCCCTGCCTGTCAGCCAATTGCTCACCCATCGTATGATGTATTTAAGTTGTACACCGGACATTTTATCCAGTAGGATCCTATGGAAAACCATGTCAAAAGCTTTGCTGAAGTCCAAAAAGATCACATCAGCTGGTTTCCCTTGATGACTAGATGGGTGATCTTATAAAAAGAAATCAAATTTGTTAGGTAGGACCTACCCCTCATGAACCCATGTTGGCTGGGACCAATGACCGCATTGTCCCCCAGGTGCACTTCAATAACTTCAAGGATAATCATCTCCATAATTTTACCAGGCACTGACATGAGACTGACAGGCCTGTAGTTGCTAGGGTCTTCTTTCTTACCCTTGAAAATTGGCACAACATTTGCCAGCTTCCAGCCTACTAGCACCTCTCCAGATTCCCAAGATCATTGAAAAATAATTGAGAGGTCCCACAATGATGTCAGCCAGCTCTTTGAGCACCCTGGGATGAATTCCATCCAGACCCATGGACTTGTATAGACCCAGGTAGAGCAGCAAATCCCACACATGTTCAGGGGCGGTTGGGAGTTTGTCATTCCCACCATCATGGTCCTCCAGCTCAGGGCACCCTGGGTCCCGAAGCTCATCATCAGTGTTGAAGACAGAGGCGAAGAAGGCCTTAAATATCTCTGCTTTGCTTATGTCATTGTCTGTCTTGATGTTCCCCATCAAGTAGTGGATCTATGTTGTCTTTGGTTCTCCTTTTTCTGTTCACATATCTAAAAAAAACTTTTTTATTGTCTCCCACAGACATGGCCAGCTTCTACTCTACTTGGGCTTTGGCCACATGAATTTTCTCCCTACAAACAAGTAACATGAAAAAGTAATTTATGGAGGAATACAGTTTTTTCTGCACACAGGTACAAAAATAAGGCTTATAGTGAAATTTACAATCATTTTAAGTCTAATAAGGTCCAGGGCTGAGAGACATCAACCTAGAAGAGCACCAGTTTATCTTCTAGGCTAGCCTCTGTGTCTGTTTTCCTTGTTCTGAGAGGTCTGTACATAGTCAGCTTCTTTCTTGGTGTCTTCACAATAGGAGATTAAAATGGGAGCATCTGATTATTCTTATTGATTCACCAGTGACTTAAAATGGCATGCCACTGTACCATAGTATTTGGTTGGTTTTTGGGTGGTTTGAATTCTACTACTTGCCTCCTTAGCCAGGTCCTTGGTCTTTACACCTGAAAGCAGGTATGGCCTAAGCAATCCAAACTTGTTAAAACTGGTTGTAGGTAGGTGAAAAATGAAAAGGAAGAGATGAGTCTACCATAAGTCCAATATCTCACAAACTATATAGAGTTGCACTGATGCATACGTGATATGTTCTGAGGAAAAAAATATTAAAGAGCAAAGAGGGTCACCCACTAAGGTTCATTTTTATAGCCATTGTATAAGATTTCTGTTTGAGACTGAAAGTACATTAAACAGTCATGGTCTGTCAGTGACCTTATATTTAAGAGCAGAGAGGTAGTATGGGATTATTGGTAACACACTATTTTATGGGGCATCAATAACCATGTGTAAGAAATTACCATAGAATTACAAAGTTATTACATGGCTATTTGTGGCTTTGCCAAATACAATGTTACTTGATCATCCTTAGATTAATGGGGTGTTGATCGGGTTTGGCCATTTACCTCCATTTTAGGTCGTAAACCTGATGTTAGCTGAACCAAGTTCCCAGTCTAGCAGTCATAGCATTTAACATTTCTTTCCCTCTGCAAAAATAGGTTGCTGTTGGGAGATACGATAGGCCCCATTCTGAGGAAGCAAATCACAAAGTGCTCTGGTTCTTAAAAGCAGACTATTTCAGGATTAGGCTTTCAAACAGACTCCATCAAGACCTTTTCAATAAATGCATGTTATTTTATATTCCCCGCAGTCTGTAAACAGATTCTCAAAGTTTGGAAATACTTATTTTCCCGACTTTTTTTTTTTTTTTTTTTTTTTTCCATCAAGAGAATGCTGCTTGCCACCACCCTTCTCTGCACTGTAATGAGCTAAATTTCATTTAACACTTAACTTTTATGAAGGCAGCATTCTTGCAAAGCACAGACCTATTGTTTGTTAAATCTTGGTGCAGAGAGAGCCAACAGACACAAAGTTTGGACTTGGATGGCTGCAGAAAATCCTTATACATACATCTACGTGCATATGTGTACTTACATATATATATATATATTTATATGCCTGCATACACACATACATATATATATATATATATATGGTATTTGACATTTGCTCATTGACAGCATAAGAAACTATAGATGAGCCAGAAATTTAGACCAATGCACTTCCCTTGTCTCTTTAGTCTTTTTTAAAAGAAAAGTCATGCTGTGGACCTGAGGCTTTGGCAAAAAGACTAGCCATAATCTGTAGTTTAAACACTGATTGCAACCGACTGTTCCTTCCCTGACGTTTTGTTCTAGTTTTCTCCCAAATCTTGAACAAAACCAGGGAAGGTTATGCCGAGGCTTGGCATTAGCTGTTTTCTTTATTGTGTACTGGGATCAGTCACAGGGACCTCAATTGACCAGGTCTGAACAGAAACAAAATAGGACCCTTCAACAGCCTAGAAAATTCACCACCTTCCTTATGAGTGAGAGTTTAAAGCAAATTTACAGATTTTAGGGTAGATAGAGAGTTGAAATTCCTATGTGCTTAGATGTACTTTATTGGTATACCTCACAGCAGCAATAGAAAAATAAAACTATTTCTAAAAAATGACTGCAATTCTAAAAGAGCTTGACCTTGTCTTCCACCTTATTGAATAATAAGTGAAAATGATGTGGCCACATTGCCTTTGGCTCATTTTGTGCTCACTTTACAAAGTTATAAATGACTATAATGCACAGTCTGTGTCATACATAAAAAAGAAGTCCTAAGCTGCTGTCCAGCAAGGGTCATCTTATACCTCAAGTGACCCTTGCTACAGTCTGACATATGAGAAAGTCTTTTTGTGTTTAATCAAAAAACGAGCTGTGGAAGAATAGGAAAGAGAGCCTTTTCTCTGAAAAAATTTTCCACAGAAGCAGTGAGGATTCAACAATGCACTCACGGTCTTCTCAGTTTTTAGTCAGCTCTGCCACTGATTCCCTCTGCCATCTTGAACAAACTAATTTCTCAGTATCTTAATCTTCCCCAAACCCCAAATGCAATAGCGATGCTTCCTGTCTCTATCAGTAAGGGAGGTAATTTGTTAATAACTGTAAGCCACTTTAGCTCCTTGGATGAAAAGTGCTATTCACACTCAGATTATTATATTCAGAGCTGAAAATAATGGTTGGTATTCAGCTATGTATGCTTTCTATAGTTAAAAATAAATTAAAAATATAAAAAATAAAAAACAGCCATTTTTCCCTGCTAGAATGTAGAGCTCTGAGCTAATTGAACATCCTCCCCCAACCCTCAATACGACTGCTGTCAAAGCAACTGTAACTTTTCATATTAATGCAGCTGAAATTAATAATTTCTTTTCCCTGAACCTGTGAGGAAAGAAAAATGGTAGAGTAATGCACACAGCTCCTTTGCCTGCCTGTGAAGTTGCCACCTCCTCTGCCAGGAGAGACCCCGGGGAGGGCAAGGGCTCTGGCAGGACTGGCAGTGGAAGCCCTCGTCACTGTCTTTTAACCAAGCACACAACCCTCCTGTAAGGGAGGTGTCTGTCAGCAGCTCTGGCAGCTTGCTGCCGAAAGCCCTGCTGGCACTGCAGTCTGGTTCAGGAAACAACTCTTCTTTAGCAGTGTTAATATTGGCACCCTGCACCTGATTCCAGCTTATTTCTTAGCAAATAATTTCTCTTTCCTTTCACCAAATTCATCCTCAGTGGAAATTAGAAATATATATTGCCACACTCTTGAAAATTCCTGAATAAATCAAGGACCGAGTGATCTGAATTTACAGCAGCACCATCCATCAATTCTTTAGCTCCACAACACTAATTCTCTGTTCCTCTTCCATCTGAAAGCAACCCTGGGAGAACATGGCGATTTCACCTACTTCAATTCGTCATGCCGTGTTCTCTGAAAAGTACAATTGCTAACTATGGAATAGTTACACTTAATATTTGTGTTGTACAGATTTTTAGACTATAACACCAAAGAACATAGACAGCTTTTGCACCTCCTTACTCCCTTCCCAATTCCCCAGTGATTTCATTTTTGAAAGTGCAGACCTTGAAAAGTTAAGACACTACTTACTGGATTCACCTGGGTAGAAGGCATGGGGATTTGAATGTAGCCTAGGCATATTGAAAGCCCATATGCAGAGAATGTTTAATATTTGTATCCCAAGAAAATAGGAATAAAACTTTAAATAGATTTCTAATTTGATAATTAACTGTAAGATATGGGAATAATTATAATGATAAAAAGACAAAATAAAAAGGAAAATAGACTAATCAGACAAAACACCATTTTTTGGAGATAGGTTATATAAGATTTTTTGAAAGTCAAGCTGAGCTGTAAGTTTAAAAAATATAAACCAAATTGTAAAGTGCTATTTGGTCTTCTAGTATATTTGTATATTTGGTCTAGTATATTTGGTCTTCTAGTTTACCTTATAACTTACACAACTAAAAAGATGAGAAAAGGAACGTCTGAGTATTATATAGCAAGAATGGGACAGATGTCTAAAACCTCTCTTTATATACTGAACATGAGGGCAAGGAGGGGTGATAGAAATGAAAGAAATTATTACATACAACAAAGAATCTAACTCTGGAAGCTTCAAATCAGGGGGGGACTTGATAACCTCCCTCAAGCCCCAGAACCTGCTGTTTTCTTAGGACTTTGCACAGTGCTGCTCAGTTGCATTAAAAACGAACAAACAAACAAACAAAAAAAACGCAACTTGTTATGCTGATTACATGTATTATCTTCATAGAGGAATAAGTTAGGACTGTTGTTGCTTGGCTTACCATCATTGAACTCTTCACTTGCTTCACATCACAGAGGTTCTTGACAGCAAATACCTAGCAATTCCTATGGAGCAGAAGAAATCACTCAGTGTTGCAGAAGGGAACTGCTTTTCCTAAGGATGTGCCCCAGCCTCAGCTAGCACCTTGAGACTGGAGAATGAGAGCCATCATATACATACTTCTGCCCTATTTGTGGCTCACATTCAAAGTAATGTCTTTGTCAGCATCTTGATCACCCCATTCCTTTTACAAGTATTGCCTTCTAACTTTTGCTAAAATAGATACATTTGCTTTTATGACAGCTTACTGTAATTAGATTTGTCTCTGATTAACTTTCATAACAAGCGAAAATCTGATGGAGAGGGGTTACTCCATACACTTTATCTCATTCTATGTTGGAAAATGTGCTTAAGCTCCTCCACCTACTTGCTGTCAACCACAGATCTGGAGAAAGAGGGAGGATCGTAGGTACTTTGCTGACACTAGGCTTTCACCCACTCATGGTCTTTGCCATGGCATATTCTGATTCATTGTAGACTAAAACAGCATCAAAATGGCTTGATAGACTGTGAATTATATTCAGTGATAACTAGGCATGCATTGAGTAGTAAATGCATCGATGTTCATGTCAATAAAGCTATATCCAGAAGTATATGCAGAATTAGGACCACAACCTGGATAAAGTATGTTGTAGTCTCAGTTTGTTTCCCATTCTGCAAGATAATCTTCATCTGGAAAAGGAATTAAAAACTGCATGTCTTACAATACAAACATGTAATAAACATCAAAAGACATTAGTAAATTAAAAGAGAGAAATGGACAGAATTTCGAGTCCAGCCTTTTGTGGATTTCCCCATAATTTCATGTAATAATAATTATGATTTATTTCATAATTTCATAGAGAAAAAAATAAATATTTTTCCAGATAAAAATGTATTATATCTTGAACACTATGTGAAAGAAAGAGGGAAATATCTAAAATGAATCCCAGGCATATTTTATGTAGATTACAGTAATAAAATCTCAACCTCTGCAAACATCAGAATCAATGTTACTGTAGGGGTCTGACCCAAAATTCACTGGAGTCTAGGGAGAGATTCATCTTGACTTCAATGGGCTTTGGATTAGGTCCTGCAAGAACAGCCAAACCCTGCAAAAAATTTTTTCTGCCAAGTTCAAAACCAGATCTTTGAATACAAATAAAACTGAACCTCAATATCATCTTTTCTTGCAATAAATTTTTCTAAGTTCATTGGTAGAAGGAGCTGAGATTTCACAATACCTAAAAGCTCCAGTTCCCGCATTCCAACAGAAATAAGGAGACCTGATGGGGTTTTTCTGGTTCCATCTCTTTTCATCTCTGGAGAATACTGAAGACATGACTCCTTACACTTTGGTGGAACTTGGTCTCCGTTCCCACGTGAAACTGGGTAGGAACCTCTACCACAATTACAGTTCACAGAGAGGGAGAGAGATGAAAAATGCATCCTTCTTTTATTTGGTTTCCTCAGAGATTATGGATATAAATCCGGTGCCCAGATGGAAGAGAGGCTTTCTTTTTTTTTTTTACTGTCTCCACAACTTCTTGGCTCACAACCCTCTTACTTGCAAGTCAGATTTATTTATTTGGGGAAAGATGGAGGCTGGACAGTTGCAGCCATATTTCATATACTTGCAGTCCTATGACTTTAATTGCTCTGTGTTTTTTTTTCCACTCATAATTTCCCTATTGCATTCACTCACCACTGCGAAAACAATAAACCCCAGGACTGATCCCCTGGCCCTGCAGCATATTGAATGCACTTAGTGTCCTCAGGAGAGCAGCAGCAGCCTTCACACCTCTCCGAGTATTCACTCTGTGAGCCCTTTCAGTCTGCTTTGTTCCAGTCTGGCATGTACAGCCCTAGGCCTGAACTGATAAAATAAAACAAAACAAAACAACAAAAACCTTAAAGATGGTGTCTAACAGAGCTGGCAGACATTCAGGTGCAGGTTTATTTAGAATTTCAGCACTGTCTGATAATGTGGGTCAAGGGATTCTGTGGGGATGGCTGGTCTCTCCATTGCTGCTGACCTGCATGGGTTTAGGGCTGAGTTGGAAAAACAGTGATCTTCAACAGTTTTTAGTAATTTTTCATTAGTTGAAGTTTAACATGTATGAGCAAGTCTTGTGTTACATGGGACAGGTTTTTCTAAACAGCTCATCTTGTAGTATTCTTCTACCAATAATTATTTATTTTAAATTACATAGCATCATGAAAATTTAGTGATGCGTCTCACCATACTCCAAAAATATTTTTGTTCAGGTGAGACAAAGGAACAGTGGTTTTACTTTCACTAGTCACAGTTAATTCTGAATATCATCTATCCTCTGTTTATAAATGAAAACAAACAAAAATTGGATGATGCTTATCTATATTGATTTATTTTTTTTCAGGTTGTTTCATATTTGAGATATCTTTCATTAAGCAAAGTTGCATACTTCAAGGAAAGCTATAGCAAATCTTTCTGTTTTCAGGAGACACATCTATTGACACTTCTGAACTATAAACACTACGGTACTGTAAAAATGTGTATAACATGAATAATATCTCTGTACATGACAAGGCAGTGTTTTTATTTTCTTTGAAAATTTAAATACATGAAGAAATGATGAAAAAGCAACACAGAAATATCTCAGGGGGACAGCAAGCCAGATTTTGTGAGAAAAAGCACTGTTGTTACTATTAACAGTATTTTTGTTGACTTCAGAAACATGTATAAAAGTAATTCCCACACAGGCTCTCTTAAATGTGTAACACTCTAACACAGTACACTATTTAGGTTTAGTATGCAGAACTCCTACATTTTTGCTGTTTAATAGATGCATAAAAATACTCACAAACACATAGCTTTGCCATTTTAAATAGAGGTCGTATTTAAGTTTACTTTCTCTTGGTCAAGGCACGCAGATTTGATTTAAAGTGATAGTGAATGTAACACTTCTCTGTAGTTAACATGAACAAACATTTCTGAATGCAACATTCATTCAGTTCAATATGTTTGGAAGAATTATTTGATCAATTTACCAGACCTGAATTAACACAAATTCAAAATATATGATTACTGGCTAAAAGTCTTAAGAACATATGATTCTCCACAATAGATGTGTTTATTGTCTACTTCCTCCGGTCTCAGTTGCCAGTTAGGTTATCCATCATCAAAGATGTTTTCATTAAAACTGATTAACTGAAGAAAATAATAGAGTAAAATGGGACACTGAGGATTTTTGTCTTTTTTTTTTCCCCCCACAGAAGTGTGTCTAATTTCACCCACAGAGATTTATTTCAGTTTCAAAAGCAGAACCCAATCATTATGTACAAGCCAAGAAAAGTGGAAATACAGAGGAAAAAATAACACTGTGGAGCTAATAAAACACGCTGCTAATGGAATCCTGATTATGAGCATATATCCTTACTTTCCTAATACATTTACAGTAAATTTCCACAAGTTCCAAATGCCAAAATTCCCAGTTTAATTATGAACTTGCATTCCTGAGACCCACGTATGTGTATCACCTTGCATGAGAAATCGTGGAACACACACACACACTTTTTTTTTTTTTCTCCTTTTCTTAAGGCAAGACAAATCATACTGATGGAAAGGTATAATGATCCGTGTGCACTTTTCAGCTTCAGATAGAGACAAGGTGGCACTGAGGTACCCAAGGATGCTTCTTGCTAAGGCTGCCAGTGTTTACAGCCTGACAGACTCCCTTATTCTCTCCCCATTAACTTGCAAATTACTCCTGCAATAGAAAACAATTTTTGTAGGAATTCTACAGGAGGAGTCATTTATAAAGTCAAACCACACTTTTTTCATGGGCGAGGACCATCACACTTTTCAGGAACCCAAGGCTTTTGTGCTAACAGTCGGAGAAGCGCATCCTGTTGGGAGCAGGCTGTTCTTTCCCCGGCTGTACCAGCTGCTGCAATGCTGCAGCAGGGCTTGCCTCTAGTATATTCTGAACACAGCTGCTGTGTGACCCTGGCTCTTCAATATGGAAGTAGCTTCAGAGCAGTAATTTTCTCAGAATTAGAGAGAGGAAACTCAAGAAGACCTAGCAGACAGAAATGATGTCCAATGATTTAAAAATAAATAAATAAATAAATAAAAGAAGAAAAAAATAACAACCCTTCTTATGGGGATTGAACTTTCTGTATCCAGAACTACTTGGTTTTCTGTGAAGACTGTTGATTCACTACCTTTTATTATTTTAATATGTCTCTATTAAACTAACTGCATTAGGAGCCAAATCCTCAACTGGGATAAATCATCTGATTTATCAGCCTACCTTCATCACACCCTCCTTGCTCTAGCCCACAGTGTTAAATCCTGCTTCATCAGTAAAAACCTTTTCCAAGTTAAAAGTGCTGGAAACAAACGGAGGAAAAGTCTTTTCCTGTTGTTGCTGATATTGCTCAGAGGCTTAGCATGGATTTTTGGGGGGCTAAGGATTTAATTGCAATGTCTAATCTGAGAAGTCTTTAAATCTTGGATCCTGTTCATTAGACAGATATTTTCTGCTTCTTTTTTCCAAAACCTAAGCATCACAAAAACAAGAATGCATAACACTGGAGCCTCAATAACATGCTTTAGGCAGCTCAGCTAGACAATGATGTTCCTAGATGAGATTTTTAAAATCTGAAAATAGTGTTTCTAAGAATCTTTGCCAAAGCACTTTGGGGCCTCTTTCCACCAATGTAATGCACAATGGTCTGTGACTTTTGCAAAACAAAAGGTTCAGGACATGAAACGCCTTCATCCCATGTGGCCTGACAGAGTAACAAAATAATTATTTAACATTTGTTTTTCTGTAGCATCCACAATGTTGTAAGCACTTCTCTGAGGCAGGAATATGCAGCTCCTGCATAGAGACCCAGCATGCCTGGCTGAGGGGCTTTCACCACACTCTGCATGGAGGACTACTGTGAGAGCTGGGAAAAATTCTTTCTAACACATACCTCTGAGGAGAAATCTGGTTAAAAACAGTGTTGTGTTTTTTTTTTTTTTCTTTTTCCTTTCCTTTTTTTTTTTCTTAACATTTCATCCCTTTTTGTACTTTGAACACTCATGAAAAATAGGACCAAAACATATGAACATGAAGAAATATTGCCTGACACTGAATGCCACCAGACAATTGTATTTTTCTGTAATAAAATATATTCATAATCTGTTCCAGTTACATTATTCATATTTTTTTTCAATTAAAATGTAAAAGAAAAAAATATTTCCAGTCTTCTATTTTTATAATATAAACAAAAATTAAGTTGATAATCCCATTTCGCTAATCAGTTTGTGAACTGCAGCATGCATTCAAGAACTCTTTGGCTACCAGTCAAATCATTAACAGAAGATCCTTTATTTTTCTAATTTGCTGTAAAAGTTTGAAATCGAGTTCTTTCTGTGTTAGCTATGTATTTCTTTTATGTGTTGAAGCACTTCACTGATTCCCAGATGAGTCTCAGTTATTTGGAGCATACTGAGTGTATTTTTCTGTTTTATTAGTGCATATAAACTGATATAAATATTTGTGTGCATAAATATTTGATACTTCAAACCCTCAAACACACAGATTTTATTTCTTAACTTACTTTCTCCTGTATAAAACCCTTTACATCTCTTTTTCGGTACTCTTTTCATGTCTTGACCTTTTTTTTTTTTTTTTTTCCTCATGGTTTCACGAGTTCACTAAGGATGTGGGCCTCTGCATTTGATGGAGAATTTATATGAGTACAATTGCTGTGGATTTGCACTTGTATAAATGCTGAGAGAGTCAGACTTAGTACCTCTCTTCTCAAGCTTTCTTTTGTCCTCCTTAATACTTCAGAAATTAAGCTATTTTGTGCAGTGAAATCTTATCCATGTTCCCATTCTATGCAGAAACAAACAAAATCTATTTATCTCTGTTGAGGTCCTGCAAATTACAACCTTCCACACCAAAATGATAGCTTAATCTTTCAGGACACAGCACTGACAGACAGTATTGAGCTTTGGGGATAATAGTTCACTGTGGTATAAGACGTTGGTCAAGAAACCACATTAAGGAATGCAAGGACTGAATAAAAAGTTAACTTTGCTTTTGATTTTTACACTGATTCACAAAGGGTCTTGAAACATCCTGCCTCAAGTGTTCACCCTGAAGAGCTCTCGTAAAGGTAGGCTTCATTTTCCACTTTTAGTAAAATGGGTAAATTACATTTAATAGCCTTCATAGAATGCTGTAAGCATAAAATTATGTAGGTCTAACACTAAATTCTTTATGTGTCTTAATTGGTATTTACTGTAAACTGTAAACACAGTGGGTGAATGTACATGGGGGTAAGGTGAGGATGTGTGCAAGTCCCTTATGTCTCCTCTTTTGTGGACCATACTCCTTTCCCACAGAAAGGCGGCCTGCTGGCAAATGCCAAGCAGAAAATGGTAATGGACTTGGCATTTATGGCCACATCTCTCTCTCTTGTCACTAACAAGATGTCTGTAGATGTTGTTACCAGCCTACATGACTCACAACATCCAGGGTGCTGTGGTGGGGATACCGACACCAGCCAGCCCAGTAACACAGCTGTTGTTCCTGTGTTGTAGAGGAACAACTTTCTTTTCCTGTTACTCTAGCTGTTTAAAAATAACACATTCCCAAAACGAAGGAGGGAAATTGCAGACCATGGGACATAAGAGATCTGCCGGCACTTCCTGGTGTACAATGGCAGGAAGACACTGCTATAGTTTCTGTGGAACCTGGATGGCCTGATATAATACCGAGAAAAAAAATACAGCAAGCATGTGTGATAAATTTGTATACAACACATGAGCTTTGAGTTAAAGGACAAATAACACTAGATACTTTATCAGCTGCATTACAAAAATGTCTTGTCTACTGGGTGTAAAGGTAATTAACCCTGTTGCATCTTCATACATAAAACCCAGTGACCTTTATCAAATAACCATTGCATATATATTCATGCTTTGTTTCTTCCCTCACTGAACTACTATACCTGCTACAGAGAGAAGATACACTGTGTTTATCTGAGCAATTTCACACAGGTGAAGAGTGGTGTCAGTGGCATACCAGAACATCAATATTAAACCAAGAGGAAGAAAACGGAAGATAAAAGAGAAGGCAGACCATATATGAATGGGTGTGTTATACAGGCACAAATAGGCACCAAAATGAAGCTATGCTATAATGGTACTCCAAAGGTAACATTCAAATGTTGGGTTTGAGCAAGTTTCCCTGCCTTTGGGTAAGTTAATATTTCAGATTCCACCTGCAGGACTGGTCAAGGGTTCCTGTTTCAAACTCATGTCAGTGATACCTTGGTGAGACACCATGATATATCTCACCTTGATACGTCACACAGATTAACCATGCCCATGCAGGCTATAAAAAGATTAACTTATTCTGTTTTAAAAACTGTTATGTTATTCTTTTGCTAGGAAAGCTGTATATAGAAGCTAAATTTTCCCATGACATGTTGTCTAGGTATTGAGTACTAGTCAGTTTAGCTGTATGCTCACCTTGCACTCCCTGATTCAGATGATCAACCTGTACCAAGCATGGGTGCTACTGTTATTCAGATACACATGTATTTGGTAAATAGAGGACCACTACAGTAGATAGGCTTCAACAAGGAAAACCCATAGTGCCTTCAGCTGTGGCATGAAGCAGCAGAAATGAGACACAGAAAGAAAACAAACAAACAAACAAAAACAACCAGACTATATTCAGCTTCTGGTATCTTCACTAACAGTTTGAGAGCACATCACATTTCAGATCACAGAGGCATGTGATTATTTTTTGGTCAAAACCTACCATAAAGGCACCCAGAAGGGAGGCAACTGGCTCCAAATCCTATAGAGTCTCAGTCCTGTGCCCTATCTGACATATGCTGTGACAAAGTATGTGGACCTGTAATTCAAGTTATTATAGGGGCAAAGCAAACAAACCCTGCAGCCTATTAGAAACATTTAAAAATGATGGAAAAATTGCACTACAAAAGTATGATAAACAAAACACTTATGAGTACCTTAAAAAACAATGACAAATGCAAGATTGCAAAGATCAACAATAAAAATTAAATGAAAAAAAAAAAAAGCACAAATGTCTCCAAAATTAATGACAATATTTATAGAGTAGATCTAAGCACAGACCTAATATTTAGCTTTATTTAAATTTTGGCTCCCAAGAGAATTAAAAAAACAGCTGGTATTGTTGATCTAATAGCGCCATGTCGGCCCAAGCAGACAGTATAAGAACTGTGTGAGGTTCAATGTCAACAAGCTATAGACTTGGAAAGATTGAGTTTACTGTTTTATTTTATGTTTAAATGTTGCGCTGTGATGCGAACGGAATTAGATGAAATTCTAGAGCAAATATACAGCTTGAAGCTTAAACCCTAATTCATTTAGTCAGTTTAAGCAAAGGGAGAAATATATATCACCCCACTCATTACCACCAGCTGAACTGTATATTACAACATCAACACAGAGCATCAGCTGGCTTGGCTTCTGGGGCTCATGAACTATGTTCTTTGTAGTTTACTTTAGTTTGCAGAAGGGATCTGTAAGCCTAAGTTATGAACAACAGCATAGCATGCCTCGTTCATTCTTAATTAGTCACCTATTCAGAGGAGGTGGTTTACTGTCTGATTGTCCAAAACCTTACAAAATTAAGCTCCATAGTTATCTATTTATGGAGTCTAACTCTTGGCACTGGAAATAACATTTAAGAGCCTTTCTCTTCTAAATAAACATTTAAAAATGAAATGGAGAGGGAAAAAAAAAAAAAAAAAAAAAAAAAAAACAGGAAAAGATTTTTATCCTGATGTAGTTAGCAAAAATGATAGTTATCTTCATTATGACACAGTGAACTACACCACCTTTCTATGCGTTACATATTTATTATGTGGTTGTGAGAAAATATTTCGGGCTTGTTCAGCTTGAAAGAACCCAAGTGACAATCTAGATTCAGTAATGACATTGATACAGACTAACAACAGAGTAAATAACATTTATGATAGTCAAACAAAACATGAGCACAATTTTGTGAGGTTTTATTCATCTTTGACCTTGCAAGCAGTTTGCTTTAGCTGCGGATGTTGGCTCTGTCTGATCACAATTCCTAGACCTTTTCTGACCTATGTCTTTCAAATAAGGGACCAGTGAAACTCTAACAGAAAGCTTGCAGCTTTTCTGAGCTGGGCAGGATTACAATCAGCAGACATCTCCAGAGAAAGCCTGTGATCTTAAAAGCTGCAGTCTGATTTCTAGAAGGCATCTCTGTAAATTCAGACAGAGTATGGTGGGAAAATGAAAGCTGATCTCTCTGAAGGTGAGCAAGGGAAACAGGTCAGCCATGAATTAAATGCAGAACTATGTGTTAACTTTCAGTAACTGTTTTTCTCCGCTGCATTCACCCCTTCTCTAAAACAGTATGGCACTGACCCACGTGCTATTATTAGTATCTCAGTCTGGTGTGCTGTAGCGATAACAACAAACCTTGAAGAGCCAGAGGAATGTTAGAAGAGGCAGAAAAGACGGGTCCAATTATGTACACACAGTCTTCAGATAGAGCAAGAGAACATGGAGAGCAATTCTGCATCTCCACCTGTCACTCCAAACCGATGAGGACTGTGCAATCACCTTAGACAGCTTCATAGCTTGCCAGTATATATTTATATTTCTAAATTTATACACACACGCACACACTTGTATGAGGGCTGCCGACAAACTAAAATCTGGTTTGTTGGTGCCAAAATTGATTCCAGATTGCATGTGTAGAATTCTATATAAACATCTCGCATGATCAGAGGTTGTGGAATGTGTAGGAGGGCAGAAGAGCAGCCAGCTCCTCCACCCAGCTCAGGACACAAACACCCAAGGGCCCATTTGAGTCACATTGTACCCAGGAAATCATTCGTAGTAACAGATTTTTAATTCAAGTCACAAATAGGACAAGTGGGTCAGAGCTGTTCCCCCTTCCTTCTATGTCAAGGGAACAGAGTGAAACACTAGGAGAGAAGTCTCTGTAGCACCCCAAATGCCTGGAAGGAAGTTTCTTCCCTCCAGCTTTTCCAAGTTGGCTCTTTTCCAGCTCATGAGGAGCAAATGTCAAAATAATCCTGACATGGAAATTTCTTAGCCATACTATAAGGTCTTTCTGCACATGAGGGGGGGGGGGGGGGGGGGGAGGGAGGACAACTACATGCATTAGTATGCAACTTCTTTAATTAAAACAAATAAATAAAGTCAAAAAATATTTTTACCCATCATAAGTCTCTTCCTATATTCAGGCCCAATAGTATGCTACTGATGTGATATATTGCATGGCACCTATCATAAGCTATCTAGCATGGCCCTTTTTCTTCTTCTTTATAATAATTCATACTGAGAGCTCATAATCTTTTACTAAGATGCATTTTTTATATGGAATAATAGAAAAATGCTTCTAAAGCCCCTTTTATAGTGAAAAGTTTTTTTTTTGTTTGTTTGTTTGTTTTTGTTTTTTGTTTTTTTTTTCCTATTGTTGCATATCTTTATCCCCTCCAGAATGATTTCCCAATGATATATAGTGCTAGGTACTCTTTACCAACAGTTTCTTGGCATTAAATTGCACCCAGTTTAATTTCTGTCACATCCGGCTGGACAATAAAATTTTTGGAAAAACCTGAGCCTGACACACAGGAGCTGTACATAATTCTTCTTTAATGTTCCTAAAGGCATCTTTTGCATTCAGGAGACCATTTTATAGCACCAGACTTATTTCTTTAGTATTCTGCCTTCCCCCTTTTTTGGATCAGGTCAAAGAGAGTAGCAAGAACTATGGAAAATCTCTGGATTAAATAACCTATAATATCCTTCCAATCAATGTTTTTTCTTTCTTTCCTCTTCATCTGAGGATGGACATGGCTCCTAAACTAACTAGCTGTCTGTCAAACCTGGCTTTGACCTTCATTCTTCAGTATTAACGTCAAGGATGCAGTCGCATTTCAGGAACAGTCACTGATTCATATAAATTTGAGAATGACCTGAAATCTCACTCAAAGTGTTTTGTGAGGTCTGACAATTTCAGTATATCTTGATTTAGACTATGACTTTTTTTTTGCTATAGTACTTGGACACATGAGAAATTAATTATGGTAGTCCTAATTCAGCACTAGCAGGTGACAGTATGAAACACAGGGCAGACCACTGAAACACTGCCAGACATGCTCACAGCTCCCGAACAAGAACTAACAGTGCTCTGGGCAAGTACTGGGATCTGTGTTGACCTGGTGGCAGCTGTGACACCTGGAGTCACTCCAGTGCTCCTCACCCCAGTTACATGCCCTGCATCATGAAATAAGTTGACATACATCATTTTGTTCTTCTCTGGACAGCTGGGAAGAGGGATTTTGAATCACTGCAGCACACATCCAATGCGCACCCTAGGAGCAAATGCTGATCTACTAAACCCCATTTCTTCAGCTGGATGGGCATATCCAAAATATTCTATCCTTAATATATCCTTAATAATATCCTTAATAACAAAATTATCTATCCTTATCAAGCAAAATCCTCATAAAATTGTATAAGTACTTTTATTGCATCTGGTGATAAGGTCACCAAACAAAATTGTTGTGAATGCCAGGCCATAACAATATTGAGATAATACACCCTGTGCTGTACAGCAGCTGGTAGGCCAAATGCAGGCTGGATTTTTTTTTCTACTACACATACTGTGTAAGAGCTTGTATTTCTTAGTCACAAATGATTCTACTACATCATTTATAAAAGATAAGCTAACATGTTGCTTGTAAACTGTAATTAAATTAATAATTCCTTGCTGAGTTCTCATTAACTCATACAGTAGGAACAGCCATAGCCTGAGGTACTCCTTCCTGCCTGCAGTTTTATTTTGTTTTTTTCTGCACATCTGCTTCCTATTGTGCCTTTTAATACTAACACCTTGAATGCGAATGATTCCCTTAGGCTTTCTGGCTGGCTACCTTACTATTGTTTCTCTCCTTTAAAAGCATAGTCAAAAAACCTGACCTACACTATTCAGTTCTTCATAAAACACTACTGTCCTCACTGATTCTTTGTGGGATATCAAATAATTAAACCTTAATGAAGAGAACTCTATCGTTACAGATAATAGAAGAAGCGCAGTTAGATTATTCTTTTTAATTTTGGTATCAGCCAAATAATTTACTTAAGATCACCCTTTATGTACCTGTGTATTCCATGTACATAGGCAGGATGGCCTAGTGGTACAACCTGATTTCCCGAACACCACGTTCAATTTCCTAATGCAGCACAGACTTTGTGAGATTCACCCATAACTAAATCACATAAGGTTTGTCTTTCCTGTGTCTTTAGGTTCCTATTCCCTGGAAAGAGCTGGATAACCTGGAGTTTGGCACTTGTGACTCACCCATGAGATGATGCAGAGGGAGGTATTTCACACGGTATGCATAGAAACCACCCTTCTAGGCCAGCTGAAAAGGAACAGGTGAGCGAGGACAACTCTCTGATGGAGAGTCTCAGAGTCTGATAGACTCTCTAGACTGCAGGGAGGTGCTCAGTATATTAAATGCATTTCTGTCAGATCTTCACAGCCTGTAACCATCTAGCCTATTCATCAATGAGTAAGACAATTTTGGATTGTGTGGGTTCATTTTAATGCAAAGGTCGTAGCAACTGCACATAATATAGAAGATCCTCTGCCTGATATTTTTCCAACCCCTACCACACTTCCAGATGCTTTCCCTATCACTAAAAATTGCCTGCTGCCAAAATGTTTTTTTTTTTTTTTCACCTTCTTATTATGCGGTTTTTTATTGCAAGAAAGACAGCTTCATGGGGACAGAAAAAAAGGGGAGTAAGAGTTAACATGGCCTCAAAGCATGATCAAGAGGAGACCAAAATCACAGACTACAGTTCTTGCTCTAAGAACTGCTTATGCTTCTACTGATGAGAGTTTAATGGAACGTACATTGACCTAGCCTAACTGCTCCTGTTCCCATGTTTGTTAAAAATAATAAAATAAAATAAAATAAAATAAAATAAAATAAAATAAAATAAAATAAAATAAAATAAAATAAAATAAAATAAAATAAAATAAAATAAAATAAAGTAAAATAAAATAAAGAGGGGGAAAAAAGGCAACTCTGCAGGTCTTTTCCCTTTCATAGGCATTTCTTGTCTGCTTGTTAATCAATCAAGTAAAGTTTAAATCATCTCAGTCACTCTTCACACTTCAAGTCTTGGTGGAGCTTGGAAGTTAGAGACAGAAATGCACACACATTGAATATTATCAACATACAACTCCATTTACTTTCTGTTCTTACACTCTTCCTTATGCTCAGCATAAGTTGTTGCTGGAGACAGGATACAGGACTGAATAGTCATTTGCCATTACTCTTATTTCACACCTTACAATGTTCAGCAGCTCCTGAGAGAGGAAGAATAAGTAGAGAGGAAGACCAAGTGGAAAAGAGCCCTGTCAGCTTTCTGATTAGTATGGGAGACAAAAATGCTTTGGACTGTTCAGAAGCTATTTATCTTTTATACAAACATTTTTCTCATACTTACTACTTGCTTGCATTATAAAAGAATTTATCCTTTGCCATTACTGCTTCAAAAGCAAGCAGTGCCCAGAAGTTATGCTGCCGTTGAGAGAAGGATCCTTATGTGAGTGAAAAAGAGAAGCACTTCATTTCCAGACGGGCACAAATTATGTCTGTCTTTCCTTGTTTTTATGAGGTCTAGTATATCAAACAGGATATGTTGGAGGTCCCAATTCAAGTACACAATTCACTTTATGCAAATGTTTATGAGCATTACTGAGTAGGAATGGCTTTGCCATATTAGGGGTTAGGAAAAAGTATTTGGAATAGTGTATGTCCAGACTCATGAAGATTCAACCACAGATGTCTCAACAAAACTCTTGAAAGGAAACCAAAAGTTCAGATAGCAGCAATCTTGTTTATGGGTGAAGTTCATGAACTCATTTGTTAAGGAGGGGAGAGGGGAGACTCAAAAATGTCTTCAAGAAGGGTAAAAAAGGGAAAACATTGTATTCTAAGACCCCAGTGGTCAGATTATAGACATCTTAATAGATTATGCTTAATACAAAAATAGATTATGCTAATACAAAAATGTTTGTCATAAGAGAACAGAGTCTTTCCGACAAAGTGTCACCTATAATAGTTTGTTGCTTTTTCTATTATATATTTCCGGTAAATTGAAGAGAGCAAGGTCCTGTAAATTCTGTGGCTGCTCAATATTCAGTCTTTCAAAACTAAGCCATGCTTACACAGCTTTGATTCTCCCTTTCCACTCTATTTGTCACTTCCTGTACTACCTTCCACTTTATTCTCTGAGAGGCACCAAAGCCTTGTGCATCATGCACCAGGAAAAATGCAAGGAGGTGGTAAGCTAAAGTCCTCCTGTGCACAGAACCACGAAAGTGGCTTTCTCAGTGCAGCACTGGCATAGAAGTGCTAGATCAGTGCTAAGTCTGGTGTGCTCCAGTTGAGTTTGCATTTTTTTCTAAGACAAGTGGAGCTATCATATATTTGATAGTGTTTACTGACAGAATAAAACATCAAAAACATCATGTAGCTTGCCTGTAGCATATTCAGCTCTGAAATGCATAAGCTATACCATCTCCATAGAAATCCTTAAGTTTTATGGATTTTGTGTGTGTGTGTTTAACTGATTGAGAAAGAACTTCTCCTTGGCCAAACAGTGAAGGAAGAGAGGATAGAAAACAATTCAAAATATACCACACTTTTAAAAAGAGTCTCTTTTACTATTTATTCACTATGTACAAATTACATCCAAAGACAAAATGTCAAGATTATGAAACCTTTGCTCAGAACACTTTGGAACTGGCTGGTTTCTATTTATAAATCACAATAACAGAAACATTACAAAAAGAAAAGACTAACAAGCTGAAAATTAGAGCTAGAAGCTGCCAGGCTGGGAGTTCTAGTCCCAGTGGTTTGTGAGCAGTGACTTAATAGTTCTTTTTTTCCCCCTTTCCAATTGCTTATGTCTTCCTCCAATCTGTTTAGTTTTGCAAACTAAACATCAGCCATCTCTTCTAGCAACTTAGCCCTCAACTGTTTCTACCTAACAGGCCAGTCTTTACATTTTCCATACTGTTGCAAATTCTCTTTGAGGATGCATTTCTATTCCCTTGAATTTTTTTATCTGCCCAACTATTCTAGATGCTTGCAAAATATCTTCTGAGACACATTTGGTCTCTTAGATGCTGCCAACTCTTCTTTCTCTGAAGCTATTGCATTTAGAAACCTACTGAAAGTATTATGAAGTTTGGTTTCCATGCACTTCTTGGAAGCTTTTAGTTACAGAAACTTCAGAACTTTTCCCATTGTGTTTGGTATTCATGCCTCCAGGCCTGCAAGACAAGCAATAAATGAAGACATTCAGATGTTTCCAGATGCAAATTCTTGTACGATTTAGTTCATTTTAGAGCAAAAATTTATTTTACATCGTTTTCTTCGCTAATTGCTTGTATCGACAGCCTGCCTACACTGTGTTTCCCAGCAGCCTAGTTCACTGTTTCATTTCAACTGGATGAGTTATTCACAGACACTACGAAACAGAGAAAAATAAAGCTACTCCATGACTATGGTCCATAATGCATACTTTGTTCTTCAAGAACCTCACAAACATCAATAATTCTGTGTTGACCATACCAAAGCTCAGAAACAAAAACATTTGTTCTAAGATCTTATCCCTAAGGTTTTCTGAATGTTTTGACATCCACAAATCACCATGACAACTCCCAAATCCCTCAAAGTCCCTCTAGAAGACACGTCAAAAGAACTGTAAAAAGTAAGGCCCCAGAAAACATCTAATTCAATGTATTTTCATTTCACTGCTTATTCTTCAACCGACTATGACATTCTTAGAGAACAGAAGTTGAAGACCAAATACCTTTTCTTCCTCAATTTCTTTTCTAAAGATATTGCTTTAGCATAAGCCATTTGGGGAAGTAGAGCATGTTTTCCTTAAAATTTCTTCTGGAAAATTAGCGTAGAAACTGTAAAAAGCACATGTACATGTAGAATCACTAGGTTGACACTAGGTTTATTTTTTATGTGCATTTCTAACTATTTCCAGTGGTTTATCTACATCAGAAAGCAAGCCTTATACAGAGCATGGGTTATATTCTAAGTTCCAATAAAGTATAAGGAAACAGCACTAAATCATTTCTGCTTGCTGAAATGTCAAAAGGGCTTTAGCTGACATAACTTCACAGAAGACTGGCTGTAAGTCCTGCCAAGTTAAAAGGCACCATTTTTATGGAAGGACAGCAGAGAAGAGAAATTCTTTCACAGTGCCTTCCTTACACTGCTTTCATTTTCTGCAGTTGCCTGACAAGACATTTTTGTTCAGCTTGACATGGATGGAGAAAACTTGCAGGATTGCAAGCTTTCAGTAGGCAATCAAGAAGTGGCAAACGTTTAGCAGTGCACATGACTAGATGCTGACCTTAATAAAACCGCCTCTTCACTGAGATGCCCCAGGATTTGGCAAGGTGCACTCACAGTCACTAATTAAAAAGCAGCTGTTCCAAATGTGTTTGCACAAGTGTCATGGTCACACTTCTGTCTTCATGCTAGGTATGTGATCAACATCAGAACTACTCTATAGGAATGCTTCTAGAAATGCGATAGGAACCTAGTTTTTGAAACCTGGACTGTAGCTACTTCAGCTGCATCTGCAGTTAGGGGATGAATAAATGAGTAGACATCCACTTAATATTTTCCTTGTCTGTGAAAACAAGGTTAACCAAGCACACAATGGATGCTGAAGAAAAATGTCACTATGTGTTTATACCAGGATGAAAGATAACATTTCATAGCTGCCCTTGTGCATCTCATTTTGAAAACCAGTCCTTAGTTATTTTTCTGGCACTACAAGCAACGTCAGCTTCAGCATACTACAAAAGAAAAAGGTCTTCAAAGACTTGTTGCTCCACCCCATAAAGCCTTTGCAGCTTTGTCGCAGCTAGAGAACAGCCCCTATCTATCATAGTGTAGATGTGCATACTACACAACAGGAAATAAGAGTAAGAGGAAATACCTCTTTGTATAATTAAGAAAAGAAAAACAAACAAACAAAAAAACTTAGCATTTGACAATTTAGGTAAAATCACCTCTCTCTGTAACTTCATTTCTTGTAATGATACCATCCTCTTTCATACAAAGTTCTGGCACCCCAAACTACAGGAGTTGCATGACAGCAGAAGCAAGTGTTGGGTCTCCCCATCACAGGAAAATGATCTCCCAACCCATCCAAGCCACTCAACATTTAATCTTCTGTACAGCAAGTGACATTCCAAATTTCCATTGCATTCCTTCCAAAGTCTGTTTCTGACATCCAGAGATGCTTCTGGTCTGGGGTTTACAGAGCAATATTATTATTCCCTATGCTGCAGCCCAGGGCATGGTACTGAAATATTTCTAACTTCTGCACAGTGGGTGAGCCCCTGTCCTTAAGCTAAATTGCAATAGCAGAATAGAGCAAGCAAGGGCATTTCCCTGATTTTTATTTCAAATGAATGGATGTGGCAACTGGGAATATCATGAAATCCTAAAGAAGGGTTAGAAAGAATGTCTAAATTGTAAAGAACATTACATAATATTACAATATTTATTTTCAGAGGCAGCATGCGTGGCCTTTGATTTTTGTCACAATTATAATGAATTTCACTCATGTTTCCTTAGTTTCTGTTACTGCCGATTCCTTGAAGGGCTTATTAGGCAATTTCATTTAAAAGATACTTCTCTGAATTACAAAAACAAACCTCTTTTTGTGACAGGCTTTTAGAGAGCTGACACCAAGCTTTGTGAGGAAACAGGAAAGATCCTCTCCTCCTAGCACTAAAATGTGAAAAGGTGGATGGAAAACTAAGTAACTATTCCAATCTGACACCTCTTACATTAAAACATATTGCAAGCAAAAGCTGTGTGATACCAAGATTTAAAAGCTGAACTTAAATGTGTTATGCTTTAATCTACACAGGATCAACTCCCTCTAATTCACTACTTAGCAAATGTGTAATTTGTAAATATGTAACCCAAAATTTTGAATAAGTTTAAGGAATAATAATCAGAATGCAATGGTATTATAAAAAAAAAAAAAGTACATGAGAAATGCTTGGTTTTGTGAGACTTCAACACTTCTTTCAGAGCTGAAAATTCAAATGCATCTTCTAAAACCCATAAAATTGAATTAAAAATAATTCAGATAATGATCACTGGTGTTTTCATGAGAAGATACACATTTGCTTCCATCCACGCATCCTTGCCATTATAATTGTTAATTATGACTGTTGGAGGTACATTACTCTGCCAATAGGAAGTAACAGAGAAGTGTATAAGTATCTAACTGATAAAAACATAAAGGAGTTTATGGAGAGCAGATTCTGTATTATGGTAAAGGAGATTCTGTATTCCTTGCACTGCGGTTTGTGAGCCTGTGGAACTTACACGTAAATTAGAACTTTTACTGTGCCCATCACCTGACCCCCATCTTTTTCAATAGCTTGATTTATATCTTCTAAAGGCTCTCTAGTGAAAGCTTCTGTTTCACTCTATTACAGAGATCATAGCCTAAAACCATACTGCTGTAAGTGGGTGCTTTACACCACCCACTGTGAGAGCAGCCTAGAAAGTCTTACTGGCAGAAACAGTGAAATTTCTCTGAAGACTAGACGTCCACAAGGAAGCCACGTAAGTCAAACTAAACAAACAACAGTAAAACTGGATACTGAATGAGATGGCTCTGTCTTCTATATGTGTCACATTTTAAAACGGCCATATTTTGGACATTCTTTAGAGAGCTCAAAATATGTTTTATAGGCTTTTGTTCTCTGTGCTTCTTTTGTGAACTCCTGTACCAGTGAAATATGTGAACAGTCTTCAGAAATAGAAAAACGTGTACAGCTGACATAAATGTCTCGTCCTTTCCAGATTGCACACTGGTCATTAGAATCTCTGTTGTGCTTTAGAACTATTGAGATCACAAGAGAGATCATGGATAGGCTCAGAGTAAATGGATGAGAACCAGACCAGGATACAACAAATTCCTAGCACTAAAAGCAATGGTCTGTTGGATCTGAAACCTGTAATAAACCAAGGGCCAACTATTGCAGTACACTCCAGTTTAGAGCAATGTATTTATCTTAAATGAAGACCTTGTGTGAGAGGGGGCAATGGGTATGTTTTGGTTAATTTTCAAAGGCAGCTGTTGTTAGGCAAAGCCTCATTGGTTTGAGTCCCCCAGGAAGGGTCCTAGTACAAAAACATTTTGTAGGTGAAGAGGTCAAAAGTGAGTGCCCTTTATCCCAGGAGGACTCAGATTATCAAATGACCCTGCAATTTGTCACACAGACATCATTATCACAATGCATCTGTTATTAAGTCTAGCATATTGTATATAACACATACACGCAGAGATATTTTTTTTTTTTTTGGTGTTTTGTACCAAATACTGAAAAAGTTGGACTAGATGATCCTTGTGGGTCCCTTCCAACTTGGGATATTCTATGATTCAGTATATACATGTTTATAAACTTAAAGATACACAGAGAGGACTCTGTTCTTTCTCTGGAAAAATATCCAGGATCATACATACCAAGCACAAAACAGGCACTGGCAATGTTTCTCTACATATCCAGTTTTGACATCAACAAATTGTTATTTTACAGCTTAGATTGTCTGTGGCCATAATGCTTCTTCCAATTTGTACTTAGGCATCTGTATCCAAAGCAGAACTGCAAATAAGATTCTCCTTTTGTCTCTTTGTCTCAAGCATCTGAGATAACAAGGTTTATTTTCTCCACAAAACAATGCAGAGTCACTGGTAATGCCAACATACTCCATTGTCCCATCAGAAGGGTAAACTGTGAAAAAAAAAAAAAAAAAGGTGCTACTCTTTCAGCTCTTAGTCATTTCATCTACTTGCTAAATGTGCTTTTCTTTTGCAGAGCAATTGGACAATAATGATTAGAAATGACCAGTTGGCACTGAGTCACTGGTGACTGCATAAAACCCACTATCATAGAGAAACACTGGAGGACATTATTCTAATTTCACTTGATTATAGGTTGAACTTTTAAATATGATTTACAAAGAAAAAGTCATTGCTGCCCAGACTATCACAGACCAATGAGAAAGTTTGCCTCAGAAATTTAAACCAAACAACATTGCGAGAGAGGACTTTTCGGCCTAAAAACGATGTAATTTGTGGATTGATGATAACTAGGCACAGTGCTGACACTAGCTCCCAGACAATATGAAAATACAGGAAATCCACAAGTCGAATCATTCTCCTATGAGGATAGGCTTTGTCTGACCTGGAGACTACACACTCAGCCCTGTCTAAAAGACAAAGATTAGTCACTGAGGTAGGTGTGCTCTCACTCCTAACTTGCATGAGCCTGATGACAGCCTGTAAAGAATGGGTCCTTGTGAAAAGGGAGCTGGATTGAAAACAAAATGTTATAGGGAAAACATTACCACTTAATCTCCATTATACTTTGTCTAAATGCAAAGATTTGGGCAGTGTGCAGAACAAACATCAGCAGAGGCTAGGTTCCCCTCTTTAGCCATAAATATGTGGCTGAGGATTTCAGGATGATGGTAGTATTCCATCTCATAAAAGTCTGTCAAATCCTCCCTAAACATTCAGTCTGAACAAAGAAGAATAAATAACTGCATGAAATAATTGTGAATTCCTAAATGCTGCATATTTGTAGAAGATCATCTTTTCTAAGTTTCCCATTAATGGAGAAAAATATCTGCCAGTACACTAACTGGCTTGCCACAGTCCCCATATCTTTCCACTTTGACTTCTTTGAATAATATGATTTGGTGATAATAAAAGTAAAGGATTATTCTTTGCATTTCTAGTAGCCTGTATATGCTGGATTCATATCAGCAGCTTCAGAAGGCTCCAATATAACTGCTTTCTTTAAGGAAAGAAACCACTCAAACTCATTTTAAGTCCTTTTTACTTACAGCTTCTCTGTTCCTTAGCCCTGCTTTCCACATCTTCCCTTTGCTCATACATTTTCTCCAGCACCTAACAGATTAACTCCAAATCTATGTAGCCAAGTAAAAAGGCCTTTGGGATCAGGGTAGGGAGCAAGAGCAAACAGTGCACTGCAACAACAACAAGAGTACAACCTTCAGTATAGAGGAGCCTTGACAAGAAATGTTTTCTGCAGTGGCAGCCCTATGGTGCCTCCATCCCATGGCAAGCAATGTCAAATCAACACCTCACCCCTTGTCCTGGTGCATATGACTCCTTATATGACTGGTGAAACTTTAAAATGGCATCTCAAATTTCTTTCAAGATGTTAATAGACTTTAATAGCATTCTTCTGCCACAATTTTTCCTTTGCTGGGGCTTTTCTGCTTCTCACTTCTCTCTTCGTGCATGCTTTCTCCAAGGCTATGGCCCATGAGCTCCTTGAAAGGGGCTGAATAACTTTTCCCACATGACAAATTGGCAGCACTGGATAGTTATTATTCTTTGGGTTAAACAAACAGTTTGGGTAGGGAGCAGGTCTAGGTTAACTGAGGTAACAAGAGGAACAGAGCTGCTGCTGAGTCCAAACACTTGGTGGGTGGCATTTGTTTGATTCCCTATTGCTGCTCTGAGTTGCACAGAGCTGACAACCCAAGTGTTTCACAGTCAGGAATCGGTACCAAAAATCTGTACACTTTTTGGCACTGAGGTCGCAAAGTGCAGTACAGTGTTGTTTGTTGTTTGTTTCTTCTTCTTCTTCTTCTTCTTCTTCTTCTTCTTCTTCTTCTTCTTCTTCTTCTTCTTCTTCTTCTTCTTCTTCTTCTTCTTCTTCCTCCCTGGTTTTCCTCCTTAGATAGGAGAGCTAGCAATTTATAGTTGCATATGCGTTTCCCATAGAAGAGAACCACACAGTGCAGATGTGCAATGCTACCAAAAGTCTCATCTGCTCCAAGGGGGACTTTCCACTTGCTGCTTGTGGATCTCAGTGGAAAGATGAGGCATTACCTCCTTTTAAGGACTGCTGTGGTCTCAGCATCTGCTTATTTGGGGAAATCTCCAAGGGTTTGTCCCAGCCGCTGGTTTGCACAGGGAGGAGTTAGTAAAAGTCACAGCTATCGTTTCAAGCAAATCTCTGTGTGTGGTATGAGACACTGCAGTGTCTGGAGCAGGCAGTGAAGTCTGCCTGCAGACAGGTAAGTCCCTTGACAACTGCAAGGATGAACAGTTGAATTTCAGTGTTCATACAGAAGCCCATGCCGCACTTTTAAAGTAAACCAAATTAGATCACCATGGGGTGTCTTATCTTGTATACTTTTAGACTTCAGAATTTGAGGTAGTTGTCAGGACATGAAGTGACAAGCCAATTAAACAACTCCTCCAGTACCTTAGCTTACCACATGTTCGCAAAAGTAGAATGAAATAAAATCAGTCCCATAAAGATAGCATGATAAATGTTGCATCAGCAGTTTTCTGAAAGGATTTTGTTGTTATCAAAACTGGCAGACATTAAACAGACAGAGTCTCAGAATAATTGATATGGGCGACAGGGTAAGCATTTAGTCTCCCAGTAGGCCAGCCACCTGTGCAAACAGCACTTCCAACTTCTATTTCAGTTGCTGGCTCCTGAACAGTCAATTATTTAGGGCTTTCCAGAGATTTCACTGGTGGAGGAAAAAAAATTCATGGCTGTTTTTGAAAGGTAGCTTTATCAGCATAGCTCAGTTGTGCAATTATAACCTCTGTCCTTTTTCCTCTTTAGACGACTCCAGGTTTCATCAAGGCAGCTCTGCTTTGTTTAACTTCTGTGGAGCAGTGTTAGTACCTCTCATAGTATTCCCATATTCCACAGACCCTGCACATTCCCTTCTAGCTTCAATCTCTTGGCGTTCATTGCAGAAGAACAGAAAGGCTTCAGAGAAACTAACAATCATTGTGAACCTTCTTTTTCTCCCAAGACGATAATCCAATTCCTGAACAACTCCTAATGGGTGATTCCAGTAATGACTAAATACCAGTGAAAACAAAGTAGTCTGACCTTTTCCTGTAGTTCAAACTTTCCTGGGCATCACTCAACAATAAAGAATGCGTGATTCTTTAAGAGAAGTCATGAATCCAGAAAGAAAAGAATGGCATGAACAGTTTTCCTAACACAAATGGACATTGGCGTACATGATAGTAACAACCATATTAATTTAGATCAAGCTTGTAATTAAAAGGGGGGGAGGGGGAGAGAGGGGAGGGGGCTAAACCCTCAAACAAACAAAAACAATTAAGAGCTATATACCTGCCTATGTGGGGGAGAAATAAAACCACTAAATGCAAAATCATTCATTATCTTTCTTTATGATGTCATAAATGCTATTGCAATGTTTCTTGTACTCATGCCTGAGGAAGATATTTGGCTAAAGGAACCATTAATAGCCTATTTTATGCCTAATTCTCCACTCATGCAGATTTTGGAAGCAGCTGTGCTACTTATTTTTTTTAGTGAAATCAATCATTTTGGACAAACAAAATAATTCATGTGGGAAAACACATTCCTAAACTGATGCATAAAGCGTTTGGCTCTGATATGATCATTAGCACCCTAGCACAATGCTTAAGAGAGACAGCTGACAGCTCCATTTTCAGTCATGATCAGGAAACAAAATACCAAATCATCAAGAATGACAATATGGGTAAATAATTTGATTATGCATTCTTCTTCAAAGCTTATTTACAAATCAGATTCTCATAATTAAATCTACCTTCAATTTTTATTTTGTCTCTCTCAAAATGAATTGCTCGCATTTCTGCCACTTCTTTAAACAGGAGTCTACTCCTTGTATTAGAAGGACCTTGCCTCTTTCTCCCCATTGCTTAGTAAAGACAGGAGTCACTGTTCAGTTATTGTATGGTAATCCCCTAAACGATGAGAAGCACATTATCTGGGCCAGCCCATGGTATGGTTCATTTTGGGGATGCACAGAGGGACTCTCTCACAGGTGACAAAGGAAAAAGGCTCATCTGAAAAAGTCTTATTTCAGTAATCAGTGACAAATCCCAGATAACCAGACAAACCTATATGCCAGTGCCACAAACCTATATGTTTTTGACTAGGCACAAACTCCTCCCCCAAAAAGCCCACTTGATACCAGCATCTACTTCAGTGCCTAAAATTGAAGTTAAATAAATAAGAAAAAAAATATTAAACTGCAATTTTAAAGCTTGGTCTACTTGGACTGGTCTTTCTGAACCAAAGAAAGTCTACAGATAGAAAATTACCGTCAAGTCACTTTCATACCAGCATGGTGATGTTTCCCCATAAACACATTTGAGATCATTTTATGGCTTTTATGACTCAAGGTATAGAATTTCTGCCATATTCCTCAACTGATTATTCACTGTTCACTTAACAAAACAGATTTATTTTTTTTTCTGCTGCTTAGCCTACATTCCCTATTGCTCAGTTTCACCCTACTGTTCCCAGTAATACTTCCTTTGGAGTGCCACCTTCTCCTGGCATATGGTAGTCATTGCATTAGCCTTAAAACATTTCCTATTGTCACCAATGGAAGAGAGAACACTGCATTAATCCTAGTGCAAGGAAATTTTAAACACCTTCTAGCCATTTTAAATTTACTTTTTGTTTCAGCTGAAATATCTTTTTCCCTGTACCTCTGCATCTCTGCCAGTCTAGCGATATTTCTGTGGTGCGTACAGGGCATGCACAGTGCTCTGAAAGAATTTCCCAGTCTCAGAGGATCCTAGAAAATGTTCTGCTGTGGTGCCCGCATGTACATTATCTGCTCACCCATGGAGACCTTACAGCCTCCTTCTCCTACATGCTCCATATATGAAAACAATGTACACAAAAAACACTTGTGCAGGTCTCTCACTTTCCAAACAGCTCCCTCTCAACAGGGGTCTCAAAAGATCTTCTATGATTTCCGTCATGTCTGCTCTTCTGGGGGCTGTCAAGCCCAACTAAAATGCTGTTGATCACATAGCTGTGACTGCAGACAAAGAAGCATGGAACAGCATGAGGGAGTTAAACTCCGACTTTCTGCTTAAATTCTGTACAATTGTTTTCAATAAGGAAAGCTTGAGCTTAAAAAAAAAAAAAAATCCACTTTCTGTTAAGAGAGTAAACTAAGATAAAACCTTTCCAGCAAAAGTAACCATTTTCCATGAAAGTAAAGGGAGGCCAAAGTTCATCAGTTTTGTTTGCTTCATATGTCTTTTCTGTGGGATCCATCAGGCAAATACTACACTGAAGTATTCATTGAACACAATACTAACATTTGGCATCCATCCTGCATCAGCTGAACTTGTAATCATTAAAGAGATTTACACGGTACAATCTGCCTTGTTTTGACTGGTCAAAATCAATCTTAATTCAGAGTGCTGCTTTTTACCAGATGTCACTCATCCTCAAAGTATACGGCTCTAGAGTAAGTGTGATACTAGGCAAAAATCACAGTAAGATGAAGATTACATATACTATTTTTACAAAAAACACAGTAACAAGTTTCAGTCTCACTGCAATTCTTTGTTCCATCACAGATATTTTCCCTCATAAAAAAAAAAAAATATTTTTATGCCTTTATTGTTAACATTTCTATTATGTTTTATTTTTGTCTGATGGGTAAAAAAGTACTCCCCTATCCAATACTAGTAGTTTTTGTAAGTGCCTTTTTATGTGTTGATGTGGGCTGTAAACTAAGAAGAATGGGTGATTTTAAACTATATCATGAAAATACCATGGGTTCATTTCAGAGGCTATCAAATGGCAAGTACAGCTTTACAGCAGATTATATCTCATAGTCTTCCCCTCTCACTTATTTTTTTTTTTCTGGTCTTTATATTTATTGACTTTGTAAGACAGAGTGTGTCCATGTTGTCTTCTCGCTCAAAACTCACTTTCTCTAATGAAACTTGCAGATTCTGACCTACATCATATGAATTGTTTTCCCTTTCACCACTGAAACAATTTGAAAAAGCTAGAAGAAAACATTTGCTTTATATTATTTTCCAAATACATTGTCAGTAAATAGCAAATCATTTTTAGCCTGATGAAACAGCTTTGTATCTGTCTTGTCAATGGCAAAACTGTGAAATTCACATCAGTTCTACCTTTTATTTTATTTATTTATTTATTTCCTGAAACTGAAGACCTTGAAAGAACTTGCAGCATATTCACACTCTACCTTTTCATATCTCATGTGAACCCTTAACAGGAATTGACATTCCCATCCAATCAAAAAGTCCTCCTTGGAAGACTCATAGTCCATATGCAGAAGACTTTCTCTCTCCAATAATTATATGGAAAGACTAGGCATTTAATTAAGGCTCTGAGAATGAAACTTCATGGAAATCCTCAACTCCCAGGTAAAAATCACAGAAGAAATAGCCTTTTCCCCCTCCTGGTTGTGACATTTATCAATTCATCTCCTGCCATGGAGGACTCAGTCCTTCGGCTTTACACACATGCTTCTCTAAGCCAGTCACATCAAAAGAGAAGAAGATATTAGAAGCACCCTTCTGACGTTATTTTTAAATAGCAAGTTTTCTTGTGAAAGATAGTGTCGTTGGATTTAATTGTCATAGTGTATTTTCTTTCTTCAGTCTAAGACAGTGGGTACAGCAGGCACGCACACACGCACCCTTCCCCCAGGTAGCTACAGTTAACAAAATAAGCAATTCATTTCTGCATACTTATCTGCCATCTGGGACATTGCTAGGGTCAGTAATTCTCTATACTGGTGGAAGCACAGATGGAACTGGGGAATTAGGGCTTCACACAGATTGTGCTGTAGATTTCCTCAGAATATGAGCTTTTGTTTTTAAACAAATTAAGTATCTCCTTCTGCTTGGTTGTAAAGACCCTTTGCAATATCCAATCACACATCCATGTAATCCTTTTGTTATTGCAGCCTCCATAACTACCACACAGAACAAATGAAAGCAAATGTCTTTCTGGGAGTATTGTGCATTCAGGCACTTGATTTTACCTGACTGACCGAGGCACTGGCTTGGGGTGCAAGGTGGACTTTTGTGCAGTATCTGGCTTAATAAAGGTCACCTGACAACAGTTAGTTATCATCTCTGCTTGTATATCAAACTAATTTCAACGTGTTTTTTTTTTTTTTTTCCTGCACATTTCCTCACTGTTAAGATATTGTGTCCAAGAAATTTGACTGCATATGTTAAGTTTATAAGGAGTTAACTTCAACTAATGTGCGAGGTTTGCATGCTTTCCAGGAAACACATGAAACAGACAATTAGCCATATTTTTCCTGGTGACTTGGAATTGCTGATAAGTTCTAGTTCCATTTCTAAGGAGTGTTGAAGAAAGCTGTTTCTTGAGTTGTTATTTAAAACATTCATGGAACAGAAAGTAAGCCCACTACACCAAAAATAACCTTATACTCTTCACACAAGTTACTGTTTTAAAAGTAAAGATGTATTAAATCATTAGAAAGCCTGGTAAGCTAGACACTTTTACAGTAAGCTAAAAAAGGTTCCAATCCCAAAAGTTTCCCTCGCCTAGCTACATTCATCACTAGCTTGGAGACCAACATGCACTTAGACACTCTGGCTGCAGAAGTATTTTCCAGCATCTATTTTCTGTCAGCTAACAGCACTGAATCTTCCAAGTGTTGAATTTAACACTGCAAGTAGGAATGCTGTTTCTGCTTTCCCTTGCTGCCCTGATGCCCTCTAGTCCCCGGGCTCTGGTTGTGCTGCTAGTCCTGGGCTGTGATTCCCATGGGGAAGTGTTGGGGTCAGGGTATCAGAGCAGATGGTGGTTGGAGTTTCATCAGTCAATACAGTGCCCAAGAGCCTAGCTGGGACACTGCTGAGACTGCTTCCTGCCACACGTGGTGCCAGGCAACAAAAGGAAGAAAAGAGAAGCACCCCTGTGGGACCTACGGCAAAAAAAGGCTGAAGCAATTGGTATAAAAGTCATTTTATTTTTCCCTCAGCCATGGTGAGCAAAGGATGTTCACTTTGAAGCACAAAGGAGGTGTGTGATGGTTTGGTATAAAAGTCATTTTAATTTTTCCTAGGCCACAGTGAGCAAAGAATGCTAGCACTGAAGCACAGAGGTGTGTGATGCTTTGGCAATGCACTGAACTCTGTCGATAGTCAGATTCTGGTGGACATTATCACAGAGACCTGATTACAACTGCATGATTGATGAGCTACCAAGTAGCTCTTCTCTTTTATCCATTCCTAGAAGTCTTATTTTGTTTTCTGGAAAGCAGATTCTTTTTTTCAATACTTTACATTCCTTAACTTAGTAAGGAAAGGATTAAAATAAATTAAAATTCCTCTCATTCTTTCTATTGCAGAAGGCTACAGAAAATAAACACTTCACAGATTTTTAGGATAACTGAAAAATACCTGTACTGCAGAACTCCAGACTTGGCCTGTGGGAGCTGATTAACTATACATGTTATGTTTGAGACAGTGTGTACACTTGAAAACACTTTGCTGAGTATGCAAGGCAGAAAATTAAATTATCCTGATAGTCATCCACTTTAGAGGTGGGGAAGCATATCTGTAAAGCCAGCCGCACTGCTACATGGCAGTTAAAAAAAGAGCTGCTTAAGCTGATGGCAAACTAGAAGCCTAAAGGAAGATTCCTCTCCATACATGTAGAAAAGAGAAAATGACTGATGCTCTTAACACATCCAGGTTTCCTACCTTTGATTCAGTTTTGAGACATCAATAGGCAAAAGGAATTTCATCCAAACAAGGTGCATCGAAGCAGGAATATGGATATACATGAATATAGTCTTCTTTCTCTCTCCTATTAATCTTATGCTCCTAAGTGGAAGAATCACAGCTGTTTCACCCAGGTGTTTTGCCCATACACTTTCTGCAGAAACCTTAATTCACCTTGAATGCCAATGGTAGTGAGACATACCCATAAGAAGGTACCACAACAGATTCAATAAATTTCTTTTAGTGGCCTGTCAGAGCCTAATCCTTGATCTCTGTTATTGAGGAATTGTATAAAATGAGATGAACAGTGTACTGAAGTGATTGCTGGTAAACTTGCAACAGATACAAAGATTAGTGGGGCAGCAAGAGAGGAGTACAGATTACCACTTGGAACAGTTTTGCTCACTGGGTAACATGATCATGTATTAAAAACACATCCTGCTGAATCAACTAAATGCAACGTAATACACTTGGGAAACACGGAGACAGATTGTACTTGCACAGAATAGTGGACTGTCTTGAGAAGCTATGACTCAGAAGAGGATTTACGGGATGTTATGGATAATCACCTACACATGAGCTTCTGGTACAAAGCTGTACCAATTGCAGCTTCTTTTCTTTAAATATATTTAATAAATATATTAATGGGAATATCAATGATAGGTTATTTTGCATAAACACTGCGTTCAGGTTTCGTGTTTGCATGTCAGGGAGATGTAGCTAGGACCAGTGAGAATTCAAAGATTTCAGAATTAGAATATTATTTTTTGAGATGATGCAAGTCTTAACAACATTATATGTATGAAAAAGAGGTTTGGTGGCAAATGCTGTTAAGACTTCCTTATTAAAGCCATAGAGTGACTTTGAGCTAAAGATAGAGTAGTGCAGCCTTGAGATGGACACCTTCAAAGCTGTGAAGGTTAAACATTAGAATTACTGAGGAGATTTGATGTAAGATCAGATAACTTCCTGTAAATGTTTTGATCAGTTTACAGGGGTTTCTTCTGCCTGTGTATATGCTCGGACTGGGATTGAGATCCTTCAATTTATCACCCTTGCTCACTTTCACTCTGAAAAACAGCACTGCTTGCAATGCAATTTCACATCGAATGGCTACGTATTTGCAGAACAACTGTAATTGAATCCTGTTCCTGATAGCTCTCTGCTGAGGTCAAGCAGAATTATTTTTGCATGAGTAATAAATGCTTTGTTCTTCTTCCCCCCAGCATCAGATACTGTCTACAGCAGAAGAAAAGGTGTTGAGCCCAGGGGATAGGGATCTAGTAAGACAGAAATCCTCTCAGTATCCTGCATATTCACTAGTGATTTAGATATTTACTCTCAGATATTTACTAACTGAGAACACAAGATTTATTTATTTTTCCCACCAGTCAGATGTGTAAGACATTTCTGGCTTTAAATTTTCACTACAGCATGAGGATGGGAAGAAACCCTCCAGGGAATCCATCCAGCCATGCCATGATCCATTCCACCAGTAATCCCACAGCTGTGTCTTTGCTTGCAAAGTCATGTTTTATGCTTTTGAGTATTAATATATAGACTAACTGAAGTCTTTGGTCTTGACATAGAGTATTCAACAGATGCATAATGGTGTGTTTTACAAGTCTGTGCTAGCTGCTCTTGTGATCTTTTCTTGGCCTAAGGAACAAATATTTAGGTATGAAAACCATTGACTCCCCAACACACACCTCCTCTAGTGACCTATGTGCTGTGAGCAGAAATACCCCAGGTACTTACTCTTTATGAGCCTTCAGGTAATTTGAAAACATAACCTACACAATTTTCCAATCTTAACAAAGAGTTTGAACCCATGAAAGAAACACAGGGATCATTACTAGAAAATAAAACAAGTAGTGCTTTATGTAACTGCAAGGTATACGGTACCTCTGTTCTTCAGTTGCACAGTAATAGCTGACTAGTAGAACTCGTGGAAAATGCCATATGTGCAAAGCAAAGATGCATGAGCATCTCATGTTCTTTAACTCATGCTGCTGACAAGATGGCCCTGTTATTAACTTTTGCTTCTTGCTAACTGAAGCCACCAAACTATGGGCAGAATACATCAGGAGGAGCAGAGCTGCAAAAGCTTTTGTAGGAGTCAGGAAAATACATTATATGATGAAACAGGTCAAGCCAGGTCTGCATTTTACAATTGCAACATGACTACTGTTCAGTATTTTCTACACAATATATTTACTGGTATGAAACATAAAGAGGAGGCTATACTGATGAAAGCAAACAAGACCTTAAGTAAATACTTGGGGAGGGGGAAGAAACACCTTCTCCAAGATATTTGTTGCTTAAATTAAAAGTGAAGAAAAAGCTTTTCCTTTACAATATTCATGTGTTGCTTTTTTTTTCTTTTTTCTTTTTTTTTTTTTTTTTTTTTTTTTTTTAAGAACATACACATAGCACTTTTATTTGCACTGTAGCAGCACAGAAATTTTTGTATTATCTCCTCTACTCCAATTGCAGCCCCAATGGAGAAGGACTGCAGGTTTAAAATTGACCTTAACCGTGTAAGTCTGGTACATAAGCATATTCATATGGAACCAGTTTCAACCACTGAAATAGTATGCTCTTTATACTTGAGAATAAGAGGTTTTGATTTTTAGGAAGCTGGTTGCAGCAAGTACATTAATCAACACAACCATTTGATTGTACTCCTCACAGTGAGCACCAGGCATACATTTACTGTGAATAATGGGAGAAAAATTGCTTTAAAAATGGGCTGTGTATCTACGTCATGAGCCCAGGTATTGAACTTTACTTCCCAAGCCCAAATATTGCACAATTTTTCCTTTTCTCTCTTTTTTTTTTTTTTTTTTTTTTAATACCCTCTCCCCTTTCTCCCCCCAAATTAAAAAAAAAAAAAAAAAAAAAAAAAAAGGCCAAACTAGTATCCATTCCTTTTTACACAAAAAACATCCATGGAATTATAAGAGTTATTTCTACCTACACTGTGGCCTCAAATCAATTTCTGTGCAATTCCTGTGAGCAGTTTCAGCTAAAAGCTCCAGAGCATACATATCCACCCTTTCAGTAAGAGCAAAGGGAAAGCACTTCAAGCAAGAATGATATTTGAAGATTTATGATTTTCTTAACTACCTAAGCAAGCAAAGAAAAACAAGAACTGCAATATTTTTATGTCTGTGAATTATTCAAATGCTCCAATGCTTTCTTTCAGAATAGCTAAACTATCTGCTGACACAGATAGTTTAATAGTCTAATAATAACAGAATGAACTGGAAGGAGATGGCAACCTAATTATGTACTTTTTCCAGTCACAAACTACTTCGACTGAAAAATCTATAAAGACTCTTTTTTTTCAGAATCATCTAATTTTAGATTTGCATGATTACAAGTCATCAAATTTTAATTATTAAGAACATGCAATTACATATGCTGAGTTACAATTCAGTTAGCTACTCTATGCCCTTGTTTGTGTTGTACAAACAATATTCCTTATTTCTTTTAAACGTGTAGTGTTCTGTCTAATAGAATTTAGAGGTAGTGCCAACTTCAGAAAGTGGACTGATGATTTTTTCAGCTTTTTAGCTTAGTTAACACAGGTGAAATCTTAAGATTATACAGATGACCTGTTCAATGAACTAAGGAAAATTTATTTCAGATTAGGTTTCTGGTATTCCATGAAATTGTGGTGTTGAGCCACTTTATCTGACATGGCTCAAGTGCACACAGAAAGGTCAAGTAACTTGCCCTAAGTGACAAAGTGACTGAGTGGCTCCTAGACCTCTGCTCCCAGCTACAAGACCTCCCACTCTCCTTAGCCTCGTCACAAAGAAACTCAATAGCCTGTGTCATCGGGAAAGTGTTACGGTCTCCAGTCATGTCCTGCTGAAACCGTATGTTAATATTTGTGGGGAGAAGCAAGTATCTAAAAGGTATAGAAAAGCATGACTTTTGCCCTCTTCAATGAGCCTGCAAAATGCCCATTTCCCCTCTCCTGTCCCCCCTGCCCCTACCCATCTGGTACAACAGTGATCAGTACATCTCCCAATGCTGGCAGCCTGACTCTGCGTCAGCACCTTTCCAAACAGAGCAGATTGCAAAATGTACTTCTGCTGAGGGGCTTATTTCTTTTCAGCCGTAACCTCCTGACTCATTTAATAGACTAAGTATCTGGGATGGAGACCAAAACTTTGTAGCTGGATTCTGTTTTCTGTCCCCTAGGGCAATTAAGTCCTTCCAGCAGTGTGAGCTTGAGACTCCTCTAGTGTTGCCTGCTTGATCCAGGCGGGATCATTGAAAGAGAGAAAGAAAAAGATTAGTGTGCTGAAGTTCTTATGTTCCTGGCAAAATATTTTAGCTTTTTTTTTTTTTTTTTTTTTTTTTTTTAAAAAAGTGCTCTTAAAAATCCTACATGTATAACATGCAGCAGTCAGACATTTAGCCCCAGACTTCAAGTGCATTATATGGACAGGTTAGCCACAGGACTCCCATTGACTTTAATGGAAGTTCTGGTAAAAGACCTTTATGTAGGGTATTGGAAATTCACCCTTCACTCATGCTAAAGAAAATTTCAGAGAAGCAAAACATCTTGAGGAGTTGAAGCTTAAAAAAAAAAATAAAAAAATCTGTGATGTCATGGCAGCACAGCTTAGCTCTTATATTACTCGAGTGTCTGAGTGGGTTGGTGATGCTGTGATTCCAGAGCTTTGTGTGAGATTTTACATGGTATCTTACTTCCACAAGTCTGAAGCACCCTGAAAATTCTCTTGCAATGTTTCACAAGTATTTATGATAACAAAAAGGTGAACACAAGGGAAATGCTTTCTAAACTATTTCTGTAGGTAAAATGCATTACTACTTTTTGATTAAAGCTTTTTTTGAGGGAATTTTAACTTATTAAAACCTGTTTGCTACATATAGATTGAAGCTATTATTTTCCTAACCCCCTGAATACTTTGCATACCGCCAGAGGTTTTTGTTTTTTTTTTTTTGGCTTGCACCATAAATCTCAATGTCACAAACCTTTTGTGCATGCTAAAAGGTTAGGGGTTCACCAACTTTGCAAAAATAGAGACAACTGCAGAGCTACAAAAATGTTTGAGATTGTTCGGGAAAAAAAAAAAGCAGAATTATGCCTTCATGGGATAAGTCTGTAAGAAAACAACTGTCATTAGCAATAGACTTTTATAAGTGATTAGCTATGCTTGTTAGGATGATACATTGGAAACCAAATGTATCTCACTTCCAAATATGATGCAATACAACTCTCCCTCAAAGGATTTATGTCCTAATTTTAGACTTGGCACTGCAAGTGGGTAAAGGGATCAGCTCTAGGAGCAGGTCAATTTGCTCATTAAGATCATGAATATTTTTAGCAGTGCACCATACTTCCTAGTATCCTTATTGTTTAAATTTTTCAAGATACTTCAAAAAGAAGTAGGATTTTCTGTAGATGCTCTAAAAGTAGATGGAAATCACTAAATGGACTGGATTTAGAAAACCTTTTAAGCAGTGTCGTCTGCAGAGGATTATGAAGAGGTTACTGTACAAAGAAGGCAGTCAGCTATACAATGTCAGTCTAGATTGCATATTAAAGCAACAGAAGTTGATGAAATTTGATAGTGTGTGAAGAAACTGATGGTGGATTTGTTCAAAATGTAGAGTAACCAGGTTACATGGAAGTACAAAAAATAATTTTAGCAGATGGTTATTCAGGAAGCCTCAAAGAAGAGAAAGTCACAAACAAAGTAGAAGATACATAGATTAAATGGAGGGAAAAGATAGGATTTTGCTGTTTTGTAGAAAAAGCAGTGACAGAATCTTATGTCATGCAGGTGTCATGAGAAAAAAAAATGTCAAATAGGATCAGCTGAAACGAATGGAACCTATTATAGACACCTGAGGTAAATATAAATAATAAAAAAGACAGAGTATATATGGCTGTGTCTGAACAACTGATACAAGCTGCAGTGTTTTCCAAGATCCTGTTCTCTGATTACCTAGACAGGCCAAAATGTACTGTGCTGAAGCTGCGTTTTGGCCAGCATTTCTGTGTTTAGTTTCATGGAAAGTATGGTATGGACAGGTAGGAGGAAAAGGTCTCAAGTACACATCCAGATCCTATCCCAGCACAGAGCTGGGATGTGTCCAGGTCCTGCTCTTGGACCCAGGAGCTGGGAAGCACTGCCAAATCCCACAATATTCACATCGTCTTAGTGGAGCGCAGGAGGATCATGAAACCATCAGTGTGAGGCAGCTGTGAAAAAGGCAAAATGTTCTCCTGGGATGAAACAGGGGAGGGATTTCTAGCAGAGATAAGGAAGCATTAATGCCTTAGAGGGGCCTTGTCTGGCGTGGTGTACATAATGTCCTCCACATTCAACAAAATCTGACTTGCACTGGAAGAAGTAGAGGCAAAAGCTACTTGGGTGGAGACTTTAGGTGAGGAAATGGGTAAAAGAATTAGGTAGACAACTTAGCCTCCTCTTAGAGGGGAGGTGATCGACATATTTCAACACATGGGGACATAAATGCCAGCAAGTTCCCATCCACTCCCCAGAGCTTTCCACCACTTGCATTACCAGGCAGGGAGATGACACCTTCAGCATTAATTATGGCTTTGTCATCTTGCCACTGTTCTCCCCATCATAGCTCTGCAGCTGTTGGGGTTGATGGGGACTTTAATGTTTCCCCAGATGTAGACATGGCTGTTTGTCCAAAGTTGCTGTGTTGTTCAGGCCCACGTTGCTTGCTCTCTCCATAAATTTAGCTACTTGACCATGGTTTTGGTTTTAATTTTTTTTCTGGCACATGGCATTCAGTCCCACAACACACCCAGCGTCTCAAGCCAAGAATGACACTTAATTTTCAAGCAGCCTTATTGATGGTATTATAGCTAATATAAATTATACTGAAATATTTAAAATAGCAGCAAGGTCATTCTGTTGCCCAAAAATAGCATATGAAGAACTTTTTATTTTCTTTTAATCATTCTCACTCAATAGATAAACAGTTTGCAAGCAATTGTTTCTAATGCAAAGCCAAGTCAGGTATTAGATAGCATAGGTTATTAAATATTTCAGTTTAGGAATGTTGATAATACACTGAGAAATGCTATGTTTTCACTCAAAAAAAGGGCAGACTAGCCAAAAACACCTCTCTCTAATGAGCCTGACAAGAGCTAGACACATTTTAGGAGGAGACACATCTGGGGCAAGATTATCGATTTGGGCTGCCAGCCCAGCCTCACTTATGGGCCGCCAAACTTGCCCATCTGTGCATACAATTTATGAAGCATTTGCCCTATGCTAAGGCCCTTCAGCACAGAAAGCCCCATTCAAATTCCACTTAAATCCTCAAAACTCAGCTTAAGATAGACTTAGGTGATGCAGAACTCTTTACAGAGGAGTAAACTGGATCATTTTTCAAGCATTGACACCTGCATACACAGCTGATAGATTCTCACACCTGGCTAAACAGATGATTGAATTTACATCTGGGAAATCCATTTAAAAAAATGATTTTTGCAAGTATAAATCAGTATATTATAGTCTCTGTAGTTTATGCTTGGAAAAAAAACACGCGCAGGGCTGGTAGAAGTTGCTTCTCTGTGCACTGGAAAAATGACTAAAATTGGGGATTAACAAAACAGAATTAATGTCCTGAGCCTCTCAGATACTATTAAACAACTAGATGTACATTTTTACCTCCTACTTCCGTTGATACTTGAAAAAACATTTAGGACTATGGCCTAGACTAGTCATGTATCAGCCTCTGTCTTTTCCAGGCTTTGCCAAACTCACATTTTTGCAACCTAGAGTTAACATACTTCTCTGGCAGACTGAGGCAGAGAAAATTGCAACCCCCCTGGCCCACTGCATCCTTCCTTTGACTGACCAGCCCTGTTTCTTCTCTCCATGTCAATGAGCAAGAACCGCTGGATGGTGTGGCAGCAATCCCGAAATGTTCTCTCCCTGATGTTGCTGCAGCATAAGGTGTGATGGGATACACAGGTGTGCCTCCAAAATGGCCGGGCTGCTGGGATGGAATATTCATTTCACAAACACAAATCCCTGAAATTTTAACTTAATAATCTATGACCATATGCTATATCCATGGAAGCACCATACCTATTCCAGATCGTACCACTCAGCACTGAAAAAAAACAAACTAGAGCAGACAGAATATCCTCATCTTTCGTTGTAGCCATTAGCTCCAGCACACTATTGGATTTAGATTTTCATCTGTTAGTGTTAAGCCACCTCATGTGCAGTCAATGCCAAATGCCTCCAGGATTTGCATTGAATACTTTTGACAAGGAAAACATTATTCAAAACACTCTGCTGGCAGCAATGTCTGGAAATAACCCATGAAGGAGATCCCGATAAGGCTGGAGACATGTTAGAGAAGGGAATCCATGATTCTTTGCCATCACTTTTGCTATAATTAAAAAGAACCATAGGAATTAAAATAGCTATGAAACACATGTAGAACAGTCAGAAGGCTATGTCAGTCAGGGAGCCCTGGGACTGCTTGGAAAGGCTGCAAGAAGCATCTCCAAGAATAATTGGTAAGTGAGACTGTGCCATGTGGGATCTCCTTCACCTTCCAGTCCCTTGCCCATTGAGCTAGGAAATGCCTGGGTGCAAGCATCAGTTTGGAAATGCCAATGGAATTTTGCTCAAGCAAGAGAAAATAACAGGCTGACCCGCTAGGTGTGAGAATTGGCAGCCCAGCCGCATGGAAAATGTAGAGCTTGTGGAGGACGTGGATGAAATAGAAGTTGCTCCACTGCGCCAATCAATCAGTTAACACCTTTGTCAGTTTGTGCTACCCATATAACTTAAGTGGGATATTCAAGTACAGAGGCTAAATATAAATTTATAGGAATATGTGATGCCATGTTCAGTGATGCATCACTTGGGTCTGAATAGGTCTCTCACTTCTAAGCTTTTCGATCTAGTTACTTCCCCAAATAAATGGGAACATGACAAAGGAAGGAATGGGAGTGGCAGGTAGGAAGAATGACAAATATATTTTCTCAAATGTTGGTTGCAACCATAGGATGAAGGACACAGCTCCTTTGTCTACATGACCAGGTTCTTGGTGGCAGCAGGAAGTACAAAGAAAGGCTACAAGGAAGGGGTGTCTGATTCCTTTGTTTTTGTTATATGAGATGTTCCTTGAGAGAAAGCAAACACAAGATTCATCACCTCCCAGCCTGATAAAGGTAAAGAAAATATGTAAAACAGCATTCTGCTCTGAAAAGTGACTGCAAAGGTGGTGCCTTGGGAGTGAACACTATCCTTCAGACTATACCTATCTCCCATTCATTACCATGTCAAAATTGCTGACTTATAGAGCATTACTTTGTCAGTCCTGGATGCAACCAGAAATTTCAGAGCAAAGCTGAATTTATTTTCCCTGCTGCGTGCAGACTAAATTATCTCTACCGGATTTACAGACGAATACCAAATTCAACACGTAGGGAAAGCTCTGTTGGTTTTCAGAATTAGAATAATCTCATTTCATCATCTCATTTCATTTTTCAATTACATTTGTGGGGCTATAGAGGAATAAAATAAAAAGTTACCCTCCTTCTCCCCCCCCACCCCCCCCCCCCCACACACACACAAAAAGAGCCAGCAGCTATGATTTTAAACAAAACCCAAAAATATACCTGCTGAATAAAAGATATTGGTAAAGTTCAGGTGTCTGACCAGTGCTTATGTTTGTGACTATATTTATATCTGAAAACAGAAACAATAGATAAATCTCACTGAGGTGCACATTCTCATACGGTCTCCCGTATGTGGGGCTCTGCCCTGGACCTACCTGCCCTGCTTTGGATGGACCTGAAGCTTGGTCCCTCTCTTAGGGCAGGGATGATGGTTGTGGTCTCACCATCAGCCCATTGCACCTAGGTGCTCTATAACTTCAGTCAGGACACTCTGGTTAAACAGACTTACATCTCACAGTATGTGTTTGCTTTATCCAAGAGGGGAGAAGCACAGGCTTTGCATATTGCTGTAAGCAACAGGGCAGAAAGCTGGGAGCATTTTTCTTCCCAACCTCTTTTACCCTCCTCCAGCACCTCACTGGGTATGGCATCAGAGAAATAAACTGCATCATCTGCTTATTACATCTGACCACTTTATTTTTAAAAGTCCACAAACACAAAAGGCTGCTAAAGTTGTTTCAGCTTAGCATCTGTGCCCAACAGCTCTTGTGTTTCTTTGAAATATTAAAATTGTGTATTTTGGTTCTGCAGATTTATTACTTGGATGCTTTTCAATACCTTAATCTTGTTTTTTTGAGACCTTAAAATGTTAGACAGTTTGGGTTAATCTTTTTGCCTTTTATATTCTCATCATTTTGGTCTACTAAAAATAAAGTATAAATAATTGGCTTTACTCCTATCTGCTCTACTTAAAGTTTTGATAACTTAAATGTGGGCAAATTCTTCTTTGAAGCCAATTAAACTGAAGACTTTTGTAAAGAACGGGACTTAAAGCAGAAAAAACAGATACAATATCATATATTAAATAATGTAGGATTCCATTCCTTTTACCACAATAATAGCCTTGAAGGGTTTGCTTTCACAAATAATTCAACCCTGGTGAAAGTGATACAACTCAGCTGAAATCAGTGGAGTTTTCAACAGCTCTGAACTTTGATTCACTGTTCTGCTGAAGTGGTTTAAGCTTTCTTTGGTATGTAATTTAATAAAGACAAAATGGAACCGTCTATCCTAGCTGCTACTGAGTAATTTAATACACCCTCTTTTTAGCCATAGATAAACAAAAAATACTATGACATGTCTACATCATCTATAGGAACTCCCTCTCCTTTGGAAGGAGACTGTTCTGGGAAGTCCTAAACTAAAGTATATTCTTAAAGTATATGCTCTTGCTATCATGAAAGACAATGGTTTAAGATGCCTGGATCTTGAGTACGCTCATTTTCTTCAGTTTATGAAGTTATGACATCTCCTGCTTTGTTGCTGATGTGCCCTCATAGCCAAAAGCCCTCATCCATGACCTGGACCGAAGGGAGGAGGAGGTGCTTGTTGGACCTCTTGGCTATCCAGCCCTGTCCCACTGCTGTGAGACTAGCTTTAAATCCTGCAGACACAGCAGGACTTGGGGTGGTCAGGCCAGGTGCTGCATACATGTACCTCTGCAAGGGTTCCACCTAAGAGAGCTTCCTCTGATTTGGTTTTACCTATGTGACCAGAAGATCCTATCAGTAATTTCTTGCCAGTGTGTTTCATATCAAGAACCTCCCCTTCCCCAGACACCCAAGGACAGATCAGCCTTTCCAGGTGCAGGGCCAGGATGCAGGGAGGAGGAGGAGGATGGACAGCCAGCAAGTAAGGAGATGTGATAATGCTGGTGTACCAGTCAGAAGTTTGCCTTCACTAGCCTAGATCAATTAGATACGTATGTGGTTTAAGTATGTATTTCAGAATATAGAAAGAATAAAAAGCAATACCAGACGTAAAGGAACTCTAATCTTAATATTTAGATATTTCCAAATGATTTATACATGATTTATTTCTCTGTGTTTATTTTAAGCTCAATAGACTGCTAGAGAGCAAAAATGACACGCCTTATCCCCAGGTCTTATACCCAAGACTTACTTACATTGGATGTGTGGTGCAACTCAGTTCTTCTGCTCCCTCAGCCAGTGCTAGGCCGAATACAAAAAACCTGGAATAAATACAAACGTTCATTATTCGGAGTGCTGGTATGGTTTTCAGAAGTTTGCGCATGAAGTTATTTCTGCATCTTTGCCATAACTGCCATTCCACTGAGTAACAGATACATGCAAAAGACTGGTTATAGGCAGAACTAACTGTGTGCCCAGGCAAACACTGCATTCTGGCATGCCCAGGATTAAAAATCAGACCTCATATTTTCATAACTGACAGCCAATACCTTGGGGCAAACCAGATATTACCAGGAAGAGTACATGAACTTTATTGTAAGTAACTATTTGAAAATGCCAGCAATAACACAGAGGCTATTAAATATACCATTGTAGCTGTCTTGTTGCTGCCTTTACTTTCAGATAAATTCTTAAGGTATTAATTAGGCTAAATGAAATTTAGCTTAGTTTTTGAACACCGAACTTGAAAGTTATTTAAAAGAATGAACATACCCAGACATTTTAGTCAGTAACTCCAACAGTCAGTCATTTAATGTTTTATTCAAGAACGTACTATTCCTATCAGAAATATCAAAACCGAGATATAAACTACTGTTTTCATTCTGGACTACATTGGTCAAAAATGAATTGACTGGTTTTGATGGACCTTTTCTACTAGGTGATTGGTGCAAGCAAAATCAAAATCGGACCAGGATTATTTTTGCAGGAGAGACCTTTAAAGAACAGCCAGCAAAAGTACCTGTAGCATCCATAGTCGTTTATTAAACTAGTGTCAAAACTCTTCAAAGAGCAGCTAAATAATTAGCAGGCAATCCTATCTGTGATAATAAAATTATGCAGATTACTCTTCTAAGAGCAGCGTTATTGAAGGTTTCTCCTAAATGACCAAAAGCAAGACCTGCCCATTAAGACTGTAGCTATTGCTGAGATAATTAGCTTTGAAAAAGCTTCTTGGAGTGTATGCAACTTCCTTTCTTCTCAGCAGAAGTAACAGTATTTCCTCTCAGAAAATAATTTCATTTGCTTTCTTTACATTATGGCCAAAGTAAACATACAAGAAATCCCAGGGCCAAAACATATATTTTTAATTATTATTATTATTATTTTAGGGCAAAATAGGACCCCTATTCTTTAATGTTTCTTACCAGATAAAGCCATACAATTTGTCGTGTTCTCCCCATGGAGGGGAAAAGCTCCTAGATAAGCAGAGAGTGCAGATGTCACAAAGTTAGGATTTAGGTGCACAGAGTAATTTTGTCTGTCACAGTACTAAACTTACAGCTTTTTGGCCACTACATAAAGATTCACAGCTTTCACTTAAGCATGCAGGCTCCCTATATAAAGTAAGCATATGCATACTCTGTAAGTAACTTGAATCTGACTGTGATCTTTAAAACCAGATGATCTAAAAGGTGCTACCTCAATATAGCATGCTAGAACTGCAGCATAGGCAAGTGCCCAATTTTCAACATGAAACATTGAGGATATGAATGAGATTTAAATTCTACATCTCAGAGGACACGTGCATCATAAAATACAAAAGAAAGAAATGATGCCTTCAGCTATGATAGGGCTACTGATAATGTAAACCTGCTCTGCTAAGGAATAAAACAGAGTAAAGAACACAGCTTTTGCATTACAATAAAAGACAGTAGTCCTCATTATCTCTGGTACTCTTCCTTTTCTGAGAACTCTAACACAAGTATGTGAATCACACCCATAATCCAGACTACCTGTTTTAGAATTTACAGACCAGAATTCCCCATAAGAAGCTGCAGCATAGGGACCATATTTCCTTCTTATTATTGTTATTCCAATAGGCATATGGAGACATTCTTACTTGCTGAAGTTAATATAATAACCTGTCTTCTATTAAAGAAGCAAGTCAATAAGAAAGCATACAAATTTTGCCTAGATATCGATACAGTACCAATCCAGAGAATCTCCATTCTGAACTTCAGTCCCTCTTCTGAGCTCAGTTTGCTCCTTTTATGCCCTCTGTGTGGAACAGGAAATGCATTGACCTAATCCAGGTGTTACAGACAACACTATCATCAGGAATTTGTTTTCATTTAATTATTAGCTGTAGATGCTATTAAAAAGCAAAGCACAGCTGAATCCTTTTATCTAATCCTCCTGCTTTGGTAGGGCTTTCTAATGCCTCAGTATTCCACATCAGGTTATTTTTCTTGGGTCATTTACTTCTGGTCCCATGTAGCATTCAATAACCACAGAAGAAATATTTCCTTTGGTATCTGAATTCCACCTACTGGGCACACTCTAAGGTGAACCTCCTTCCAGCTGCTCATTACCTGCAAGAGCCTCTTTGAAGTACAACTTCCTACATTGTACTTTATGGCTACAACGTAGGAATAGAAAACCTTTCACCATATGGTAAAATGTATGAGTAGGGTACCGCTTCCACCTCTTCTTGGGAGATATTTTAAAAGAAATAATGAACATTGCTATATTTTGCTTGAAGTCTAATCTGGTAGACACACTGTATATGTAGGTATATATTTGTACACTCAGGCAGGATAACTTAAGGAACACAGTTATCAATTACTTGAAAGGCAAAATCAGAAGTTGAGCTTCCAGAAGTAGAATCATAGAATATGCTATGCTGGAAGGGACCTACTTTGTCCTACTTTGCTCACAGCAGAACAGTGCAGTGGAGGAAAGAGCTGCTCAGAACCCTGAATAAGAAAAAGTCAATTTGCATCAATAGATAGGCAGAGTCTCATCTCCAGGTCAGCTGCCCATAACAGGTTTTAAAACACCTTGTTCCATGACAATTTTTATGACCTGTGCAAAATACGCAGGCTTAGTTTGCTCTCCAGCATATTCCAGCTGCAACTTAAACTTCACTGTTTGATTCTGTTGATATAAAATGAAAGTGTTGTCAGCACCCATCATTAATGGCATATATTTGTACAGGTCTATTCTGCTATTTCTCCTACTAGACTGTTTCTGCTTGGACAGCGAGGTCAGCACACTGGTCACAGCACCACATGGGGGCACGCATCCTCTGTAGCTAGGATTCATCTAGAACGTGGCAACGCTCCATAGCATTTGGTTGTTAAGCTGTCATCCAAGCCTCAAGGCACTTGAATTCTTTCAGAGTACTCTATTTCATTTTCCTTGCCTTTGTGTGAGGAGATTTCTTGCTTTCATAGTCTGGTTCTTGGTTTTGATCCCTCTAGGACTGGTTTGCACAATTATTTACTCCAACTCCTCCACATGGACAAGGCTGTTCAAGTCTCTGCCTCCAGCACACTAATCCTCAACCACCTCATGAGACTGAAATCAAGGAGAAATTTTTTGATTGCAATGTCACTAGTGGACAAGTAAAATGATATAGATGTCAAGGCTGAGGAAAGGCAAAAATATGGGAGAAGAGCTAAACAAAACCATGAGGAAGTGCATGAGGCAAGCAGCTCTGTCAATGCTGGCCACTCAGCTTTTCCTATGGTGAGCCACAGGCTGTGCTTCAGACATATAACGAGGCCACCCTCTTTCCGTAATTTTCATTTCTTGCCTTTCTCAGATCCTTTTAAATCTATATTTATAATGTTTTTAAAGGGGTGAGAGAAGGGGACAGGCAATCAATTGATCATTAATCTCCCATCCTGCTGTCAGAAATGAAAACAGTATTTCGACAGAGTTAATTTAATTATTTTTTTACGAGAGTCTTAAATCTCATTAAGAGCATTATTTAGTAACAGAAAATCCCCAGGAGTGGAGGCACTGGAAAGCAAAGCTGAATCTTTCTTCATATGAGCATTCCCAGCTCCCTTGCCTGCCCTCTGCTTCTTGAGCAGAGCTTGTGCCCTCTCTCTTCAGGGGAAAAAAAAAATCAAACTAGCAGAGGAAAAAGAGAATGGGGCACTTGGAAATGGAGCAGCAGAAAGTGGATGTGATTTAGAAGCCACCTAAGAAATTTCATTTTTATGATAAAAAGACAATATGCTTTATCTAGCTGAAATCATGGGCTAATTTCTGTGTCTCCTCTTGAAAGACTTGGATCAACTGTTAGTTGATGAAGGTAGACATATGAATGTCTGGTGTGCATGTTCTCAGTATCCCTAGGCAGGTAACAAAGGAAAACCAGCAAATGCTAACTGGACAGATTCTGCTTGGATAACACAGTTCACTTCAAATAGAAGATGGCTGCTTTCCAAGAGGCCACAACAAATGCAAACTCATATTCAGCCTGTCCTTGAAGACAGAGGTTTTCAGTGAAGCACAGCAAAACAACAGAAATGTATAAATGTGAGGGACTATTTGGAGTACAAAAGCGCTTTTTTTTAGTATATGTGCACTTTCTCTCAAGGTGTGAAGTAGCAGCTGACTAGAACAACAATGTGAAAGTCTTTTTAAAAAAAAAAAAATAATAATTGCTTCTCATCTGGCTGCACTCAATACCACCCCTTTATTGTTGCCTCCTTATGTTCTGTGATTTGGGTAGCACCCATGCTGCTTTGTCTCTCAGCCCACAATGAGATAACACGCGGTGTCACACCAACCATGGGCATTGGGTCCAAACCACAGGCATTGGGTCCAAACTGAGGACTGGGTAAAAGCAGTGCCATCAGGAGCACCCCTGCTGACAGGAGTTGCTTCTAGGTGCTCTCAAGTGTTTAAAACCTCAGATTCCCATTGAGATCAACACAAAGAAGCTGCAAGTTCTGGGGCACTGGCAGCCCTGGAAACTCAGAAGTGATGGTGTCCTCCAGTGTACCAAAGGAGACTCAATGTGAACATCTGTATCTACATCCTTTTAACATTTGTGTTGCAAGGGATGAAGTGCATGGGGAAGGTATAAGGCAGAAACATGGCTGCATTCTGTTATTATCTAGCAGCTAAACATGGAAAAGCAGACACATAAAAAAAGGAGTAAGATGTATGAATAAACCCTTCTGGAGGAACAAAGAAACCTCTGCCTGGAATTTGGCCCTCTTGACAAATCCTTAATCCATAATGCTTGCCTCAACCTTGTTCCAGTCTTGGGTTTATTGACCAAAAATGCTAGGCACATGCGAGAGTGTTTAAGAGAGGCATGTGCTTCATGTCACACTTATCTTTTAGAACAGGAAAAAGGAGGACAATTGGTTTTCCTCCATGTTTCAGTTTCAGCCAAAATCTGAAAGGGATAATAGAATAGTATTTAGGTCTGCTCTTTTAGGCAGTTTTTATGCTAGATAAAATTCAAACCAGAAACTATCCTACCATAAAAACAAACACAGAAAGATAAAAACTTTGTAGCAGAAAGTGGAAAATGATGGTTATATGCTGGATTTCCCTGTAGCTATTCGAGCTTCAGTATGAAAGTCATGAACAAAAAGAATTGAGCTTTAACAGTTGGAGCAGAGCTTATTGTGCTGAAAGTTTTTATTTGGGCCCCAAACCTTTGGGTTGCTAGAAAAAGATATCTCAAGACTGAAAAAAATCTTACACTGAAAGAATTCAAGATCAGGTCAGCTAGGGAGTGCTTCCTTGCCATGGCATAAAAGCTTTACTCTGGAGGCATTGACTGATTCAAATGCAAGGCTGAACCTGGGTCTAAGTAAGATCAAAGTAAAACGTGTTCTCTTCAGAAACAGTTGCCATGCTAAACCTCTCTGCTCACTATTTTTAATATGAAGAAACTGGACTGAAATGCAGAGTTATTATGTTTGTTTTATTAATTTACTCTGTTTGCTCAACCTCATATGCAAGGAATTTCAGAGCATCACCAGAAGTACAGATGTCAGCAGTTCGCAGCCAGTGATTTCTGTCTGCTTAGAGGTCATTTTTCTCTTGGATTCCCCCTGCGAAAGGTTTGAAATTCACCATTTAACAATATCACATTTCATGCCTGCTTGCTACTTCAGGTCCAGGAACTAAATTTATTCCGAATAATGTAACAGTAAAAGTCAGAGAGGTTGTTTGCTTTTTGATGTTGGACGGTTCCTATGTATGACTGCAGTGCCATAAACTGTTTGTACCTGTGATCAAATCACACATCATAAAATAAATAACACACATTTCTGCCCACAAATGGATTAAAAAAAAAAAAAAGTTTTTTTTTTTTTCAAAGTAGGACATTAACAACTTAAATAATAATCATCATCATCATCATCATAATTTTAGATTTCAAAACAACATTTCTTGGTGATTTTATTTTTGCTAGCAACCAGTTCGTTGCTAGATACACCCAAAGAAATCTTATTCATCCCCACATTATCACTTCATTATATTTATTTACTTGGAGTTTAGCTTGAACTGTGTAGGAGTGAAGAGCAACAATGATGCTGTCTGCTCCACATTCAAGTTAGCTACTAAGTTAGGAAGTTCTGCATTTGAGGAAAGTGGAAAGCAAAGTCACACTGGATGTCAACACCACATAGATAACTGGTTATCTAGTCCTTGGGCAGCTAAGTGTGGGCACAAGGCAGTCCCACAGAAACCTGTGTCTGACCAGCAGGTGTGGAACCACCTCTGTTTTGGGAATAAAGCACTCAGCTGTGACTGAGTCACACAACTTGTTCCACAGCTCTTGCTGTAGCCCATGTATAACTGCCTTATACATGGAGGTACACTGTAGGTGTACATGTCATAAAACCAGCTTGCTATATATTGGTATATTTAACTTTAAAACAAACTTGAAGCTTTTATTGTACTTTACAAGCAGAAGTTCAGCATTATTTTACTGGAAGTGTAATAACAGCCCAAAGTTTAAATGTCTTATTCTAGACACATAGGATGCCTGTGTGTCTAGAGTGAAGACCCAGGGATGACTACCCACTCCCCAGATAAAGTTCTCTTCATACTGAAAATCTGCAAATGAACACCCAGTGAGGGTAATAGAGTTCTAAGGTTTCATTCAGACAAAAATGTAATAGAGATATTTCATCTGTTCTGGAGACATATAGTTTAAAACAACAACATTACAATTACGATTTATTTTTTTTAAACGGTGACAAAATTGACAGCCACTTTTCTGATATCTAACTAAAGAGTACATCATGCAGATGAACTTAATAATATGGTGTTACATGCTGATCATCTGAGTTATAGCTGATGAGCATAGTCTTCTATCAACAACAATTAATCAGTTAGCTTTAAGAAGTTAGTATACAGTGTTTTTCACCTCCAATAAATCAAACTGTAGAAAAACATAAACATGCAAGAGAATGTTTATAGATGGAAACTCTGACCTAAGGCTTTAAACAGACAGACCACCAGAGTTTTGTCCGCTAGCAATTCACATGCCCTGTGCAAACTGTCATCTGTGTGGCACTGGTGGCTTCTCAGAGCAAATTCGGAGCACAGCCCCTCACAGCAGGGCTCTTGAGCACAGGGAGTGACACACCAAGTGGCAATGATGTGTTTTATGTCAGCAAACACTTTTCGGGTCTCAAAAGCGCAAGGCTGCTCAGTGCTTGCCCTGATACAGTAGGCATTGGTGAGCAGCTTAGCAGTGACACTCATCTAGCAGGAGTTTTTAACTACAAGGACAACAGCAAAAATAATGGAGCTTTTTTCCTAAAGCTATTGCTTGAGCACAAGGGATGAATGGAAGACAAAAATTAGGGAGAAGCCTGTAGCTATGATCAAAACTAAACTGGTAAAGACAGAATAGAAAATATTTCAGTGAGGAAAGAGCTTTCATAACAGCAACATAAAGCCAATGCTGTAATTTAAGAAATACAACGTGAAAAGAAAAAAAAATTGTGACAAAAGATTTTTATTTTCATTTTTTACTTCCCTTGCAGTGGGACAATTAACCTCCCTGAAGGACGTAGCAAGCCCAGTGTTTCAGACCTTTGGCTTGCATTAACAGGAGGAGAAAGGAATGGAGAGACTGGACATGGTTGGCAAGTCCATTTAACATGTCCTTAAAACTTTACTTCGAAATACCATAAATGTATTGTAAGACAGTATATATTCATATTTCTCACTAGAGCATGGCTTATGCAATGTGTTTCATGACAAACTGCCATCAAAGCAAATCAACCCTAAGCAGAGGAAATCTACCTGAGAGATTTTGCCAACTAAGTCAAGATTCACTTTGAGGTGATTTCATAGGCACAAGGGAACAATATGCCCTTCTGTCAGAGATCCTTGTTGCAAAAACATCTAGTTGTTGCAACCTAGTGGAAGGACCTAGTGGTCCTTTTTTCCTCACACTGCACAACCACAGCCTTGCATTTTGATTTTAAGCAGTAACTGGTTTTGATCTCAAGCCTCCAGCCTTTAAACCACATGTGCAGCAGGGCCAGGGCAAGCCACCAGCACCAGGACCTTTGAGGATCATGCCAGCATAGTTCACTAGACCTCACCTGGGGAATTTACCAACCTCTCTGGCTGCAATGACGGTCAACACTGCTTTGGGCAAGAGGTTTTTTCATTACAGAGAGATCTTTGCGCAAAGATTATGAAGTCAGATTTGATTTGCAGAGCTCCAGCCTAGAGTCTGTGGACACAGAGTGACCATTGTCCTGAGCAGACCCAGAGCAGTGATCAGCCCAGCTTCTTGCTACCTTCTGGACCTGTAGGAGTTAACAGCAATAAAGGCGAATCAGTCTTTTATACATAGACACCAGACCCTCCCACAGAAAGCTTTAAAACCACTGTGAACATCTTAGTCTTACCCAGCAAATCAAATAGACATTCTAAGTTTTCAAATTTATGCTCTCATAATAATAATTCCTTGACAGTGTTAGCAACCTCTTCCTCCGTGTAAGCATGCTGCTTTTCATGATCTTAAACAAGATCTTAAACAAGCTTTTTTTTTTTTTTTTTTTTTTTCTTTTTCCCATTACAATGAGATATTTGTGCGCAGATTAGGAAACTGCTCAGGAGGCTGACATTCAAGATGTAGTCAGCATGTTACTGACACTGTGAACAACAGCTAAATAGGGAAGTTCAATGCCATAATGTGTATGGATATACCTTGAGCCTGCCCCAGGTCTGCGGCCTCCCTGCCACTGCCTGACCAAGGCAGATTTTTTGTTTTATTTGCTCACAAATTTTGTGCTGCTTTCACTCTGTCTGCTTGAATATCAGGTGTAGTTTAATTCTCCTGGCTGGTAAAGCACTGAGCAAGTGCTGTGTGCAGTTCTGGTTCTGGGCCCTGCAGAACAGGAAGGACATCGAGGCCCTGGAGCATGTCCAGTGAAGGCCTTCAAAGCTGGTGAAGGGCGTGGAACCCAAGTCCTATGGGGAGCGACTGAGGGAACTGGGGTTGTGTAGTCTGGAGAAGAGGAGGAGAAGAACCTTAATGATTCTATACGAGCTGTACTGAATATATGAATATATTCCTGTTGGAGAAGAACATTTGTGTTTCTGAGTTTTTTTGTGTTCTGTTACCAGTTACATGATAGAAATAGATAAAAGAAAATATTATATACATGTAAATATACATAAAAACAAAATAAATGTAAGAAATATAAAATAAAGACATAAAATACAAAATAGATAGATAACATTAAAAAGGTAAAAATATGGATAAAGGAAAAAGGGAATTCCCTGGAAAACAGACTACCTCAGCACTGCAGAGCTTCTAGCAGCCTTGCCCACTCATTTTGGCACAGGCTGCAGTGCCAGCTGAGGAAGGACAGGGGTGGAAGGGTGGTCCAGAACCCTCAACAGCCTGTCACGCAGAGTCCTTTGGGCCATTTACAGAATCATACACAGGTGACTGCAGGGTGTGTAAAAGCTGTTTACATGACTTTTACTTTTTTTTTTTTTTTTTGTATTATTATTTTATTTCTTTAATGGAAACAGTATATTCTGTCATTTTTGCTGAAAAGGCCTAAATGTTTACTTTGGATTTAAATCATAAGGAGCCAGAACTGCCACTGAAATCTAACACAGATAAACATTGCCATAATGTAATGTTACCATAATGTAATTAATTGATAAGTAATATAAAAAGTTTTAAATAATCAAACAAAAAATAGCAAAACAAACAAACAAAAAAAACCCCTTGAAAGTCTGAGGTAATTTCTTTTATTTCACTGCCATGAATTCCCTCTTTATCCTTTGCACTGGGGGAGAACAAGTGGATTCATTTTGGTCTCTGGCACAAAGCACATGTTCTAAACAGTACTTTTTTTTTTTTTTACAGCCTCTTTAGCTCACTAAGGTATTCAAAGTTTCACTAGGTTTCATTCTGTGTAAGGTGCTAGGCACCGTTGGACGTAGAATGCTTGACAGAGGCTGCTCATGTTTTATTTGCCAAGATTCTAACACAAATTTCGCCTTCGAAATGTTCTCCTACTTGCTGTAGGACCGCCTTGTTCTATGGCAATCCCCTTAACTAGAAAAAGTATTTTTGACCTACCTATCATTTTCAGTTGGAGATTGTGTAGCCTTATATCAGGGGGAAAAAATACAATTTTTTGATTAATCTGATTTCTGGTTAGTGAATGGGTGGATTGTTGCTTTCTCAGCAGCTGTCTGCTATAGAAAACATAGCTCTAAATCAGTCAGTGGAATTAGTTTCCTTGTTCCTTATAGTCTTAAAAAAAGAACAAGAAATCTGTATTCATATCTATACCCTAGAAAAATCTAACACGAGTTTTCATTACAGTCAGGAAGCCTTTACAGACATGACATGCACTGAAATTATGATTTTGGAGTCATTATTAATACATAAAAATGAATTACAAATTGAAACAATATTCCAAATTTTTCAAGAGAAATTTTTTTATTAGGCTGTTAACAACTAAGTTTCAAATATCTCTGGCCTGGAAATGAATAGTGGTACTTCATACTTTGCCAAAAGCTGGAGAAAGTGGTTGGTCTTTGCATGAACTATGAATATAACCAAGAAGACAAGGTTTTTGAATCAGTATGTTCTCGAAAACCAACAGGTAAGCCTTTGATGAGCCATGCCAGAGACTAAAGCACTTATTGCCAGAGAAAAATTCACACATTAGCTCACTTAAAGGTAATTCAGCTCAGGTGTCCCTCTTTACTTACTCATACAAACTGTAGTTTAGTAATAGATATCTGGACCACTGCTCATATTGTGGAGGTCAAACAAGAAGAATTGCAGTCTATGAAGAGAAGACTGCAGTTATCCAAGGAGAAGAAGGAAATGTGATTTTAAGGGGGACAATCTGAAAGCCCTCAAACAGAATAGTTGATTAGTGAATGTTATGAAGTGACTACTTCAAATTATTTAAATGTTAATCTTTCTGCAACATGCAAAACTGATTTGATTTACTGAATATCAACATATTTTTAAGCTTCTGGATATTCTCATACGAAAACTTATTGAGGATCCATTCTTTTCTTATGTGAGGTTGTTGTATCTACATAGTTTTTAGTTTATTTTTTGTTTGTTTGTTTTAATTTCACAGTGTTTGAATGTCCTGTCAAAAGAATCAGTTTTGTTACAAATAATAGTTATTCATATTTACTGGACCATACCAGGCAGGTAAAGACTCCATTATTACAAATTAGAATATTTATATTGAATAAAAAAAAGGTTTTGAGCACTGTAACCTAAGAGAGTTTGCCAAGAGGATTATTTTTTTTCCTCAAAAAAGCATTCAAAGGTTGAGGCCTTTGGATATTTGCTTTCTGAACACACTCAAGAGCTGAGGCCCCTTAAGGATGACTTCATTTAAAGAACAAAACCTAAGGTTCCTATTGTCCTGATCACTGTCTTTCAAAACACAGAAAGCATTAGGAAAAGTGCATTTAAAACACAATGTATATGAAACCTGAAGAAATTCATTTAAAAAAAAATATTCAAAGCAAAGGACTATTACAAATGTATTTTTACTTAATTAGAGATCAAATGCTAACAAAAACTATGTGAAGCTGCCTGAGATTACTTTGCTATCCTATTTATGAAAAAATAGAAAAACAATAAAAATAAAAAAATAAAAGTGTCAAAAGCTGTTTGCTCTTGAATTAGTGCACAGATTGATGCATAAAAGTACACAATCATGAATAAATTAATATTACCTTCAAAATTTCTTAAAAAAGGAAGTGTTGCAACATCTCTTTTGTAACAGCTAACTTTTTTCTATTTTACAGACAGTTAAGATATGTGATTACTCCTCAGTTGTCACATTAACGTTAGTGTTTCTTCCAAGTTTTTTCTCTGGCTCCATACACTTCATGCTCTAAATACTGCAGCTCCCAGTATATACTTATAAATGATTTACACAGATTACACAATGCTTCATTTATGTATAGAAATTATACAAATGCATTGGAGTATGAATTGAGAAAACAGAGTTAGCTTTATGTAGTACATTTTCCAGTTTCCATAGTACTTTCCTAATTCTGTCAAGTTAATTCATGTACTGCTAGACACTTGACTTTTAAACAGACTCTGATTGTTGGTTCAAGAGAATTGTAATGAATGTTATTTGTTCCCCTTCATTACTATGCATTTGTAAATGGCAATAGTCATCTTCCACCAAAGGAAAATAGTTTCCTATGATAGGAGAAACCTGGTTCTTTTTCTCAAAACTGTTTTCTTTCATGAACAGTACCCTTATAAAACTTAACCATAGGAGAGAACCAAAAAAGCTTACTGTAAACTTTGTTAGAGAGACTTTGATGTCTGAGAATATCTTGACAGTAGCAAGACCCAAGGGTCTTGTACTATCCTGTGCTGATACAGAACATTTTTTTTCCTTTTGTATCTTTTTAGTTGGTTCTTTCCTACACTTCAGCATGATGTCTCACCAGAATCAACGCCTGCGCTGTACTTCATATTGCTGCCAGATGGTATTCCAATCTAAGTCATAGAAACTGAAAAATATTGGAGGCTGTGATCTGCTGAGATAGATATCACTGACACCTCCATCCCAGTATGCAGAGGCACAACCAGAGAATGTCTTGGCTTTTCTCAGGGTCAATAATAATAAATAAATAAATAAATAAAAGCTTATTCAAACCATTGTTACCAGAGATCAAAAATCTTCCAGATTTTCCTGGCTGGTCATTGTAAAGCTGACATCTCCCTTGGCATTTTTGCCCTCTTCTCCTCTTGTACAGCTAGGAACCATGCCATACCAAAATCAAAGCTCCGAATGTCATCAGGATCCCAATGTTTCTCTTCTCCAAAATGTCCTCATTCTGCCTGCACCCACCTGGTAAACTTGCTCAGAGGGAGAATCAGAGGGGCAATAAGTAGAATATTTTCAATTGCAGAAAAGCATTAACAGGGTACTGACCAATAAGACTTGAGCTTGAATTCAAGACTGGAAGCTGACCTTTAGACTATGTATTTTAACTTTTTATTTATTTATTTATTCTGTTCATAATTAAAATTGAGCCTAATAAACATTGCAAACATGTTTTCCTGTATCTAATTTCCTGTGTCACCTGGTATATATCTTCTCTCATCATGACCGTGAACATAGTCACAATCTCACCCATCAGGCTTTCCCCATGCCATGAATTCCATGGGAAGTGAGCAGTCAATATCACACTTGCTTTTCACTTGACTCCCATGGCTGAGCCATCTGCAACTAACAAGGAGAAGGCCTTCCCCATAAACATATCAAAGGCAAAGACAGTTCCACAGCTACACTTCCAATACCTAAAAATATTAACTAGTTTTATTTATTTATTTGGATTTTCACAGCTTGCATTTGTAATGATGAGCTTCAGGTTTGGCATTTCCTGTCAGTTAATGACTTGTGAAGCTCAGGCATGGTAGTTTCACCATACTTTTCACCCCAGGTAGTCATTAGCAGTAAGGAAATGCCCTCCCTATTGGTCATTACTCCCCAAATATGTTCACTGAGTCCACCTGTGAAATGCACCCTGGGTATATTTCGTATCATTATAGGGGTGTGTCACTGAAAATGTTGGTGACGACCTTTTTTTGTCTAATGGGTGATGTATGCTATTTGCACTTTTAGAGTTAAGGCTATTTCAACTTTTTTCCATTATATAATCCCCCCTCCCCCATGGTTTATAACTGTGCAATAAAAATTCACTCAGTTTCAATCTTGGCAAACAAGGTTTTAAGTTGGGAAAAAAAGTCACTAAAGCCAAGTTGGAGTTTAAAGAGTGTGAAACATAAAGGAAGCTGAATTTTCTTAAATGCATTTCTGTGCTTATATAAATGCATAATGGATTAATTCTTTATATTTATTGAAATTTGATTGCCGTACAAAAAATAAGTTCACTGTTGAGTATGTTTTTCTTGGTCCAAGACTACAGGCATGCTAAATATATTAATTATTGTCAGACTATGAAATACAGAAAGATGGTACCTAGGAAAGAAAAATAATCACATGAATAATTAATTGAAATTAAGCTCAGAATATGAGGTTTTCCCAAGATTGTCTATTTAAGTAAGGAAGTAAAGTATTCATTTGAAAGAAATGCACTCTCTCTCCCAGTCTCAGAAACTCAAGACCCTCTTTCACCATAAGAAATGCACTATGCTTAACACATCATATGTTTACGTGATTTTTATTCACCAGTTGGACATCTTCAGAGGACTGATTTAACATAGGAACCAACTGAAGCAAGATGCTCAAATACATGACTTGGTTGTTTTAGAAACATTTCAGAGGTTCCATCCTACACCTGTAGGATGGAAAACAGCTAGCCCCTTTGGATGAGTGCATGTAAATAGATGCAACAGTATGGTGGAGAAAAGGAAACCTGAAACACAAAATACTGTTCAAAAATATTACTTTGTTGTGGACAAACAAGCTCCTTTTGTAAACCATGTAAGAAAGATGAATTACTTTTATCACTTTCCATACAGTGATTGAGGTAGCACATTTGATGTCAGTGAGAAAAAGTGCTGTTACAGCAAAACTCATCAAAGTGCCCAGAATTTGGACATCCAGCTGTGTGAAAGAGGTAAATGATGTTTCAAAACCAAGTAGATTAAGAGAGTCTGGGTTCTGCAACACTTGAAAGTTATCTTATTTGATATTGCTACACAGTCTGTTCTCTAAGTTTTTCCTCTAAGTATAAGAAGCTCCGAGCTCTGGAGTCATCCATGAAAGGAATTTAGCCATGGCCATTGTGAGTGAGTGCTAGGCCAGAGGCTTTAGTTAGACTTTAAAAAATTATTAAGCATTTAGTTCTATTAGTGATCTTCACAGGAAAAATAAAAGTGACTGAGAAGGAAGGTGATGAGAAGCATAAGTAGAAAGGCAAGACGATTAAGATGAACCCAGCAGTCTTAGGTCCTCTCCTGAACATGGCAACGATTTCTCTTTTGAAATATGCACTTCTCCTTTTAGTGGAGCAACTGCTCATCCACCCAGTGAATTGCCAGCATTTTGTTTAGGGCCATCTTTATTTTCAGAGCAAACTGTTTTCTCAACAGTTTGCATTTTACTGCTCAGTCAGTCTAGAATTCAGTTTCTGAGACTTCAGATTTTTATCTGAACTAAACTGAGTGATCTTCACCAATCCCTACTCTTAGGTATGAGATAATCTGCAAATATACTTGACAATTGTCACTTAATCCATTACAGTATGAACAAAGATGAGAAAAGTCTGAATAACTATTTTTTCTTTCCCTCTCATCTCAGCCTTAGCAAACATCTCCAGTTTCACATAAAGAAAGGACCTTCTCTTTTCTTTATGGTCAGTGTACAACATCAATAGGAGTCTAAAAGCTGGAGAAGACCATGGGAAGGGGAGAGCAGCAAGATACCTCCTGTTTGGGTTACTATCTATCCCCTTTTGAAAGGCATGATGTATTATCCCATCTATTCACTTACTTTATATTTATTGAGTCTCAAAAGATTCCATTGTCATATGGTTCTTTCAATTAAAAATACTTCAGATTTGAGAAGCTGAAAATGACTTCCTAAATTTTTTAATGTATTCCCTCTCCAAAATAACAAGCCTTTTTAAAATGTTAATGTAGAATTGAAAGCTGCTCATTGCTTTGAATAACAGTCCTAGAATCACAGTTCCTGATTTTTGTTTCTTAACTTGGCCACACAGTTATTCTCTGGCTTTGTCAAGTCATTTACTTAGTTTCTCCTTGTTTCTAGCTTTATTTTTTTACTGTGTACTAATATAAGATGTATAATACATCTAATAAATATGATGTAACTTATACTTTATAAATGTAGAATAAAAATGTATGTCAATATTTGTAAAGAACTCTGAAGACCTCCAGTAGAAGCACATGTACGCAAATGATTCAAAACACACCTAATAACCACAATTTAAATATTTCGAGCAATGTATTCCAATGCATTGTATGCCATTGATAATGGTGAATTAAAGGAATACAGTAAATTTACCAAAGTGTTATAATCTCATATAGATGTTTAGTGGTGCACTGAGAATAAACTGGTGGAGGCTACTCCAGACTTTTCTTCAGAGATTAGTAATCATGAGAAAGTAAGAAATGTATTCCGCTTCGAACAGTTTCCCACAATAGTCCAACATAAAATACATTAGGAGAACTTTGGCAATCCCCTAATATAATAAAATATCCAGTTTACAAAGCAGAAAGTGTGCCCCTTTTTCTTTCGTAAATCTACCATAACAGGAAAAAAAAAATCGGAACACAGAGAAAACACAGATTACTACATAATCATGATGTAATTGGTTGAAAGCCACCACGGCTGTCGTCTGTTGCAAGACATATAAAAGGTTTTTGACTATTTTAAGCTCAGGACAAAATGAAGTGAGAGGAAGCCTCCACAGATTTAACTTTGCTGGAAGTCACATGAGCAAATGAAATGAGATCAACTTGTAAAGTAAAGGCAAGCTGTAGCTGGAAAGATTTCCTCATGGCTCTCATGGCTGCTGCATTACTAAACTCAGAGGAGAGCTAAAGTAACGTAGACCATTACTATGTAGTTACTAGGTTGCATACATTGCCCTTATTTCTATTATACACTTTTACATCAAGTTAACTGGTATAGATGGTAGCTCATTCATGGATCAGCATAGCAACACAACTTTTACATATACAAAATACCAGTGCAGAAATTAATCTTCTTCCCAATAAGTGCTGTACAGCTGGCTGTTCCTATGAACAAATAAGTGACTTTTTCCAGGGAGAAGTATTAGAAATCACTCACAAATATGTTGCTTTGATCCAAAGCATTTATAATCATTTAATTTTGTTTTGGGGCACGGTTTCCATTTGCACATACACACAGGCAGACAGATCCTCCCCATCTCCCTCTCTCTCATGCTCTCTTATAAAAGCAATTGCTATTTCCTGACTGGCTTTCTTCCAGATTTGTGAACTAATTTAATTTGGCACCTTTTAACTCATTCCATTATGCCCACCACAAATGTAGCTTTCTAAGAAAAAGAAAAAAGAGAAAGTGAAAAGAAAACATGTAGTTGAAGGAGGAGACAGACAGAGAGAAAAACTAAGGGAGGCAGACAGCCACATGTACTGATGTTGGCGAGTGAAACGTATGGGGCTACCAAAAGGTACGTGTACAGCACAAGAACAACCCTGCAAACCCAAGTGTTACGTGGAAGTGGCACAGCTGTGATTGCAGGCTACTCGACCTCAGCCCGGCATAGTACCAATGTAGCACTCAGTCCTGGGTGAGCATCCGTGCACAGACAGCCTGCCTTGGGATGCTTTTGGTCTCTCCAAGAGGTATGCCAGGTGATGAGTCCCTCTGGCAGTAAGGAGGAAACTGCAAAGTGTGACCCTTACAGCTCAGCACTGAGTCAGTACAGCTGCACACTTGACCACCTCCCCAGCCACGGTCCAGCTGTGCGAGTAAAAAGTCCCTGTGTCACCACCGAGGAAAAGTGCAGCTGGAGCGAATAGGTGCTTTGTTTCTTTGCGAGGAGCTCTTCAAGCAGCTCAAAGCAGTTCAAGAGGTGTAAGGCATTTGCTAAGTGTTATGAGTAGTCTGAATTTGCAACATCACTTTCCGTGCTTTCCAAGTTCTTTACAAAGGCATTAAAAAGTAATTTTGTAAAAACCTCTTTGTAAAAGGGAAAAAAATGTTTTATCTTAAACTGTACATTTCTCATACAACTAGGAGGAAAATTACATCTTAGTCTTAACCATATTATGTAAATACACCTCGAGAAATAAATATTCATAATACTTAAATCACATTAGCCTAACTCTTCTTCAAAAACTGAACGGTCATGGTCCCTCATTGAACTGATATACAATTTATGATGTGCAAAAGTTTTTATATACGTCACCATAGGGGAATCAATATGAAAATGTTTCTGTGCTACTTCCAGGTAGAATAAACTTAAGTACGAGTCATTTAAATAAAAACAATCCAGAAAAATAAATGATTAACTTATGTGACAAACATTAGGGCTAAATACATTTTCTGCAGTAGATATATGAGCTCAGTCATAATTCATCTGCCCAAGGTTTCCATTGCATTCCCTTATTCCCACAATGTGAAGACACAGCAGACATTTATATCTTGCCTGTTCCAGCTGGGAATATTTGAATATCCTGAGGAAGGATGAGCACCCCGTTTTGCATGCTGCATCCCCTCCAGCTGAGCCCTGCGGTCCTGTCCTGAGTGTTCTCAATGGTTAACCACTTTTGGATGAGGAGTGGGGTCATTTAACAAGCCTCATGCCCAATTCAAGGGTGGCAGCTGCAGTGGGAGAAATAACTGCTCCACCTAGCAGACAGCAAGGCTTACATGAAACGACACACAAGCTCCTACAGGGAGGCTGGGAATTGTGCATGGCTTAAGAGAGCGTCATGTCCTTCTGATGTCCTACAACAAGATTATCTTGTATAAACAGTCACTTTAAATTCATCTGTGCACGTTATCACAGTTAGACTGGTCAGAAGTGATGTCTGAATCAATGCAGTGATACTGTACAGGACTTTTGCATCTTCACAGTTCCAGAAGTTTTCCCTCTCCAGAAAGGGCCACTCCCTAATGCATTAAGATTTTTATCACAGTGAATTATTAAAAAAAAAAAAAAAAAAACAACAACAACAACAACAACAACAACAAAACAAACAAACAAACAAACAAAAAAAAATCCCCAAACCACTGCTGCCTTGAAACCAGAATTTCCCAGAGTTACCTATCAAGACTTGGCTGGAAAAACATTAAAGTTTTTCCTTTTCTTCCGAGCACAGTGTTAAAGAGAAGGAACACTGATTTCTTGTTCACAGCTCTGATCAGGGCTGTATATTCTGGGAGCAGTCCATCTGTGCTTCGCCTAGTATGTCAAGAAGAAAGCCATCCCTTGTCCTACTTGTATAAGCTTGACAGGCATGTTTATCTTTCTTGAAGTGAGGTTCTCTCTCTGTTTCTTGAAAACAGCAATTGTAAATTATTTTCTTGAATTCAGAATAACACAGTGAACAGGTGAAATGCATCAGGAGCTGTAATGCTGTCTCTCAGAAAACACATGTTCCCACTTAACATACAGAGATATTTGGAGCATATTGTTAAAAATAGGAGCATAGCAAATGGTTTTCCACATGCAGAAGTAAGAATGCAACTTTTGGTCAGATAGAGTACTGATACCACCATAAAAGTGAATGCTTTTAATTTTTTTTCCTATATGTTTTGAAAGCTTGATTAAGCTTTTTTCTCAGACACTGAATTAAGCCTTTCTCAGGCACTGAATCCCAAACTTGCATAGGATATCTAAGAGAGGAGTTATACACCTACTTACAGGAATAGAAAATCAGCTGAAACACTCATATGCACTGCCTTACAAAGATGTACAAATCCTTTTTTTTTTTTTTTTTTTTTTTTTTTTACATATATCTGTAACTTTTAAACTCATGTAAAGGAGACGTTATTTAGAGTATGTCACATAGAACATATGGAGTTTGTTGATTTGTTTTCAACAGGATGCTTTATCCAGACAATAGACTAAATATGAGAAAGCTGAAGACAGTCCAAAAATAATATATTAATTATAAAACTGTGTTGTGTAACTTGGTTAGTTAACCTCACTAACATATTTTTTCAGCAGAGTTACTCTGTTTCTTATATCCACTGTTTTAACAACAAAACAATCTTAAAATTGGAAAAGAAACTCAAATTGTAAAATTTTCTTTCCATAAAGTGAAAAAAAAATCTGTCAATCTTCTTCTCCAGTCACTTCTCAGAATCACCTGAGAAGAGGTTTCCATTAATGCCAGTGGCCCTAAGTTGACTGTCATCTTTAGTTCATTTTCATAATTTTCAGTTTCACCCTTAGATATAAAGTAAATTAGGGAAATAAATAAAACAGTTAAAAATGTGCTGTAACTGTACTAATGTGCTATAATTCAATAGTTGCAAATTATAACTTGCAAAAGTATGTGATAAAAAGAGGTCACTCCTGATAAAAATTCATAAAGATCATAAATAAAGTGGGAGCTTATCCATACACAAGTACACAAAACAAAACAAAACTTTCCTTTTCTTTCATATGACACTTGTCAAGATAAAATTGTTTACAGACTTTATAATTATACAATACCCTTTCTCTAAAGAGCTTCTTTACACAATACTTTAATATTGTTATATGATGAATAAACCCTTTTCACTATTATTCCCATACAAGTAAGTTTAATCTAGATTTAATATGTGTAGGTCTCTCTTAGTTGTTTCTTTTTTTTTTTTCTTTTTTTTTTTTTTTTTTTCAGGAATCAGTAAAATGATAGCTGAAAATTATTCCTTTCTATTTCACTTCATGTTGAAACTGCATTTTTGCCAGAACCAATTCTGCTTGAAATATTCAGAGTGCAAGGCTGTTTTCAATATGGACAGAAGCTTTGGGAAAAAATTCTCTGCATTTACTGAGGCCTGGTAGTGCTGGCAAAAATTCAGGAGCAGCTGCAAAAATTACTAATGCAAACGGGGGGCAAAGCTTCATAAAATCTGAAGTCAATCATCTGCCCAAATTGTAGAAGCTGGGAAGAAGGCAATTAAGGAACTCTCTTTTAAGAGAGGTATTGTGTCCTGCTAAGCAGACACAGTCCTTACTGGCATTGCACAGGATCTCCACCAGTTTTGTTGATTACTGATACACCTCACCCAGCCCTGCTTTCCCAAGGGGCTGGTACTGGGCAGTGCATAAGCACAGTCCCACAATGTGGGGTGCAACAGCAGAGGCGTCAGTTTACCTGTGTCTCCTCCACACCAACACTCAGAGATGTGCCAGAGCATCATGGTCACACTGACCCATGATGATCAGAAGCTACAGATGAGAGACATGAGACTGTGAGAGGGCAGCAGGGCATGTGTGATCACTTTCTCTCTAGTCTGAGTGCTGTCTCGAGGTGTTTGGTTACAGCAGAAAGGTGCCAAATCATCAGAGGGAGCAGACTATGATGAGAGCCATAAATCTATTTAGATTAACTGAAATTTTCACCATTTGGCTCCAAGTGGAAGAACTAAATATTATATTATTATTATTTTTTGTAACTAATCTGTTTTGACTCTATGAAAAACATTTTCATTGCAATAAAGTTATTAAAGTCTTAGCACTTACTGTTTTGTGGGAACTTTTTTCTCGCTGCCTGTTAGTTTCTTTGCAATAAATTTCTTTGCAAGGTCGGCTCCTCACTCTAGTTCTCTTATTACTTCATTTAAGAGAATAATTTATTTTAAACCCCAAACCAAACAAAGGATTGAAGAGTAGAGGTTAAGAAATTGAATAAAAAGAAAACAGACCTTCACCTTTCATTATGTTTGTCTTAAGTATCTGCTTTATTAAACTCACTCGGTGTTTAAATCTGGTTTATTAAAAACCATCAATGTTTAGCTTATGCTATTTTTAATGCAGTCTGTACTTTACAGTATTTAATAGATCGTCCAAAACAGATGAGTTTTGTTGTTGTTGTTGTTTTTGAAAGTAAACAAAAGTGGAATGCTGAAAGACATACAATTACATAGAACAGTTAGCATTCATATAACTGTGACCAGTTCTGTATCAAGTTAATTTTGTAAATTAAAATCTGAAGTGAGTTTACTGAGTTTATTGAATCTAGCAATTCATTAAAGACATATTCCGGTTCCCTATTAGATTTTTTTTTCACTGATCAACACTTACATTAGTGTTTAACCATGCTCTTTACATTTATACAAATCTCTTTAGATTGTCAAAATCATGTGAAGAAGCATCTGTCAGTAGTAAACAGATTTTCTCTTCTATGTCTAAAATCTAGCTGATAGACCAAGAATCACTTATAATCAGCTCATTCATCACCACTCAGTGAAATCAATGGAAACTTTGCTATTCATTTAGATAATGGCAGAGTTAGTGTATGGTATATTTAGAAGCACAGTCCAACAGGATCCACTGCATTAGAAATCTTACCTCTGAGATGCTTTTCCCATGATATCCACAGGGAATGTTGCCAAAATAAGGAACGTGATCAGGTCTCTCAAGTGTTATTAGATCTGAAGCAGCATAGTTATAACATCTTCACTGTACTGTCATTTTTAATAACAGGGAATTTTGTGTGAATCCTGTGCCTCTCTTATTTGTGAATGTTTGCCCTTTATCTTTGTATGATGCAGTCTGGAAAGCTAAAGCAAGAGACATAATGCCTCAATCCAGTCAAGAATGTCCTGGTTTTTGTGGCCCTGATGAAAATAAGTGTATAAACAGCAGAATTTGCCTGGGTGTCTAGAAAGGGCATCACTCCATTCCCTGCAATACACCACTTTGTCTCCAGCCACAGTCATTTATTTCATCACCTGGCTGGTTTCCCAGCTCCTTGGGGTGATCAGGTGATCCTAAGGTTGGGGCTGGTGGCTTGCAGCACACACTTTTTCACCTTCACTAACCTGACATATGCTTGGTCACATCCAGAATCTCACGGCCACTCAGAAGGACTCCTTGGTCATGCCTTGGAGCTTCACAAAGAGACAGTGGACTTGATGACACCCATCTGAGGAATCCCACAGCTGCCACCAGCACTGTCTTTAGGTGCAAGGGAGCACTTTGCACATATCAGGAGGGGCTGGATGTGATCCTGCCCATGCACTGCTCTTTCTTGCAGCTAAGCCTTGTGAAGTACAGCTCACTGAAAGTCTGTTTCCCTTCCCCATAAAAATACATTGTCATTTTGCAAAAACAAACAAAAAAATACAAAACTTTTTTCTCATGTCAGAATGAAAAGTGGAAATTTTTAAATTCCCAGTAGATAAGACCATATTTGAGCAAAACCAAATTTCTGGACCTCACAAGTTGCCACATAGCAGAGCTGTTGTTGTCCTTCAGTCAGCTTTAATTATGAACTAATTGGGTGAGTTTTTTGTTTCAGACATTTCTCTGAATAGCCTGGAACTACAGATTCATAGCCAAACTTCTTCATTTAAAAATCTGCTGTTGCCTTTATACTGCTCCTGTTTTCAAATGTCACACACCCTTTTGGAATACCTTGGAAAGTGGGTAAATCAAAATTTGTAGCTTTCCAGTTTATCCCTAAATCTAAAGGCTAACATATTATAGAAATAACAGTAAAAGGAAATAAATGCAATAGGGAGAAGTCATAAAAACAAAACTCTATCAGGTTCCCATGGAAGGTCACCAGACGAGTTTAGTACATTGTTTTTCTTCTTCTTAATAGAGGGGCCTAAATTTAATTTCTCTTTTCATTTTCTACTTTATTCTGCTCTTTTCCTCTCAATCTCTGTCCTCCTTCTCCTCCTCCTTTTTTCTCCCCAGTTTGAAATTCCATTCGCAGCCATGTGTTTCTCATTGCGATCCACCTTCCATTTTTGGTCATACAGCAAAATGTGGTTTGAAGATCCAAGAAAGTCAGAGCATGTTGACACAAGAACTTTGGATTCTAGGTTTTGTCAACACTGAACTGAAGAGCTTTGGGTCTTGAATCAATTTTAGCCTCCTTGACCAAGGAAACCCTGCCGAGAGTCAGACTAAGATCAACGAGAACAGATTTTCAAGTGAACAGAGCCATATAAGTATATCTTGCACAACAGGGGAGTGCTTTTTATTTTCTGCATTATCTGCCCTTGCTCTAATATTAAATCCAAACACTACTCAATTTTGTTTGGCATGCAGCTCTGTGCAACAAAACCAAAAAGCTTTCTCGTAGGTGATAAACAGGAGTGAGAGCTTTGAGACAAACCTGAGTTTCAAACAGCAAATGGCTTTTTTTCCTCCAAACTGAGATAAATAGCAAACCCAAACAACTCCAAGGTCTCACAGTGACCTATTCAGAAAGCAGTACGGCTGGCAAATGACAGAAAATCCCACTCCTTTTCCAGATGGCTTGGGGAATTTCCTGTTAAAATACTGTGCTTCCCGATGTCTGGACAACCCAGGCCACGTGAACATGGGTCCACTGGCTACCAGCTGAAAGTCCATCCCTAGTTTGCAATTCAACTAAAAGCATGTATATAAAGCTGGGGAATGAAAGAGGGTGTAAGGGAAGGAGAATTAAACTGATGTTGACATTGTTTGAAATTTGCTTTAATTCATGCTCTGCCAGATAGCTAAAGATTAATCTCAAACTGTTTATTTTAATGTATCATATTTCTGACTTCCAGCTAGCTATCAGCTGGTGTAATATAAGTTTAATTTTGGCACCACCAAGTCTTCATTGTGTTTACATTTTCACTCACACTTTCTTTGGTTTTATCATAAGCAATTTTATGTTTTAATGGCATTCAATTCCCTGAATAAGAACAGGTGTAGTTAATTTTAGAGATCGGAAAAAGACTTTTATAAACTACCTATTTTCCATGTGTAGGTGTTTAGGATGTCAGCAGCTTGGAAGATACCTTAGTTACATGGTCATTTCCAGGGGAAAGTGAAAATGAAACAGAGGGTTATCTATTTTTAAATTATGGATTAAAGATTGGGCTGATCTGGCTAAGTCTGAAAAGTTTTAATTATTTTTCTAACCAGGACTCCAAACTCCATGTTGAAAATACCATTTTTAATTTAGCTCTGACAGAGTTATATGATAATCAGGAAATAATCAGGAAAACAATGGCAAATTATAGCAACTAGTAATGAAAATGCATACTTGCTGAGTGAATATAGTTACTCCAGTAAAATCCATTCTTTGAAAGAATTTGGACTAATTCATTTGGTCTAAATATCTTGAACTGCTCAGAAGTATTGCTTCTTTTTGATAGTGTAAATTCAGACTGATTGACTTCCTCACCCTTTCCTGTGTGGGTCCCAGTAGCCTCAGCTAGTGGCTCACTGCTGTCACCTCTCTGGGTTTGGAGCAAAGAGCTATGTTCCCAGGAGGGAACAGATAGGACTGGCTTTGGTGCTCAAGCCTCTTCTGGCTCCCTTTGTCCTGCCAAAGGAAAAGCCCCACTCCAGGCTAAATTTGCAACTGCTGGGCTGGGTTTAGGATCTTTGGCAAGTTTCCAAGATGACATACTGATGCGTTCAGATGCCTCCAATAAGCGGCAATGACAAGCCTAAGTGAGAGGAGGTTTTTAAAAAAATCATGTATATGAAATTCAAGGACTTATGTTTTACTCAGTGAAAACAGGCAATGCAGTCTTGAGATTCAATGTGTCTCACCAAGGTAATAATGCTGAACTGTATGAAACTATGCTCCAAATATTACATCTCACAAAAATACTGTGAGACCTCACAGGTGTGGAGACACAAATAGGAGGCAAAATAGATCATATCTTCTAGCCAGATTTCTTGGCTTGAGAAAGGTTGAGTTAGAGAAATTTACTCTGGTTTTGGAGCACACTAGATAAATTCCAACAGAGGCAATTAAATTTTGAAGGTGCATAAAATAGTGGAAAAAAAAATAAAAAATTTGCATGCATGTCTGTAGCTTTTATCCATTTGGGACATAGAGAATTTGCACATAGAGTCTGTGGGAGAAACTGAAGCATGTAGGGATAATGAAAACAAAGAATAAGAAATTATAAAGAAGGCAATAAAAAAAAATAAAAAATAAAAAGAACAGGAGACAACTCCTAGACCTCACACAGCCTCTGTTAAACAATGGGAAGAAAATCTTTTAGGAATTCAGTTAAGACCTGAGAAGAAATAGAGGACTGTTGGAACAAATGGCTGCTGGCTCCATTTCTACTGAATGACCTTGACTGTGCACATTAGAGCTAGTTGTTACATCAGGCACTGAAATAGAGAACAGACCATAAAAAACTCTGAACATTTCCTCCCATAAGATTCCTTTGTTATAGGACTCTTTTGTAGCATTTAGTAATAATTTCCTCTCTGACTAATGTTCTTGTACAAATTATAATGCCATTATGTTCTGATGCGAGCTTTTCCCTCATTTCTTAGTTACTTCATCTTTATAAAAGTTCCCCAGTTTCCAACCGATACTAAAACGTTATTAATTTCAAGTGCCTGGGAGCTGAGAAGAAGTTTAGCAAGCTCTCAAAATGTTTCTTTACCAACATTTGACTGAATATTGTATTTGTTCACTAATTCATTTTTCTTTGCTGGAAATCCTTCACCTGAGTCTTTGCCTTGTCTCATGACTTTCTGCTCTGACAAGGAAGAATAGGTAGGTTGCCAATAGGAAGCATAGGAAAGACTGAGAATGAACCTGCTTTATCCCCTGTTTTCATGGTAGGTTAATCACAGGTTTACTGTAAAACCTCTCCTCCATTCCTTTCTGCACAAAATGTTAATTTTGTTACACATACAGCAGAGCCAGGGAAGTCGGACAAAGCAAGCAAGAAAAAGAACTGCTCAGACTATTCTTTCCTGTGTGGTTGGCCACATCCAACTATCAAAGTAAAGGTGTCTCAACACAGCAAAAACTTATTGCTCCGCTATTATTTTTCTTCTGATTTTTCAGAGTACTTCTGTCACATTTTCATCCTTTACACCCTGGTGCATCTATAAACCCTAATACACCCTCCAGGTTATAGTGTAGTGGTGTTGATACCTTCACAAATTATTATTCTTTCTGCTAAGCAGATAACTTACACTCAATCTGATTGGAAAGCCTGGCAAAAGATGCATCAAAAAAAAAAAAAAAAAAAAGGCTTTGGGAATTCATCTAATACTTGCACAAAAGATCATAGAAAAATGCCTAGAAAACAACTTGTAGGAAAACAACTTGTAGGAAACTCAGGTTGAAGGAGGAACCAGAAAACCTGTTTGCATGTTTACAGTTGGAATTGTGTCTGAGATTGCACTATTTATTCTAAATAACTCTGTTAATAATACTAATAAGTTGGTTTGCTTTAAGTATCTGGCATTCAGTACCTGGCAATCACTCAACTGATCAAGAAGAAAGACACCTTCTTGTTCTGAACAACCTCAGAGGAACCCCACAAATGGGAGCTTACTCATCCTAAATAAAGCATTCTAGGGTAGGGAATATTTCATCCTTTTGTAAGTTTCCAAAAAGGATTCCTCTGCCTGGCTGTGAAAATCAGCATGATCTCTCTTCTTCTGTTTAGCTTTGTTCAAGTTCAACACAAACAGCTTAAATTCTGTGCGGTTACTGGAACAAAATATACTGCCAAAGACTGAAACTATTAAATCTTTTCTTTTATCTGTTCCTCATGAATATCACATGCCCTGCTGAATTAGGTTGCTCATAACAGTCTGAGCTTAGAGTTTTCTGTGCTAAAAAGAAAATACTTGTGATAATGTATTTAGTGCATCCCTCCACAGTGAATTTGTTGCATCTTTTTCCAGTGATTCTGATTAAAGAGGTTCAAAAATGTTGCAGCTGAACATTGTTAATTTTGCAAGTCATATACATCTTCTGTGATGTCATGTTCAGAAGCTTGCTCAAGACCCATGTGGTACCCAAGGCACTTTAAAAATCATAGAGATGTCTTCTTTTCAACAAATTAGTTGCACCAGAGGACAGTTTTGGGTGGCTGGCAGACCAGTTAAATAAATTATCAGTCAAGTGTTGCTCACTTAGCCATCCCAAGATTAATAGTCTAAGACCTTCAACAGGTCATTATATTCAGCACCCATACCAAATGAGTGAAGCAACCCACATGAGGGACAGTGGTAGAGAAGAAAGTAACATGCTGAGCAATATGGGCATTTAAACCAGCACTGACTGAAGGGCAAGGCTGAAAGCCAGGGCATCTGGGGATCTGTTGGGATGAAACTGTCTCCAAGGCTGTAGGGAACCCAGGAATATGACCAAAGTGATCTGACACAATGCTTTGCAGTGAACCAATGCCACACAAAATTAGATCAGTACCCACGTATATCCCCTGCTTGTGTGTCCGGTGAAACAGGCACAGCCTTAGCAGTTAGTGTAGACACAGCCTCAGTTCACACAGAGGAGCACCCTCCTTGCAAGGTTTGGTGTCAGAAGCTAGCTGGGAAGCAGCAAGTAGGAGTGGAAACATCTGGTTCTTCTATCACACTTTCCTATCTGCCTCTCCAGGAGTACTTCACTGCATCTTCTCCTGGATGCCTCCTTCCTTCTTTAAGCTGGCAGGAGCAACAGGAAGAAAAGCACTGTCTTGCTGAATGCCATCAGCAAAGATAACACTGCTTATCACAGCATGAGATTGTCTGTAACTACCAGCTGTGAACTGAAGCAGTGATGAGGTGTCCAGATTCCCGTTGCTGTGACCCTCATGTGCTCAAACTACTGTACATCTGTCACTGGTCACATTGGGTGGGTAGGAAGACACAGTCTCTCTCTCAGAGAAAAGGAAGATGAGCTTGTTGGAAAGGATCACAAACAGCAACCAGACTAAGCAGTGGACAAGATTGCACCAATCACAGTGCATGTCTCACCAAAATTCAGTAACATTATTAATACATAAATAAGTAAGGTGTCTACATTAAAACTAAAGCTTAATCAAGTATGAGAAGAAAATAAAATGTTACGTTAAATCACAAGGTGTTTTTTAACATGATACTTATGCTACATATTTAGCTCTGTTTTTCTACAGGTCCCAGTAGTGCAGGTAAGAATATAGTATCTATACAACCAGTCTTGATAATGAGACCAGAAAGGGGGAGGGAGGAAATTAAAAGGAGAAACCCTGACGTGAGGTGAGAGCAAGCCACTGAAAAATACATATTATGGGAGTCTTGTATTGAATACCAAAAATTCAAAGCTTGTCTCTCTCTCTCTCTTTTTTTTTTTTTCTTTTTTTTTTTTTTTATTGAATTATAGTCCAGCCTGGTCAAAATAAGATCACTTCTGTGTGTATAGCTACTTTGTGACTACAGTTAGTATGACAGAGGCTGAGAGGCTCTGTTAGCATGGTCTTGAAAACAAACAAACAAAAAAGACAAATAATAATTGTATTTAACTCTTTTTTTTTATTAAGCTATTTAATCATTCAAAATTGTTTGTAATACCTTTCACTCCAGCCAGCTGACTTGGTTTTGTTCTGGCATTATTTGTGCAGACTTGGAAACCTTCACAGCCTTACAAGAAGCAACAGCACTCAATCATCAGTCACACCACAGCTAAATAATAACCTAACATACTGATCTATTCTTTCCTCACTGCAAAGTGCGATAAGAAAGTACAGTCTTGCAACTTACTGCTGTTTCTCTTTTTGTGCAAGTAAAAACTGTCACCTAACTTACTCTTTGCTGACAATCCCAAAGTGTGATAGAAGTCTTTTTAGTAGAAGAGCTACATTCTTTAACAGTAAATACATGAAAGTATAAATCTGAAATCATAGACAAACTAAGAAAGTCTGTTTATGGTATCTTTGGTGTTATGTAGGAGAATTCAAGCAAATCTCCAATATATTTGAAAATACTTTGAACCTTCATATTACCAAATGTTTGGTCACCATAGTGGTGACATACGGTTAATATATTATGTATCACCTCTTGGATCAGTCCTCAAGTTTTTTATGTCACTGGAGGTCATTTCAGCATGCTGAACAGCCCCACCATGACATCAAGGTGGACAAAACTCAGATTTCAGCCAACCAGAGGAGGGAGGGAGCAGGTTTGCTGACATAAGCAGAGATTAAATTGCTCCACATACCCCCAAATGTACCACCATCTGAAGCTCTGTTAGTAACCCCTGCACTCACCAGGACACATTTTGTAAACCTGAGCTCTGCCTTTCAATGGCAAAATTGTTACTTCAGATTCTTTTAGGATATCTGGAGCAGAGATAATATCTGCTACATTTAAAAAATATTATAGTAAACCCTCTTGTATGTTTTAAATTACTAGATCTTTTCATTTGTTTTAAAGAATTTCTGACTCTCATTTCTTTTGCCTGGAATTCTGATTTTAATTCAGTAGATCACCCATTGCTTTGATTTCATAACTATATTATTATATAATTAATACAAAGGGAGAAAACATTCTCTTTTTGAAGTAGATGGATGCTATTAGTAAGATTAAAAAAAAAAAAAAAAAAAAAGGGGAGAGGAAGCTGAAAGAATAAGTCAAATTGTATGCTGGATTGCCCAAGCACCGCAATTAAAGCACATGCAAATGTTATCTTTTTAATATTGTTGTTTAACTCAATATATTAAATTTGGAGTTGTTTAATTGGTGAAGTGCTCCACAAATACAGGTCACCCTATAAATATTAAGAATCTTGGGATGGCATTGAGTTACAACTAGACAGGAATGTAGTTTTTTCCCTTTTTTTTTTTTTTTTTTTTTTTTGTTCTTAACGTCATGCACCCTTTGCTCATGTATGTACACTTCTGGAGAAAAAAAAAAAAAAGGAGAATGTGGTCAAGACATACAAATCCATTTGAAAACAGTGAGAAGAACTATCTGTGAGAAGCACATGACCAATGCCCATGAAAGATCTTTGTCTTTGAGGTTATTTAATTAATGTGAGGTTTTACTTTGGAATCAGAAGCCTCTAAACATTTAAGCACTGTGTAAGTCTAATTGCTTGAATATTCCAATCAAGTTCACTTGAACTAACAGCAATGTTAAGAAATGGAGTTTGCTAAATATGAGCATATAGATCTCATGGAGGAGAAGAAAGAAGAGTATACGCAAGTACTTCTATTGTTCTCTTTAGGTTTTTCAACATGAATCACATCTAATTTATTGAGTCTTTAAATAAAAAATACAAACAAAAGAAAGACAAAAAAAAAAAAATAGATTGTTACCTTAAAAGGAGAAAGAGTTCTAGAAATGAAACCTACATCAGAAAAAGGAACTAAAACATTACTAGTTACATGGAGGTAATGAGGATAAAGTACTAGCATCAGGTGTTCTGGAGTTTAAAACCTTCACTCTGAAGATGATAAACTAAAAATCTCAGTATCTAGAGAAGCTGCTGCCAAAAACCTGGCAACTTCAGTTGTCTTTCTTAATGTAACAACTGAGTAGCAGAGCAAAGATTTATCTGTCTTTGCCTGCTTAGCACAAGCATTCTGTGAGCATTATAAAAACATAATAGTTTTTTGCTAGGGTTTTATGACAGCCATTTCAATATCAACTAGTACTCATCAAGGAAGAAACAGACAAATATTTCAAAAAGAAGAGTTGCTTTTGCTTAGATAAATTAGTAAGAAATTCATTAACCTTCCCTAAAATAAGTTAAAAAAAAAAAAAGCTTTAAATCTACATAAAATAAAAATGAAGGTATTGTGTATCCACAGAATTACTATTTTCCTGAAGAAAAATATATTTAGAGTAAGATCTAGTTCCTTTCATGGAAAAACTGGTAACAATAAGAGATATGAATACAAACATTTTAACAGCAGTCGTGTTGCTGCAGCTGTAACAGTTGAAGGGTGTAACAGAGGAACCATTAGTAAGGAGATGCAATATCTTTTTATTAGACTAACTGACACAGCTGTAAAACACTGAGAAATCTTGGACAAAGAACATGTAGCCCAGAAGAAAAGCAAATGCAGAAATATGGTAAATCAAGCATAGATGTCCTCCTCTATGAGGACATCCTCCATTGAGGCTGCCAATACTGGAAAGTTTCACCCCAGCCAAGGATCAGACATTGCACAGCAAGGTGTGCCAATGGGAATCTAATTAAGTACAGCTGTGCCTATGTATGCTTACCACTTTAAAAGAAACATATTAGCCTATGAGAAGAGGTCATATTTCATCAGAGCTGGGACAATGAACTTCAGGGAATAAACTAGGAGAGATGTCATTCAAAGTGATTTGTTCTTCTGGAATTTTATTTATGACTGCTATACTTAAAACCACATTGAAGTGCTGGCCAAAACCAGACTTAAATTTAAATTTGGATTAACCCTGACTAAAGTTTATCCTTAAGAGCATGGCTTTGTATTTATATCTTAGACTCAAGTCAACAGTTTTCTCTCTGGTCCTATCCCTGCACTTGAGCAATGTGGAGCAAGCTAAAGTCTACTCACCTACTGAGGAAGCAAAAACAATTGCAGTGATTTATAGTCAAGCAGTCCCGTTTACTTGTAATGAAATGTAGGTGTTTATTACTGAGATAAAATTTAAAACCTTAAACTAAAGTTTATGGTCATATCCAGGAGATCAAGCATTTTGTACATTAAATCAAGATGGCATGCCACTAAAGAGTGGCCAAAACTAGGATTCATTTTGGAAGAAAAATGTGATGAAGGATCACTAGACCATCAGTTCTGTCTAACATTAGAAAAAGTGTCTCTCTGGAGTTTGTTTGCCTTTTCCTTGCTATACATGCCTTCAGCAGGAGTCAGTTCTCAGGAGTTTTCCAGAGAGCTTGACGTAAACTTAAAAACTGCCAAAATCAAAACAGATCTGTGCAAACGTACAAACAACAATTTTTAGTCAGTCACATGTTCAAAACAATTAGTTAATTTCACTCTCATTACATATATATTTACATACAATAAAAAAATCCCTCCTGTTGTACAAAACAGATGTAGATTCACCTGTATAAATGTTAGCTTTATGTATGTGCTAGTATATTTGTGTACTTCTTTCTGATAAAGTTGACAGGAGAAAAAAAAGAGAACAAAATTCTCTTTTTAAAGAGCCAGGCAAAAACATGTTTCTGAATATCATAATTATTTCAACCCTTATTTGTTTGAAGTGCTATTCACAAGCATTGCAGCATAATTTACATGGGAAAAAAAATGAATTGGGTTTTATCCCTCTGGAGCATATTTTCTTCACAAGTTATATATCTATAAATTGTTGAATGTAATTGAATGTGTCATCTAGTCACAATGAAGACATTGGAAATCTAAATTCAGTCTAGAAACAAAACAGGAAATCTACTAACCACCCTTTTTCATATAAGAGAGATTCCCAGATCTTTGTTAGAATATAGGCTAGATTCAGCCTCAATTTTAAGCATTATCTTCAACGTGCATTTCTACATTTCTTGTAAAAATCTTTGAAAATAGTGTTGAATAGAAACATTGTCAAGGAACAAACAAATCCTTGGGGAGGGGGTGGGCATACTAACAATAGTTTTCATGTGTATTAAGATGTAAGGAGTCAAACTTCAAACCACTTCATTAACACTAGAAGTGCTTAGAAACGGTAGAGTATTGCTTCTGAAGTTTTTAAAGTTTATTCAGGTTAAACAAAGATAGAGGGAATAAAAACTACAATATAGAACAGGGAAATAAGATGGCATTTCACAGAATCACAGAATCACAGAATTTCTAGGTTGGAAGAGACCTCAAGATCATCGAGTCCAACCTCTGACCTAACGCTAACAGTCCCCACTAAACCATATCCCTAAGCTCTACATCTAAACGTCTTTTGAAGACTTCCAGGGATGGTTACTCCACCACTTCCCTGGGCAGCCTGTTCCAATGCCTCACAACCCTTTCAGTAAATAAGTTCTTCCTAACATCTAACCTAAAACTCCCCTGGCTCAACTTAAGCCCGTTCCCCCTCGTCCTGTCACCAGGCACGTGGGAGAACAAACCAACCCCCACCTCGCTACAGCCTCCCTTGAGGTACCTATAGAGAGCGATAAGGTCGCCCCTGAGCCTCCTCTTCTCCAGGCTGAACAAGCCCAGCTCCCTCAGCCGCTCCTCGTAGGACTTGTTCTCCAGGCCCCTCACCAAAGACATTTCCATCTCTTCAAGAACATTCAAGCACCGTGGCCAGCTGTATTATTTAGACTCTCATTTTCTGAGGCTGATGTGGCCACAATGCTGAAGAAAAATGACTGTCGCAACCCATTAGATTATCACAAGTTTTGAAGATTTCATCATAAATGAAAGTGCTGTAATAAAAACCGTTTCTCTCTCCTCCCAACATAGTAGGTTTGACTAGATCACAGCTGTACTTGTTTTATTGTAATGGGCTTAAACCTGTTATGTCAGGTGAAAGAAAACAGATGATAAACTGTTGGAGCTCTGACTCTGAAAAGAACAAGACAGAGATAAAATAAGATGCTACAGAGTTCTGCCAGCTTCTGTATGTGTTACTTACACTTTCTAGTTACATGGGCAGGCAGGTACATAATTAATTTGTCCTATAATCAGCTTTGCTCTTCAGATTTACACCGAAGTTTTGAGGAGCAACAGTGTTAAGTCACACAGCTGAAATCCTTACACCAGACTTCTTTAATTAACTTCTCAGGAATATGCAAACTGAAAGAAAGGCATTGGTAACTAGAAATGGGAAGCATTTTTGTAGATAAAAAGGTTCATAAAACATTTCTATCTAGCTGCATCACTCATGAGAGCAAGGGAGATGGTCTTCAGATCTGAGTTCATTGCTGTCCAACTCTGTCAAACTTCAGAAACATCAGTAGCAGAGAGCTGAGCTTAGTCAAAAAAAAAAAAAAAAAATTCTTCCCTTCTAATATATGTATATAGCTCCACTAATATTAATTAAGAAATATCTGACACCCTACAAAAATTACTTCCTCTAGTCACTGGAGTTTAACCCATAAACATCTGTTTACAGTGACAAGAACAACTCGTCAATTAGTGTTACTAGCTTATGATACATACATGAACAGTCTCTCTATCAAATCACTACAGCTGTAGTAACTTTTGGATTCAAGACTACACAGAATTTGACTGACCATACAAAAAACCTTGCTTTCTAAACTTTTGAGCTATAAAAGAAGGAGTTTCTCTTTGTTACCTTTCTCTTTCCTACTGAATATGCTGCAAAATACTTAACAATGAGTTATTGCATGCATTCTCAAACTGAAGTTTTTTATGTAAATAGTCCACACAATTTATAGCATTCTTGTTTATGTAACATTCTGGCTTATTGGCATTTGTCCTATGAATATACTGTTTAGGAAATTATGCACCAAGGTTATAAAACATTGTTTTCCCAATACACTATTTAAGAAAAAAAAAAAATCAGTCTTGAAAGACTTGTCTCATAAAATATTTTAAATTTAAAAACCATAGTGAATACATTCTTTCATGACGTAAGGAGCCACTAGTTTGTTATTATTGTTATTAGAGCAATGCAGATAAACATTGCAATTTTACAGCTATCCAGTGAAGTCTACAAGACATCAGCACAGACATGAATGTTATTTATATTTCAGAGTCTTTAGCGATGCTAACCACCTTGTATTGACAGCAAGAATATCCTTGGCCTGGAGAAATGTTATCAGAGAGAGAAAAAGCAGGCAGCATTGAAGGCAGCTGGATGAGATAAATGGAATTGCCTAAGGTCACCTAACGTGTCAATGAATTCTGGCAAGGCCCAAATCCAGGGTATTTTCCCTGTATACAGCTGATCCTGAGCCCTTAGTGATGTGTCATCCCGTTGATCCTGAGCCATCACGTTGATGTATAGGAGCATTTGACCCAAATAAGCAAACAAATACAAAAACACATGCAGATTCAGAGTCAAAAACATGACATTCTTGCTTGCATGGGAACCACTAAAAGATGTTTTTGCACTTTGAGTCAGTCAAGCATATTTCCTTCAAATCAATTATGATTTTATTGCATATTTGTTGCAAGAACATCTTAAGTACCTGCAATAGTGTTTGAGCAGGAACACATAGCATGTAAATATCCTTAGTAAAATACCAGATATAATTCAGAAAAAATGGTATTGCATTTGGAGTGCTCTCTCTGGTTTAGAAGAGAATACTGTTTCTTCATTCACATAATGATCTTTGCTTCATCCTCAGGTCTTTCTTTGCCTGCATTCTCTCTAAAGTCTATCAAAGGCTTCAGGAAGATGAAAAGTTCCAACAGTCATGATTCTTCCAGGAGGAGACTGAGAGGAAGAAAAGGTAGATGTTTGTACAGTAACTGAAACCAAAAGTATCAAGACATAAAGTAATAACAACAAGAGGATTCCATATCCCAGGATAATAGGGAACTCATTTTTGCTCTGCAAGGTTGTATGTGATTTGGCCACAGTCTTTAACGTGATTGACAAAAGATGGTATTTTATCTTCCCAACACATTAAAAACACATGTATCCGTTTTAAAAACACACAAATCATTTCCAGAAAACGGGCTAAATAATGGATGCAAAAACAGTAGATGAAGGAAGCAAAATAAGCTAAGCTAAACTTTATAGTTATTATAAACTTAAAGCATCATTACTATATGTAAATTGTGTACTAGTTTCAAAGTTTTATCTATTTTACAGTTACTGATGCAGACATCTAAAGTATCAATGCTGTGGTACCTCCAGCTCCCATTTGTTTTTGTTGTTTAGTCTATACAAAGTAGCCGTGGACTCTTCCTTTAGGTCTCAGTATGTTCCCGTAAAAATAAAAGTAATGTTCTCATTGTGACCTTTCGGTACTTAAAGGGGTCACATAAAAAAAGATGGAGAAGGACTCTTTCCTTGGGTAGAGAATGATAGGAGAAGGGGGAATGGCCTTAAACTAAAAGAAGATAGATTTAGACTAGACATTAGGAAGAAATTCTTCACTCAGAGGGTGGTGAGGCACCGACACAGACTGCCCAGAGAAGCTGTGGATGCCCCATCCCTGGAGGTGTTCAAGGCCAGGCTGGATAGGGCCTTGGCCAACTGGATTTAGCGGGTGGCATCCCTGCCTATGGGAGGGGGTTGGAGTTTGATGATCTTTAAGGTGCCTTCCAACACGAGCCATTCTATGATTTTTCGTTTACTCACTCCCCTATCTAAACGCTACCAGAGATGGAAGATGTCAATTTAAATAAGGCATCTTCAGTAGTGTTTCACATTCCCACACAGAATAGACATTTCATCATGACACTAAAGAACCCTACAGAACAACAGAGGTATTTAAATATGTAATTCTTCAGATCCTTGCTAACATATTTAACTTGAGCAACTCTAGCAGCAATTTGAGCAATGCTAGCAGTCACGTGCTGAACAGTCTTCTAAAAGTCCTTTGGCTTCAATGACACTTAAACATATGTGTAAGGATAGAAGGAATCAGGATTTAATTAAGAGCTCAATAGACATGGAGCCAGTATTTTAAAATGTATTCTGGCCCTAAGCTTCCTTCCATCACCATTCCCCCCTCACCTCACCAAAAAAAATGTAATCCTTATGTCTGCTATTTTCCAAACATTGCATTTCCCATAGCTGATGATTTATTATGTTCTCATCATGTTATTGTTTACCTCAAATTCATAAAGGAGAGCTGCTGAACAGTATGCTACCTGAAAGACCAAATTGCATGACCATGTAACAAAGGAGTTATTACAGATAAGCATACATAGAGTATTTTTTACATTGTAGAAGGGTCCCCAGAACAGAATGACTTGCATTTCCATCCAGGCTTTAGTGCTACAGTTGAGAAAGATAACTAATGTAATACAAACAGACATTAAGAGATCCTGAAGCAAGACAAAAAAAAAAAAAAAAAAAAAAAAAAAAAAAAGGACATTCTGCTTCACAGAATAACAATCAGCTTCTGACCACTGTCATATGGGAAAAACGTTTCCCTTTGCATATCACAGCAGCAATCACAATCTGAGGGATTAGGTTTGTAGGAGGAGTGTCTTCATCTTAATTACAATCAAAGGCTGAGCCTTCTGCAGCCTGTGTGGGACAACAGCCATTTGCTTTCAAGGAGCTGGTACATGTTGCTTTTAAGCTCTTTCCTGGACTTCCTCAGTTTGTATTGATTAGCGACTCATCGCACCAAAATTGGCTAGGATTTCACATTATTTGGATATTTTGACTGTTGAGACTTCCAGCTTCTTGAAACTCCAGCTTCTACACCTTCTAACAAAACAGAGCTGTCTAATTGCCCCCGGCACCTGTAAATACAATATCACAGTTGTCTGCAAAATAGACAACTCTATTTTAAAATCTCACCATCAGGCTCGTTTGTAGTCTAACCAATCCATGAATTCTCATTCCTCCCTGAACCTCCTGGTTTTCTCTAACCCACACTGTGCTTGTCCCCTTGTCAACCCTGCACAGACCTGTGCCCTGCAGTGCTGGGAGGCTTGTCCCACTCCCAGCTTAGGACAGAAAGCAATGCTATGCTCTGAGCTCACCAAAAAACCTCACACTAAGGCAAACCTCCCCTCCTGCAACCCTTCACATGCCTGCTTTTGCTCTTGTGGGTAAAATACATGCTTTAGCCCATATTATTCATAAATACAAAACCTAGGATTTTTATACCTGTTTTTTATAATGGGTGTGTTATTTCTGCAAGCCACATGCCCCTTGGCCATCTCAGCTCTGCAGCGCTCCAGCTCTGCTGTTTTTAAAACCCTTCTCCCCAGCAGCCTGGTGGAAGTGGGAGGCAGGCAGGCAGACCGATAGCTATGCAGCAGGCACTGCAGAGTGGCTTTCTGCTGCCTTGCTCTGCCCAGCACACTCAGAGTCTGCCTAAACAGAGAGTCACAAATAAACTTTTGATCTCATTCAAAGTTAGGCTGCTCCTGTTGTTTCTTTACTATGTAGCTTTTTGCTTTATTTGTGAATCTTTTGACTGGTGGAATGAAGCAGTGTGGTGCCTTGTCTGTTTACCTTTCAGACCTTGATAACCAAATAATCAAAATAAGAAACTTTGTGTTTTTTGTTTTTTGTTTTTTGTTTTTTTTTTTCCCCCACAGACATCAAGAAAAATATAAATAAAGAATGATATCACTACCAGCCCATGTATAAACAGATTTCTTAATTCCTTTTAGAGACCTAATCAGCGTCAGTAAATGTTTAGCTTCCTTCCTCTAGAAGTCCTCTGTCTTAGACTGGCAACAGTATTTGTCATGTGAAACACAGCCAAGCATTTTCTTACCTTTTTAATACTTTGTCTAACCAAACAGCATTTGGGTAATATAGCTCTCTCCCAGCTGGAAAAAAACAGTTTTGGTGAACTATAAATATAGCAGCCCTTAACAGTACTTTACATTTGAGGAGCCGTACAGGCTGTGTCTAGTAAAAGAACGCCTTACATATCTCTCCCTCCTCAGACATGCTTCAAGTGACCAACTTTCAAGCAAGCCTCTGATGTATCTGATTCATTCATTGATTGGCAGAAATGTGAGAGAAACGTAGCCAGGTACGTCCCCATCTACATCTCTGAATAACAGCTACATTTCCAGATGATTTAAATGTTTCATTCTAATCCAAGTTAGTTGTTAGATTGAGTGTAAAGATAAAAAAAAAAAAAAAAAAAAAAGAGAGAGAGAGAGATGAACTGCAATGCATAGAGCCAGACATAACATCTGTGTAATTTTTAAGAGCTTAGTCAAATGTAAAGAAAAAGCAAGTTATCTGTTATTCACCCAGTTATTTACAGCTGTCAGAAAGGAACATGGAGCAAAATGTATGCTTGTAAACTACTATCCTAGGGATTTATTGAAGTGCAGTGCCTTATCAGTTCTTTTGTTTGGACTGCCTGAAGACATACTAACCTTAATAACTGAGATTACAAACATGCTCAGCTTAAGTCAAGCCCCATACAAGACTACAGTGTTGTACTCTTCTTTCAAATATATCCTTGTCCAAATTACAAAGGTAAAAATCCTCTTTTAGAGTAATCTGTTACAAGAAACAAACAAGTAAAAAACCTCTAAGGAGATAAAGAGAAGTAATAATGGAAAGGAAAGGAAAGGAAAGGAAAGGAAAGGAAAGGAAAGGAAAGGAAAGGAAAGGAAAGGAAAGGAAAGGAAAGGAAAGGAAAGGAAAGGAAAGGAAAGGAAAGGAAAGGAAAGGAAAGGAAAGGAAAGGAAAGGAAAGGAAAGGAAAGGAAAGGAAAGGAAAGGAAAGGAAAGGAAAGGAAAGGAAAGGAAAGGAAAGGAAAGGAAAGGAAAGGAAAGGAAAGGAAAGGAAAAAGGACTTCATGTCATGATTCCTTACAAAAGCACAAACACTCCCTGTTCTAAGTTCCTCCTGGCTCTGCTCTATAACCCTGCAGACCCATCTTTCTCAGGCTGCCCAAGAGCCATCAGTAGGGATGGGCTGCAGGTGGCTCCTCTTTTTTTGTCCCTGGGGAGAGTTTCTCTTTTTACTGTCTCCTTGTCATAACCTGCTTATAATGGAGTTGAACCCACAGCTTGCTTAGATAAGCCGTGCGCACTCAGTGTGTGCCTCCTTGCTCCAACAGAGGTGTAGACTGGCTTGACATGGTCAGTTCCCATTTAAGAAAAAGCCATGAGTGCTGTTCCTGGGACAACACATCCCCTTCCCTGACACTAGTCCAGGCATCCCCAGCACAGGCACATCTGCAGCCCATCTGGGCAGGAGATGGCCGGAGTCCAGAGAGCCGGAAGTGGCAGCAGAAGAATTCATGACTGTCTACACCTAAGTGCACAGACCTGTTTTAAATTTGGCTATGCCACATAGCAACTCTTCTGCATCCTAAAATCCATCCAGGACTCTAAATCCTTTATTCATCAGTGTGCAAAGATACCTCCAGCCTGTTACAACCATGGGCTTGAGCTGGCTTTTAGAAGGGTGAATACAGCCAATTAAGGTATTTTTCCTTTCAGAAAAATAAGTTACCTGTGCCCACTTTCTCTTGTTTACCATTAACTGAGAAGCTCACATCTAATATATAAAACACCCAGTTAAATTTATCCTTCTTCTTTCCTGATTTCAGTATCTTGGGACTGTAAGTCCCCACAAAACTCTTCTGATCTGCTCCCTCACTGTTGGAAACAACAGTGTGATCGATGACAGATCTTCAGGAGTCAGCTGAACATCTGTGTCACCAGCCATCACAAGCAATGTGTTGCAATGCTCTTTCCAAAGCCCTCTGAGCTTAGCACCAAAAGTTTATCTCACAACAGTACTTTGTTGCTGAGCCATTGGAATTTGAGATCGAAAAGGGCTCTTCCCCTTCATATGGAGTTCTTTAGTCAATTCAAGGAAACGGGTGCAACTCTATGAAGCAGATGTCAGGGTATATGCCCGGAGGGCAGATATAGGTTTTAATCCCTTACTCCAGTGATTATTTTTCTATTTTTTCATTGGAGCAGGCCTTGGAGATTCACTGATCCCCTTCTCCTTGGAAAATGCTCTCATCAGCTTTGCTTGGCCCCTCAGCTTCTCGCTCCCATTCAGTGAAGGTTCAATTGGATCATGCACAAAGCAGCAGCTCCAACCTAGTGGGGGTGGATGGGTGGGGGATACAGGCTGAGGAGAGGTATGCTGAAAATATAGTACCTGATGGGTCATAAGAAAAGTCAGCTTGTTATGACTAGTGTGACTGGTCTTGCTTGTGAACAGAATTCCAGGTATATCGGAATTAAGGACTGGAGCATTGGTTAAATATAAAACTATGCAATTTACAGTCCCTGAAAGTCAAATGAAACTCTTTTCAAGGTGGGTTAAAAGTCCATCGTTTTTAATAAATAGAGATGTTTGTCTTTAGAGAACTGGGCTTTTGGTAACTATATTTCTCTGCTGTTTTGGTATGCATTTAGCCTGAGGCAACTGTAGGTCTCATACAGTTCACAGCAAAGTCCCCACCACTTGTTTCCACCCAGCTGTCCCCTTGGCTGTACTGGTACAAGGGCCTGGGGGATAGGGATGATGAACATATTCAAGCTAAAAACTATGTGGTCTGAAAATGGAGGTTGTTTTGATCTCACCTCACTTCTGTGATCTAGTTTCCTTACAGCCCCCAAAAGAGCAATACATGTGCTAATAGTATATACGAGGCAACAAGCAGCTAAGAATGAAGGAGAAGCTTACAAAATATCCCTGGTATCATGATGCCCTGCCTAAAGAATGGGAGACCATGAAGATCAGTATTGTCCTGAGGGGTCTGCTTCAGGATGTGCCACCCGCTGTACTCACAGATGTCAAAGGTGAAGAAGCACCCAAAATTGCGGGGACCAAGCTGTGTGTGCTCCTGACTGCATGCCCTGGTTGTGGCCAGCATGGGTTCTGTCAGAGATGTCAGAGAGCTTGTTGAAGGGCTGGTACAGCACTGTCTGACTCTCATCCCTCTCCAGACAGCAAAGCAGGAAAGTGAGAAGCCTGAGAACAGAGCCAATGTTCAGACCACAGTTTTAGGGGAGAAGAAGATGCAACTGAAGAAAATCAAAATGAATTCTCCTTGGGGTTGCCAAACACTCTCTATGCAGATTCTTCTGATCTAGAAAAGTTTATTCACAGATGTGAGTTTTTTAATAGTTTAGCTGCCAATTTTTTTTTAAAGAACTCCCACAGCAATGTAGGGAAAGACTTCTGATATTAAAATAGTGTTTTTCAATTCCTAATGTTAAAAAAAAAAAAAAAAAATCAAACCAACCAGCCAAACAACAAAACCAGTTCCTTAGACATTACACTGAATGTGACAGGACTCTGTGGAAAATTGTGCTGGCACTGAATCCTGGTGTAGGCTCTCCCACCTTTATCCAAATCAGGAGGCTGGAGAGTGGGAAGAAAATCTGAAAAATAAGCATAGAAATTCCCATACTGATTCAGAGTAGCTAACCACTTTATCCTTTCTTTCAGATAAGAGCTAATAGGAGAGGTCTCAAAAGAGAATGCAAAGAGTAAAGGTCCCCAGGGAAAGCACTGTAAATTAATGGTAGCCTTATGCTACAAAAAATGAGGATTTTTCTCTCTCTCTCTCTCTTTAATCCTTTTTTTTTTTTCCTGCATAATGCAGATATGATTTTACATAAATGTCTGAACTTTCTCACTGCCTGTCAGATTCTATATATTGGTAATAACCTCTGAGAATGTGTTTTACATATTTATTATAATATGCAGATACATGTATGTGTTCATGCACATATTGGGCATGTTTTTTCTGCTTTAAATTTTAGAAATTCAAGCGTTGTGTTTGTGGATTATTCTGTTTCATTATCAAAACAAACAAACAAACAACTGAAATAGCAGCACAAAGTTATTTAGAAACAGAATAGGGAAAACACCACTGAGACACACACAGGGAAAAAAGGGGGAGGGGGGGGGGAGGGATTTATAATGTTATGCTGCAAATTCAAGTCACATATTTTGCAGGTAATAGAAGTATCAGTACAACTTTTTTAGCAGTGAAATAGCTCTCCCTTTACCTGCTCCTCCAGTGCACGGCCCCAGCCTGCCTTAGCCATCTCCTCTCATTATAGCAGTTTAAGATCTGGATATGCTGAGCGCAGAACATTAGACATAAAATTGCCTGTATTAAAGTTACATGTTTCAAATTCAGAAGAGGGAATAGAAGTAGAAATTTAGGTGGGTCATTTCTTAGGAAGGAGTCCTCATGAAGGACTGAACTACAGCTCTTTTTCTGAACAGATATCTTTGCTGGTCTTCAGCAGTAGCTGAAACCTGGCAGGTGAGTATTTTATCAGTTTAAATGTATTTAAAGACCTACTTTCTCTTAGACTGTTAAGGATTTTTACCAAAAAATCCTTTGCCAGGTTAAATATATATATATATATATATATATATATATATATTTTTTTTTGTAAGACTGGAGACCCCATTTGCCAATGTTTCATACTAATCCAACTACCATAACCGAACAGATTAGATTGGGACTCTCTTGGGGAAGTATCACAAAAAATCGCTGTTGTTCTATCTTCCTCTGTTATCTCTTACAACAATTTTCCCATGCAAACCAAAGCTGCACACAAAAAAAAAGAAAAAAAATAAATAAAAGAAAGAGAAAAAAGTAAACAACAAAGAAAGAAAAAATAACAAACAAACAAGCAAAAAATGAGTTTTCTGTGCTTGAATAATTACCATCAAAAGGCCAGAACTACCAATGCAGCTCTAACAGGGCTGGCAGGAGTCATTGGTCTCTGTCTACTGGGAAGTTAATGCCAGATGAAAACTTTTCTTTATCCAAAGCTTAAATGTTTAGTTAAATCATTGCATACGTACTTTATATTACCTATTACACATAACACGAAATATTTGCCTGATTTTAATTAGACCAATGTTATTTGAGCATCACGGGGAAACTAGAATGAGATCAGAGTACAAAAAAGAACAAATACCATTTAAGCCACAACACAGTGTGGCTGTGCTGTTACTGAGACGCCTGTCAGAGTGGTAATGTGGAAGTCTGTATTTAATGTCTTCCAGCAATTTTCACATTAAATTTGCTCACTGTAAAGGAACAGTGGTAAAAACCCTACTGCTTCTAAAATGGAGCTGGACATGCTCAAAAAAGAGTAGGAGGATATCAGACTTCTGACAGCCCAGCTGATAGCTATGATACACATATGTAGCATAAGCCAACCTAGCTTTGCTGAAATCAGTAGAATTTTTAGATTCACAGTAGGAAAGAATTTACCACATACTTTTCCTAATTGCCAGGTGCCCGAAATATCCAGCAGCAACTCAGTTTCTGGACTCAGGCATCAAATGTCAAAATTTTATTCATACATTTTTGCATTATGAATTAGGTACTTATGAAATATACCTAATGAGGGCAACAGCTATTTTTCTGCCTGTATTCCCTTACCTACAGGTATCTTAAAGGAGGCTGTAGTGAGGTGGGGATTGGTTTATTCTCCCATGTGCCTGGTGACAGGACAAGGGGGAATGGACTAAAGTTGTGCCAGGGGAGGTTTAGGTTGGATATTAGGAAGAACTTTACTGAAAGGGTTGTTAGGCATTGGAATAGGCTGCCCAGGGAAGTGGTTCAGGCACCATCCCTGGAGGTCTTTAAAAGACATTTAGGTGTAGAGCTTAGTGATATGGTTTAGTGGAGAACTTGTTAGTGTTAGATCAGAGGCTGGACTCGGTGATCTTGGATGTCTCTTCCAGCATAGATGATTCTGTGATTCTAGGACAGGACAGTAGACTCAGTCAACCTGAGTCTACTCACCAGTAAGTAAGCTCCAGTGTGATCTCGGCCCATTTGAAGCTGACAAACACAGAAACCCTCAGTCAGTGATTGACAAATTGACTATAAATTGCCAGAAAAATATGTTCCCAGATCTACGTATATATTTGAGTGACTCTTACTAAATTTGATGCAAGATGCACTTCTGTTTTCCCCAACATGTTACAATATTTATTTTTTTCCTGTTTGAAAGTGAAGTGTTCAACCACAATTAAGTGCTAAACCATAAAGAATTACTTTTATTAGGCTTGCTTCTTATAGAAAGCTCTTTTTTACACTGATACATGCAAAACTTCAAAAGTAATGAGCTAGCTTGGGAACAAGAGAGGCAGTTGGCACTATATGCATTGTGTAAGAGCTAGGAGCATTTGAACTATTGACAGGTTGTCTCTTCTACACTTTTCTCCTCTGCCTGTTTTCCTTAAAGCTCCTTCTGTGAAGACCAAAGCAGCAATAGCAGTTAATGTGCTGGCATAGCCTTTGAAGAGCCCCTGAAATCTTGGGATTTTTCTCTTCTTTGCAGAATATTCTAGCAGAATATGACTATTTGCATCCAGCAGCCAGATACTTTACTGAGTATTTTGCCTTCAGAGCTGTAGTCGGAGACATGTTGGGCACCTTACATGCAGGGATGGCCCTGCAATGCTAAGGTTTAACATATAGGCACACCTTGCAAGAGTGGCCCTCTTGGAAGGTTTCACTGCCTCCAGACACAGTCATAATCCTTCCTCCCTCACAAATCAGAGAGTAAGACCACTAAGTCTGAACTGAACATAAGCTTAAAAAAAAAGATTTTAAGGTCATCATTAACCTCATGTTCATCAGCACACTAAATTGAAAACTGTAAGTCTGAGTGTTTTTTTGCTCAAGCCTGGAACTACGGCAATATTGAAGACATAAGGAGCTGTTGTCCCAGTCCATCTGTAATCCCCCCCAAACAAAGAGCCCCTCTGCCAGGAAAAATTAGACCAAACCCTAGCTCCAATTTCCTGCTTTTTTTTATTCTTCTAATGCTATAATATCATTATACTATGTTTCACATCTCTAATTTTGATTGACACAGACAAGTTTAGAAGGAAAAGCAGGACTAAGTCAAATTCGGGATCCACTGGAGGGTCAGGACACATACGGTGACCAGCTGTAATGCAAATGCTAGGGCTGGCTGTCAGTGAGCTCATGCAGCTGGGGCTGGAGAAAGGCAGCTTTAAGGCTACCCAAAACGTCACTGTAAACAAACGCTATTTTCCCAGGTGAATCACAGCCCTGTGGTTAGGCTCTGCTGTTGAAACACAATGGCATACACTAAAATGGGTAACTATGGCTCAGACCACAAAATCAGTGCAGCACATCCTAATTTTCCCCCACCTCCTTTATCAGGTCCAAAGTGCAGAAAACACCGGTACAGCATCCAAATGTATTGCAGTGCATTTGGTAAACTCTTGAGTAATTTATCACAAGTTTTGGTGTTACGTTTGTTTATAGAAATGGATAATGCCTGAAAGCTGGTATATTCTTTCCAGTCTTATCTGAATCATCACAAACTTCCTTAAAAGGTAAGTTTTGGAATACATGTTCATGAAGGATTTCTGCTAATTTTAAGACCCTTTTCTTTTGGGAAAGGCACTAGAACATTTTTTCTTGCTGTATTTCAATAATGCTGGATCCTTAAATTACTACAAATGTCTGAGAAGCAAACCTAGGGCAGTAGAGAATGTACATATAGATATGTAAATATACATATATTTCTTTATAACATGTTCACCTATTAAAAACAAACAATCAGCTCTTCAGAATAAAAAAAATCTTTTTTTTTTTTTTTTTTTAAACATATCACTTCTAATTTCCTTCAAAGAGGTTTATTTCTTCTGACAATATTGAATCAGCACAGAAGCAGAACGGCCAAACTTTTACTCACAACACACTAAGCATTTTGAATGAAGTTAATGACTCCACTATGGCTTTATTTTGGTTTTGCTGTTAAGTTCAATTCACAGACTGGATCCTGCTCTTGGTTACCTTGGTACACGACCGAGGTACAGCAGCCTGAGCCACCCAGTACCACAGAAGTACAAATGTGCTTCTGAGCAAAGCTCATGCTCAGAATATCGGTCTGTCAGGAGAGAGCCCATACATTTGGGAGTGGACTACATGTGCCTGGCTTGTTGTGATACTCTGGCTTGCTTTACTTTCAGCCACTCAGCCTCTTCCAGGCTCAGCTGGTTTCCTATCCAATTAAAATGCAATCAGTGTGACTGAAGCACTGCACAAAAAGTTGAGGAACAGCAAACCTCAGTAACGCTAGGCTGTAGTTAACTGGCACTGACTGAAAGAAGCCAATGAATCTCTGCAGTGTCAAGGGCACTGAAAGAAAAGTCGTAGGGAGACACTAAGCCTCTGTCACTTTAAATGTTATTAATTCCCCAAACAAGCTCGGCTGAGTGAACATTTCATTTTGAGAAATAAGCCTTGAAGGTCCGGCAGTGCAGTCTGTCTGTAGCAGCTATGCTATAGCACAGTATAAACAATCATGGCAACACCAGCCTTCAGCACCATCATAAACTATTTATCAGCAAGCTGCATTTGACTGAACAAGCACTTTTCCTTGCAGAGAGGCAGCCTCTCAAAGCACAGAGTAATTCCGCTAATGGCTTCTCCTTACCTCTGCAATGAAAGCATGGCAAGCCTCAGGGTGATACCCGAGATGCCAGCAGGGCATGTGGGATGCCATGGCCCGTACGGCCCAGCACCATGAAATGCCACCAGGCCCATTTCTGCAGGACTGCCACATAGCTGTAAGCACAATGGGTTTTCATATATCTGGCATCTGATTCTGATATTGGTTATCTCTGTGCAAATCAGAAATAACTCTGGCCAAGCCAATGAAGTTCCACTAATTTAAAACTAATTTAAAACTCAGTCTGAGTTCCCCCTCATCCTTATTTTCTGCTGATTACTGCCTTCTGTTAAGGCATAGTTTTCCTTATGAAGCAGCAGCCTGGGGTGGAGCACCCAAGCCAGCTGGTGCTTGTCTCCCCCTCTGCATCCTGCATCACCCAGAGCACCCAGGTGGGCCCACTCCCAGTGGCCTAGCCTAGCCTAGCCTGGCCTGGTCACTCCAGCAGAGCAACTGCTGGAGTCTGCAGCCTGCAACAAGTGCCACATGGGCTGGAGACATGTATGGGGAAAGCACTGTCCCTGTCCTTGGAAAGCAGGTGGACACGTTCGGGGCAGGGTGTTTTTATCCTTGCTTGCATTTCAAGATTTGAGCTGTAGAAATTCAAGGTGCCTTCACTGGGTCTGTGCTTGGACCAGCCTGGGATCTGTCTGTAATTCATCAAGAAGGAAAGCAAAAGGATGCAAAAAAAAAAAAAAAAAAAAGCCTTACAGCCTAGAAAACTGCAAGGAAGGTAGGGAGGCAAAGGGAAGACTTCTCACTGAGCAGTGCAGCATCAGTCCAGAACCACAGGGGTGTTTTGCATGTGTCTTTCAGGCTGACAGGCCATACAGAAACTGTGCTGAAGCTACTGTAAATGATTAAATCAGGGCAGCTATTTTATGCATTCTCAGAGGTGGCCTGACTGCTGGGAATTTGAAAGCAATTGCTCTCGAGTTTCTGTTCCCATCCCTGCCACCATCTCAGACCCTTATCAAGTCTGATGGTGAATTTGGGATGAGGTTTTAGCTCTTCCTTCCACCGAAAAATGCAACCAAATATTCTGTGGTTTGGTGTGATGCCAGTATACACCACATGGGTAGAAAATAAATGGCAGAAGAAGAGAAAAGCACAGAGCAAAAGGGAAAAAGGGAAAAGAGAAGGACCATATGAGCAAGCTCACTGCAGCTTGCTATTTCCTTGACAGATGGAAATAGCTTCAGCAAGTACTGTTTTGGACGGTTCATTACTGTTTTCTTTCACTAGCATTTTCTGGAATGATGCTGGTAAAGTTTTACTGGTCAGACTGGCAATATATACAATGATAATACAATAATAAACATACACAGTCATGACTCCAGAGCTGGGCTGTTGAAAGAGTAAAGCTTTAGAAACACAATGCTTTACTGAGGGCAGGCCCCTCCAATCCCAGCAAGCTTATTTATTTTTTCAAGGTCTTTTTATCATTGAGTATTAAAAACAACCCTTCTTCTCCAATGAAGGAACCACCCAGCAACACAAAGATAACCTTTCTTGTAAAGACAATGTGCAGATAGCAAGAATGCTGTTGCTATTTTTTGCTATTCTAAGATAAAGTTTTTGCTCCCAGTTAATCCATAAGAAGTCTATCTTTATTTCAATGAACTCATTCAAAGTATAAATGCCAGTAGGACCTTCCAACAGCAGTTATAGCAATAAGTCACTTTGACAACGCTCTACTGTTTCCCCTTTCTTATGAAACTAAAATAAAATTGTGTTCTAATAACTCCATATTTTGGAATCACTAGATTCTGGCTAACTTTTGCTATAGAAAGAAGTTTGTTCAAGGAAATATATGACTTGTAGGACACTGAATGGCCCTGCTTTATGTAATGCTATTTAGGGGCCATGAGAGAAGAGCACAGGGTAAAGTGTGGCTACTCTGACAGGCTGAAAGGTAATCCTCTTGGAGTCAGGAACTCTGAGGAGTCAGGAACCATGTGGGTAAACTGGAGACCTGAGACTGGCTTCAACAAAAACATTCAAATCTGAGCAACTGTTTTTTTTGATGGTCTCTATTTGCTGTCTGAAGAATTGTCCCTTCAAACCAGGGATAGATTTCACTAGCTGAACATAACAGCTCTCTCAGCTAAAAATCTCAAAAAGTGGACAATACAAATGCTACATTTTATGGTTAACAGCATTGAACATGGACACCAGAGAAACCACTGTACTCAGTGGTATGAGTCACTGAATGGCTCTTATTATGACCTGCATTATTCCCACAGCACATCAGAGAGTTCTTCCCAAAGCCTTAGGTGCCTTGACACAAGCAGCAAAGTTAATGTATGTGGTATCAGTCCTTCAGAAACGACCATACTCTCAAAATTCACATACATCCATGCAGCTCTAACCCCTCTTAGCATCAATGAAGCTTGATAAATCTTCCCTTAATTAGTAAGGGGAGGAGTGGGGAACAGTCATTGCCTAGTCAAGCAATGCTGAACATACCGGGGGATTTTCTGTGGAGAAGAGAGGGTTAAAAGTCTGTTTGGGTGTGCCTCCATCAGCACTGTGCTAAGTGCTGCATTTTCTCTGGGGGTTTTTCCCACAGATTTACAGCTTCTAGCTATAATTGATCAGCCATATACAGATCACATAAACCACTAAAAGAAACACAGTATGAACAAGTGGAAAAAGTCATCCGAAGCCAGGAAAGACTGAACAACAAAGTGCAGATCAATTACCTCTGTTCTTTGCAGACTGTGGAGCTAGGAAGTGGGCCTAAATGCTGCCCACGTATCACTGCCTATATCTGGAATTTGGAGAACAGTTGGAGAATTATATGGTATTAAGAAGAAAGCAGAAAAGTGTCCCTATAGGACGCTTATAGCCTTAGTTCTTTTAGATGAGATTTGCTCTGGAAAACAGTGGTACATCCTCCCAATACATTACTGAGATGAGGTTCAAATGAGGAAGATCTAATAATTTTTAAGTGTCGGTAAATAATGATTCCCTTTGCTCTTTGAACAGAGATTTGAGCTCGAATGTAGCACTTTTTAAGTGGGGAAAGGAGGAGAGGAGAGGATAAACCACAGCTGGTGTCCTTAGGGGAAAAAACAGAGAGTGGCAAGTCTGCAGTGGGGAGTTCCTTAAGACAGCCTTTCATGCGGTTCTGCATCAGATGAATTCATTTACTTAGCTTTTTCAGCATTTTTGGTTAGTGGGTGACCAGAGCATTTGGGTGTAAAACACAGACTATGTAGATTTCTCTCTTTGTTCTTGACTTTCTTGACTTAAAATCCCTCTGGCCCAGGGAAAATCTAACTCACTGGATATATTTGTGAAGGCTAATGCAGCATTTTTATCCATGACTTAAAAGAAAAAAAAAAAAAGTTTCAGTGCTTAAAGCTGCATTCTGCCACTAAACCAAGAATAATATGCTGTGTTTCCATTTCAGCCTATGAATCTTTGTGGACATACTTATTATCCTCAGGAGCACCTCTAAGATCCTAAACTTGTGTATATGACAGTGTCCTGTGCATGCACCTCTGATTTCTATGAACATGATCCATTGGAGGGCTGTGTATGTGTGAATGGGTGTGCATCTCTGTGACTGTCTGAGTCAGGCAGTTTGCCTGCCTTACCCTGAAGAAGCACCCCTTCCTCTCTGCTTTTCTTCTTGCTCTGTTCCAGTCACCAAGGTTATATCCAGCAGCAAACTCCCTGGTCTGCTATGGCTCCCAGGAGAACAAACCTGCCTCTCTTCACCAATCTGGCTCAAAAGCACCACAGAAGCTCTAGATAACTGATGGCTGGGCTCTGTCAAAAAAACAACTAAACAAACAAAAAAAAAAAAAAAAAAAAAAAAAAGAAACACCTTGAATACCTCATGGAAGTTTAATGGTCTAAACATTTGGGAGTGAAATACTTCAGAAACGATCAGACTGTATAAGTAAGAAAACACCCCCACCAGACCCTCATATCCTACCACACCAGGAGGAGACTTGCATGTGCTTATTTTCTTTAATTCTGAGCCCTGGTGCCTTTCCAAGTAGATTTGGAGGGCTAGCTTGCATCCCCAGGCAAAGGGATGTCAGGGATAAGAGGGTGATCACTGATTCTCAGGAACACTCTGGGTTGCTACAAGTGTCAGAAATCAGAAAGAAAGAGGAAAGAACACATCATCCTACAACAGCAGCTCCCAGGACAGCAATCTCCAGTGATGTATAGAGAGGAGAATGTGTCAAAGTAGTTAGAAGGGAAAAAGAAAAAAAAAAACAAACACATGAAGAAGAGAAGGGCGGCTGAGTGACAAAAGAGTCATGGAGCAAACATCCAACCACAAATAATTTGAGGGCTTGATTTGTTCGTGTTACACTGCTGACACGGCATGTTTTCCCCTGCTGGCTGCCTTTGCTGTATCAGTGCTAATGTCTGGCAAACTTGGAGACTGCTTTCTTGCTAACAAAAGTGATAATTATCAATAGACAGCCCCGTGCGTGTCACCCGTGTCTAGATATGAGATCATTATAATCAAGAAAGAGGGATGATGAATATTTAGGTCACTTTGATGTGTTTTCCTGCAACACGGAGAAGAAGATGGTGTTCTGCTGAATCTGCTGCTGTGACAGCACAGAACTGCTCACTGTTTCATGCCCTTGACTCTTGGTGCTGGCTGTGAACACACATACATTTTTGCTTTTAGTGATCTTGTAGCCAGGAAATTGGCAGAGATCTTTTTGCTGGCCATGGGGGTTGCATAACTTTGTTGTGATGGTTGTTCATGTTATCTGTGTCTTCTGAAAATGGGTTTGGCTGAAGTTGGAAGGGACCTCAGGAAGTCATCTGGTCTGATTCCCATGGTCAAGTAGGGTCACACAACCAAGCTGCCCAGGACCATGTCCAGGCAGGTTTTGAGGGGGGGTTTCCAAGGAGGGAGACTCCACAACCTCTATGGGAAACCAGTGCCAGTGCTTCATCACCTCCACAGTAAAGAAGTGCTTCCTGATAGTCAAGGGGAACCTCCTCTGTTCCAGTTTGTGCCTGTTGGGCTCTATAGCCAAAGTCCTTGAATGTACATCATGATCACAAGACTCTACCTGGGGTCAAGTAAAAAGACTAAAGAAAATCCAGTTCAGTGCAACAGCTGAATATGGCCACATCACATTGGGTCTAGAAGCAAGAAAAGCAAAAGAAAATGCTCAGGGTAGAAGCTGAGCCCTGGTGCCTTTCCAAGATGGACAAGTATTTCTATCTTCCATGTGTGTTTGGTCTGGCATGCAATGTCCTCTGGAAGTTGTGTGTGACCTTCCCAATAAATTTGTTAAGCCTCAGTAAGCAGAGGAAAGATCCCACCAGAGCAAGAAGCAAGGAAAGCACAGTAGAGCAATTAAGACCGGAAAGGACTGTGGAAAAGAACCTGAAAAGATTTTCTTTCCACAGAACTCTTAGAGTTTGCAACAAATGTAAAGGACCCTTTGAAAATACTAGGTTGCCTGCTGCTTTTTGTTTAGGAACCTCCACCCAGCCGTCACAAGGAAGATACACAGGCTCTTAGACATTTCCCTAACAGCTCTTGTTTTAGGTAATGTAAATAACATTTTTTACATTAACATCTTATTTATGTAGAATCTTCTGTCTCAGCAGATGTCCTGCAGCTGTAGGTGTATAAAATATAGGGTAAGGGGGTGGGGAGGATTAATCTCTTCCTTATACTTGTGAGAAGAAAGAGCCACTGCAGTGGATGTTGTGAAGCAATGGGAGCATTACCAGACATCAAATATCACATGCCAGACATCAGGCCCAGAGCTGAGGCTCAGGGTTATTGTCATGCTACATAATCAACAGACGTGTAGCATAGCGTACATGTAACTCAAAATAAGTCCTTCATCTTTATAACCCCCTTCCCACTCAGTGAAAAATGATAACATTTGTGGACCACTGATGCGTGTAACTTGTGAATTCATTTTCATTTGTAACCTTGGAAATCTTTCGACTTGCCTTGTCAAGAACAACTTCTTATTGCCATCTTCCCACTGAGACAAGGACCAGACATGTAGTGGATATAAATCAGCTCAGGCATTAGCATCAACTTTTAAAACAAAATAAAATAAGCCCTTGAACAGAGATAAGTTACATGAAACACAGATCTGCAGAAACACAATGGTACATTTTGGTGAGATCCAATTTGAAAAAGCTGCTAGACAAGCTCCACTATACTTTTATAGCAACAGAGAGCGTAATTAACACACTAAACATTTGGCAGTAGTGGGGGAAGGTAAACGAGCCTTTGCAAATGTGGGCACTGTGCCTTTGCCAAGTCAGCTGCCTTTTTAAGAGGCTGGAGCATCTTGTCCAACCCTGCAATTACCACGTGTGTCAGCACGTGGGTTTGAAAGGCACAGATTTCCCCTGATGTGCTGCTTCTCTGCTTGCTTGTGAACTCACCTGTTGCCAGATTGCATCTTTTCTGACTCACTGCTTCAGAAGTACAACTGAGCCCATGCTGTGTGGATTCCAAAATACAGCAGCCTATATCCACTGAGACGTGTCTACAAGAGAACAGGCAGCAGCTGACACATTGATGCTCTGCCTAATAGCTGTGTCCAACAGTCATTTGTGGATAATGGGTCTAATTAATTAGTGGAGAAACACTTGGTGTGTCTGAGCTACACCAGGATAATTGCTAATATGGGCACTTTACACATTTGAGTCAACATTTTGTGCAGCTGGTATCTCAGGAGGAGAGGCACTTTGTACTGTTGTTCTTATCTACCCACCAGGAGTGAGCCCTTCAGCTGCTATACCTCGAAGAGTGCCCCTGCTTTCAGTGGAGAAGTGCCCATTTTACCAAGCCTTCAGAGCAAACCATAGGAGGAGGCAGTTACACACAGGAACCTGCACTATTTGGTCTAATTAGAAACACTTACTAAAGGCAGGTGTTAGCTTTGTAACCTGATCCATGTTGTAAAGGAACTCTACAGTTTTCCTTATTACCTTTGCTTTTCAGATGTTAAAGACTTCTCTGCTTTGTTTTTCACAGTGACAACATCTACTGACAGAGGGCAGGGAAATGCTGATGAGACAATATGGAACAAGTTCTCTTAATTGCTATGTATACCACAGCTCTTCTCTTGTCACTGACATTTGCCAGGTTAAGTACTCTTTTTGCTCTACAAAAGTCATAAAGTTCATTTATAAACGTAAAAAAGCCCCAAGCCTAGACTCCTAAACTGGCTGCAGACAAACACTATTAAAAATCTAGGACATAGTGTACTGCACCAGCAGAACAATTAGATATGTACATGTCTAGCCATTTCATGGATGGAAAAAGAAAAATTGACAGAATTACAAACTTGTCATATTCCACTTCTTTTTTCAGAGTATTGAATGTAACTTAAAATGAACAGCCAAGTTTATTTCCCGTGACAAACATCCAGGGACATCTTAAAATTAAAACAGAAGCAACCCAAATCAGAAGGCAAAGGAAACTTTGACAAAGCTTCAGAAACTTGTCAGATACAATCATTCACTAAGTGTACTCAAATCAGCCAAAAAGAAGGGCCCCCTTCACCACAATCTGCTGAGCAGTATTGAAAGGTTTCACTTGCATTGCTATCCACAGATTAGCTTAACAAAAATAATGCTGCAGGTTTTAATGCTAGGAACGAGTGAGCAAAAATTATATTGAGAAAACCAAGTGGGTTCCAAAAAATACATAAATAGTAATAATAAACAATAATAATAAAAAAGTAAACAACAGAATTTCTGCTAAGACTAAGAAAAAGAAGTCAAAGTGCATATTATTTAAGGTAACCTAAAATTTCACTCCAATTAAAAACGTCAATCAAAAAAAATCAGTCATGTTGAAGTAATGAGAATATTTCTCACCTCTTTCGCATGACTCAAGCTGCAAGCTACTTTAGAAAAGAAAAAATGATCAAATCATAAATATAACAGGATTAGAAAAGCCCCAAACAACAATAGCACATGATTTGACCAGGCTGAAAAGTTATTTGCTAACAAAATTGAGAGGACAAGATTCAAGCATAACTGGTGGTTACCAGGAATGTTTGTTCAGAATGTTTTCTACCTATGGTGCTTCAAGTGACTAAGTGATCAAGTGACTTATTCAGACAAAAAGCTCTTGAAGAAGAGCATGGACAAGGGCAAGAATGAAAGGAACACTGAGAAGATGAAAAGCTTTTGCCTGCTGCTTTTCTTGGTAAAAATAATAGGTGCAGAACAAAATGCCAGTCAATGTCCCATCGTGAAAACATTTTCTCCTTTGTAAATAAACATGTAGGCAGTTATATATTGCAAATAAATATTAGACAGAATATAAATTATTCACAGGCAATTATGAATGTTGTCATGGCAATAACTCAACAAGCAGTTGCATTTGGGACAGGAGCCTGGTCCAAGTGCTCTGATTCTGAGGACATGTTTCTGTTTCAAAACTCACCATTCTTTTTCAAACTCAGTATCCTGCCTCTGGCAAAACAGCATCGTAGTTTTCTTTCTAAAAACATCTTGCCAATTGTAAACCCCTGTCTACAAAGTGGGGGGATGTCATCAGCCTTACCTCCACATAATTATAAAAATGGTATTCCCTGCCATGTAATGTTATGTGGCTCTGTAATATCCAGCCTAGTCTGATGGAAGCAGTAAACTCTACCAGCTGATTTTATAGTCTATGTAAAAAATTATTCGTTTTTTATTTTTATTTTTGTATGCTTAGCAACAGTAGTTTTAAGAGAGACAAACTATTCCAATTCTCAGTTATCTTTCTACAAACTACAAGAAATTCTTACGAAACAGAGCTGTCACATGGTATCTTTGCCAAGGCTTAACAAAGTGTTTTAATAAAGACTTGCATTATTCAGAGGGAGCTGTATTTTAAAATGAATTAAATATTTTGAATTATTCTTGGTCATTACACCAAAGTACATTTTTTCATTGACTCCAAAATGGCTATTTTTCATCCAGTATGCTGTCTTTTATATTAATGTTTGTTTTTTATATTAACTTTTATTTCTTATTCCCTAATTTGCTGTTTTAGCTAATTGCACGAGATGTGGAAGTATGAACACTAATTGCTAAATCAGGCTCCAGCTTTTAAAAGACTCGGGGGAAATAAACCAACAAATGTGAGGACAGGGACCTGTTTATTTTCCCTGCTCCCTTTCCGATGGGATGCAGAAAAAGTCCCAGTATTTTAAGAGAATACACTTTTATGCTGAAGAGTGGCTTATTTTTATTTTATTACTGGGGGGAGGGAGAGAGGTTGCTAATCCCTTTTCCAATCATGGAGTCTTGCCAGGGAATTTGCAAGGTATTAATTGCCATATGGAAAGCATGTTCATGAATGTGTACATATGTTGCTATGTATACACACAAGCTTGTGTATGTATGAGTAGAAATGTCTTTGTAGAGACAGTTTTAGTTTTAGTCGACATATTCTGCAGGCTACACAACAGTTGCTGACCACACACACCTGAACTGTTGCCTTGTGCGTGCTGACTGTGGAAATGGGTTTGCTCTTTGAGGGTGGAGGTTCCTGAGAGAACACAAAGAAATTCCATCCCATTTGGATCTCTCTTTCTCCATTCTTTTCAGTCTGGCACGTCTTTTCACACTGAAGTTTCTGATCTCCAGTGACTACTGCTTTATGATTTGGCCCTGAGCTATCTCCCTTTCTTTTGACAATTTTAACACAGCTGTTGACACAGAGTTATCTGCAATAGTGCCTGTCATCCTTGGGACACAGGCAGAAGTCTGTAGAAGACTGTAAGACAGAAGACTGTAAGGACTTCAGCTTTTAGTTGGTATGCTGTTGAGATTTGTTCTGACTCTGGAATAAATTTTGGGATGTGGGGCTTTTATCTTGATTTTCTTCTAGTTGACACCTTTTGATGACTCCCTGAAATGTTCTAAGATTTAAATTAAACTTAAATGCATTGTCAGTAAGATTCTTGTTTACCAATGGTAAGGAGGACCTATTTCTCTCTGTCTCTCACTAGCTGTGCCTTCTGACTGTAAGAGTGAGAGAGAAAAACAGCATCTTTCTGGATTCTCATTTTGCCCTGTGCAGAAAGCAGAGAAACAGGAATATTGTGTAAGACAGGGGATGATGTAGAGCTGCAAGAAGCCACAGTGTGTTCCCTAACAGCCACAGAGAAGAGGCAGAGCATGCCACTGTTTGACTTGCATAAGGCACTGTACAGGGTATTGCCATAAACAGCCCTTCATGAGTGCTGAGCTGAAAAAAGGCTTATGGAGCTGGAGCCAAGTTGGTGGAAACTTCTGAAAACTGCGTCCCACAAAACTTAACACTTCCTTGGAACAACAGATTGAGAGCCTTTTTCCTCCCTGCCAATAAATGGCAAATTAGAGTAACAGAATTCAGTCATTCATGTGGAATCACTACAGTCACCCCTGGGAACCAGCCTTTCGCCTGAGTCTGAGGCACAAGATAGCATTACTCATGATCTTGCCCTGAATTAAGGCTTTTGAAAACCATGAAGCGTGTTTGTAAGAGCCTCAGGCTCTGGGTCTGAAGAAGATCCCAGATGAGGCCTGCAAGGTGGCCAGCTCTGACAGACACCTCGCACAGGTTGGCTCTACACTGTCCAGGCTGAGGGTGTTTCACCATCAGCCGATTAAATGTCAAGCAATTTTCATCATTAGTAATAAGCATGGATGCTGATATTTTCTCCCCAGCAGAGAATGCAATCAACTGAAATGCCCTGCGGTTTTGTTTTAGCAGGTTGCCAAACCTTTTGGCATTGCTTTTGTAGATTCTTCCCCACTATGTTTAGAAGTTGTTGAGAAACTTGCCTGCTACTATTACAGTGATATTATTCATTTATTTTTGTAACATGCTCCTAGATGAAATGCACATGGCCATAAAATTGTAGAGTGGTTCTGTAGCAGATTTTCTTTGTGAAGGCCCTTTACAGAGATAAAGGTACTTTATAAAAAACTCCAATGTAGAAACACTCTATCCTCTGCTGACTATCCCCATACAGCAGGATGCTGAAACCTGGGAGTCACTTGGAAAAAGAGAAGACTGTAAAACTGACTAAGAATCCAACTTAGCTCAGAAAGGATTGTGCAAAGCTTGACTTAGTGGAAGGTGAGGTTCATACAAAGTATAGGAAAAGCAAATTGAGTGTAAATATCCAAATATTCAGGAAAAAAAAAAAAAAAAAGGCTGTGATCACTGGCAACCTGAACACATGCTGTCAGTCACCCTCATTAAGTGCCACTTACAGGAAACCAAAGTGAGAACGTTGGGATGAGCAATGCACTGACTTTGAAGATCAGAGGGAAGATCGTTGAATGAATATGTATATGGACATGGAAAAGGAAAATGATGAAAGGGGGAACACTTACAGGAGAAAGCATAGAGAGACCAACCTGTTCACTTACTTCTTCCCTCAGTTCTACTGAAAACATGGGAACTCTTTTTTTTTTTTTTTTTTTTTTCTGATTCCTCTTTTTTTTCTCATTCCCCCACCCAAATTTCAATTGAAAAGATTAGTTAGAGTCTTTCATGGATTTCAGTTAAGAAAGTGGTTTTTACATGGCAACAATTTAAAACACAATGAAGGCTAATATAATTTCAATTTTATGCTTAAGAAATATAATCTACAATACAACAAAGAAGACATTACTTTTAAAGTGGCACAAGAGATTATATGTCTGTACAGTAAAAGCACACAATACATCCTATTGTCTCAGGCATACTTCAGCTCCTGTAGGAGCTGGGTGGCAAAAATTAAATATGATCAATGTTACAAAGAAGAAACGTACAAAGTACAGTAAATTTCTGTAGTGAAACTAGGATAACTTAAAACAGCCAGTAATCAAACTGGTTAATTGTTGTTGGTTTTGTAGCACAGGCAGGAATGAGAATCCAAGGCCATCTGCCCACTACTTTCCTAATGCAGAAGAGAAACTGCAGATCTGGGACAGTGAGGCCAATCCTGTTCTCCCTGTCTGAGGAAGAGCATCAGAGCTGGGATCATCTTAAGGTGCCCTTTGTATTCCTTATTTGTGCCTCTGATGGACAGATCTTCAAATGTTTCAGTGCTAAGAAAGGGCTGGTGCCCCAGCACAGCATGTCTCTCCTGCTTCTTTCTATAACAACCAGAAGGGGAACTGGAAGATGCTGGACTTACCTGGAATCACAGGATGGCTTAGGCTGGAAGAAACATCTAGAGGTCATACGGTCCAAAACAAGGCCAGCCTTGATGCTGGATGAGGTTCATCAGCATGTTGTCCAAGCAAGTTCTGAGTACGTCCAGTGACAGGAATGCCACAACATCACTGGGCAACCTCTCACAGCACCTAACTATTTCCAGTGCCATAATAGTTTTCATTATCATTCAACAGAAATTTTCCTTTCTGCCATTTGTGGCTCTAGTCCTTTTGCTCTACACCTCTGAAGAACACCTGGATACATCTTCCTTTGTTGAAGGCAACTGTGAGATCTCCAACTCCTCACTAGCCCAAGCTTTCTTATTTACAGGCCGAAACAATACATCCCCAGCTGGATTTCACACTGCTAACCAATACTTTTTGAGTTGTTGGCCGCAGTCTGCAGTCATATTCATAGTCAGCTTGTTGACATGGGATGTTTTCACTAGAAGGATGTGGGACTTTATGTTACGTGTTAATGTATTGTGCCTGTTGTGTTTGTTTTTTTTGTGTTTTTTTTTTTTTTTTTTTTTTTTGTGCGTGTGTGTGTGTGTTTGTGTGTTTCAAGTTGTATAACAGATGAAAAATATTTGAAAGTTTTGAATCAGACAAATCTAGATTTCACATCTTTTAATAATTTAGGAGCCAACCAGAAATTACAGTTATTAAAGACTGTTGCGTTTTCACTTTCATAGCTGTGCAAGTGAATGCCGAGTAAATGTGACATACTCCCATCTATCTTTATCTGATTAATCACTATGAGAAAACATCCCCATCTGAGATGACAATAACAGATTAACTCTAGCCCTCTAGAAGAAGCTGAACAGTGGCACAGCTCCCTTCCTCATCCCACAGGAAAGAAACCAGAGTTTGTAAGCTCCTAGTGGCCAAGCAATAGGCAGTGGGAACAGAGACATATTAATCCTACTCCTCCCTGAGGTTATAGGCAGAAAACAGAGCGAATCTCCATGCCTGAGCCCATGTCAGTTCATGCAGAGTAGTGATGGGAGACAGTCCTAGTCCCCCATGCATGGGGTGGGGAGCTTACAGTTCTGTGCAACAGGGGTACCCTGTTCTGCCCTGGCTTCCCAAAAGGCTGGCTGCATGGCATGCTCCATCACTGAAACTGTACACAAACTCAGAGCTATGGGGAGACACGGAAAGGACTTTATTCAAAAAGACACAGGGCTGAAGAGAGTACAGGAATGATCTCCTTGACATTTAACTCAGTCATTAGAAGAGTGATTAAAATAAGAAACTGGGAGATATAAGGAGTCTTTACCTGTAAGAGTTACATTATACACTAATTTTACAGTGCAGCCATTCTATTTTTCAAATATTCAAAAATATTTCAGTACTCATTGTAATTTTTTTTTTAATGTGTAAATTACTGCAGCATTTTAAATTTAAAATATTTTCTAAAGTGTGCTTTAATACAAATTTTTTGATCATGCAAATGTGTAGATGTTATACCTGGAGTGATGTATGTACAACATCCATTAATCGGTCTTGTCCTATGCAGCTGATGGCAGAAACCATCAACCATGTCCTGCAAACAGTCAAGTAATAGTACAACTTTAACCACAGTACAATCTTGCTTGACTGCAGAAAGACTAGTCAATTAAAGTCACATTGCTGACATAAGATATATTGGAAAGCTCCTGGGCACTGAAGTGAGCAGTGCAGACTGTTTTCCTTTCCTGATATGTGATTTATAACGTCCCAGACTTTGAAAGAGTACCATGCAGTTTGGATGATGAAGCAGGGGAATTATGCAGCTTGCTCCTTACAACTTGAATAGTTCTGAATGACTGTTTCACATGATTCACTTGGAGCCTTTGTCTCATTCCCTTAATGAAGGAATCGAGACAGAAATGGATATATTTAAGTATCAAAAACATCTCTATGCTTTTCAGAAACAGAGAAACAAGGACATCAGCAAAACCTATAATTTTCTCTGTCAACATTTAGAATGCACTGCAACTCAATAAACTGCAAACTGTATTAAAGGTATGACAAATTTTGTGCAAGGCCATAATTTTCCCTTAACAAAATTTTTTTGATCATCTCAGAATATTTAAGTGGCTCTCAATAATGTAGCTCTCAATATGTTCGGTGTTATATTTAAAAGATTTCATTTGTTAAAGTTTTCATGTGTTACTGAAGTCAATGCTTCAATGTGGTATAGTTTGTATTAAAGGATAATATTCAAACTAAACATACAGCTTTTTAACAGATGTTTAATTACAGCAGCTTCTCAAACTCAGAAATCATTTGTGGATCTCAGTTATTTCAGAAGAAACTACTTATATACAAATGTGTGCTACTTTGCCCCATTATCTTTTCACTGTCGTGGGGCAAGACATAGTTGGTAGCATTTTTACCTAAAGAGAGTATCGATTCCTCTTTGCTGATTCCAAAACAACATGACCAAAAAACTCTAAAACAAACAAGTAACGGATAAGAAAACTTGTTATTCGTCTTCTAAATTCTTTTAACAAAATACCATCAATAAAAATGGTAACCTCAGAACTCACTTCTTGCTTGTACTGTAGCCTTAACTTCCTCACTGTTTGCATTCTCCAACAAGTTGTCTAAGTTTGATTTATTTTTTTATAAATATACAGGAATGCAGTTATTTATTGTCCAACTGCTGCTTTGTTACAGAAGAGTCTTGTTCTCACACTCATAACTATCCACTGGAAAGATTCAGGTTTGAATAGAGATAGAAGTCTTGATTAACAAATATAAAACTGGTTCCTATTAATAATCCTCTATGGACTAAAAGGCAGTTTTGTTATGTTCTTGGAACTCTGAAAGCAAACTTTGTACATTTTGACAATGTCACAATGCTGCAATACTAACTCTTCTCCATCTCCCTGAGAAAGGTGAAACCTGCTACTTTTTGAACCAATCAAGGCCATTCATGATGTAAAAGACAGATACACTGAATGCTTCTCTCACCCTTGGCAAAACTTGCCCCTTTGTGAGGAAGAACCCTATGATACTCGGCAGTACCTTAAGAAGCATGCTGGGCTGGTGCTGCCACTGTGCAGAAGGACTAATTTAATTTTTACAGTGATACTTGTGCTGCCTTCACTGTGGCTGAACACTGAACGTATATTTTACACCACCAACTTGCTTCTTAAAGTCCAGTTTCTGTAATAAAAGTTAATAAAAGTGAAGATCAAGGAATGAGAAATAGACACATGAAAGGTTTCAAATAACACACACTAAAGATTTTAAATAAATATTTTAATTCTATTATTGGCATTTACAAGTAGAAAGCATACAGTATGTTACAATTTTATCAAAATGTGAAAAATATGGATGTTACATAAGTAACAAATGTAAAAAAGGTATTTTTCTTACCTTCCCTGAAAGTAAGAAAACTATTCAGCATAGGAAAATATCGATATAAAAAACACAGCTTAGGTAAAAAAAAAAAAAAAAAATTGAAGTTTTTACACAGTACGATAGGTTCATCAGATCTGCATGAAGATGTAAGGACTTTGTGAAGTTCTACTTATCCTAAAACCTTAGGGAATTTGGGTCAAACAGTAAGCTACATTAATGAGTCTACAAGTAGTTTTCCCTCATATCTGCTCCAAAATGCTAGAGTGCAGTAATTTTCTATACAATAAATAATTCTTCAAAGTTTTCATCATAGAAAATTATATAATGCAGAAAATGCCACTCCAAAGGTCACAAAGGCTAGGCAGTGCTTTAATAATAATTATGATAATACTTATTATAGTGCTTTATAATGTGTAAGCACTTCAGATGAGTTAACTAATTAGTCCTCACAACAACCCTGTGAGGTAGGTGAGTGTTACTACTACCTTTCCAGAGTACAGATGGGACAATGGGATCTGGGGAGAAGCATGGGCTGCAGCAGCTGCACAGCTACGATGAGAGACCAAGAGATATGGAAATGGAGTTTCTTTCCTCGTTCCCCTTGATTATGATGCTGTGAGCCAGGTGACCTGGCTGTGCTGTGCTGACATATGCTGAGCACTGCCCTTCCACTGGAAGCACTGAGGTGGGGCAGGCAAGGAGCAGGGTTGAGCATCCCCAAATATTTTACAGAGATTCAGAAGCTCTCACACAACTTTGTCAATTAAAAAATAAAAAACAAAATCCCCAAAAGAAGACAGAAAAGCCCCCAAACAAATTAACAAGCTGAAAAGAACAATATCTCCTAAAGTGCTGACCAGCTTGAGCTGCTTCAAGCACCTCTTGTATGGAATAAGACTTACAGCACTGTTGCCAGCAATTACTCAAGCTGATTTCTTCCATAATCTTTACATGTGAGCAACTGCAGGATATGGTAGCTATGTTTTCTGAGACACCTTACTACTGTAATTCCTTCATTCATCATCCTTCTTCCATGCACTTCTTAAGGAAAATTAAATCCTCAATACTTTTGCATTGTAAAGCACGTTAGTAGCTGGAGACAATATGCACATCCTTCACGATTAAAAAAAAAAATTAGTTCATTTTCAGAACAAAGCATTATTAATTTAAGAATCACAAACCAAACAATGGTAAATAGGAAACCCTTTTAAAAAGCTGCATGCCAAATATCTTGTTTCCAAATAGATTGCATGCAGGAGAAATAAATTCATCCAAGCATAATTAAATTAAAAATGTTTTAAGTCTCTTTCAGCAGCATAATGGTTATTATTTTCAAAGTCTCCTCCAACCAAACTGGCCTGGGGTGCGAATGCTGACCTTTCCTTTCCTACAACCATACAATGGTCTGACTGTCCCGTGGCCTTGCCCTGCGGCAATACCTGGAGACAAAGCCTATACATACTCTTCTGCTTCCCCCTCTTTGGAAACAGGCTTCGTTGTACCACCTTTGCTGTCTTCACTCGCTGCTGCTGCTGCTGCTGTTTTTTCAGGAAGTGATGCCAAATCCTTGAAAACATCTACATAATGCCCGAAGCCCGGGCCCCAGTTCAAGAGATTGTCCCAGTTGAAGCTTCCTGCCTGCTGCCCCAGCTTCACAGGCAGGGAGCTCTCCCCGGTGCCAGCCGCCTGTGCCCCCACGGGCCCTCCCTCCCCTCGGCGGCCAGGATACCGCCGAGGCTTCAGCCTTGCACCGTAATTGTCCTCGTCATCTGCGTCAGACTCGTTGACCTGGGATAATTTGGGCATCCTGGAGGTGTAGGCTATGGGCTTATCCCTGTCATACTCCATCTCGGAGCACGTGAAGGATTCGTGGGAGTCGCTGTCAGAGGAGGACTCGGGTGCGGGAATGCCGTCGGCCGGGTTCCTCGTCCGGGACAGGGGCCTTCTGCAGTCCTCCTCAGAAGAGGACCGGCCGTGGTCGGCGCTGCAGATGCTGGGGTTTCTGGGGCGAGGGGTGTTCAGTCTCTCCACCTCTTCGATGGACAGCCCCACCGGAGGAGCAGACTCCAGAGGGATCTGCCCGATGGGCTGCTTCAGGCGGCTGCCTGGTCGGGAGCCGTGGCTCGCCATGGTCTGCGGACTCTTACTTCTCCTCCCCAGCCGAGTGGCGTAGTTGAAAATGCCGGGCTGGCAGACATCGTTGTGCATCTCCAGTGGGCTCCCTTCCCTTATGGCGAGGTGCAGCTCCCTGGCTGGGCTGTGCCTGTAGAAAGTGGACGACTTGGAGAAGGGCGCAGGGCTGTGCCGAGACAGGGGGTTGGGAGTAGGGCAGGCCGAGTGGCTTAAAGACGTCGTCCTCAAGCCCTGGCCGTAAGACGGCTGGTACGTCAGGCTGCTGGCTCCCAGGGGCATGGGGGACTGCCGGGCAAAGCCCAGTGGGCTGTGCCTCTGGATGGAGAACTTGGGTGTGTGGCTCCGAAACTGCTTGTAGTGCTGGATGATGTCGGCGTCCGAGGGGGCAATGCTGCTGGCATTGTCAATATCATAGTGCTCAATTTCAGGCTCGGGGGAGGCCAGAGGGGCACTGGGGATGGTCTCTGTGGCATGAGGGATGTCGGTCTCATCGTAGATGAGATAGGGGTTTTCCCTTTCAATGATATCGGGTTTTGGGTTCCCTTCGGGCTGCTTCCTGACTGTCATGTCATCGCCGTAGGGTGGGATGTTGTCAGGGTCATCGAATGCCACGTTCTCGCTTCCTTTTTTCTTTTTCTCCTTTGTTTTCTTCTCCTCCTTCGGGGCCTTTGACTTCTTCCCTCGGCACTGGTTGCAGAGGATGAGGCTGAGGACCAGCAGTGCCAGCACCGTTGCGCAGCTGCCCACAATGGCCGGCACGGCCCAGAGGGGCAGGGACAGCTCGGCAGGGTGTGGGGACGGCAGGCACACGTGGCCACCACTGAGCCCCGCTCTGCAGACATGGCCAGGGCCGCAGGAGACCCCCAGGCACGCCACCACTGTCTCACACCTCCGCCCTGCATAGGCCTCGGGGCAGCTGCAGGTGAAGCCAGTGTGCGGCCCGGGCTCACAGCTGCCTCCATTTTGGCAGGGGTTGGAGGCGCAGGCGCCCGGCGGGACGCACTGGTAGGCGTACCACTGGTTGATGCACATCAGCTCACCCCAGCAAGGACTGCTGGCACAGACATTGGGGCCACGGCAGCCAATCTTAACCGAGGGGTCTGTTTTGGAGAGGGTGGCGAGGCTGTGCTTGCCGGTGAAGGGGAGGCTCTCCTCACCGTACTTGATGTAGGAAATGCAGCCGTCGAAGCCTAGGAAAGAAAGCAGCAGTCACTTTGGGATCTGGAGATTGAGCATGCACTGTCAGAAGACGCATAAGAAACTCTGAGCATTGATGCCATGCTAAAGGGAAAGCCTGCTATTGATCAGATTAGAAGCCTTGCAGTATGTGTTTTACCTCCTGGAACAAAAGGTAAAACAAACACACCGGCAACAAATTGCAAAACCCGAGGCCATGATGGAGGTGGCAGCTTTCTTTTGTGATGCTATATCAAACAGCATGTGGGGCAAATTGTGCATTTAGTTACTACACAAAGCCTCCTTACCTTCACAAGTGCATCTTGGGTGTACTGAGCTTATGGTTGCTTCCCCACATTTTTACCTTCCACTGTAATTACTGTAGAAGTATCTGTGATATTAAGGACACTGGTGTAATTTGGAGTAACTCCACTTGTTTCACCTGAAGGATGGACTGTTCAGATGTTTCACTATCTAACAATCTGTTGAATCATTTAGAGTACGGTGTACGAAATGTTTTCTTGCTTTCTTTAAATATTTCCTCTTGATTGTAATGACTATTTTGTTCATAAACTTGACGGTTTTGGGGGGGGGTACATATTAAAAAGGAACTGAAATCTGCTTCTAAGCAAGAGAAGGTTAGGTAAAGGCTACTCATCCCTGGAGCTTCTGATGTAACTTTTATAACTTACAAAAATTTTTTTTTTTTTTTTTTAAGTCTGCCAAATCAGAATTCAAAGAGCTCAAGGCTTTTAACTTCAATGCTAAGATTTCAAAGCAACAGAAGTATTCTAATGTGAATAAACAAAATGTATTAAAACCTGCAATTAAGAAACTGAAACAAATGAATCTTGTTTTCTAGAAGCCCTGCAAAATGTTTGGCAGTTCCATTGCTTTGAAAGAACAGGCAAATGTTAGCAGAAGCCTACATACAATTCAAAATGTTGCTTTGTGTTTTAGAAATTATCTAAGCTGCACAGGAGGAGGAGCTACTGCCTGATTAGGAAATATGTACCTCAAGTTTGGAAACTGGCAATATAGTTCAAACGAAGGAAAAACATACTATGAAATGAAATGAAAAAATGTGTTTTGGGTAAAAACAAGTTGCCCACGCATAACCTCAACTTTGTAACTTGCTGAGCAGATTAGATTTGAGCTTTGCAATGCAAATTGATGCTTTGGTGCCTATAGCTTGCCTTTCTTACAGATAGGCTCATCAAAGGAAGTCTGAAGAACATTCTCAGATCTTTATTACAAAGTAGTTTCCCCTTAGAGCAAAGTTATCTTGCTAAAATATTAAGCAACCATTTTGGCAAAATACTATGCAATGAGATCTTTGGATTTTGCAGAAACATTATATTTTCTAAAAATATATCATTAAAGTAACTCAATTAATTTTCAATTCATAGACCCATTTCATTGAAGCTAAATGAATGGCTCCACTTATTTCAGTAAATAAGCCAAGAATTCAAATGGTTACTATAGGGAAACATCTTTTCCAATAGTATTTAATATCTTTCAAATGAATTTGAACAAATATTTCCTCTAATGACTTCATTCAATATATGTGAATGTTTTCCTTTTCTAATTTTCCCATATTTCTATAACTTCTTATCATCCACATGTAGAGAAACCTGTTCACAGCTGGCTTGGCTGTGCTAACAAAAAACATTAGCTATGATTTCCCTTGTGTTCTTTCCAGTTTACCCTTTCAGAGCTGAAGTTGCCTGTTGTGCTTCAGCTAAGCCTCCTGTCTTACAGCGCTAGGAAGGGCACTGCTCACGGCAATACTTCTATGCCTCTGAATCTAAAGGGAGCTTTTCCCAAACTTCCCATAGCTTAGTTGTAGTGCTACCCTGCCAGAGGTGATGCAGTTTCAGTGCTGCAAGAGCCCACAGAGATGGATTATCCCCGGCCTTTGTGCAGTTGTGTGTGAAGTCTTTTGCCAGCCTAATAATTCTCTGTGTTCCTAAGAGTTAATCCTTTCTGCAAGGGTTTTAGTATAGTACAACATAACGCTGACCTCTTCTCAGAGCTGTGACAAAATGGTATGCACAGATTTGACTGCAAATTATACTCCCAGGTATAACATGTGCGATTGCTGTAAGAAACATGTTTCTTTCTCCTTAATTTCTGAGGGATGGTCCTTGGCATACCATTCACAGTGCCAGGTTTACAGGAAAGTAATATTTAAGACCAAATTTATCAGCTATTATGCTTCAGAAGTAATCTACAAGGAGCAGGAAAGTGCCGCTACTCAGTTTTGAAGCACTGCACTTGAGTGAAACAATAAAAAGGAGCAAATATTCCATGCATCATTAGTGTCAGGGGAAGTTTAGTTTCTGCAAATGTACTTCGTGAATGAGAGAATAGCCACTATGAATAGTAAATTCATGAATAGTTGTGGAAATCTCCATAAAAATGGCTAATGCAGAGATTAAAGTTATTAATATTGACTGTCCTGAAAGAGCAAATATACTTGAGTTGTATGAGGTGCCGTTATGTATTTATAAGCTTCAAAGGATGTTGTTTTAAAATTTGAATGCTTTCTGATGTCAGAAATGAAATATGAGTGGGCATCAACGTCAAGTAAGCTTTACTCAGAGATGCAAGTCATATAGTGTAAAGGGACATGAAAGTCCAAAGACATTTTTGTAAGCAAGTATGTTATTTCTGTATTACTTCCATTTTGAAAGAGCTGTATTTTATTTCAGCATTACTTATATTTTCATTTTCTCCTGTTTTCACATTCCCAAATAAAGAGGAAATTGAGGATTTAGGTTCACTTTGGAGACCAAGCAAAATGGAGGATTAGCTTGCCTCGTGCTTGGTGGTCCCTTTCAGCAGTGACATGACACACAGCAACTGGGATTTTGTCAGGTCTACCCAGGTTTGAAAACATTGGATATCCCAGCTTCACAGCCCTGGAATCATCATCCATGTATGTTTTTGTCTGCCTTTAACAGTGCTTCAGATATTTTTGACCATCTGAGTTCATGCAGAGTTTTATGTCTCCCCCTTGTAAATCCTTGGTATGTCGTACACATTGTAATCCAGTATTAAAAAAAAACACATCATATGAATATGAGATTTTGGATTATACTATCATAGTGGAAGGCAGACAATCATAACTTGTCTGCTGCTGCATTAGACAGTGAGAACTTAGTGTCCTCAATTTTCTTTGTTCCAGCTTTCTTAAAAGCCTCTTTGGCTTTTCCATGCATACACTGCTCATAAAACATACATGTAAAAAGGGTAAAGGTAAGCATAGCATTCATATGATTTCATACCGCATTTCAAAACAGTTCACAATACACAAATATGAAGTGTGAATTTGCAGCTTTCAAAGTTACAAAGTTTCAAAGTTCTGGTCGCATTTCTTATAGTCAGGACAATCTTTTAATATAAAAAACTTTGTGAAACCTATGCCTGCATTGTCTGGAATATCTCACAGTTTCTAACTAAAATCACTTCCATCTTTACTTATTACTGGGGGAATAATATCAAATATATGTTATCTACATCTTTTGCCAGGGTCTAAGACAGTTGCTTTAACTCTTAAGGGAGACTGATTTACTGATTTTACAGCTAGATGCTGGTCAGAGGGTGGTTCTTTATTGTCCTTGGTTTCTGTTGCTCAGAAATAAATCCTATTCTTCATCTGACAGCAGGAAGTTGGAGTTTCAGAAAATATTTTAATCATATTAATAACAGGCTAAATCCTGCAGTATTTACCAAACCCCTACAGAGACAAAGTTCTCATTTAGAATTTTTGCCTCAGTAGGTTTGCCTTGATTTTCCAGATTCTGACCCAGGTAGAGAATGGGTCCTTTCTTCTCCATTAACATAACAAAATCATTACAACTCATTTGCAGACAAGCAAGCAAACCCTAACCCTGCCTCCAACAAGATCTGCAGATGGAATGCCGTCTTTTCAAAATAACAAGGCTGCAGTGTATATTAAAGGAAGAAAAATTTGCAATCCTTACTCATTCGAATTGCAATTTTCCTGGCAAAGTGTGAAAGTATATTAGTTACTGATAAAGAATTACAGTACTTTCTGCAACCTTTAAGCAAATAGACACCCTTTGTCTGCTCAAACGTGCTCATGTGCACTATATTTAAAAAAAAAAATAAATAATAATAATACCTGCAACTGCGCTCTTGAAAGGTTGGCTTGGTGGGATTCCTCCCAGAGAAAGGGTAAGAACGTTTAGTCCACCAAAATCCTGCGTGGTATGGAGGATGTCTCGGCTATGAGTCTTGTCGACCGACAGGATAGTGATAGAGCCGTTCTTCTCAATGAGTACAGAATGCCACTGGCCATCCGCAGTGTACACTTCTGGGATATTTCTCTCCACTTTCCCAGCAATTCCAGCATCAGATACATAATGCACTTTCCCACTTTTAATCTGGTCAGCAAAAAAGCAAAAGGCATAATTTTAAAAGATATTTACAGACTACTTTTTGCCCCCATATACACATAAGCAACGTAATGCCTACTCAGTACAGTTACACATAGCTTTGGTTGTAGTGAGAAGCTTGGTTTTATTTTTCCCCAAACAACCATTTTGTATTAAAAATGCATTAGTTATTTAGCACTAAAAATTTGGCTGCAATTAATTTCATTACTGCATCTGTAGAAAACTTAGAATTGCCATCCACTCATTCTTTAGCTACTCTCGTAAGAGGAAAACCTATTGAGAACCCAGCTGTTGGGCATGCGCATGACAAAACATTTTAACCAATTAAAGACAAACTCTTCCTTCTCCATCAATGCAAGTGAATAAAATGCTCTACAGAATGAACAGATGCTGTTCTTGTCCCAAAAGCTTGCATTTAGTTCTCATTATGACACAATAGGAATATGTATGTCAGGATTTGAGCAAGATTCCAATTTCCTAACTGTTTGCTGCTAACTTGCATTTTGCAGAAAAATATTTGTATTTTAAAAATCTTTCTAAAGAGTTGTAAAGTCTATTATTTTGTGTGCATTTTCAAATGGTGCTTCATCAGGCAAACTGATTTTAAACTTGTGAGCTATTAGAAAAAAATATATATTATTATATATCCGTGAATTTTTTTTTTTGCTTTTTCATTGCAAATAATGCCACGCTTGTGTGGCAGGATTTTAAACCTCTTATCAGTTCAGTATTAAACGATCCCAAAATGAGATTTAAGATAAAGGAGTGAAAAAAAAACAGGTTTCTCAAATACTGTCTAAGAGTTGGGCTTGTCAGCTGACCTCCTAAGGGCTGTACAAACTTGTAAGCTTTATGCAAGCTCATAAGGTGGCTCTGGAACTTGTTGCAGATTTTCTTTCATATGCATCTCTGTTACTCTGCACATTGCTCATACGTGTTAGATAAGACAACTCCTTTCCCTTCTGTGTTCCTTGCTGTGATCTGCAACAGGAGCGTGCAGAACGTGCACATGCATTGTCCAGGAGAGGTCAGAGACACTGGTTTGTTGAAAGCCTTGCATGCTTTGTTCCAGGAAAAATAATGTTCACCTGGGAAGAACTGTGAGGTGACACACCGACTACAAGAATGCTGTTCCATCTTCCAGAAACTGTTAAATGCTCTGGATTTAATTCTTTAGTGATGCAACCTTTGTTCATACAGATCAGCTTTAAGATGGATGTAAGACCACGCTCATGTCCTGGCAGCAGCCTGTGCTGAATGTATCTAGCACGTATTCCATTTGGATCACGAAAAGCAATGGTTAATATGTGCACACACTGTGCTTATACCTGCCATAATTTAGTTTATTTGAAGATGGACTATTTGGGAACTCACTAATAAAATTCCCTCTCAAAGACAAGATGCTTTTTGGTATTCGCAAACAGAGGTGGCAGACATCTAAACTATCACACAGCCCAAAGAAAACCCTGTATTTGGAAACGCAGTCACACAGATGATCATTACATATTAAATACCATTTGTCACAATCATAAGTATTTATAAAAAGACTAATTGGGAAGAATATATACATATATTTATGTTTGCAACCTTTCATTGGTTTGTTAGTTTTATTTTGTCTTTTATGCTCCATGAAAGTACTGCATTGTGTTTTGGTCTTTATGTAAACAAAAAGGAAAACACCATATCAGACAATATCCTCTACGCTTACAGAAGGACTAAGCACAGACTTGTATCTTCTAATTCCACATCAGAGAAGAATTGTATTACTATTTACCTGTTAACAACTGATAATTTCAATACTGATTTATGACTTTAAAGTGCTATTTCTGCATTCATGTGACTAATGTTCATAAATATTATAGCAGTGGTATTTACAAAATAAAATTTCCAGACACAAGACCGGTCCATGACTTCTTTGACCAGGAGAAAATAAGGGATGTTCTTCTTGGTTCCTTGAGTTACAAAGTATTTCTAAATTTGAAACAAATGCTGATGCTGACAATGTCAAATAATACTCATTTCTAGGTTTTATTTAAATGGCTGTGTAACTGGTAAGTAGGCTATAATGAAAAGAAGAGCCACTAAAGAGAACATATTTCTAACTATAAGAATGATTCAACTTTACTAATATTCTGAATCTCCTTTACTGAGCAAATTGCTTCTTATTTGTCTTAACTCTGAGCACTAGCCTTTACAGATTTATAGCCCATTGGATAAGATATTGTTGAAATGAGCTATGTTCTGATTTATTTCTGCAACTCACTATGTGCATATGTTAGCATATATAGGCAATGTGTAATCCACATTCTCTACTCATACAATTCATAGATCTTAGCGGTACATTATGTGAATCCAATCTGATTTTAGATGAGATTTTCAGCTAAAACAAGACAGGTAATTTCACTTTTAACCAGATGTATTTTTGCCCGTATTTCTAATTGAATTAGTTGTAGTGCGCATTATTTGTTAGAAAATATGCTGTGACAAAGAGCTTTACTAATAAAGAAACCCCTGCCTTTTTCCTTTTTGTGCTTTTTTGAGAAGCACTTTCCATATGAATTTGACTATTGTTTAATTTAATCTACTAGTTTTTTCATTTTTCCAAGATTAAGAAGCCCTTTATATCATAAATAAGACCCTTTTTCTCCAGGTTTAGGGTTTTTTTAGAGGGAGGTTACACCCATCATTTAATGAATTGCAATGCTTGCAATCTCAGTGGGTCTAATTTGTTACCATTTCTCTAATTTTATCCCAATCCCAGCTGTACCAAACTCAACTGACTACAGATGAAAAACATGAAGGCATGGAGGTAGTCACAGAGCGTATAGCTTTTCTCTAGCACAATTTTATAATAAAAACACATGCAGGTTTTCTCTGAACGCTTACACTTTCGATAACAAGCATATTAAAATACTCCAAAATCAGGTTAAGAAACTGTCTGTTTTGAAGCTTGATGAAAAAGTTATAAACAGAAGTTCCTAAAACTCATCTTCTGCACTGGGAGTATATCGAGATGCAAGGGAGACCTACGTATATCTGGATTTGCTGACATACTGGGCCACCACCATGGGAAGCCCTGGGTGTGAGCAGTGGTGCAAGAGCTGCACTGTACTAACTACAGTGAAACAGACCTTCTGTTTTATTAACTAGCATCATCTGGGAACTTTTTGGCAACAGGCGGTACACTGAAGTTACCTCTCTTTCCTTAAAGGACTGCATCTGTTACTAGGCGAACCTCTGCTCTTTGCCTTTGTGCAGCTGGGTCTGGGACTTGACACTCTCCACTTGCTTGTATAACTACACCACTATTAACAATAATAAGAGTGTTTGCATAAACACACCACTAGTGCTTTCGGCCAGGAAAGGCAACTCTCTTTTTCTCTCTCTTGTTTTTTGTTTTGTTTTGTTTTTAATTAAAGCTTGAGAGCTGACATTGCAAAATCTACTACAGAGAAAAAAAGGTAGTATTTGTGTTCTTTATTTTTACTCCAGAACACAAAATAATTAGATCTTATCAGCTAATATGACTGTGGCAGAAACTTCCTATCAAATGACATGGTAAAAGCATATGCCAGTGAACTACAGGAGACTTGCTTCTTAAAAGCAGACAGTGTGACAGAAATGCTCTGTACCTCTGATCAGCACAGGATTTGGGCAGGTGGACAATATCAATGGGGCTGAAGCTTAGAAAGTGTGAATTTCTGTATGAGTTTCTTTAAAAGTCAGGGAAAAAAACTTGGAAAGCATTACAGCAGTCAAGGAAACTTGGAGCTTACACCAACCCAATAAAGGGGCTTGCCAACATCGCTGCTGTACTCATTTAGAGTTATGAGTAAATGGACTGAGTCATAGCCAGGAACTGAACCATCTCTTTCTCTTGAGAAAGGTAACTTCTGCAGCAATAAACTCTTGGGAAAGAAAACCGTGTGGCATTTGAAGCATTAATTCAGCTACGTATCTCAAAATAATCTGATATTGACATCGCTCTGTGGGTAACCTCATGAATTCAAGTTATCCCTTACTTCCTAGTTTGATAAGCATGAGCCACATTAGTAGGAATTCATGAAAACTTTTTGGCAATTGTTTTTTAGCTTAAGGAGGGTCTGGATTCGAGGCCTGAAAAATCAGAAGATAAAAGGCCAATAATGAAATTATTTGATCTGTAGAGTGTAACTTAATGATGATAACAAATATGGCAATATGTACCATTCCTGCTGCCTTAAAACAGTCACTATTTGGAGTCTGGACAAAACTGATTAGATACAAAGCCATCAAGATCTTCTGATACCTTGGCAAATAGCAAGGGAATTGTTGAGAAGATTAATGATACTGGAGCAGTGCCTAGCTTTAGTTAAAGACCTAGTATTTTAGAAAGGAAACAGCAAGAGTAATGGAAAAATGTGATTTTGATCACTATGCACAAGGCAGTCCAATCAAATCAAACTCAACATTAGCTGTAATCTTACCTTCACAGTAGTGAAGTTGCTGCTTTCCTGGATGTGAACTAAAATCCCATTTTCACTTCTTGTCCTGAATTTCACTTCCAAGCGGTCCACATTCATGGGTCGTGGGCTGGCGCCTCTAGCACTGTGTCTCATCATGTATTCACGCTTCTTATTTGGGCTCATGTGGTAGTCAAGTCGTCCTTTGCCTTCCAGCGATAAGGCAGTGTCGGCAGTAATATCTGGGACAAGGACAGGGAAACACTGAGTGTGCAGCTCATTGTAGCTATAGTACAGTGACCATCTTCCTGATAACAACCATTTTCTTCAGGGAGGAGATCAAGTTCAGAGCAGGTCAGTGGGGAGAGCAGGAGTGAATGGCAATTTCACCCCCTCTATTCTTTGGCTTGAACCAGAATGTGTGTTTGAGAGTGGGAGTGTGCTAGTAATTTACTGCTGGTATCAGTCAATAGTAAATTAAAACTCACTAGGGAACAAGTGAGGGAGTAGGGAAAAAAATTTGGCTCTTGGAACTGTAATTCCTTCCCAGGGATGTTACTATTTCCATTACTGCAAGCAGGGTTTCATGATATATTGAACTCTAAGCTCTTCAGGGCAGAGATAATGACTTTCTATTTGTGGTGGCATAAAATGAATAAAAAATGGCAGAGCATTGACTACCAAATGCTGTTAAAATTATGGTAAAATTATTTTGTAAACTGGCACAATAAAAGCATATAAATCAGCTAAACAATAATGGGACATGTAAGAAAACAAAGCCCAGCTGTTATATTACAACTACATGGAAATAAATCACTTTGCTCTCCTAGACAATCCTGTACTGATTTACAGACCTATCCATACTGAAGTTAATAATCCCATTGCATTTACTTACATTTGCCATACTTCCATGCATATAATGTGACAGTCATTTGATAAAAAGGCCTACAGTTCAGAGGAGCCATAAGCACATGTACATAGTGTTTATGCAAAGGGAAGACTTCTCCCTTACCCTCTTACCTCCCTACAATAAACAAATCTCTCCCTACGGGATAGCTTTATTTTGATTAGTGATTACACCCTATTGGAAGCAGTAGTTTTAAATGAGTGCAAGTTACCTGAAATGTGATATACAGACATGGAAACATAATATACGCAACTTGATATTTTTAACTCATGAAAGGACAATAGTTCGTTGTGGAATTTTCCTTCATAATTATTTAAGAGGCAGGCATGTTACTTGTTTTCATTATTTCATAAAATTCATTACCCTGTGCCCCTGAAAAAAAACTCTTAATAGCAATCAGTTCAACCATATAGTTAGGTGTAGATTAAAAAGAAAGAGTGAAACCCTCTCCATACATTTTTCACAGTGCTTTCCCGTCAGTCCATCTTTGCAGTGGCACTGCTGCCATGACCAGTGATCAACGCACGTGCCACCATGTTGGCAAGGGCTAGTTGTACAAGCACCTTCTAACCGGGGACATCTGAAACAAATCAGAGAAGAAGATACTGAAGTACCTGCATACAAACAAGCAGAGCAAGTGTGCTGGAAAGGGTCATGTATTTGAATGATATTCTCTTTCTTTCCCCCAGAGGTGCAAAAACTGAGAGGCTTTTCTCCTCGGACAGCTGATGTTTCTAAACAGATCACAACTTTCAGCATCCAGTTATAACAGAAAGGGAAAGGAATTTAGAGACGGTAAAATTCCTATCTTCCATTACGCAAGAGATGAATGAACTCTTTTAGGTGCTTTTTACACTGCAGACTTCCGGAGACTTCATATCACAAAGAACAGTGCAAACTTGGGGGTCAAAAGAGGAAGGGTGAGCCAGTGAATTTGGATGTAAGACTGACATTATTGCTACAACTGTGGCTTTGAATAGTGAGATGGAAAAACAATAGAATCAAATAGTTGATCATTTCTGAAAGACCACTCAGAGGATATGAGGGAAATTCAGTGATACTTGAGAGGCAAAGTGATAGAACAGACATTGTGAATTAAAAAGAAATAAGAGGGAGTAGAGGTTCAGTAAACTATATGAGACTGTCAAAACCAGGTGGAATTTATAAAGAAATCCAATAACAGGGCTACTCGATTTCAGCCTGCAAAGCAACACTAATAATAATCAGCAACAGAAATGTAATGATGTTGCTTTTTTGAAGTTTCTATAATCTTTTGTGAATTTTTCATCCAAATTCAATTTCTGCCTAAATTTTTCACACCTTATAATAAAGTCTACAGCCATTTTTTTTACAAGAAATATCTAGCGGTGTTTGAATGGAATAGTGCCTGGTTTTCATGCTGGCTTTCTATATCGTAAATGCTGTCTATTTGATACCATATATAGCAGACGTACTGATCTAAGATTCCTTGAGCTGCCAAAGCCTGGCTGGGCTCCAGGGGACGTCCGTTGACTGCAAACTCCATTATACAGCCCACGAAATCATGGCTTTCCACCTGTCCTCTCCTTTGAAGGATGGGCTCAACTGACCTGATGCCACCAACAGTAACTCGATTTGGTTGTACATCAAGAGTCCTATAAAAGAGGCAGAAAGAAAAGTTTAGCAATAACAGACGTAAGATAGCAATGACAACAAGGGAGCTGTAACTATTAGCTAAGGTCTGTGGCTGAAGTTCCACTTCCAAAATTTGCATTTTATCTTTAGGAGGGGAAACAGATGTCTCTATGACATTTAAATTCACACTCAGTTATCGAATGTCAAAATTTCTATTCACTTGACTAAGCAGTGTGCTTGAAAACAAAATGAATAACGATTTTCACTCAATTATGGTTTAAATTATAGATGATATTTAAACAGCTGGAAGATGGATTCATTATTTTACAAATATATAACTGTTTTGCTAGTGAGGAAGCCACCTGTGTCAGGAAATATGATTGTGACTACTGTAAGAAATTTGCAACAATGGCTGGGATTAAATTTTTTGCAACCTGTAAAGAGGATCTAAATAAGTGAAGTGCTTCTGAAAAAGGAGCTTCTGAGTTAGCTACGGTAAATAACAACAACAGCAATGTTTGCTTTCTGTACTGGCTGATGTTTAAGAAATGAAAGTTATAAAAAAAGAAATCTGGAAAGTACTAAAAAAAAATGTCAAAGTTATATGTATATATATATATATATAAAGAAAAAAGTAATCAGGTAATGCTATTTCTTACACCTTCATGAGAAATTATAGGTATATTTTTTAAAAAAGAAGACCCAAAATGAACAACACCAGAGTGAAATATAGGTGCTACTACAGTAATAGCATTTTGAGTCTAAGACTGTTCTGGCAAGATAGTTAGGGTTGCAAAAGTAAAAGTGGAGTAGGTTTTGTTTAATATTTGTAGTACTAAATATTGTAGAATTTCAAACTAAGAGCAGCAATGTATATTTAAAAGCAATTTCATTATAATGAATAAATTTATGTTTTACTCTCTAATTAAGATTTACAAGTTATCAGTAATTACAAATGCCTGATATTCTGATCTGTTAATTTTGTCTGGATTCTGATGTGAAATCTCATACCACTAGGCAAAACGTCTTACCCCCATTTATATCACAGCTTGGACTACCCACAGCTTCTTATGTGGGCTTTTTATGTGTGCCCACAGCCTGGGGACAGAGATGGAGTAGAGAATTGAGAATTTTTGATTAAACTCCTTGTAATGAATAAATCCCATGCACATGGGAATGTGGCCCGAGCTGGCAACCAGCAAGACACATAGAAAATATAAATTGCTTCTACGATGATGGGAGGCATTTCAGACCTTTGCACACCTCCTGAAGGTATGAAGCTTAGGCATCTATCCCTTCCCAGAGACTAAGCTAAGGGCATGTATATTATTCCAAACTTCTGATTTTAGAGTGTGATTTTTCATTTTACAGAACTAAACCCCACAAAATGAAGAATTATTTACCAGTCAGTGGAAACAGCCACATTGCTAACAGTGCAATAGCCTGGCTCCTGATCCTCAGAGCAGGAATCCACTGTCAGTGATGCTGCCTGCAAAAGCCACACACAAATATGTTGTTTATTGCAAGGGTGTAGTTCCCAATCACATTAAATGTTTATGATTAAATATATTATATCAAGAACTTGGCTAGAACAAGCACTTGAGCACAAGAGCACTTGTATATTACCATGTCACTCAGGATCACAAGGTGCTTTGGAAACACTGACCAACTCCATTCTGCATCACCACAGGGAATACTAAGATGTGGATACTAGTGGAGGAGTTAAGTGACTAGGTCATACAGAGAGAGTTTAACACAAAATTTTAGTTTTGGATTTCTTCTCATTTGCTTGCTTTATTCCTTGAAGCTGCAGTTATTTTGGCTCATACAGTACCCCACTCCTGATCTTAACAGAGAGCTGCTCCCTCTAAACACAAAGGGCATTCTTTCAGGGGCTTGACCATGATACTATACATATTGATCCTGAACTTAACAAAAATGTGCCTTACCAGAGCTAGGAGTACAAATACTAGGATCACTGGTTAAAATAATAACCGAAGTGGACCACACTGATAACAGTGAAACATGCAAATACTGCTTGGTGAGCAGGACCAAGCTTACATTCAAAAAAGTGCTGGACATCATCGGCACTGAGAGCAGTCTTCCTCTTTAACTTATTATTGTCTCAAAGCTGTCAATCCCAAGAGAATGGAATGTTTTTTACCAGTCATTTACACTCAAGCCAATCATGGCATTTTTAATTGTAATTTCTGTACTAAGAGCCTAACCAAAGCTTTCACTAAAATCATGAAATAACTCCTGTTAATTTAAAAAGGAGTTTTTATTATATTCCTTATTTAGTAAAGAAATTTCCTCATGGTGATTTATTAATAACAGATGCACTGCAAAAAAAAACCCTGAAGGTTAGTTATTCCTTAAATCAAATTTTTCAAAAAAATAAACATAATCTCCAAGTTGTACATATCGGTTTCTCACATTTCCACTAGATGTGTGGTACAGTTTTATGGCAAATTTAAATCAAACATTACTTTTTTAAATGCCTGGGTTCCTATTTTGGTTTAGGTTACTCCACAGGAGCTGAGCAAACAGCAATAGCTATCAGTATGCCATTATTGTGCAATGCCTTTTTCTCCTGCCTGCAATGAAGTTCACTAACAACGTCTTGCGGGAATCCCAACAGATTCTCCATGCTATTTCCAAATACATACCGCAAGCTGACGCATTATATTGACCAAATGCATTCATAGCTCTCAGCCCTAAATCATGTTCTGCAGTATGCCTAAATTGTTCAATTTGCTTTTTTTTTTAATGAAAGCTTATCTTGAATTTCTTTCCATACATAATAAGCAAACTGCTTCTGAGAAATGTCAGTCTGCAGTTCCAAAGCAGATTATGTGCCCGGTATAAATGGAACAATTCATAGAAAGAATAATAAGCTGACTGGTCTGTATGCCATCATACGCATACATATTTTCCTTCAGAGCTTCAACAACAAAAAATGAAATGAGTTTTTTGTTCTTAGCTCAATCAGTGTAATCTCCCTAACTCACATCGCTATGCACTGTGAAAGCCAAGCTGCAACCCCAGCTGAAGAGCTAGATACTTGAGAATATATTTTACTTGGACCAGAGTTCATACAATTTATTTTCTAATGTTAGTCAAATGTTCCTGCTTGTTACTTAAGCATTACTCTACGGTTACCTTGCTGCATTATGAGACTTTCTATCCTGTCACTCTGCAATATCTCAGGACTGACAACTTAATGATTTTACCAGTTTCCGATAAAATCCCACTGTGCTGTAGGAAACGACAGATCTGGAACCCTGATGAGGGGTTACTTTATACTGTTTTGGACACCTGGGAGACATTCTTCCTGAAGCAGAAATATCTAAGACAAAGGTGATTCTACTTGCATACTGTGTTTGTAAACAGCTGACATTAATGGGATGGTTTAAACTTAAAAATCACACAGAAGTATAGGTTGTCTTAAATGCTTGCTTTCAGTCTGAAACATTTATAACTGAAATTTTCTTTAAATAGTCTTTTTCATGTTCTCTCTTCTTCTGTAGTCTATCCCTCTGGCATATCCAAGTAAAGTAAAATATTTTTTCTGCTTGATTTTTTTTTTCTTAAGTGTATTTCATTTATTTGTTGCAATTTTTAAGGTGGGCTTCTACGCTTAGCCATGTCAATCATATTGATAGATATATCACATTAATGTAGTTGCTAAAATGTGAATCTGGTGCCTTTCAAGATTTAAGTGCATCTTTGCATCTTTGAGTATAACCATTTGGAAGCTGAGAGGCAAATTATTAATTATCTGATATTAAGGTATGTTAAAACAACATCATAACTCAACATCACAATTATCTTTCATCTTATTTGGATATATAATTTTGTCTTGAAATATAAAACAAAATCTGAGCTCCGACCATATATTATTCTTATGTGACTTTAATTTCAAACATGGGGAGAATATGAGATTCCATATATGTTGGCCATATCTGCTTGAAAAGGGAGCTGTTGGGCAAGAGCTACTGATTATGGATGGCAAATATATTTTGTTTCATTTCTAACTCAAACACTGTGGAGTCAAAAAGCTTGGCTTGAACTCAAGGAGCATTTGGTTTATGTTCTGCTTTGGAAATATTAAAAATTAGAAAAGAATAGAAAATATTTAATGGAAAAAAACAAAGGCAGGCGAAGGGTCAAGGTACCAGACATCTGGCAATCGATTGTTCCCGTTCAGTTTTGGGCAAAATTCATTCCCTCTGGGAGGACTGGAGGGAAGTAATTCCCTTATTTTCTCTCAGAAAAACCCTTACAACGTAACAACTTTGAAATCTTTGCATTTATTTTACAGAGTTTAAAGACAGAAAGAAAAATAAAAAAGGTTTTTAGTCTGATGAGATTTGCAAAATTTCTGAACTAGCTTAAGGAGGTCAGAGATGGAATTTTATGTTTGCCTGTTTCTACTATCCAAAGGGTAAGGTAATTTTAAGGGCTTTTGTAGTTACTATAGTTAATTAGCTTTCCCTAATATAATTCCTGTAATCTGCATCAGTTAATTAGCCTCATGTGCAGTAATTTACTTCATTAATTATTCCTGGTTCTCGTCTTTCACATTTAGAATCCAGGGCATTGCACATGTTTTTTTAATTATTTTTTATTATCATGATACTAAACAAACCATTATAGGCCTTTGAGTCAGTTGGAGTAAGACAGAAATGAGGGATTTTTATTTTTATTTTTTCCCCAAAGTTGGAGGTTCTGCTAGTAAATGCAACATTACTAATTTTATGTTCCTCTGAGTTCATGTGGAAGCCAAAGTGACTTGGCTGAACTTGTCTTAAGTACCCATTTTAGCATTTCTTACCATTCCAGCCCTCCGGGCAATAACTGTGTGAAATTGTCCATCAGACACCTTCTTAGTCGCGGTAAGCTTGTATGTGCCACTGCCAAGATTGTAGGAGAATCTCATCCTTCCTTCTGTTATTTCCAGAGCCAGAAATTCTGCCCTCTCTCCAGTTTGGTTATCATAGTTATATAACATTAAGGCATTACTTTTTATAGTGGCAAACTTTATATAGATATAATTGTTGTTTGGATCCATACTGGGAAACTCCATATATGACAGCTCTTCAAATCCATAACTATTCAGTTCACAATGATTCCCAAAAACACCTGAAAAATAAAAAAATAAAATCTGGTAGCAGCTAGCTTTTTTTTTTTTTCCTTCCAAGCATACTCCCAGAAACCAAGTATTAATGTGCTCTAGATAGGGTTATAATACACAGGCTTTTTTAAAAGCCTCTAATGTATGATTAAAAATATGCTACCTGAACAGAAAAGTCCTATTACCCATAGGTAGGTGTTGAAGTTTATTTGTTTAAACTTAAAAATTAACTTACAGATGACAACTAAATGTATTGGAAAACAAGATACACTACACTGAGCCTCTATGCTTTCCTAAGAAAGTAAGGGGAAAAAAAAGTTTGATAGCTATATCAAAAGGAGTTATTAATTACCATCAGGCATTTGTTAACCCAAATACAGAAATAAATTTTCAACTTCAGCTGATTTTTCTCTCTGTAGATGTTATATGAACTATTTCTCAATCAACAATTCTAACTTCAGCCATCCATTTCTGATACTTATAATATAAACATATATGTGATAAAAAAGTTATGCCTTCTCAGTGTCTTTGTTGATCTGAATATTTTGGTGCATTTTATATATTTCTTTTCATATCTCTCTGTCACAATTTCCCTTGACTTTTTTTTACTGCAATGACAATGAGAAAATTTATGAATAATAGTTGTATTTATAATGGACTATGACTATAAATTTAAGGAAACGAATAAACTCTAAAACATGCAAAACATGGAAAGTAGAATGAAGAAGTTATTCTACATGTTAGTTCAAAACCATATTCAAAGCTATTTATAACATGTACGCTTTTCTATATGAACAATGACAATTCTGGGTGGATTTGCATTCAGAACCAAACTTGCTGCAATTACATCATGATACCTTAAAACATTGATGTTGTTTTATGTCTTTATTGGGTTCATTCCACAAAACAAATCTGGGATAATTAAATTCTAATAATTACTGAACTATTTTGGCAGTACTACATGCTTCTCCAGTTCTCGGCATTGTATGCTGGTTTTGGAACTCAAAACTTTATTAACATGCAATAAAGTGAAAGGGCAAGACCTTGTGTGGACTACTAAAGCTGTTCTGGCTGAGTCAAGTTCTCTTACTGTGAACAGGACAGGGATCCATATACACATACCCACCAGTTTCATATAGGTAAACATAAATAGCATGCTTGAGAATTATTAATAGGGGAAGGGAAGATAAAGATGCAAGAGCATACTCACCGAAGGGGCAATGGCAGTAGTACCCCTCCACACTGCTCTGGCAGGACCCACCATTGAAACAGGGGTTGCATTCACAGTAATTGACAGCAGAGTCACAGGTTTTCCCTGTGATCAAGGAACAAAAACAATTTCAAGGTCAGAAGAATCAGGTCAATAGCAAAGCAAGGGTTGTATTAGAATAACGAAAGGAGAGATCATTTGAGGTTTAGGGAGGGATGGAGGGATGGAAACACAGACATTGTCCCAGCCATACTAACCATGTCCCAGGCTAACTAACCAACCGAGAGAAATTTTAAAGTGTTTCACTGTAATTATCTCATATAGGTATTGCATTGCTTTTTATTAACTGGTGTCCATACAAGAGAGATCATGAAATAAAAAGAGATGCTGTACTAAAACAAGAAGTGTTTTTTTTTTTTTTTTTTTTTCCCTATTGAATGCAATGTACTCAGTGTGAAGGGGATCAAAGGTAAGGACAGCTCTTGCTGGAACCTGTATGAACACAGCAGGGCAAACACAGGCTGCTATTGTACATTATATGATATTTGTTTTTCCTCATCAATTACAACCTCCTTCCTGACTTAGAGGGACCACAGTCCTCTGGAGCTAAAACATGTTACCCTGGATACATGGTCCTTTTCTAAGCAGGCATTGTCACAAGTGGTAGATATTCTTCACTAGAGAATATACTGAAATCACATAATTCATTTCAACAACGAAGGGAACCAAGAGAAGAAGTGAAGATTTTAACAGATGCTGAATACTGACAAGGGGATTCTTTGTACAAAACTATGATTTTCTTTGTCTGGAAACATTAACTACAAAAGTGTTTTGTCTTCACTTCTCAGTTTTTCATTGCTCAGTTTTTACCAGTTTGTCAGCACTTCCACTATATGCCAACCTTGGTACCTTACTTTCTGCCTGTACTCCCAGTCTTCACCACCGATTCAGCAAAAACTTGAAAGCGTTGTCATGTTTTTCATTCTTATTTCTCTGCAAAAATTTGTAAAATCAGACACGCTTTTCTAAATCTCTCCTTGATCTTCATTTAGGCCCACTTAACAAAGGGTAAGACTTCTGTTTGCTTCTTCTTGCACGGATAATGAATTATTTTATTCCTTGCACCATACAAGCATAAAGTACGTTTAAGTTAGAAGTAACACATGAACTTGCATAGAGGCTGTCCGTCCTTTTGTGTCACATATATTTTATAATTCTTACATGGCACATGACAGCAATGCACACTGATATGCAGTCCTCAGGCTTTAGAAGATCGCTGGCCTCTAAAATTGAAGAAAAATAGGACTGCGCTATATTAACTCTGCTGGTGTTTTTAGCCTTATCTCCTAATGAGAAAACCTCCTTTTTTCTGTTCTTTTCTGTTTAAGCTAAAGAAGTTTAGAGACTGTTCTTCCGTGTAAGCAGAAGCCCTCCCTGTGTGACTGCAAGCAGGATGGAAACGGAGCACTGGAGGATTCCTGTGGTTAACATGTAACTTGTAGATTCACCATAAATCCGGGAAACATTTCCAGTGTCTGTATCTAATTATGCTCTGGGGGTATTATTTGTATTTTATTGTCTAATGGGCATGACTGAAGGATGAGCTAACTTTTTATGTTAGATTTTGATATTTTCTTTATTTAAAAATCATGACACATAACATTGATCTTTGACTTAGCAAAGAGAACATGTAGCAAAAATGAGGCTGAGATGCTTAAATTAGCTCAATGACGTTTCTTAGTTTTCAGAAGGAAAAATCTAAGCTAATAGGGCTTACTCAGTCTTTTAAATTTTTCCCGAAGTACTCTTCTTTGTATCAGCTCTCTTAAAGCTAGCATACTTGCTGAGTCAGCAACAGACCATGGATGTTTATTTTAGCTGCATATATTTTAACCAGTGAATAACAACATCTTTTTCATATTTAACAATTGTTTGAATAATTCATAAAACTAATAAAAGCGTGTTTGCATTTATTCCAACTGTTTTGACACAGGAGAAGACAAATACTCTGATTAAACAATTCATCAGAGCTATTAAAACTAATATTTATTTAAAATGAAGAAGAAATTTTGGCTATTCTCTGACATTCACTGAAGTGCTAAAGACCTGGGAAAAATGTATCTATTTATATTTGGAATAGTGATCCAGCAAAAGATGTCTCTGAAGTTCACTTTTTGCCTTTAAATGCATGTTAAACATGGTTATTCCAGGAAGCAAGAGTCCTTCCGCCTCTTCAGTCGTATTGGCAGAAGAAAAGTATAATTTGGGACTTCTATCCTGTTTTGTCACTATGGCTGTACCATAGGAGGATTTAAAGTAAATGTCTGATAAAGCAAGATTATTAGAAAAACACGGTAAATAGATTATGGGAGTTTTAAACTAGGAATTGATAAGTAAGTTAGTAGGTAAACAGTACAATATAATGCCACATATGTACCAGAAGAACAGCAACTTACTTCTATTCAGTATGTAATTCATTCTCATCCAAAAAGATCCTGGTATGACCACTCAAAGCTCTTTAGACAGCTGTATTTTTTAATATGGCCTTAAGATAATTCTCAGCTATACTTTTTCCTTCAAAATCCCAACTCTCCTGATTTTCTTTTCTTATGTGCATACCTCCAGGTTAACCTTATCAACCAACTGCCTTATGTCAGCTTCTTCTAAAGACAGCTGCTGTTAGAAGGCTTCATTTTCTCTTTTCTTCAAAATCCTGAAGTTCATCAACTCATTCAAATTTCCTTCTACCTTCAGATCTTCAGTCAGTCCCTCCCCAGACTCCTCTGAGACAGAAACTCCGGTGGTTCCTTAAAGGAAAGGTCTCCGTATGTCAAGCTGTTATTGGCAGCCTGCATTGGTTAGTCTGCTGGGACTTTCTACATGTATCAATTTCTGTTTTTTGGATAGTCCACCAGTGTTCAAATTGCACCTCCTTACTCTTCCCTTTTAATCTAAACTATGTTCCTCCTATATCCTTATTTTTTCCCACTGTTATCTTTGCCCAGACTTGATTGGTAGAAGTGGATCTTTCTGGATGTCTGAACAAGGACAAAAGCTCTGGAAGTATGGAAAAATTTAGGCTGGAGGGACCCCAGAGGTCATGATGTCCAACCCCCATTTAAAGCAAGGCAACCTTCCAAGTTAGATCAGGTTACTCAGGGCTTTACCCAGCAGGGTTTTTTGCTTGTTTGGCATTTATTCACTGTTGGGATTCCTCCAGGAAAGTTGCTGTGATACTAGTTAAATTGTACTTGGTCCTGCAAACTTCTACTAAATTTCTACTTTGTTGTTGTTGTTGTTGTTTGTTTGTTTGTTCGTTTGTTTTAACACCTTGTTCTTCTAGCTTGTACAGCCATCTAAGGTGTGAACCTGTTGCCCTACCACTTTCAGTTATCTCCCTTGTAGCATGCTATGTTGGCTTTCCAGTATTTTAGTACAAGTACTGTAGAAGATACTCCTGCTTAATATCCTAGAACTCCATTGAACACAACTGTGAACAGTTGATTTGAAAAGTGTACTTATTCAAGTTGGACCTGGTTGCCTATCTCATGAGTTACCAACACAGTAAGGTTAATATAGGTAATAAAGGTTAAGGTTTGGGGGTTTAAATTAAGGTTAAGTTTTGGGGGGGGGGTTAATTAAGATTAAAATAGCTTGCGCATCTATTGCTTTTCCTGTTCTGCCTAAGGTATTATGCTTCTATTTAGACACATTTTTTTCTGGAGAGGGAAAAGACAAACAAGCAAGCAAGCAAACCAAAAACAACAACAGGACTTTCAGAGAATTATGTTTTTCTTAAGAATTGACAGAAACACTAGTTAATTTGAAATTTCACCCCCACAGATAAAGTAAATCACTCAAGGAACCTTACTGGATTGAAGACAATACGAAACTGGCAGTATGCACAAAAGCATTTTCACTTGAACCCAAACTTGAAGTTTTACTACTTTGCAAAAATATGAAGCCAATGATTTTTGCTAAAATCTCATACAGCTAGAGCAGTTTTGGATTATGCAGGTCATTTTCCACAGCAGTCTGCTGATTTAAGGTTTACAACATGAATTTAAGAGTACGGTTCTGATAGACCTTTGTCTCACTAAAGCAATGTGCTTTGAAAAATTATGAGGTTTACAAGTTTTCATGGCTTATGTGAATTAATTTTCTAGAAGTATTTTCACAGAGTTGGATTATTATGCACTTCTCAACTGGGGAATTGTTTCATTAGGACAGCATAAAGAACTAGGCTAATCATATAACCTTTATTAGAATTTCAGGTTATTAAATCCAATGAGGGGAAGGAAATGTCTCAGACAATGTTTTGTGAACCAGAGACCCCAAATCTGAGCCGTCTCGGGAACTCCAGTTCAGGTAAATGAAGTGGTTAGATGAGTTTGGAGATTTGTTCTCAAACAAAGTATCAAAAGAGTCAGGGTATTCATCTTTGTATCACAAAAGCCTTTTTTGAAGAACACGAATTTTAGGATAACACAGGATAATTGATAACGGACTATCATTTATCATCCATCACCTCAAACTGATGATATCACGTGCATGAGCTTATACAAAAATCAAACTTCCTGAGAGCAGGTTTTTTGTTTTTTTTTTTTTTTTTTTTAATTAAAAGATGTAGGAGGAACAGATACCAACTGAATGCTCTCGGATTAGATTTCAGCTGATTTGAGAATTTTACTTTTTGTGGTTCTCCATGTCCATCTTTTAAAATGGTTCTGGTATTTTAATCTGGCATTTGAAACAATTTCACAAACCTAAATTCCTTCATCTTAATGAGTCCTGGAAAACAGGAAAAGAAGGGTTCAAAGGAAGGGCAGATAACTACTGTAAATCACAAAGTATATTCCTTCTAGAAAGTGATTATTTTAAAAACAAAACCTGATCATCATTAAGAGATGTAATTATAACAGATTGTTCAAACCCTAGTAATGTTGCTCTGAGGTAATCGCTCTCCATAATCCTATTCAGTGAAATGAACTAAATTACCTTTGCAGTGTGATGAAGTGAAATGCAGCTGACAAAACATAATAAATCAAGTAAAGAAACTCTCAATTTTCAGGTAAGCCATTATAAGGGTCTATAGCTCATGCACTCAAATTTACAGTGAAAAAAGTCTGTCTCAGAAAATACTAATTTCTAATTGTATGCAATACCATGTTGTTGATGTTTTTTTTTTTTTTTTTTTTTTTTTTACAGAACATGGAAATTCAATTATGAGAATATTTTCATTCCAAGAGAAGCAGCAAAGCTATGTATATGATACACTGAATTAAAAATCTGCTATTTTGGCTGTCTCTTTTCTCGTTGAGGCACTCAGGGATTATATTCATAAAGAAACAGTTCCTAGCTTTATTATTACATGCACTATGGCTATCTTTAATCATATATGAATCATGATTAAAATCCCAAACAGCTGTGATTTTTTTCTGTCGGTAGTATGATAATGACATAACATTCTCTCTGACATTCTCAATCTGTATTCTGATATTTGCAGAACCCATTGAATATTAAATTTGCAGCATATCAAATACATTTCTGCAGACATAAGATGTCTAAATATACTGAATATTAATTGTGATCTTATCTAATAAGCTCTACTGATATTCAACTCCAAAGATATTTTGGTTTTTAATTACATACTTTGGCGCCATTTGTTTTCTGTCTTGACCAATTAATCCCAAGACACTTAAATAATTCTTGATTCTGCAATGACCAACTGATTTTAAAAAGATCTGACTCCCAAATATAAACAGCTGCCTCAGTCGTACTCTATTTCAAAATTATTTGTGTTGACAAGTAGTCTAAGGAAGCTCATATCAGATGCCAGATTTAATTCATACCATGAAAGAAATCAAACACTTCAAATTGTAAAAGTCTCTTATCACATTTTCTTAGTTAAAACATCTTTCTTTTTTTTTTTTTTTTTTTTTTTTCTTCAAGTGTTTGTCACATGTAAAGCTTTATTTTTAGCTGACATAAAGGGTGAACATTAAGCTTTAATACCAGAAAAAATGACCTGGACATTTCTTTAATGCTTCAAATTGTAGGCTAGAGGCATATATTACAGTATGCTGCTAGAGTTAATGAAGTGTTTTGCTTAGTTGCAATATCAAACATATGTCCATTTAACCTCTGGTCCTAATGGCCTGAAGAGTTACAGGGGAGAGGCACCCTAGAATTATTTTGCCATGCTCCTGGCAAAATAATTGGATATACTAATACAACATAAAATAAACTCCTGGATCAGTAACTTAATTAGAACTGCTTGACAATTAACAACAATTGCTCCTGGCCTGAGGCTCAGTAGTACGTTTGTAAGGTTCACACAAAAGATCACATCAGCATCCTCTGTATCACGAGACCTTTCACATCGAACACGTATCAACTGCTGTAGTTATGCCTTAAATGACATAGTCATGCCTTTGTTTGAAATAGATTAACCTTCTTTGCAATGAAGTAGATGATATCTCCTGTGCTAATCTGATTTAAGAAAAAAGAAAAACAAAACAAAACAAAAACAAAAGCCAATCCCCCGATTGCTGCACTGGTTACAGACAAGTTTTGGGGGCAATGGTGGCAAGCCCAAATATTCACACTGTAATGAGCACAGCTGTTTTAACCTGGGCTACCCCAGGGTATCTGAGATGCAGAAATACACTTTAGAAGAGGTAATGGAAGCTTTATTATATCTTCTCTAGTTAAGCTCTTTAATATGTCTCTAAAAATTGGCCATAATCAACAATTAACATTGTTCAGACCTTTCTTAAAGAACGTACTCAGACAAAAATGTTTTATTTTCTTTTGCTTTTATTTGCTTAGGGTGCTCTAAGCACAATAGAAATGTCTGAATGAGGCAACCCTGTACCTAAATAAAGTTTAATTGTAAATTGTATTTTTTATTTGTGTCTGTTTTCTATGCACACAATGAACAGATTATAGAAAGACCATACTACAACTTGAATTTTATCCAAAGGTTATGCACAAAAAGGCTGAAGCCTTGCAGTAGTACACCCATTTTGCAACTGGAGTGTTTCACTGAAGTAGTGAGACAGGCTAGATGCAACCTTGCACAAAGATCCAGCTGCAAAGTCCCTGTCTCTTTTTCGCTTGAGAAACTGTCATTCAGAAATTATAATTACAGACTGGAAGTTCATCCCCTGATCAAATCTTTTTGAGGGTGATCTGAATTTCTCTTGAAGATCTGTTGACAGAAGAGAGATCTCCACTGACTGCAGTGGGAACCTACGTGCCTCTCCCACAGCCATAGCCACCTGAAGGCTGGTGAGGGGAATACCACCAGAATATATGACAGACTGTATCAGCTTATAAAGTGGTGATTTTCTAGAGAAAGTATATATGATTCACATATCGTAGAAAAGACATTTGATTTTTTTAATTTTTTTTTTTTTTTCTTGAAAGTGCCTCACATTCAATGCTAATAGCTAAAGTATTGCACAACTTTCTAATACACACAAGAACCACAGATGGAGGAAGACCCAAGCAGACAAAGACTATGCCAGAAAAAAAACCAAAACAATTATGTATATGGACCTAAGTTTACAGGCTACTTGGCATAGGGCTGTTTTCCCAAATTTCACCCTAAGCAATAAATGAAGACTAAGGCTGGAAGGCAGTCATGCTAGAATAATTTCAAGCAGGCAAATTCAGCGGGCCAAAGTTCTGATGGTATAATTACTCATGACAACCAAGTAGTTTTCTACTGCTAGAAAAGGACTTACTGTATTTTCATCCAATCCCTAACACTATATATGTTACAGCGACTTTAGTGGTTTAAGATAATTTGCAATCTCAATCTGTTGATACTTATCTTAAAATAACTGAAAGCATCCAGAACCCTTACATGAGGAGCCAGGAATTTAATTTAGTATAATTTAATTAATAAATGTGCTCTTTGATGACTGCAAATGAAATACATGTAGTTTCCACATGACACTATACACTAGAGCCTTGTTACCATGAAAGCCAAGTCTGCTTTTCTAGGAATAATATGTAACAAATATTAGAGAAAAAATACTCAGAAGAGGTAGGAATGCTGAAGCCATTTCTGTTATTATATATATATATGTATGTATGTATGTATGCATATATGCATGTTTGATCATTTTGCCTGAGTTTTGTTTTCTTTCCCATATCCTTCATCTGTTTTCTGTCTTGTACAACTGTAAGCAATTTGGGGCAGAGGCTGATTTTCTTGCTTGGAACACTTCTAACAGACTCAAAATACACTACAGTATGTATAACAATAACAAGAACAGAAAAAGTCGTATTTAAGCATTGGAAATTATTTCTACATATTTAATAAATTAAAATAGCTCTTGAAAAATCCTTCTGCCCTAATACGAATCAGGTAAGTGAGATCTGCTGGAGGACAGAGCTAAAATGAAATAAACATAGAATCATTTAAATTGGAAAAGACCTCTAAGATCATCTGGTCTAACCTTTAACCTAGCACTGCCTATTCCATTATTAAACCATGTCACTAAGCTCTACATCTACACATTTTTTGAAGACCTCTAGGGATAGTGACTCAACTACTTCTCTGGGTAGCCTGTTCCAATACTTCACAACCCCTTTCAGTGAAGAAATAATACTGCAGGCACCTCGTCTTCTCAGTTTTCATAACTAAAAATACTTTCTTCTGCATGACCACTTCACCTATTGGAAATGCACATATTCAGATAATTGCAGCTGGAATTTATCATGGGCTAAAAAGGAACGTTTCTGCCCTTTTTCTAATTCTTCTTCACTATAATATGAAAAGAATTGAAAGCATACCTGTATATCCAGTTTTGCAAACGCAACTGAAGCTTCCAGGGAAGTTCTGGCAGGCAGCACCGTTTTTACACGGGTTGGAAAGGCACTCGTTGACGTCCCTCTCACAGGCCATGCCGGTGAAACCCTCTGGGCAACTGCAGGAGAAGCCCCCCACCAAATTGTGGCAAGTCCCATCATTGTGGCAGGGGGATGGGAGGCACTCGTCGATGTCGGTCTCGCACAGGCTCCCCTCATATCCTGGCATGCACCTGCACATGAAGGACCGGAGGGGCTCATTGGCTACGATGATGACGGGGACACTCTCGTGGGTCCTCAGAGCTGGGCTCACAGCCAGCCTCCTCGCACAGCTCCCTCCATTCTGGCATGGGTTCTGCAGGCACGAGTCGTGATCCACGGACTCAACCCGCACCCCGCTCTGGCGGAAGAGGATGTCTTTGATGCTCTCAAAGAAGGTGGCCACACCGCTGGGATTCACGTACTGGTTGCCACTGCGTTTGATGGCTGCCATGAGGAAGGTCTGGTTGCTCTCCTCGTACAGCCCGTAGAGCTGCACGGCCGTGCCCAGCCCTGTCAGCTGTGAGCTGGCAATTCGCAGGAAGTGCAGATAGTGGTTTGTCAGGAAATCCCGCACGGTGTGGATGCTCAAGCGGAGGAGGATGCTGTTGTCAATGGTGGCATTACTGAAGCCTGCAAAGAAAATCCGGACGCTGCTCGTGACAGCACCGTGCAACCCATCGTTGCTGAGGACGGCCAGGTCAAACACTCCATCCGTGGACCTTGCCTGCGAGTGCAGCTCACAGGTGCCCCCGGGAATACTGAAGAGGCTGGTGACTCCTGAGGTGAGGGAACACTGAAAGCTGTCTAACACATCTGGATCCTGCGGCTTTACGTTGCCCAAAATTCCACCTGGGAAGAGGTTGCCATAATAGTGAACAAAGATTTCTACCGTTCTGGGCTGAGACGGGTTGTCGTTTTGGTCTATTACCTTTATCTGCACAGTTCCTGTGGAAGACATCTGAGGAACCCCAGAGTCTCTTGTAATCACCGACAGGTAGAAATCGCTGATTTGCTCCCTGTCAATCTCCCTTGTTGTGGTCAGAACACCAGTGGTGCTAAGGCTGAAGTAACTGGTTGCAGGGCCGGTGCTGAGCAGGTAGTATGTGAAAGGACCTTGGTTTGGAGGGAGATCAGGATCTGACGACTGAAGTGTCATCACGAGAGTTCCCGCACGATTATTCTCCATGACTTCTCCTTGGCTGGTGGACAAGGTGGGGCCGTTATCATTGATATCTTCCAAGGTTACCAATAAAGAGGCACTGCCTGTAGCAGATGGCGTTCCCGAATCAATGGCCAGCACGGACAGATTGTACACAGGCAGCGTTTCTCGATCCAGTTCTGCAGTGACAGTGACCTGTCCTGTCTGAGGGTTGATGGAAAAGGCACTGTTGTTGTTGCCAGACCCAATGAAATAGGAAAACCTGCTCCAGCTAGGGACAGAATCTGAATCAAAGGCACTTACAAATGTGACATGGGTGCCTGGAGGAACACCCTCGCTGATTTGTATGTTGTAGGTTGCTAAAGTGAAAACAGGGGGATCATTGGCATCCAGTACAGTAATATTAACTGTTACTTCATCTATATCCGCACCACGAATGCTTCCAAGATTTTTTGCAAGAACTTTCAAAGAGATTCGTTCTTCTTTTTCTCTGTCAAGAGGTCCTGAAACATAGATCTGGCCACTTTTCTCATCTATCTGGAAGCCTTTCTTTCTGCTGTTGCCAAAGATAAGGTAATGGACTTCTCCATCAGTTCCCATATCACGATCACTTGCAAAAACTTCACCTACAATGGTACCTTTGGGGGCCGCCTCAGAAACTTCAAAATAATAAAGCTTGGACACAAAACGGGGCACATATTCATTTGTCCCTTCTAACTGGATGTTGACACTAGCAAAGCTGCACCTCTCTTCATCTGGAACATTAAAAGCCTTTACTGTTAAATGATAACTTTGCTTTGTTTCATAATCTAAAAACCCCTGGGTGGTGATTGTCCCTGTATTGGGGTCGATGACAAAGAGGTCACTATCTGAGGACTGAATAGCATATGCAATCACAGCATTAGGTCCAGAATCAGCATCAGTGGCATTTAAACGAATAACAGTTGTCCCACTCGGGGCATTTTCTAATACATTGGGAAAGTAGTCCTCAGGGCTGAATGCTGGAGAATTATCATTCACATCAATGACATTAATGGTGACACTGCAGTAGCCTGTTCTGGACACCCATCCTCCATCTGTGGCAGTAACAACTAGCTCATGCTTTTGGTGTAACTCAAAATCGAGTGGTTTGGCTAGTGTCAGTGTACCAGTAGTTGTGTTAATAGCAAAGGTGCCAGCCTCATTTCCAGAGGAAATGTTATATCTGATTAACCCATTCATGGCGGCATCCCTGTCCCTGGCTGAAACCGTCCTGACCACTGTTCCAACAGAGTGACTCTCCGGGATAGTGACACTCATGCGGCTTTGAGAAAACTCAGGTGTATGGTAATTTTCCTCTGTTACAACTATTTCAACAGCTACCTCAGATGAGAGTGGTGGATTACCTTTATCCTTTGCTTTTACTTTAAATAGAAAATTTTTGTTCAAATCAGCCATTAGTGAAGATGACACAGAAATCCAGCCCGTACTCCTGTCCAGTCTGAATTTATTAGTTTTGCTTTCATCAGAAACAAAGTATTCCACTTCAGAATTCAAACCAAAGTCTTTGTCATCCACTGCAGTAACTTTAATTAAGTTTGTGCCAACTCTCACATTCTTAGTAACAGGTGTAAAATATTTAGGAGCGAGGAACAGTGGTGCATTGTCATTGCTGTCTACTATGTTAATTGTAACGGTTGTCTCACTCAGCAGCGGAGGACTGCCTCGGTCTGAAGAAGTAACTATGAAGCTGTGCCTATTAATGTTGACATTGCTTGAACCACTCGAGTTTTGGTACCTTAAATATTGCTTGTTGAAAATTACCCCGGTGGTTGCGTTGATCCGGAAGAACTCGGACTGGGATTTTATGAAGTAGAAGACTTGACCATTAGATCCTTCATCGGGATCAGTGGCTGAAACCTGGGTGACCTTCAACCCAATCCCAGGAAGCTCGGGACACTCCAAGTAATAGGATGGCTTTGTAAACCGCGGGGCATTATCATTGACATCTGTGACAAATATGGTGACATCCGTACTCACTGTCCAGCCAGAGTCATGTGCAGAGACTCTGATTCTGTAGCGATCTGTGTCCTCCCTGTTTAGTGGTCTGCTAACTGTAATATCCCCAGTGCTTGGATTTATGATAAATGGGAGACTGGTATCCCTTATGGAGTACCTGCTGATGGCATTCACACCGATGTCTTCATCTGAAGTTGTGACTCGGGTTACTGTAAAACCCAGAGGTGCGTTTTCAGGCACAGAAGCACTGAATATCTGGGAAAACCTCGGGGCATTATCATTTTCATCCAAAATATTAATGATAACTTTGACAGTTGTGCTCTGGAGGGGGGTGCCTTTATCTGAAGCCTTTATGGTTAGTGTGTATTGAGACAATTTCTCCCTGTCCAAGGGCCTGACACTTCTGATCTCACCAGTGGCTCGATTGATACTGAAACTATTTTCCGTATTGCCCTCAATGATTTCATAATTTAACTGTCCATTAACACCACTGTCCTTATCAACAGCAGCCACCGTCAGTATCTTCCGTGGGGACAGGTTCTCCACTACTTCAGCAATGAAGGGATCTTGCTCAAACTCCGGTGCGTTATCATTGACATCTACCACTGTTACTTCCAATTTCTTATACGAGGAAAAAGGAGGAAAGCCTGTATCTCTGGCCTCAATCCAAACCACGTATTTCTGTATGGCTTCAAAATCCAAAGCCTGACCGACAGAAAGCTGTCCTGTTACCTGATCGACCAGGAAGGTGTTGCCCAGGTTACCACTGGCGATGTAGTAGGACAAGGAGCCTCCTCTGGCTGAAGACCCAGAAACAGTGGTGACAAGTGTACCGACTACTTGGTTTTCAGGAAATGTGAAAGTCTCCTGTTCGGCTTGAACACGTGGAAATTCTTCTCTGTTCACAAATCTCACAGTGACTGTTGTTGAGTCTGTCTTGGGGTACCGGCCGCCATCCCTCACGTGGACAGAAATGGTGACTTCAGACTCTCCTGCCAGTGCATTAGAAGATAGGATTGCCCCTCTTTCTGGATCAATATGGAATTTCTCGGAGTTTTTCCCCACAAGGGAATAATGGAGCTCAGCATTGGAGCCAGCATCAGCATCGGTGACAGTCACTGCAAACACAAATGAGCCTGAAATGGAGAACAGAGACAAGTCAGTTTATGAATAAATGTGTGATTGTGGAAAATGAGATACCAGCTTTTCACTTGGAAACACTTGTGAGGGTAACCCTTCTGATATTCTTCCTGGAGAAGCATGCTCTTTCTTACACTGCTCTGAAAACAAACTGCTTCGCAAAATCTTAAGTTCAACAAGCTGAGTTTGTGAGCCCACAAAACATGCATGCAGCCATAAAATGTAGGTCTGAAAACTAGGTCACTGCATTCAGGGAAATGTCAGTATGGATGTCAGTGTCTGTGCATACATCTGCACTGGCAACTGGACCTACAATTTTTTGGAAGTCTAGCATCCTATTTCTAGAACATTTACATTGCAAAAGCCATAAATCAAGTGAGACTGAATGGGATTTTGATTTTTTTGAGTTACTCATCATTTATTTATCCATGTAAGAAACATAACACAACAACAACAACAAAGAATTTTCTGCAATTCAACAACTATTAAGTGAACAGGCAGCACCACTGGATATTTATTTATGTAATGTCTCACCTTCCCTTGCAACCGTTTCTTCCTATTTCCCAGATATTCCTCCTTTGTCTCCAATAGCCTCACACATCTGATTTTTAAGAGTATTAAGATGACAATAACTAATGGGACCACATTTTTAAAATCATGCTGATCATCTGAGATAGGAGTGCTGAGTCACACAGGAATGAGGGTGCTAAGTCACACAGAAATAATAATAATAAGAAAACTCCAGTGCAATAACATCAATATGTTATGTTTCGTATCTTTCACATTTATGTTTCCCAATAAGCTTCACTGTACAGGCACCCTATTAGCATCTCTATTTGCAAGAAGTTTCCTTTTGCACTGGAGTTTATAGATTCAATACATGGCAGATCTTTTCGAATTTGATACTGTCCTACCAATTTGCAGAACACTCTGTTGATGTTTTACTAGTACTTAAATTTAGAAAATAACTATTATGTATAAAAAACAATGTTGTTTTCAACCTCTTAAGGCAAAATCAGTTACACACAGGAATTACTTTGACAGTGTCTCCTTAAAACTATACTTGATGTCACTATCTGTCATGTGCAATGATATGTACTCCATAGGGAGGAATATTTAGACAATTACAATATTCAAATTCTTGTGAGAAATGAGATAGAAAAAAATAGATTTTTGCTTCAATTAAAAAAATTGTACTATTAATTACTATTATTAGTTTCTCTTTTTAGTCTTGATTAAAAAATGTTGACAAATTAAGCTTTGTTTTCTTTCAAACCATACACTACATATTCTGACTGGAATAAAAGCAAAATTCTCATACAAATTTTGAGGCTTTGGTGGTGTGATCTTATTATTTTCTTTTTTTTTTTTTTTTAAGCTACATTGCAATGAAGTGTTTTTTTTTTTTTTTTTTTTTTTTTTTCTAATGGATGCTATGCCTGGTAGTAAAATCACTGTCAACAGCCTTTCAAACTAATTTGAAAAGATATCAACATTTCCTTTTAATGAAAGTAAGCTATCAAATAAGGAATTTGTGCCTGTATCTCAAGCTTTTTGCTAAGTGAAAAACAGTAAAAATGGCTTAAGTGTTCTATGCACTTTTAGTTATAAGGGGTCTCATACAAAAAGTGTCCAAAACCAGCATTGCCTGAATACATCAGTTAAACATATGTATGCTCCTCATAATCACATTTAAGGAAACAACCCAGAAAGAACCATACAAAGGCACTGTGCCCTAGTCCGGGTACACAAAGATTCACCAATGCAATAATCATATACTCCCATTATGCTGTTCTGGAAACAGGGAAGAAATAAAAACAAATTCATTCTTCCATAAAAAGAAGAAGTATTTGCAATTGTTTAAAATTTAGAAAGACAACCCCAAGACAAAGAAATAAGCTTTTTTAAATTTTTCTTTTAAAGGAAAATTTGTTTTGTAAACCATTTGTCTTGGACTGCTCTGTGTAAGAATCACATATGTATGCAAATGCATGTGAAAATGGACAGAACTGCTGGCTTCTACAATCAACTGCTACGACTGCAGTTTGGTGAATCTGTGGTAATACCGTAATCATCTTTACAAACCTTTTACTGTTTTGGGATAGCAGAAGTTTCAATATCAGTCTATTTTAAATCTTAGAAAAATCTTAGTATCAGAATCATTCAGTATATTCTCCCTATCTCCCTGCAAATGCATATGTTCTCCTCTTTCTTTTCCCTTGTAATGCCAATTTTGTAAATAGAAAATATTAGTATTTTAGACTTACCCATTTCTAGTTTCTTTATTTATCAGGCTTGTTTAAACATAAACCAAAACAGAAATTAATGTCTGCATTGAGTGAAGTAACTGTAACTTAGGAGCACGTTCAACAAAAGTAGGGTTGCTGTTTGGCTTTACTTTTACATTACTTCACCACTTGGCTCAATGAAAAGCAACATAATTAACATCCAAGACAGAAGATATGGAAGGCTTTTCAGAAGATGTTGACGAAATCCTCTTTAAGAATTACTCAAGGCTGCCAAAAAATATCTACATGCAGGAGGTGACTTTAAGAGGAAAAAAAGGCTACTGCCTTCCTAACCCTAACAAAGCAATTAAATTTGATCACCTGTTTGCCTATCAGATTGAAAGCTGGGTGCTCGTTTATACTATGTCCTCTTTATATAACAAGAGTACAAATGGGACTGGATGGAAGGAACAAACTAAAAAAAAATGCTAAAATGCAGGTCATATATTTTGCCTTGTATTCATTCCTGTGCAACACAAATATAAAACCTAGAAAATAGCTTCAGAGGAATATCTCAGAAACATTTCTTGTGGCATAGCTTTGCATTTAGTAATATATTAATGCAATCTGAAGTATCCTAAGTACTGCCACCTATCAGGTTACCTGAAGCGGTAGGCGATGGGACATGGGTGACATAGGGATGGTGTTGAAATTTGGGAGGATTGTCATTCACGTCGGCAACAGCAACGAGCACACTGGTGGAACTGGAGAGAGGCCTGGGGTAGCCCCCGTCACTTGCCACCACCACCAAAGTGTAGTTCTCTCTCGTCTCTCGATCGAGTAGGGCGCTGGTGATGATCTGTCCTGTTGATGGGTTGATTGTGAATTGTGAATTGCCACCAGTAAGCCTATAGCTGTTTGAAAGAAAAAAAATGAGAAAAAAAAAAATCAATTAGTATTTCATAAGGCAGGCTGCTGCCTCAGGATAATAACAATTTTTTATACTGTTCAGACCACCATGCTGATGGACATCGACATAAAGATTTTCTTCTGCCTATCCATCTGTCTTCACTTTTTTTCTCTTCCATATTTTGAGACCTCTCAGAAATGGCATTTCTGGGGATTTCCAAATGCACTTGCTTAACACTGATAGATTTCTAATAAATGAGGAGTAGACTGAGCCTTTGTACGTTTGGAGACACAGCTGGGCATTCTCTCAAAATTGCAAGTGGCCTGCTAGAGGCAGCCTCTAGTACTGATTTCCTTGGGCTAATGCATTAAGTGTTACTCCAAAGGACTGACATTTCTTAACTGAAACTGCAGAATACAATTAGAAATAATACTACTTTCTAAAATAAAAGGATGACTTTTACAAAATAATATGAGGGTTTATAATTTATAGTTTCCTGATACTGAGCAAAGTTTTGCTATTCAAGATTTCGATTATAGTTTATAGTAATTCATAATAAATCAGAGTAAATCAGTAACTGCAAAACTATGCTAATAGCAACTAATCATGAGAGAGTGTGCAAAAATGTGGTAAGAACGGATTTTGTGCTTACTGTACCTCGTTGTACTGCACTTCTGGCTTGTTAGCACAGTGAATTTGTCCTTGCTTTTTGAATGCTTACGCATCTTCTGTTAGTACAGAACAAATCTCAAAGGCACCTGGAGCACTAGGTTGTATTTTTAAAGATAACTGGTTAACATTAGATTTCTGTTAATTCAGAAAATGGGCTTTCTACAAAACACAGGAAAAAAAAGCTGGCTAAAATGAACAACTCTCATATCCCATATCTCATATTACAGCCCCTACAATTGAGATTAGCATTGTTTCTTCAGAGAAGCCTGTTATGGCACAGTAGCAACTTTTCTGAAGTACACAATTATATAAAATATTCAGAAGAAAACTACTGTTATGAAAGAGAGTAACATTCACATCTTCAACTTTTCAAAATCAAAACACGCTATGACAGAAATAATAACACAGGCCAGAAGCTTTTCCTAGAGGACTGATAGCCAGCCTGTGTAATAGGCTGTGGCAACCTCTCATGCTCAGTCATTAATCTCTACAGAATGCCAGGAGCATATTTTAATTGCTTAATTATGATTCAATATGATGGCCATATGTAATTATTCTCCAGCCAAAGAAAAGTGCATCTAGGGTGTAAGAAATGTGCACAAAGCTTAAAGCACCACTTAAATCTCTCTAAATGCCGGCAGCACGGACACGTTTCATCTGTGTTTTGCAGTGTTTTAACATTGTGTGAGACAGTCTCTCTCTCATGTACTTCCATGTACGAAGAATGGCTCAAGCATTACTGTTGGAAAGGCACTGTGAGAGACATTAAAAAAAAAATACGTTTGCCATGGGATATTCTGAGTTATAGCTGAGTATAACTTCACACCAATTAAATTGACAATGCAAGTGTCTGTATTTAAAAAAAAATAAATTCCAAACTAAGCCGAAAGATAAATACATGAAACTGTAATCATGGCAACTAGTATACCAGGAAACTGACTGAAGTGCTTAAAATCCGGCCTTTTGATTGTGCTGACCCTTCTTATCCATACTGCCTTCAACGATACTATTCAAGCATGCATTACCATTAACAACCTCATCAGCTCCTTGTAATGACTTCACAGGTTATCACCAGAAATAAGAGGAAAAAGAGTTGGCATATATTGATATGTTACAGTTTTGCAGAAGATTAGCTACTTTTTGCATAATGAAGTTCGTTTTTTGACTTTATATGAAAATCTTAACATGGAATTGTATATCCCATCTATGGAAATCAAAGATTTGATTTTGGAATGGGGTCTAATAAGACTGCGAAGGAATTTTTGAGTGCTCAGCACTTCTGACAAGAAGGGCTTATGTATTCTGGTCCCTCTAGCTTTTGTTAGTTCTGTAATACCAGTCATATTTTAAGGTTTGCATTATTCTAAACACTAAACCTGGACAAGTTCTGTCAAAGAAAAACAAAGTATGTTTCTGAGTCGAAAAAGTGCAAAACAAAACCTCAAAACAGTCTTAAAATAGCTTCTTACAAAAAAAAAACCATCTTAATCAACTATTCTGCTATGAGGTATTGAGTAAGTGACTAAAGACTAATAGCAGAAATATCAAAGCAATTCAAACATAGTAAAGAAATCTGAGAGCGCTCTGATAATTTTTGGTTATGGGATGAAATCATTATAATCATTCATGATTTGTATGGAATTCTTTTTTCTAAAGAAGCTTTCCAGAAATAGTTTCTCTGAGTGAGAGTGAAATGGATTAAAAGCTTCATTGTTTCACAATTTAATAAATGGAAATTTTGGACACTTTTCAAATATTTAAAGATGCCAAGACATAAAGTTCCTATTTATGGCTTGTAGCTATTTGAAATAAAATATTGCAGTATTTTATATACACTTGCTTCATTATAACATAATTCTTCTTTATTTCCTTTTTTTTTTTTTTTTTTTTTTTCCTTATGAGCACAGTTATATTCCTACACACTTTGAAGAATGAATAGAAATTGCAAATGAATAAGCTACTTTTATATATATATTTTTTTAAAGTTTGGAAACAGGCATGGGTGTTTACATTAACAAAAGTTAATTTTGAAGAGATAACCTACATGTTCTTGTGATTTAATAACTAATTAGAATCTGATTTGTATTCCATTACCAATAAATCTGTCCTCAGTGGATAATTTTTACCTTGTCACTGCCACTTAGCATCTTAATTACTCTTGCCTGTGAACTAGCAATGGCCAGTGTTCAGCCCAGTGGCTAGTTAATTACAAATCCTCAGTTCTAAATGCTATGCTAAATATAATGCTAAAGCTTTAAAAAGGCTAAAAAATCTGACGGTAGTCAGTAACGCAGAATAATCACAGCCTATGTCATATTTCTTTAGTCAAAGAATGTATACGGAAGGACTGCCTGCTTAATTTCTTAATCCATTTATTATATTAGGTTTTTTGTTTGTTTGTTTGTTTGTTTTTCTATACTTAGCAAGACATTTAGCCCATCAACAATAACGCTTAGGTGTGAATTAGACTCACATTTGCTTTTAATGTAGTTAAAAATTAAAAAACAGTACTGCAAATTTCCTTGACCTTAATACATTTCTAAAAGCTTATTTAAAAACAAAAATCAGATTTGCTGAAAGAGTTAGCTGTACACGGTCCTTTTCTGCCTTAAAGCTTTATGTCTTGTTGATGATGGATACTATGAAAAAAAAAAATCTTCAGGCGAGGTACAAGGCAGGACTGCACACAGTGGTGCTAAACGACCTACCTAATAACGGCATTTGTAGAAGCATCAGCGTCCGAGGAGTTTACTAGCAAAATATCTGTCCCTGTAGGTGCATCCTCAGGAACAATGGCAGAATACACATTAAAGGCAAATGTGGGCACGTTGTCATTGACATCATCCACTGTGACAGCGATGGTTCCAGTGCCAGTGAGGGCAGGAGATCCTGCGGGAAAGTGGGATAGAGAATGCCAGAGGTTACGAATATCACAGTGTTAATCTGAGGTCTGCCATCTCCGATTTAAAGCCTAATGATTGCACATGTCACAGCTCACAAAGTGAGAAAGCCAATTCAACATACAGGACAGGGTCAGATTTGTTTCAAAGGCATCTTGACATAAAGTACAAGCTGTGAAAGAAAAGGAAAAAAAACAAACAAAAAAAATATTTTTTTTAATCTCGTTTCATCTAATTCCAGCAACATTTTGTAATACAAGCTCACTGGAAAAAGATGGTCTTGGAACCACTCAGAAACCTTCCTGTAACAATTAGGACCAATTTGAACATGTGGTTGCCTTTGAGAAGTCATTCAAAGGTGGCACACTGACAGCCGTGAAGACTCCAGCCTTCAATTTACTTATCCGCAGAACAAATAGAGTGGAAACAGTGGCAAACCCCAGCTTTCCGCACAGCATTTCCACTGCCGGTCACACCCTGACCTAGGGAGACCTTTCCCTGAACGGGTGAGAAGGTTGCACGGTCTCTAGACTCACGCAGCCTTGATTTCCCTGTAGAAGCAGGCATCACTAGCAGCAAGTAACTTTTCCTTTGTCAAAACTGGAAAAAAAAAAAAAAAAAAAAAAAAGACACTGAAAAATTGTAGAAGTTCATGCTGGGTTTAATAGTTTATTGCTCTTGTTTTGAGCCAACAATCAGCAAGACACCTTCTGCTAACTAAATTCTTCACTGAGGGTCCCTGAAAAAATGGGATTCTGTTATTCTTTGAATACCTAGCAAAAGTGTGTGTGTTGAGACAGGGGGCAATAAGAGAGAAGAGCTCAAAACTCCCAGCATACAGCACTTTTACTCAAAAGACAGATGATGACCATGCCTGGTTTACCCAAGATTAGATTCCTTTCCCCCTCAATCTCAAAGACATACAATAACTCATTATTGGCTGGACTGAGGAAAAAGCAACGCTAATGAAATGCTTTGGGCCAGCACCCTGGAGACCGGTTCGGGTCCTTGCTGAAAGGCAAGTTTATTACACTGAACTGTCACTTGATAAAACACAGGCAAGTCCCTGTGTGACTGCCCTAATCCCTCCATCCCAGCAGATGATCGGGTCACTGCTGCACGAGGTTACTGCTGGGCCTCAACATCTCAGGGCTCGGGGCTCACATGGCCCTGGCAAGGGCTCCAGACACTGAGCTTCTGTAGAGAAGAGCAACTAATGACCTCTTTTTTCCCCGTTTTAACCCCTGCAGGCTTAAGGAGCATCACACCATCTCAAGGAGGAGCTGGGAGCAGCTTCTGCAGGGGAAGGAGGTTTCCCACCACAAAGCAACTCAGCATAATGTGCAAACAGACCGAACGAACAAGTGTCCAGTGGAGACGAGCTATAAATCTTGCAGGGCTCACTTACAAGACTGCTGATGGGACAGGCTGGACCACAATGCTGAGGAAAGAACATGAGAGCCAGAGAGGATACGTTTCACGCCACGGCCGCGCACAATGGAGCCCTTTCTCTGCTCTGTTCTGAGGTAATTCATTCTGCCGATTAATATACTTTCAGCCTCAAAGGTTACATTAAGGCAGACTCTTTTTATTATTTTTTTTTCTCGATTTTGTCATTCAGCCAAACACTTATAGATAGAAAGGGCTGCAAAAGCGTTCCCGATTGCTGAAATATTGCCCATGGAGTGTTTATTATTACTGCATTAAACGAAATCGAGTCCTCAGTGGTATTTGCTGTGTGTGTCATCAAGCTCTGGCCTTCCAAACACATTTAATCGACATCCATCTCACAGCTAATGAAATGAAAAGCTGAAAGTTGTTAAGTTTCACAGGTGATAAAACAAATTATGCATAATTCAGAGATTAATATTGGGTAAGTCCTATTCAAAGAGCATCAGTAATGCAATGCAGCCTGGTAAAGAAAGCAAACTTGCAGCTAAGCCCTGAATCTCATTGTTTTAAATGTAATTTAAATGTTTTAAATGTAATTGCTCACTCAAAAAAACAATGCTGGAAAATTCAATGTGTTGAGTTTCTTCACAGTTTCTTCCACAGTGGAAGCTTCTCTAGAAGGTGCCGTGAGACATAACACAATACTAGAGAGGTGGGATCAGCTCAGGCGCATGCCAGTGGGGTACTCTGCAGGCTGAAAGGGGCTGGGGCTCAGTGCCATGCTAGCTGCATTCACAAGACAGCATGGGGAATGGGAAGAGGATGGTCCATGACTGCTGGCACACTACCACATGGACATGCGCTACAAGCAACATGCTGTGATGGGTTGTGTCTTTCTCCTGCATGGCTGTTAAGTCCTTGATCCCATAATGGAAATGGTCCTGTAATAGAAAGAGATGCCAGATGTGGATATTTTCCGGCTCAGAGTTACACTGATAGCAGCAGCTTTTGATTCACTATTTGCCTTCAACCAAGCAGCAGCTTTTGGTTCGCTATTTGCCTCCAACCAACCTCAGTCTGCTATCCTCTGTGAGGAACATGAATTTGTAGGGTACCAAGCAGGTGCTCCAAGGGTCAGATCCCAGTCCTGCTGAAAGCCATGGAAACTTAGCTGCAGACAACCATCAGGCCTGGTATTTCAGTATTCATCATACTTTTAGGTTTAAATATATCCAATAAAATTCAAAGTTTTATATATATAAATATATCCCTGTACTCTCTTTTTGTTCACTTATGGCCTCACTCCATAACTGTTACCTGTCTATATATTCCTTATCAATGCAACACACTCATCAAAATCAGAGCACTAGCATAAACTAGAATGGCAGAAGTTGGCTCTTTGTAAAGCACTTGATGGCCATTACTTCCCCATTGGGTGTATCTACAAGGCATAGCACAGGAAGGGCACATTTGTATTAGCCTTAGAGAAGTGAATTTACCAGCCAAGGTTGAGCACCATACTAATAAAATTAGCTAGGGTAATATAAGTAACCCAGATCTCATTCAGTGCTAGCTTGTGGCTCGCAGAAGTATCCCAGAAGTCTAATTCAGCTGTTTGCAACATCCTAAGTCACCATTCTTCAGTTCAAAACCAAAAATCATTCTCATTTTACTTAGATGGAAAAACTCACACATCTACGTTGGTTTCCCATCTATGTAGTTCTCCAAGTATACCTTTTTTCCCCTCTAACTAAAACATCACGTCCACAAATTTACTCCTTTATTCTATTACACTGAAAGATAAAGTTGCAATTTCACAGAGTTCTTAAAGCTTGCATTCACTTGAAATTAAATGACCAGCTCACATTTCTGCAGTTACTGAGAAATATAAGAAGAGGAAATTACAAATGAAGTAATTTTCTATGGAAAAGAAATAGTTTGGGGCCAAATTCTACCGTCCTCAGTGAACTTCCAGTGAAAGTTCTGCTTGCATAAAGACCACAGAATTTGGCCCCTGGTAATAAGTAGGTTTCATAAAATGTAGATGTCATATTTGTGGTGAAAGAAGTACTTTCCATGGTCGGGCTGAGTTCCCAGATTTCTTAGTTTTGCTTCGATAGCAAATCTTCCTCAAGTCAGTTATTCCAATTATGTTCGAGCATCATCCTTTTCTTTTTTTTTTTTTTTTTTTTTTTTTCCAAACTGTGTTTAACATTTTGCATAAATAAGTATAGTAAATTTTGTGTAAATTCTGCTCTATTAGCCAAACACTCAGGATGCCCCCATTTTGATAAATCAGGCATGATTACAATCTACGTAACATTGTCATATGTAGTCACACAAGACTTTGCATACCCCTACAGACAGCTTGGAGTGCCACAAACGTACACTTTTCTTTTAGTGAGCTTGCATGAAAATTTCTACCATTTTTTCATAGTATTTTGGACTATTTTTCAGCAGTAGTAGTAATTATTTGTCAGACACCCACCTCTTATTTAGAGCATTTCCCTAGAGCTATACTACTAGTTCCTTCAGATTTCAAAGCACAGTCTCTCACAAGGGCTTAAAACATCCATGTTGAAAAAGCATTTTCTAGACAGACGAAGGAATGAAACAGACATCGAATGATTAATAGCCAGAGAACGTTAACTCAGGGAAATAAATGGGAGAGATCAGATTGACTGTTCAGTGACCATCAGATCTTTAAAACTTAAAAGATGGCATCAATATATCATTAATATTATTTTGATTTTCCAATATCTGTGTGCTGTGGTCTGTTTTTATGAACTGAACAGTTTATTTTCTAGGTGACAGCCGTACATATACATTAAGCAGAGAGCCCCGCAAATGTCCACACGTCATTGTTGAAATAAAGATTAACCTGGGATAGTGTCAAAATAGCAACGCTGAGTTCAGGAAGAAAATTGCTTCCCACGGATGTTCTTCCAAAAATTTAAGCTTTTTGCTTACATCTGCAAAGTAAACATGTGTCTGGGGACGGAGAGAAGGAGCAGACCTTGGGAGCCTGCTCCTTGGAGGCCTGTGGTGGAGGACAAGTTGCAGAACGAGGTTATGAGAGGCCACCTCGGGCTCATCCAGCTGTGGGCCGCAGCTCCCCTCTCTGTAGGGAATGTTTGAGGAGGTGATGTGACAAAATGGCAGCAGGGGACCATGGGGTGGGCAGGGAGCAGCAGAGGGGCAGGAGCTCTCTTCTCTCTTACCCTCCACTTCTGCCTGCTTCAGCGAGGCAGGACTGGCAGGGATCGCCAAGCGCGTCTTCTGCCCCATCCACCAGTCCTCAGTTGTGGCTGTTGGCCACAAAAAGAGGATGATGCTGGAAATGTGCCACTATAGAAGTTAAAACTGGACCTAAAGAGAAGTTAGAGAGTAACTAGAAGTTAGTTGCTTCAAGAAGTTTTGGGAAAAGATGATGTGCTTGGAAATCCTCTCAGCAGTGGGGTACTGCATGGCTTATGGCACAAATTAGAAATAGGAGACTGTGCTCAGAACACTATCCACAAGTTGTTTGAAGTTTTAATGGATCCTGGGTTTTGTCTGTGCCATAGTTAGCACAGCAGATAGTAAAACTATCATTCCTTTCAGAAACCAGGAACACAAAGTTTTTGCCAGCATTAAAATATCAAAATTAAGTGCTAGAAAACTAACAATAAACTTAAGTAAAAAACTAGAGATACACTTTGCTAAGAAAAAAAAAGGATTAAAATTAAATAAAATGAATCTAAACAACTAATCCAAACTCATACTGCAGGCAGTTTACCATGTTTTGTGGTAAATTAAACACATCATTATCCTGAAAATTGGAAAGCGATTTAACAGAAGTGGAATTTTTGCCTCACTGAAATGTGTTGCTTTGCAACAAAGCGGATTTCACTTCTGCAGTCAAACACTCAATGAATGAGTCCCAGGGCTAGAAGCTGTATGTGTTATTACAGAGCACTAACTTTTTCACTCAAGTAAACAAGGCCTGTCTCATAATAAAGCAGCCAATCTTTCTATCTGCATTTAAATGCAGATAGAGTGTGCTGAGCCTCACACAAGTGAGGAATTTTAAAATAAACATGCAGATAAAGTAAGTTAAAATGCAACTAGTTGATTTTCAGTACAGAAGAAAATGTACTTGAAACACGGATGAGCTTTAATTAATTTACCTGGAACACAAGAGTATATGCAAATGAGCAAAATGAGTAGTTAGTTTTACAAGTTGCACCACAAATATTCACCCTTGCTGGATATACAGACTGTACTTTGCTTTCCTCTTATTTATTTTTTCATATATGCTTTCCTATTAAATCTTAAAAGGAAAAGCTGAAATACATGCTTAAAAAGCATGTGTAGTAAGAAGCTTAGAAGTTAGCCCTACTGTCATTCATTTCAGCAGATGAATGGCAAATGAAACCACGCATGTGCCCAGTTTTCACAAATTTCTGAAAGTGTCAGATCTGAATTTTAAGACAGATAAGTGGGTACAAAGCAGCAGCATTTACACCTCAAGCTTCCCAAAGCTGATTTAACTGAACTTTCACTTCATGAGAACAAGGGAGCTGCTGGGGTAGCTCTGTATGTCTGCTAGCATCACCCAATGAGAAAAAGAGACTTTCCATTACTGCATCAGATATTAGAAATCTTAACATCTTCCTTCATCCTCCTAGACTAAAGAAGCTGGGAACAAACAGACATAAATTTGTGAATACATCCATCATTTCAAGTCATCAAATATATTTTTTATATATCTTCACAAGACAGAGTACAGGCTCTTTCATGCAATTACAAGTTCAGCCCCACTTAGATACATACATGTGCACACACATCCTCAGGAATGCTTTGACACCATCTTTATCTCTATGAAAAAGAAATCCGTGTCCCAAATAATGATGCATTACGGGCTTCCTCAACTCTTTCTATCCACACAATTTTTACATTTTGATAATTGCCTATTTGAATAACTGCACTCTATGGATTCTCTAAGCTTTGCAGTTTCACAAAAGGGGCAACACTGAACTGCAATATACTATTCAGCTACTTGATAGCTGATTATACTATCAAAAGAGTGGGACTTGTGTGCACAGTTTTAAGTTCCTCAGTGTATACACATCTTCCCCTTTCCTTTCTCTTATCTTCTGACCTGCTCATCAGAACAAGTTACATGCAGTTGTTTACCAACAGAGAAAAAATGCTATTACAGAAGCAGACCCAGCAGAACAGAAATAAAGACTGAAAATAAAACCTACACAATAAACCAAAAGTACAGTATTCCCCAACTTCAAACTGTTCCATGTAACAACCTCGTTCTACACCCATCCACATTATTATAAATTTATAACTTATTCAGCTGAAAAACGGTAGCTGTTATATTCCTTCAGTTAAGCATTTTTCCCCCATTGCTACTTTTGTTTAGCAAACTTTAAAATTGATGAAGGAAAGGCTGAAAGATTCTGGTTGCAGAATGCAGATGGATGCTGGGCTTCTGATATAAGCAGATGGCAGCAACTCGTGGCTGTCAAGTTTTGTTTGCCTTCCACAAAAGCCACAACCATTTATCTCATGTGCTGTACAACCCTCCAACCCTCGACAAACACTTGTAGTCTGTTAACATCTAAGGTACAGGTCACTCACTGGGGATGGTGCCTAGAAAAGATCCATGAAGCTACCACAGGTTTCTTTGCAAGAACTGAACTTAATTCCAGAGCAAAAAAGTGCCTTCTTCCAAGTAAGTTTCACAAGAAAAATCCTTAAGGCCAATTTCTCACAACTGAATATAATGCTTTTAACAAAAACTGGTACAGGACTACTTTTAGGGTGCACCTCCATGTTTCCACAGTGCACGCAGTTCTCCAAGGGGAGGCATGACGGTACACACTACCAGGGCCTCTGGTGACTGTAGCTAGATTTAAAGAACAACTTAAAAGAAAGGCACTGGGATTTAAAAAAAAATATTTTCTTAAAACCACCAAATTACTTATCCTTATTATAAGTTATTGCTATAAACAGAAAAAACAGAAAAGCTGGCTCCTGCAGGGACTGCTGACTAAGTCATTTTTTGACTGCTTGTGACTCTTGAATATCCCACAGCGAAATTCCTGTAATGCATGATTTTGAATTATGCTTTAAAAACACCCTTTATAAATAGCAAAGATTAACCAGCAGGATAAGTGTTCTGGCCATATATGCATGTTTTACTGATTTTATCCTTGTAATTAAAGCTTCCTGAAATTGTAGATTTGCTGTTGAAGAATCAGTTAGCAAACTTTCAATTTGTGAGGTGTTATATTTGATTTAGAAAATAGTTTAAGATCATGATGACTGGAAAAGTCTTAGTATTTATCAAAGGCTGAAAATTTTTCCTTCCATAGCATAGTGACTACTTTTGTTATCTTACTGTTTTGAAAAACAAATTATATTCAGCAAACTGAGCACATTTGCAGTAGGATTTCATATAACAGTGATGTAAGCAGGATGGCAAACATTTTACATTAATTTTCATTTCAACTCTTGTTCCGAGCCAATCATAGCAATATGGATGAATGAATAGATGAGAGGAGTGTAACAACCTCAGAATTACTGAACTAAAGCTCTTGTTTCCTTGAAGTTTTTTATTGACTGCTAAATCCTAAAAATTAAACATTATATTCTTGCTTGGTTTCCAGTTTATATAAATGAATTTTTTTTTTTTTCTTCAAACAGATAAACCTACTTTTTCCCCCTCTAACCTGCAACAACATTTTAAGAAATAATAATAGTAAAGAAAAAATAGCCAGGAAAACACTGAAGGCATCTTAAATGTCTGACAGTCTTGTTCGCATTCATTTGGATCAACAATGCACAATGTTTTTGCTGTACTGTGAAAAACTCAAAGAAAATTAAACTGCCTTGGCATATTTCCGAAGTTCAATTCTCGTTTTTTCATCACTGCCCTTCTATACATCCACAACCATTTACTGGTAATCAGCAGACATATATACATGCCAGTCCAACATGTATATAATAAAATTGTATTGCAATGGTGGTGGGGCTGAGAGAAGTAGATCTTAAGATCCTACAAGAGATGACACCGAGGATCAAGAGAATATCTAGCTTGTTTAATGTACTTCATGCTGATTTGAGCAGGATTGACTGCTGGTCAAGCTGGTAATCCAAAATCCATAAAGCACGGTGGTACTTTCTGTTTGACCAGTGGCAGAAGGAAACCATTGCCAATGGAACCAGATGTGAACTGGTCACAGTAGAAGCACAAAGGTAGGTGAAATATATTCATGACAGACAAGAGAAGCAAAAAGTGAGAAAGGGAAAAACAAGGGAAAGAATACAAAGCAAATAAGGAACTTAAAAAAAAAAAGTTTGTATTAATCTTCTTTGGCCTATGAATAAACATTTCATGCTTGAATCCCATTTGCATTTGCTACATATTACAGTAGGTGTCAATGAATCTTTTGTGAACGTGGGCTGACATTCAAGAAACTAAAACAAGACACAATTGAAGAACTTGAGAAAATAATGGTGTTTCAATGAAAGCAAGAAAAGTATTTCACAGCAGTGCAAGCTGTCTAAAAAAAAAAGCATGGATGGAAATAAAGGAGAAGAAACATCCCTACTAAGTAGATAAGCTATTTGAAAAACTGAGTGGTAAGAACTCTTTGAACTATGTCTTCCATACAATACAGTACATAGTACAGTCGATCCCAGTTTACCGTAGTTCAACACTTTTATTGTTAAAATTTTAAATATTTTCTGTCAGTAATCAGATAAATTTGTAATACTGAGTTAAAGATGATGCTAAATGCTTTTATTAAATAAACCCTTTAAAAAGAAGCAGAAACCAGCTTCAACATTTCATGGCACATACATGCCTGGCAAAGCTGTTATTTGTAGCCATTTATTTATTTATTTATTTATTTTCTCTGTTATTTTTACAAATAAATACAAGAATATTTTATAAATATTTTTGTGGTAAGAAATCCTGTATAATAACTAACAACACTGAAATACAGAATATTCCTCTTTCCTTCATTTATAATGCAATAACCTCATAGAGCAAGCAATAACATCATCCACACTCATTATTCATTCTTTCTACATGGCATCAAATTATATTCATTAATAGATACGGGAATTCTCACGACTATTTTTGATGAAACAAAAGAAGTATATTACCTCTAACCCAACCAAAACCAGAAGACAATGAAATGGAAACCAGTTCATTCAACAACCTTCAGCTAAAAACAGATGATCTCATTTGAACTAAACCTGCCAATGACTTGCTGGGTTCTCTATCTACAATCTCAACACAAGAAATGTTTGAATGGAGAGGCATGTACTTAACTGAGTACTTTTCTAAAAGTAGCAAAAGTATGCCTGAACTAAAGAGGATAAACATGTTAACACACATTTCTAACTCTGCTTGCCTTGTCCAAATAAAATCCGCCATCAGCTGAAGTTGATCTCAAAGATCTCTTCTGCCTGTGATTTTAACCTAAGTGAAAAAGTAACTTTCCTTCTTTTCATAGGTATTTTAGCTTGTGCTGACCAGCTTAAGCCCTTTGCCAATACGAACACACACCTCTCCTGCACCCCACCCCATGGAACACATACACTTGGATTTAGCCCAGAGACTCTCGATGAACTATTTTGAAAAAAAGTGATCTAATAAAGAAGGTTTAACTTGAAATAAAAGACCAAAATCCTCAAATGGTATTCTGGGGCTGGATTACACATCTTGTAGGGCAGTTCTCTGAAGGGATGGGCTAAAGCCTCATCTCCTCTGGGGAGTAAATATGTCACATCGTATAGACATGAATACACTCTCTTCCTTGACAATTACTCCCTGGGGGACATCCAACTGACTTTGCCTTACTCCTGCTGCCTAAACATCTTTCTGAGCCTGTTGGCTTCTAGAGAAAAATTAAAACACTGCCAAGACTTTCTAGGCTCTCAGAAAGGGTAGGATCCTGCTATTAGCCTCCCACAAGTAAAAAAAGATGCTATTGATTTCCCTCTCTCCTGATTTTAGATGATGGCAACACAAAATAAATGCTGCAAACTCCCTGATGAGACTGCTGCCAGTTCTCCTCCAGTGTGCTTCAGAAATAAAGAAATAAAAAAAAATCATGCAAAACTACTAAAACAATAGATTTAGTACCAGTAGCATAATAGTAAAAATAATACAACTAGTAAAATAGCAAAACCAGGCTCAAAGTAGATAGTATTGGCATGAGGAAGAGCTTCCCTAACAGCATGGAAATAAATGGGGCTGGGATAGAAACCAACATTCATTGTGGAACAGCTGTAGCATAAAACAGAGCAGAGAAGAGAGCATTCATTATGTAAACTGCTAAGCACCAAGGTAAGCATATGTCAGCTTCATTTAGCTCACCAATGGCCGAAGTGATGTGCATATTTAGACATAACATATAAAAACATGGAAAACAGGCCACTTCTAAAGGAGATTTTTGAGTTGTTTGTTTGTTTTGAGAGCACCAAGATTTAAAAATAGTTGAATTTGTTTTAAAAATACAACTCACTCTTTTAAGGCAACATCTTTTCACACTGCAGACTGCCTGTTAAGTAGAAACACAGTGTATGCTAAGAAAACAGGATGAGTATAAATGTCTTTAAGCCCTGTCATATAAATCTCACAAAATGTTAACCCTTGAGACTCTTTCTTACTATTACTAGGAAATAAAGAGGCTGAAGTTTTTCTAATTTGAAAATACAGTCGTCCTTTACTTGTCACCCCAAACCAGGAAATACTTCAAAATGTGTCAGACGAAAGAGTGAGAAGAACAATACAACTGCATTGTCAGATTTAATTTGATTTTAAGATTGAAGAGAACCAAAAGCATATGTCAAATGAGAATTCCTGAGAAGGATATAACCTCTATGTTTGGTTGCCCTCCTGCATTCTTGAAGGAAAGAATGCATAAGTTGAGGGCCAACATTTTGTAAAGAAAAAACATATGGTTGTTTTTTTTCCACAGGCCAGCGAGGTATACGACGATCAGCTAACTAAATATATTTATCAGTCCACTGATTTATTTCTTTTAGAACTATCATCTAAATCAGTAAATAGGTTATTTAACAAAATAATTAAAAAACACACAGCAACGCAGCTAATTAGAAACATCACACTGTGATTTTGGTTTTATTGTGGCAACATGCCGTTCTGTTCAACCAAAACAGATATGCTGGTTGCAGTTTATTTAAACAGTAGTCCTGGGCAGCTACCAGGTTTCCAGACGTGCTACTCTACCTCCCTGTGACCAATACATAAAAGGAGGAGGACTGTTGGAATGCTAACATTTTCTCCAGAAAATGGCTCAAAGAGTTAAAGCCCCGGATGATAAAAGCAGCTTCACCAGTCCTTGTCACGCTGCCAGGACTGAATGTTTACCCATTGCTGGGTCCCCACCAGATGGGGTGAAAAAAATAATTTAGAAAGTCTCTTTTCCCAACCATTTTGCCACGAAGAAGGGTAGAGCTAAGCGAAACAAATGATTTATATGGTAGAAACAGTCCTGTAAAGACACATTCAAATAGCTGCACGTAGGTTTCTTGGCGTTTATGTTAGCAGATATTTTGGGGGAGCATGTGCAATTTAAACACTATCGTGTTATTCCACAGTCCATCATTTTGCTTGTCATTGTATTTATAATTCACACACTCTGATCTACAGCTTGTGCTGCAAGAGGGGCTCTAAATTGGGATGGGTGAACTTTGAGGTTGAATTATGTTTTATTTCTCAAACAAAGCCACAGGTGTACAGCCCCGGAAGATGCCTTGTGCCTCTCTGTAAAACCCTACTGCTTAGAGCAGAAGTCTCCTGATACCAAGCAGTAAGGTGGAAATGCAAAAGTGAGGGAAGAGGCTGAAATCATGAACCTTTGTGCAGGCTGTGTCATGGAAACTGGGCATGAAGCAGACTGTGTGGCCACAACTCACTGTGTCATCTGCCACACTCATCTAAGCACCTGAAAACATTTCATCAGTCTTTGCCCTCCCCCAGGGGAAAGGGAAAACTCTGTAGACCCAAGATCTACCTAGAGGACTAGGTGGAGGACAGCAGGTCAAGGAATAGCTGGATCAGAGCCAGGACGATACATAGATCATGACACTCGCTTCTGGTCTGAGAATAATCCTTGGGAAAGCATTTTTCCGACAAGTGCCCAATTCCCATCGCTGGTGCAAGCTGTCATGACAGCATTCCCTGTCTCACCTGCCCAAAACTCTTATGAGCGGCTCGGCTCAACTCTTAATACTCAGTAACTCATGAACTCTTCTCATATGTCCTGAACCAAAATCCAGGCTCCAGGAGAGCATGCCTGCACGGCATTTTGAAGCCTAGAGGCTAGCACAGGCACCCGATCCCACGCAGCCCTGCTAGCTAGTTCATGCTTCACATATGAGGGCTGATGCTTTGCCATGTCGTAATCCTCCATCTGCTACAAATAGACTCAGGGTACATCCCGCCAGTATGTGTTACAAAACCCATAAGGTACGGGGTGAAGCAATGTGCATGAGCAAAGTGTCTATGCCTTGTAGAGAGACCATCGATTGTTTTCAATATATTAGACTGACACCTCTACATAAAAATAATTTTTCCATCAACTTCTCCATAAACATTATAAAAGAACTATTAGAACCACAGTCACAAACTGATGAACTGATAATAAACATAAGTAAGAAATCCTTGTTTATGTTTAGGGAGATCAGGAAGACATCCAAAAAGTTGAGAATCCATCAGTCCTTACGTCTAAAGTTGCTTCTAAGCATGTATTGCATCTGATTCTTTGAAACAAAGGGAAGAATTGGCATAGACTTCTATAGGAGTAAGGTATCATCCTTGAATGTTTTAAATTAGCCAGTGCAGCATATAAAAATTGAGATGTAGATCCTAAAAAGAATGGGAAGTGGGCTGGACGAAGAATTTTGCCCTTGATGTACTACCCAGACATTTCCAGAGCTAACTGCATCTGGATGTCTACCATGATTTTTATCTAGAAAAAAATAAAACTAAATAAGAGGCACCATCTATGGGCAAGCCTGTTGCTTGGGCTGCTAAAGGCAACCAGAAAGACTGTTTATTACAGCTAATAAAAGCCATACTCAAAGTGCAAAGTAGAATACCTTTCCCTTGATTTATTTTCGGAGATAATACAGATGTGGATGAATTCAGACACGCCTGCCTTCTTCAGCATTTTGGCAGGCACTGCTTTCCTATAGAGGAGAACAGTTCTGTATGTGTGTTTCTCACTGAATTTACTCTATGTAGGATTCTGCTGTCTAGGAACAGAAGCATTACCTAACAAATTCAAGCTAAGATATTAGAAAGAAATAATTACATTAGGCAAAGAACTGGACATGCCTGTGAGAATATTTTCTATAAATGTTTATCAGCTGCTCAAGAATGTAATATTTAAAACACTTTTCTTACACATTTCACGATAGTGTGACTGCTATAATTTTGGTAGTACAGCCAGAACTACCTTATTTAATGAATGCACCAACTAGCAAAGGTCAGTATGTTAGCACCTGGAAATCCATCACAAACCCATACTGGTAGCTTTTAAAACATCTTGTATATTTTAAAGTAATACATTCTTCTTCTGATAAGCTACAACTCGTTTTAAAAGAGGCTTCCTCCTCCATAATATTTTTCTAACTCGGCTGCCAAATGTCCACGGTAGTGCATGTACATTTGACATCTGATAATGTAATATATAGTAATATAAAATTTGAGACACAGTTAGACAGAGATCTCAGAGTCTGTAGCTTGGTCCGTTTGTTCCACCTTATTGTGACAACCTCACTCCTTAAGAGGCCTCAAACGAATTATATGCCAGAGTGTTCTTTACCACATAGACTGCTGAACTCAGTATGACTAATTTAAACATAACAGAGATCCCATAGAATTTCCTCAGTATGTAATATATTTAGAGTACTCAGAGTACCTGTTATAACTGTGGTCCACAACCTGCTTCCATGAAATAAAGGGATGTTTTGGCATTGACTTCTACAGGACCATGAGATTTTCCGTGGTGCTTTAGTTTAGACAAATCATAACTAACAGTTTTAAATGCTTTCTTTGATAGTATGAATTTAGGGTATGTCTCCAGTCTGATCAAAAGTTACCGTCTAACTTTATTCACAGGGTTGGTAAAAAAATATAGCAAGTCATATAAAGCCTATGCATTAGTCAGGTTGTAAACTTTTGCTACTCTAGATAACATACTCTATCTAATATTTAATTTTATATAATTAATTAAATAAATATTAATTATTTTAATTATTACTTATAATTAATTAATTGTTTTAATTAAATATTTAAATAAAGCAAATACTCTAAAACAGTTAAATTTAAGTTACTATTTAGCAACTGTTTCTGAACACTTTTGCTAGCATCTTTTAATATTGACAAGAGGGAGTAATATCTTGTGATTTAGCATTATGATAACATAGCTATTATTTTATATAAAAGATCTTCAAATTATGCTCTATCAGCATGATATCTGTGTTTTTAAACACAGGAACAAATGAAATATGCTGCTATGATAACATAGCTATTATTTTATATAAAAAATCTTCAAATTATTCCTAATCAGCATAATACCTGTGTTTTTAAACATAGGAACTGATGAAATATGCTGCTATTCTTGTCAGCTACTTAAGGCAAAGGCCCGATGAACACTTCATGAACTAAAATCTCCTCTGGACTAGTTGAAACTCAGATGTCTCCCAACCCAAATAAATATTTTCATTTGCTATGGTTGGGTTAATTTTGGGGGGGATTTCATATTTTTTAGTAACCAGAGTTTAGGAAAAGATTATGCTATTGTCAAACTTTTGGCTTATACAAGGTACTAGGCATAGGGTGAAACAGATTTCTTGCTCCTTTTTCTGGGAAGAGTAATAATTGTTTGCCACTTGACACATCCCTTATCAGTTCAGACATCATGTATTTTTTGTGTAGGGCTATGTTTTATAGGGTCCTAATAGATGCCCAGTCCTGCTAACTTGGACTGGGACAGTAAACAGGCATCAAGGATCTGATTTCTCTTATATCCAGCCTCAGCTTCTGAAGGAACAAAAGGATATTCAAGCCCAAGCACATACAACTCACAAGTGAGCACTTTGCAGCTATACTTTACACTGGAAAGCCAGTGTAAAAATACAATGCAATATAGCATATCTAGCCAAAGTAAAAGACAAATGATACGTCAAGTCCTAAAACTGTGTTTCACAGCTTCAGCTGTGCCCAGACTGTGAAATACCTGAGCACTGCTGCAATAGGAAAATATAAGCCATAGATATTGTCACTGACATAAGATCCTGCACACAATATGGCAGAAAACAAAATTGCATCAACTTGTCAACAAGTTAGGATTGCTTCTATTTTTATTATTAGAAAGTAAGAACATATTCTGCAATAAATTACATCCCATCAGACTCTGGGGGACTGGAGATCAGTCCAGAATATGATGAAGAATGTCTTTGTTACTAATATTCATACCCAAATCTGCAACCAAAATTTTATGCTCAGACACCTAAAGTAAAAATGTGATTAATCTTCATAACAAGAATTCATGTCTGTGTTTTAAACTGAGGGAACTTAGTATACATTAGGGATTTTGGAGCAAACGTAAGACTGGATGCTGAGCAAAGCAGAAAATTAAAATGCTGAAATCTAAATTGTCATTACTTTTCAGGGGTAACATTTCAGTAAGATTAACTGAGTAGTCCATAGCTGTTTTCTGGCCATTGATTTGACCTGTCTGCACACTTCCAACGACAACGTTATACAGTTTTTCATTGCCGTTCATGAAGCTGTCATGACCCACATAGGATCACTTACTACTATGGGGGAAAATAAACCAACCCGCCTAAAGCTGTAGTGAGTCCTAGTATCGTGCAACTAGACATAAGGATAAAATCCTGACTTCCAGAAACTGAACTCCCTTTGACAACATATGAGCCCAGATTTCACCCCAGAGACCTAAACTGAAACTTGGGTACAAATCTCCATGCAGTAAAATTTCAGACCACCATAAAAGTATTTCTTTTACACCCAGAACACAACGTTTTCAAGTGATACAAGATTTAACCAGAAGAGATTGCACATTTTACCTGAATCAGCAGCGGTGATGAGTAAAACATACTGCTCCTTCGTTTCTCGGTCCAGGCTCTGCACCAAGCGGAGCTCTCCACTGGCTGAGAGAATAAAGGCTCCTTCTTCATTTCCACCCACGAGAACATAGGTAAGCTTGCTGTTTAGGCCTTGATCATCGTCCCTTGCTACAACCTACAATAGCAACACAAAGATATGGGGAGAAATATCAGTATCTGGTAAATGCAGGGTCTGTACAATTTTATTGGGAAGGAAAAAGTATTCTCTATGACATTAATCCAAATTAATGGACTGATTTAAACCCAGTGCCTTAAGGACTATTATAAACTAGCTGTAATTGTAAAATGACTTAACACAGTGGTGATGGACTCAAAAGCGTTGTTTGAAAATTTTTAAATAGTTAATTACTTATTTTTCTCTAGCATAAACATAGTAAAGGCTGCGTTGGGATATAGTGAAAACCGCAGATGATTTGGTATAGGCTGGGCTGAGTATCAAAGAAAGCACTGTATGTCCTGCCGTCTGAATCCATTTAGTGCTCTTTCAACATTTGGATCAGAGCCTCATCCTATGTAGGCAATGATCAGATTGAGAGACCTGTTGCATCAAAGTTGAGCCTGAGATGAGGGAATATACTAAACTCTTAAAGTCCCAGTGTACATAGGAAGATAGGTCAAGTGAAAAAAATGATGCAAAAAGACCCTTCAAAGCCTAATATAAAATTTTGGTAAAAAACAACTAACAAACAAAAAGGAAAACAAAACAACAAACAATTCATATTAGATTACAGCCAAAAGAGAACTTTTCAATTTTTTATTTTTATTTTTTTTAATTGTGGAGGAAAGACACTACATATTAACAACATATCGTAAGGCTCACTAATAATTGTAGCAAACACATATTTATTTGTTGAACGTACTCACCTGAAGAATGACTTTGGGAAGTGTCTCTAAATTCTCAGGGACATTCACAGAGTATGGAGAAAGCTCAAATGTGGGAACATAATCATTGACATCCTTCAGAATAATATTGACTGCTGTGGTGTCAGTCCTTGGGCTGCTTCCACGATCGGAGGATTGAACAGTCAATGTATAGGAGGGCTTCTTCTCTCTGTCCAAAGGCTTAGCAACTGTTATCACTCCCGTCACAGAGTCGATGCGAAACTCATTATTGGTATCTCCACTCACGATGGCATAGCGGACTTGCCCGTTTGTACCCTCATCTCCATCGGTAGCAAGCACCTGGATTAAATCTGTCCCCGTTAAAGTATTTTCTCCCACCTCTACTTTATAAAGCTTTTGTGCAAAAAGGGGGTTGTTATCATTAATGTCGAGGACTATAACTACCACATCTGTAGATGAAGAAAGGGATGGCTGACCCTTGTCTGTAGCCACCACGGTCAATGTGTAGTTGGACACAGCTTCTCTGTCAAGCTCCCCAGTTAGCCTGACTTCCCCATCGATAGTGCCAATGCTGAATTTGTTTCCCAAAGGCCTAAGCAGACTGTACTCAATGTAGCTGTTTGGACCGCTGTCAGGGTCAGTTGCCTGTGCTTTGAACACAACCGTATCTATCGGCGTGTTCTCTGGGATGTAGGTCAGCTTCGGAGAGATAAAGCTGGGTGGGCTGTCGTTCACGTCTAGCAGAATAATTGAAACCTGGGCTGTGCTTGTGTACCTGGAGGCCGGAAGAGGGGCCATGTCATGGACTTGCACGACAAGGTTATAGAAAGACTGGCTTTCCCGATCCAGAGGCTGTTGGATGCTCAGCACCCCGCTGCTGTCGATGCCAAAATGTCCTGCGCTGTCCCCAGAGGTGATGCTGAAGGACAGCTGCGAGTTGGGGCCTGGTGGAGTGGGAGAAAAAAGGTAAGAGCATGATTTAATTTCACTGAACTAGATATAAATGTTTCTAGCCTCATTTCCTATCTAAATAAGGATTATATGATCATGCTGCCTGTTCAGCTTCCCCATCATCATTTTTGAATCCATCAGCTAATTTCAGGCGAGTTTCATGGTGGAACAGAAGCCTTTGAAATAATTAAATTCTGACATGAGTTGAAGAGAGACAGGGAAGGATGTTGCTAATTAGAGGGAACTAATTAGGGCACTAATTAGTGCCCTACTAGAGCCCACTGAGGGAATGGCCATCAGAGCTTGTCTCTGTACTTCTTTCAGCAGGAGCCACGTGGTGAGAACATGTGTACTTTGTTCCATCTATGATGGTTATGGACAAAGGATTTAAAGTGTTTTCTTTCAGAAACCAAGCCCCAAAAGCTCTGCTTCTTACAGAACAGTCTTTTTGCTCCTTTCTTCCCATTTCTAGGCTACAAAGTTATCATTGATTTAATTATTTTATGAATTCTTCCACCCAATTAAAAACAAACAAAAAAACAGAAACTGCTATGCCTCGATGGAGCAGGCCAAGAGTGAATACAGTGGAGAGGTATGCTTACCATACATGGAATAGTGTTCAAAAATACCAGATGAACAGCCTTCATCTTATGACTGAAACATAACTAGCAATTATGGTCAGGGAGTGATTTATAATTTTGGTAAGGGAAATGCATTGTGAGTCTTGACAAGGCTACAAAATGTCCCTAAATATGCCATACAGTCAAAAAAATTATATATTACATATATACACACTTTTAAATATAGTATACATTCATGTTATTAATATTTTAATTATTTTTGATTTTTTCTTCTTGTTTTGGGTCATGAAAAATGTGATTTATGATTAGCAGATTAACAAAATGTTCACTACTCATTTACACCTCAAACTCACGTTTTCTTGCAAAGAAACCAAGCCACCTGATTAAGCAGCTGATTACTTCATTGTGCATTTAGTCATTTTTACTCAGGAGCTCTTTTCCCTCCAACTGAACTGTTTAGGTATCAAAATTACCCCTGTATTTGATTTTTTAATCAATGGTGTTTACTAAGCTCAGACTTGGGAACTCTAGTCCTACTTGCCTTTTAGAGTGGCTACTCTAATCAGCATCTTTCTCTTCTTCTCTTGTAGAAACTTAATTAAAAAGTAAATAGAACCAAACATGAAAGACAAAATATTTTAACACAATTTAAAAAAAATACACTTGTATGCCAGATATTAGTGTTTCTATGTTACTTTGACCAAGTGAATTACTGTGAAAATGTAGTACTATTCTATTTTTTGTTCAGTTGTATTTTAAAATGATCAATTATAGAAGTCTTTGATTTCAGTAAAGTACTTTCTGGCAATTCAAGATTTTGACGTCTGACTTTGGAAATGGGTAGGAATTAGATCTTAAAGAATAAAATTATTTTTTTTTTACTATTTTTAAATACATTTTTTTCATTGTTTTCTATGGTGGTGTATTCCTACTAAATTTACTACTTATTCTTTATCTCACCTCCATGTAACTTCTCATTCCTTGTCCTGTATTCTCATAGGTCTTAACATTGCTAATGTTTATATAGATTAAATTGTGGTTCTCCTGAAGCAGAAGGAGATTTTCCTAAATATCACTGGAGCTGGGACTGCCACTTGAACTATTCTGTTTCAAACAGCACACAAATCTGGAATTATGTACCTCATCCACCCTCTCTCTCCAGGTTAGGAGCTGGATTTTTCTTATGGTGAATGTAGGGGCATCCTCTTTGCTTAGGTTTAGGCTTATTTCATTCCAGTGTTAATACAGTAAAACTCTGAGTAACAGCTCAGACATGAAGCCACTAGTTTCCATGATGGTCTTTTAAAGATCTTGTTTCTATTTTTCTTTATTTAATGAGACAAAAAAAAAATCCTACTTTTTTTATTTATTTTCCATAAATAAAAATACCTATAGTCTATAGGTATGCTATAGAGTCTCACTTCCTAGTCTAAAAGGGAAATTTGACGGCTTTTGCCATCAGAAAAATTTTAACAAACTGACATGTGTGCTTTGTCCCAAGAAGAAACACTGATTTTTCTGTTAATTACATATGGAAATATATATATATATATATATATACAAATATATGAGTCTCAAAATGAATGTATCTAAGGAAACCGAGTCATTTATTGTTCTGTAGATGAGCTGATGTTTACTATGGATTTGTATGGTTCAAGCTGACATAAATCCCAGTGGTGTGTCAAACAAGAAAATGACAGTGGAAGCTGTTTCACAATCACAGTGAATTTGTTCATCAGTGCTTATCCTAAAGCAACAGGTATATCTCATTAGGAAACAATGTGTTTTCAGAGCTATTTGGGGATCATGTAACATAATCAATGAAATCATATTTGTATGCACTGTCTGAATCACATGCAGTGCAGTATAATACTGGTTATTTCTGTACTCCAGATAAATTCAAGAAAACACAGGATAAAAGGTTTGGGGCTTCAAACAAAAACATAAATAGATGACCACATTTGCTAAAGTTGCAGTTCTGTTGGGGTTGCAGTTCAGCCTGGCATGTTCTTGGAATGAAATTTCTGCCCTTTTAAATTTTAAATCCAGCCTGTTAGAAAAGTCAGTGTGACAGAAAACGTAAGAGGCAAGATATCTGTCTTACTTTTCATGGCATTGCTCCTCAAATGCTCATTTACTTCCTTCCTAATTGAGTGCATGATGAATGTAAAATGATACGTCAGTGCTATGACAGATCACATCCATTGCATGCAGATGGAAAATAATGTATGAGGTGCAAGAAAAAAGGAAAACAGACCCATAATGGCTAAGTGAAATTAACTGTCAAAAATGTTTGAAGCCAAGCATCATAATCCTAATTTTTTAAAACTTTTTCTTTTTCCTTGTTTGGTTGTTAGGGTTTGCAGTTGTTTTTTTCCTTCTTCATTTTCTACCCACTTTATATTGTGATGAAGTCAAAAATATTTGGAGAGGAAAAGACAATCTATAAGAGGGGATAGATGAGACACAAACCCATTTCTCTACATGCCTGAAGGAGCAATAACTTCCCTGGATATGTAGATGCAAGTACAAATTCCTCCTCCAATATATAGTTAGCTTACAAAAAAATAAATCTTTGACAAGAGTGATGAAGAAGAGATCCATACAAGAACAGCCAATATCATGAAGGTCTAATTTCTAGTTTGCTGGCTTATCTTATGGAAACTTCTCTCTCTCACTTTCTCAGTTTGATCTCAAAAATAGTTGTACAACCCTTTATCACTGAAAGCACTATCCATCAGCACTTGAATGTTCCCACAAAAATGTCTGAGTTTGAACAAAGCATTTCCTGAGGAAAAAAATGTTTCACTGAACAATCTTGATGAGCTCTGTTGTTATACATACATAAACTGGGGTTCCTTGAAGCACGTATATGCTTTGTTCTTGAAGCCCACATTTCAGTATAAGACATTACAGGGTTTCCTGAGCCTCCAGTTGAGAGAAAAGTTTGCTTAATTTGTCACAAAATATCCTTCACCTGTAAGTCAGTGTGAGTGCTATAAATAACTTTGTATTAAGTCACTCTGAGTAACGTCTATGGACACTTAATGTGCAGTATGTTACGAAATCACTTTTATGTATTTTATGACCATATTCTGCAATTATTCTTGTTTGGGCATAAATTATATGGCAAAATGCTTAAGCAAGCTATAAAGATCGTATCTTTAGCACTCCAACACATTAACACCTTCTAGATGTCATAAATAATCCCCAAATTAAAGCTTATTTTAAAGAGAAAATTTCCCATGATCTCTTTTAGTCAGTTTTTAAACTCTGCTATCCATACCCTGTAGATCACAATCCTCTTAATGATATACTTATAAATTATAGTACAGTTCAGGAAATTAAATAAAAAACAAACCTGAAAGCACATTTAGGTCTTATTTAAATGTGCAACCTGAACACCATAATTTGTCTGCTGGTGCTTAATTCTTGAAACTTGCTCTAGATAAAACACAGCTTCTCTGCAATTCATTGCCACAACAGCAATATGAAGCCACCCTCCTAAACCTGATGTGAAATATGAGGAAAATTACCTCTACTTACACAGCATGCAGTAATTGTAAGCACACAATGGCGTCCTAAGGATAGCCCTAATTTGCCCTTTCTACTTGATCTGCTAATACACTGCTAACATGAAATATGCATTTATCATCAGAATATAAGGAAAAGCCTACCATCATCTGCATCTGTGACACTGAAGTTGAGAATAGCAGACCCAGGAGACAGGTTCTCCATCAAAGACGTACTGTATGAAGCCATGCTGAATACTGGCGGGTTATCATTTATGTCCAATATGTTGAAGTACACTCTGATGGTAGTAGATTGGCCTCCTCCATCTTCTGCACGGACGGTCAGAATATAATACTGCTGCACTTCGTAGTCCAATGCACGAGTCAGGTTGAAGACTCCAGTAACGGGGTTCAGGAAGAACGTACCCTCTTCATCATCTTCACTCACAGTGTAGGTGATTTCTCCATTTATACCGGAGTCATCATCTGTGGCTAGGATGGCTGCCACTAATGAACCTGCACAGCATAAGAGTGCAAAACAAGTCACTCACAAAAGGCACGTCACCAACGTGGGCACGGGGTGCTCATTAACAAGCATTTCTGTAGAACAAAAGGTGTCGGTTGGTAAACATTCAAGCCTCAGAATTGTATGCCTAAATTTTGTGACAGCTTTTTCAACGCTGAGAGGAACAATATTCAGTATGATGTTTATTTTCAATGGCAACTAAAAAAAATACACCAAGAAATGGTCAGCAATATTTGGTTTTATCTTTAAATGGGAGCATTTCCAGATACCAGCTGGGGCAAAAATAGCTGTTCTCCTTTTCTGTATTTTCTTTCTGCTATTCAAAGGATCTTTTTCTCTCCACAGACAAACACAAGTTCTGAAACCTTCTATATACTTCTTATTAAATGCAGAAAACTGAAATGTCAGTACTCACACCAAAAATCCCATCCCTACTTTTTGAAAAAAAGTGCCTTAGCAGGGTAACTGCGGTTAGAAAGCCAGAAACCTTATAGGGGTTCATTCTTCAATGTTTTTTGAAATTCAACTCCTTATGAATTTGTGCCATTGTTTTCGTTTCTGCATAGCTGCATTCACATGACTGACCTATCTTACTAAAGTTTGGAAATTCAGTGTCAGTTTTTAGTATATTGAATACTAACTATAATTAAGATCAGCTCATTTCCAAGAAAGTTAATCATTTAACTTCTTTTTCCTGGAACCAGATGAATTACATTTGCTCTAGCACAGTTAATTATTTTTGAGCAATGTGACAACAAAAATTGCTTATCATCAGGATGAAGAATAGTGCTACAATTCTGTTTAATCTAGCTGAATATTCTGGTATCTTTTCCATACATTTGATTACCTAATGCTTTAACATTTCTGATTGCATGCTAGTTGGCAAAAAGGGCTGTTCCTAAGCCGGATCGGATCACCAACCCTCTCGCGGGCCTGCAGCAAAGAAGAATCAGAGCAGTGCTAACCTCTGTGCAGCACACAGGGGTAGGGAAACACAGCAAGGACCCTCTTTGAGGCCCCAGGAAGGTGCAACTTGCAACCACAGCTGCTGGGCTGCAAGGGGAAGGGGAATACTCACTGCGCATACCCTCTGGGATAGAAAGCAGACTCTCAGAGGGGAAACCTCACACTGTTTCTTCCTTCTGCATGACTTCACACAACTGGCCTGCCACCACTAAGCCCAGTATAAGGCACAGATCTATACCCCACATACGCAATTAAGGAGAGAAGCTTTGTCTCAACAGGGAGGGAAATATGCTCGCCATTTACAGGGTTATTCCTGCTAAAACAGACTGAGCCTCAGGACTAGGACTGGCAAGAGAGAATAGCATAGCTGGGGATCAGCAACCAAACTGCCCAATGCTACGCAGATGTCTTGTCTCGATTACTTCCAAATTCCTGAAGCACAGCTGACTACAGTATACTGCTTTAACATAAAACACCACTGAATTTTGGAACTGTCACTGTGGGACAGAGCGCAGAAACTGGAGGCATGGGGGTAATCTCCGTTGTCCCAAGCTGAGCCTCCCACACTCATGAGTCTAAGCCCTAATAAAAGCTTCAAAGCTATCACTATGTCATTTACATCTCCTTTGTTTGTTTATGTTTTAGAAAAAGTTTCTAAGATGCTTCAGTAACTAATAAAGCAGATACTGCTTTTATGAAAGCACTCTGTATAGAATACTGGAAACTATTTATTGAGAGAAATATTCATTTCTCATCTTGACCCACAATATATAGCACAGCTTTGAAAAGTTTTTGTTGTTGTTTGGTTAGTTGGTCTAAATAGTTTCTAGCTTAAAACCTAACCTGTAAACATCAAACCACTATCACAAATGAAACAAGCTTTAAAAGAGGAAAAGAGCAACTCAGAAGGTTTGCAATTAATTCTAGGAATCTAGGAATTAATTATCTAAAGGTCACATTTTGTACAAAAAGTCGTCAAAACTAGGAGTCAAAGACGATATTAAGAAAATATGATGTTAGGATTAGTAACTGAGTGTGTGTCAGAAATACTATTGAGAAATCAATGTATAAAATATCAGCAGCTCAATGGCAACCAATTTTGTGATCCTATCTGCAATGCATTCAATACTCGCATCAACTCTGCATCTTTTCCGTAAGAGTATAGTGTTTCCATTCTGTAAGTTTTTCCCTCTATTACTTTCCTGGTTTTGCTTTGTTTTGTTTGTTTGTTTGTTTTAATAGTAGCACTCAGAGGTTTCCACTGTCATACAGGCATAATTCCTGTTCTGCATCTAGGAACTAAGGTTTGTTTTTGTGTTGTTGGCTTTTTTTTTTGTTTTGTTTTGTTTTGAGTGGCAACTATTTCTCTATTTCCCCAAAATAAATGTTACCCTATTGTACTGCACCAGTGATACTGATTTGCTAGCAAGCAGACTTTCAGCATGATGCGATTCTCTCTGTCTCTCCATCCCATCTGAGAGATGCCTTTGACCACTGCTGCCTCCTGGACTAGTCAGAGAGGTTTTCTTTCTCCTTCTCAAGTCCCTCTGGATGGATGAAAAGAAAATTTCAGTCAGTTTTAGGGTCATTTCCTATTTACCTGGGGTGGTATCTTCCGGGATATCAAAGGAATACACTGGTTTGGAGAACTTGGGGATATGGTCATTAACGTCACTGACAGTGATGTTTATTCTCATGTCTGAGGACTGCAGGCCATCATCAGCACGAACCAGCAAGGAGTACTTGGAACGGCGCTCTCGGTCCAGGCGCTTGGTGGCTATCAGGTCTCCTGACTCAGGGTCAATGTGGAAGCTATCATCTGCACCGCTGATAATAGTGTATGTGACAAGGGCATTGGCTCCCTAAGCAAAAACAGAAGTGGTCAAATCAAGTTATTTGCCAGGAAAACCACATCGTAACTTTCAGTAAGGCAAGAACCGTTCCAGTAACTGCACTTGGCGAAAATTTTCAGAACAGTTTCCTTTAATAAACAGCCTTCCTGCCCAGTCTCAGCTTCAGTCCCCCAATACAGATGCCTACGCACACAGTTTTTATTTATGAGACGTGAAATGACGAGATTGTTCGGATAGTTTTTGCTCCACTGTTCATAAAAGGGTTTCATCCAACCAAGACCACAAAGCTCTAATACCTGTTTTAACCTCAAGCCAGCATCAGCAGGCAATGCTACACCTTTCCTCTACCAGTGACTAGTGTTTATTCTTCTTTTAAATTGGAAGGTGAAATTAAATGAGCCTGTTGCCAGTGGGCACAACTCTGCCCTCCTTCAGTCACAGGAGGTGGGGTGTGGAAGGAGGAAGACAGGGAGGCATGAAAAAGAGGGAGCCAAGCACCAGCTCTACCAGCTTCTGGTCAGGAGAAACTCATGGGAGCAATGACTGCACAGGTGTCATACAGCAGCCCCCAAAAGGTCAATTTATGCAAGGAAATGCATTCATCCCCGTGAATAAGCAGCCCTGAAGTGACAAGTCATGTGTCACTGAAATCACAGTTCTGATCTCTTGGGTTGTGCTGCCAGTCCCTGGAAGCCAAAAACATTAGCTTTGGGGGTTGAACAAAATATCTCATTTGACCTTGTGGAAAAAAAATAAATGAAATAAAGGGGGAAAAAAGGGATACATGTGCACTTTGAGCATTTTGGTTAAAAAGAAAATGAAGGAAAAGTAATTTTACACAGAAAAATCATTTTTTTTCTTTTTCCTTAAAGGTTGAAATTAAAACTCTGGGAAGAAAAAACAAAAAAAAAACAAAAAAACCCAAAACCTCTAACTAACATAGTGACACGATGTGTTTTGCCTTGGCCCCACCCCATCAGAAATAGGCACTGAAGGTTTGGCATTTGGCAGCCTCTGGAGTGGCGCACTTGTGCTCCACATGCTGGTGATGCCCAGCAGTGTGTTTTGGTGAGCAACTAATGCTGCGGCTGGCCATTTCCCCCACGCCTTCTGTTTGGGCACCACATACCACCCCAATCAAAGAGATCAGGGAGAAAGAATCACAGAATCACAGAATCACAGAATTTTCTAGGTTGGAAGAGACATTACAGCTGTTTCAAACATTCTTGCCTAAAAAAGCAAATTAAGGGAGATAAATACTCACTTATACCTGTGAGATGAGAGGAAAGCATTAGTTATCTGGCCTTACGATAGCACCTCGTGCCAAACCTTTTCTCTGGAGTTTTGTTTCAAAGAGCTGGATTGAGCTAACTGATAAAATGAAATTTCAAAAGAAAACACCCTTCTCCAGGTGCCCAGCCTCTGACAGCTGCACGCAGAGCTTCAGTGTACACAGACTCTGTGTGCTCAGGTGTACCTGGGGTATGTAATTCATTTTCCTGTTATTGTGTGGCTTAACAAAAACAGCTGATAATAATTTAAGATTTCATAGGTGACCAAGTTTCTCCACAATTTGTTTTACTAGGCAGCCTTCTCCTAACAGAGCACAGCTAAAACAGCAGCTACATGTGATTCTGGCCTAATCAAATTAGTAACTTTACATCAATTAGGTGAGAAGGAAAGCAAAATAAAAGGTTTGTGAAACCTATTACAAAGCTGTATAGAAACTTCCCATCAACAACTGTCTGAAATGCATTTGCAAAGCTCTAGAAGCTGTTGTAATTGTTAAAGCCCTTAGTAACATCTATCAGCTAGAGTCTGTCTTTACATCGTCTCTCAGATCTCTACAAAGATTTTATTATAACCGACAAGGGGCTGAAATTTGCTGCCTTAATACTATCATTGAAAATCATTATCATAGTTATAAGAGGGATTCATGTACACCATTCAACCATAATTTTTAAGCATTCTGTCACCCTTTTAAAGTTAAACCTTTGATTCTGAAAGCAGCTGTGCATGTAGTAAAGGCAGCATGCTCAGGCACCCGCATTTTACTGAGCTACATATATGGGTTGCACATGTGAAAAAAGAAGACAGAAATGCATAACACAGCAGGAATGGTCACAAAAGAGGCTTGAGCGTAATACATTGCTAAAATCTTAGATATCAGTTTGCTGTATCTCAGCAGAAAGTGGCCATTTAAGATTTACTTCTTCCTAACCTGAAGATATATACTGTTACAACTTTTGTTATGATTGTGCACTTTTCCAAAATCCTGCTTTCTGTCTGTACATCAGACTGCTCCCAGAAAACAAAGGAAAGAAGAAGTTCTTATCATTCATACCATTCCTAGGCGTGTTTTAGTGCATCCCTATGTAGAAGCAAGATTCATTACATCAATTAACAATCACAGAAGGAATAACCAAGCTACCACAAAAAAAAAAAAAAAAATCTCCTGAGGGGGTTGAATTACATTATTATTTGAATGCAAGAATTACTTGTTGCTGTTAAGTGTAACACTATATTTTAATGACAACACAAGCTTCTTTGCATGCTCATACTGACTTTTTAGGTCTTTCCCCAGTGTAAAGAAAATCATTTCAAGTGAAAAAAACAATATGATTAACTTTCTCATAACTTAATTTCCAAAAGTAATGAATACATTAAATTATATTTGGATATACTTGCCTGACACATACAAGAGACTACAATATCCCACGCTAAGCCAACTGGCTGTTTAATATCAGTAGCTCAGAAGGCTTTTGCTGGCTTTTTAACAGCTCCTTAGTTGCAGTGTCCTCAAAGAAATGAATTTCCAGAATTGCATTTTTAGTACAGTTCTTCAAATATGAAACCATGCTCCTACCTCATCAGCATCCATGGCTGTCAGCTGCATTATCTTAGATCCATCTCCTATATTCTCCTCTACAGTCAGATCAAGCATATCTGTGGGGAAAACTGGTGGGTTGTCATTGATATCCTGAAGCGTTATTTCCACCTATAAAGAGGAAGAATCAGAAAAAGTTGTGTGAGCACTGCAAGTTAGATGTTGATTAGACTCGAATGTTACAAATCACATAATTTTGAAAGAAATCAGGTAAATTGTGCCTAATCGCATGAATTAGAACATTCCCAAATAACACTGACAACAGGAACAGCCCCTCTGGATATTTAAATTCCACATTGTTAGAAAATACTCATAGGAAAACCTCTAACATAAATAAAGATAATTTGACTTGTTGATAGCGACTGATTTTAAATGGTCCTAGCCTAGTTTATATTGGAAAAGATCCACTGATAGACTGTCATTGTAATCCCCAAAGTCGGCCCCTGGAGGATAGCTGCCAAGTCCCGGGGCAGGGGATCATTCAACCATTAAATGCTGCTTGACATAAAGATGAGGTGGTGTAAAATTCTCTCTGAAATGTTTATGTATTGGCAACTCTCAGTTCTGAGGGAGGAAAAAACACCCTTGCACTTTATATTAAAATATACATATATATGTGTTTTTCCCTCTCTCAAAGCTCTTGTCTAATTGCAAACACAAATGTTACTTTAGAAGCAGCAACTAGCATCCACTCTCTTATGTACACCTAAACATATTGTTTTCACTTGCTGTATGTGTATGCCTTCCCAAGTAGCAATGATGGTTTCTGAAAGATTGTATTATTTATTCTTTTTTTTTTTTTTTTTTTTTTTTCATAAGCAGGATTGTTGAGTTCTCATAGCTCTGCTGATGGCAATTCAAAAAGCCATAGAATTTGATTTTCCCTGATTGCTAGGTATGACATACAATATTCCAAATATTTTTTTTTGAATATTTGGCATCATTTTTTAATTTTTTTTTTTCCTGTGCAGAAAAAGGGGCTGGTTTGGGTCTCAAAATATTAAATGGCCACCAAACTCTGAAGAACCTCTATAGAGAAAACTGAGTAGCTGGAGGAAGCCAATCTGTCTTTATTTCTCATTAAGGAATAGAGAAAAGTAGACAGGGCCATTCCACAGGAAGGGTGGCAAAGACATGGATGACTTAAAGAAGATACCTAGGTTGACAGGCAAAATATTACTTTGTACTTGCATGTAGTTGCCATGCCATTGTCCACAGAGGTTCTCCTTGTAGTTCGTTGAAAACATACAGGCCTGCTCTGGGTATGATCAATGCAGACACCCCTGGTGATATGAAGTCTATGATTTTTACTATTTCTAGTCAACTGCCATATTTTTTCCCCATCCCCAAGCAGATCAGTAATTGCCAAACCATGCTGACAATCACCAGGATGATCCCAAAAGTAAGTGTTAGTGACAGAGGCTCGGTTGTCTGCAGAACAACTGAGTCAGCCAGGCTTGCTGGTAGCATCTCTCCCCAAGATCCCAGTGGCTGCACCCCAAAGCCATCGATCCTCTGAGGGCTTCCCAAGCTAGGGATCTCACCTTGCTTCTCTGAGGCAGTTTCTAAAGAAGGTTCAGGCAGACAGCCTGCCATGGCATTAAAGGGAACTGACAAGTTTTTAAAAACAGAGGCTATATTACATCAATATTAGAGAAATCTGCTGAAAATGCAGACAAAACACTGGGCTTTAAATGGCCTTTTATAGGAGACTGTTATTTATTTACACCATATATAATTCCTTTGATCATTTGCAAATGGTACTGTGCTTCATGGACTGAGAAAAATTAACGTTTTATTGTGAAATTCACATCTGTGACAACAGAAGTACAAGAAGTGCTAACCAGAGCATCACAAACAATGATTCAAACAATCAAATAACCAGACACAAATTTTCAGAGAATACTGATGGTTTTCATAGTGACTGCTGCACCAGACCGACAATTATTCACTGAAAGGGGAGAAACACAGCAGAAGTGACAGACGAAGGATTTTGTCACCTGCCAAGGAGGTCCTCCCCCTGAACTGGCACAACAAACCACACTCCTTGGTGAAAGTATTGCATTTCACCAGGTACAGTTTCAAGCTAAAGCAGCTGCACAGCTCTGCAATTTATTTATTAATACCATTGTATGTCACGAACAACTACAGTGTTACAGCTACTGGTGATATATCAGCACTGGAACCGAATTTCACAATGAGAGATTGCTCTTTGTAAAAAACATGAAAAATATATGAGAACTTCTGGGGTTTTGGGTTAGGAGATCTGCATTGCCTACAGCTTGCATCATGTAAAATAATAAGAATCCAAGGATACAGATGGCTAGGTATGGTTTGTGTGAGAAATTAATTAATTATAAAGTCCGATTCTGGAGGACTGAAAATAAAAAGTAAAAATGATTGATTTTATAGAAATAGTTTTATCCCGGAAAATCACCTGGCAAGTAAACAAAGACACTACTTTATATTAAAGACATGCTTTAAATGTCAGAAAAAAAAAAAAAAAATGCTCATATAAGGAGATAAATTTGTAGATAGAGACCACTATTTTTAAGGGGGCTTACACCATAATTGCTGCTTATTCACAGGGCTTTGATAATATATATTGCTTCATAATTCACTGTTGGCTAGTTCTCATCACCAGCCCTGTGTAAAACTTCTTTTTTTAACTTCTTCTATGTCTTCTATGTAGTAAGTCCTTGCAACAGTGCAATACCCCTGCCACTATTACAGATGGCCAACCCATCCTCATCTGTGACATCCTGATTGCTGCAGCTTGCTGTCTCATTTTCAAAGCAGAGGAAGTATTAATGACCTTAATCTTGTTCGGATTCTTATTTGCTGCTCAAATTGGTGCTTTTTTTTTTTTTTTTCCTAAATAAACAAATGCAGAACAAATACATATAAAGAATCAAACAAGGACATCAATTCATAAAGCCTACAGTATTTAAGCATTTAGGGCATGAACCTGAACATGAGGAAGTAGTGGGAAACTCATTGATTTTGTTGTTTTAAAGGTGGTCTTTGCTTTGAATAACACACTCTTTGAATTGAGGGTGTTTATGAAGAGTCTATGTGAATGAGACTACAAAGAATGATAATGCAGTGTAGTCTTCACACTTTGTGCACAGATCAAGAAACAATATTGGACCCAAGAAGAAACTCAGTTACGATGCAAAATAATTTATTATTATTTTTTGTTAACCAGAATTACTATCTGGATGCTATAAATAGAGTTTGCATTCGAATAATCTATTCTGACACTTACTCAAAATAATGTGTTGAATTAAGAAACAGTTACTAGAAGACTGAGTTTAATTTCTAAGACCAAAAGAACCAATCAACTTCAAAAATACTAGTACCCCAGAGAATTACTACTGAACAGGCTAGACAAATTCCATACTCAACATAAAAAGCTTAATATTAGAGTTTTATTTTGGAACAAGAAATTACTCCAGTGACCAAACTTGCTGGGTTTATGAGCTACAAAGGTATGTAAAATAAAACATTGCACTGGAAGGCAACGTGCCAAATTCTATCTGGTTGTAACGCCTTCTATAAACCAATGGACTCATTTGGCCAGAATCTATCCCTCTGTTTTATTGCATGTATTAACATTTGTTTTTCTTTTATTTCAAGGTGAGTAGGGTTTATAGACAGAGTGTTTTTTTTTTTTTCTAAAGTTCTTCCATCTAATCAACAAAAATGAGGGGGAAAAAAAGCCACAGAAAACTTGAATTAGCTCATGTGGCAGCAGCAAGTTTCACTGGTAGCCCAAAACCATGTGCAGTCGTTCCTGCTTGCAGCCACCCTGTCCGTGTTCCATGCTTCATCAGAGATCTCTCGCTAGAAGATGATCTAAGAAGAAAGGAAGTCCCAGATGTCTCACATGTTCAATACTCCTTCAAATGCTACAGCTATTTGATTAAAGATCAAACAGAATGGAAAGGCAACAGCTTTTCTTTCAATTTATATATTGAGTCATTCTTTCCTTTGCTTGCTGCCGTGATATACACTGCATCTCTCGAGAGATACCATCTAATCTAACGGCAGTATTGGCACACACTGCCTGAAGGCTTGTGTTTATGCTTAAGCCATTATATGATCCTTCATATTAAAAAACATAAGGAGCTTGTTCTTCTTTGCTGGAGACTGTGGTAGTGCATTATCATAAATAATTTTAGCAGAACAAAAGTGAAAGGACTCTGTTCCCAATCTCCTGTCAAATATTCTAAATAATATTCTTCTAAATAATAAAAAAGAGAAAATTCAACTATTAATTTATCATATACATGCAGCTAACACAAGAACATGGCCAACGCTAGTTATTTTTCTCCTGTCTCCATCACTTTGGCCTGTTGTTCATCCAGCAAGCAATGGTTTGCTAATCCTGAACAACACATGTATGTGTACAATCCCTTTTTTTTTTTATTGACATGAGTAATCTTATTGGCTACTCACATCAGTAAAGTTAAAGCTGTACTAAATGCTTGCAGGAGCAGTGCATTTGCTTTCTCCAAACTGTGAAGGTAAAGGAATGGATTAAGAATCAGAGTACTAGCAAGAAAAAAATGCTAGTTTTTAATTTTAAATTTAGTTGAATAACCATTGATACCAAAGCTCAGGAAGGTGGGAAACCTGAACCACAGACCCTGTATATTTACAATTTCCACAACAGGATGGTAAGCCCACTTCTAAAGAAAATGCCTTGGGACAAGATGATAGCTTTTGCTTAGACAGAAGATGAATGAAGCATCTGAATATTCCATTCTCTAGGAGGCAAACAATCCCAGGACATGCTAGTACAATAAAAATCACATTAGGCTATTGTACTGCAGGCCAGCAAACCTGTTATATAGAAATACAAAGTTGTTAAGAATCCCACTACTAACAGTGGGAAGATTGTGGCTGGAACTAAAAAAAATAAATTAAAAAAACAAAACAAAAAACAAACAAACAAAAAACAAACAAACAAGCAAACTAAATAGGCAGTGCTGGAAAAAAGACAAGTTAAAATGTCTAGGAGGTGGCAGCTCCAACCACTTGATTTTTCAGTTTTGGGGTAGCATATCTGAAAAAAAAAAATCAGTAAAAATCAGTGTAGTGAATGTAATCTAAACTCCTCCTAGTAAATTTCAGGCAAAGTCTCTGATTTTAGGTGATGGTGACTCATGGATGTGTCAAACCATATACTTGAGATCTCTCCACAGGAGGATACCAAAGCACAAGACTTAATTTAGATGTCAAAGCCCAAAGGTCCATTTTCAAAGAGTACCTTAAGGAAAGAGAGGATGTGAAAGCAGTCACAGGGTATGTGATCACCCATTCCAATCACCCCTATGTAGAGTGTGGAAATCATACATGGACACAGCAAAATACAACATTTTGAGCCCATCTCTATCAGGATTTTCTCTTCCCTAACAAAATTAGGAGTTACTATTGATTACCAGCCTTGAAATCATTTGGAAACATAGGTCTCAACATATTTTACCAACATTTCATTTTCTTCATTAAAAAAATGTGCACATAAACATGATGAATAGGATTTATAAGTAATGCTGTAATTTCCCAGGTAATTTTAATCCATGGGCTGCAATTCCACTATATTAACATTGCATAACTTTCCTGGAGGTGAAATCATACTGTAAAGTACAGTTTAGTAAGGCAATTTGAAGGTTTACAACTAACTCATTTTTATAAACCATCAATATCTTCTAAAAAACACTGGGAGATCAGAGTGCTTTCACAAACCCAATTATTTAACTGACACTATTGGAAAAATTAGGCGTAAATCTGCTTACGTTATTATTTAAAGCTAAAACAGTCACCTTCTTGTGATGTCCCTAACAAACACTAACCTTAACACTGCAAAGAAAAGGTGCCATAATTCGTTTCTCTCTCTCTCATTTTTTTTTTTTTTTTTTTTTTTTTTTTTTTTTTTTTAAGGTGACCACTGGGAGTTGCTCTGCCTGGAGTCTTGATTAAATGTTTCACTGCATCCAGAACACTTCATCATGCGGCATAGCCAAAATCTATTACGGCTTGCAAGTGACTCATACTTTAGCTATGAGAAGACCATAATAAAGAACATTTTACATAAAAATGTCAAAAAGGTTGGTAATTTAATCTTGATTCTAAGTAGGTATGCAAGGTCTCCGACTGCAGCATGTGGCTGCCTATGCAGACAATAAGGCATTGTCTGGAAGCGCGTTACCTGCTGTGGTTACATCTACAAAGCCCAGATGGTACCACCGCTGAAAAGAAGTGGCTCATTCCTGTGAGAGAGCTGCAAATACTGCATTTAGCAGACATGCAGTATGACTGCAGCCCAGAAAGCCAGCCACATCCTGGGCTGCATCAACAGAGGTGAGGCCAGCAGGGCAAGGGAGATGACTGCCCCCCTCTGCTCTGCCCTCATGAGGCCCCACTTGGCGTCCTGCACACAGCTCTTGGGGCTCACAGCACACGAAGGACGTGGAGCTGTTGGAGTGGGTTTAGAGGAGGCCACAAGGATGATCAGTGGGCACCTCTCCTGTGAAGACAGGCTGAGAAAGCTGGGGATGTTCAACCTGGAGAAGAGAAGGCTCCGGGGTGACCTCGTTGTGGCCTTCTGGTACGTAGAGGGGGCTTGCAAAAAAGCTGGAGAATGACTTTTTACTCAGGTAGATAATGACAGGACAAGGGGGAATGGTTTTAAACTTAACAAGGGGAGAGTTAGCTTAGATGTTAACAGCAAGTTCTTCACTTAGAGGGTGGCGAGGCACTGGCACAGGTTGCCCAGAGAAGGTGTGGATGCCCCATCCCTGGAGGTGCTCAAGGCCAGGCTGAATGGGACCCAGGGCAACCTGATCCAGTGGGAGGTGTCCCTGCCCATGGCAGGGGGGTTGGAACTGGATGGGCTTTAGGGTCCCCTCCAGCCCAAGCCATTCTGTAATTATATGATTTATCTGTTCATGCTAGGGGCCCATCGGTACCTGGGCAGGGCATTCATTAAAACCAGAGACATGGGAAACTGCATTATTAGCTCATGAGTAAACATATGTGGCTGATAAATTGTATCCCTCCACATGTTCACGGAAACAGATGAATAAACACTAAGGCAGTATACAGAAATTAACTTCAGAAACTATTATTTGTAGCACTTAATCCTAGCGTGCATACCATAAATCACTGAGGACAAGACAAATGGTATTCTGATACCCCAGCTAATGAAATAAACACTGGATCCAGGCACTCGTCCCAGTCACTCCGCGACAACACTGGCTTCCTACTCAGAAACTGCAAACAAAGATGCATTCTGTGCTGCCCAAACTTACTGCCTCAACCCCGACCAAGTCACTCATGTTTGGATACCCTGCCAGGTCAGTCCAGGCAAAGATTTGTCATGATGTGTTAAGCAGCCCAAGGCACAGGGAAAGAAAGTTATATGCTCAAATCTAAGCATCATTGCAGCTTTACTTTGGAAAGGGCAAGTAAAGCAAACAGTTAAGGCTATGATTCAATTATTTATTGCTTGGGCATGCTGTATGCACGCAACCATGACTGATGTTATTCCTCAAGCAAAAGCTACTACTCCTGTCAACCTCGTGCCACATGACATCCTCGGCAGTCAGCGGCCCACAACAAACCCACAGGAACGGCCACGGGCCATGAGCAAGGACAGGACACGAGTGCCTCTGCTCCCCTCCCCGGAGTGCCTTGCCGAGTGCAGGGGGGTCATACTGAAGAGCAAGGCTTTGGAGGCTGACTCTGCTTTCTGAAAAGCTGGAACAGAAAAAATGTTTTGCTAAAGGCAAAGCAAGCTGTGTTGCTGTTCCCGCTCCCCCTGAAATCAATATTGTTTAAGTAATTGTTTAAGTGCTGCATAATTTACTGCTCTCCAAAAAGAGGCACAGTCTTGCATGTAGCAGAGGGAATTAAGACTGGGCTAAGGAATGTGATACTCAAACCTTGGCTAATTTCAGAAAGCAACAGCACACTGATTTTAAAACACACATCAAAACACGCATAATTGTATACATGGAAAATCGAAATAATCCAACTTCACAATAAGTGAGAGATAAACATCAAAGTGGTACAAGGAATAAGAACGATAAGGAATGCCACAAGCAGCCATATTTTTTTCCCCCTTCAACACCAAGGCCGTAACGAAATACAGGTTATTTTGTCAGTACTGCTAAATGAGTAACATGTGTAACTCAGTTAATATTCCCATAGTTTAAAACAACAAAAAATTTTTTTGATTGCTCAAAAAACATTTTTTTTTTTTAACATTTCAATAGGATCAGCAAATACACTAGGACCTCTGTTTCCACCCAGAAATGGCAAGCTGCTGGGACCAACAGATAGCTGGGCTGGCACTAAGGACCATAAGCCCAAATGTATGTATGTGTGTATATGTAGACACCATATATACCTGGTGAACTGAGAGTCCTGGAGTACACAGGGCACAGCTTGCAATCTGCTCACCATAGGAAGGCCAAGCCCTGGGGAGCATTACAGGGGTATTCACCTCAGGGACTGCTACGTGTGCCTGAAAGAGCAGTTTGCTACAAAGCGTGTTGAGAGGTGTGACTGCTCTGGGGCATGGTACATGGAGAGGAGGGCAGTGAGGGCAGAGCCACTCCATCCGTCCGAGCACAGAGGCATAGGAAAAGCTCCTGCACCCATCCTTTCACTGTCTACCCACTGATGCTGGGACACACACACATATGTGGTCCCATGTCACTTTCCCAGGTAAAACTGGTAATTTTCTCGTAAAGACGTTAATTCTTTTGCATCTAGCACTGCCTCTAGTTACAAAAACCACTCCAAATACCTGCCAAACCAATAGAAACACTTGGCAAACACTTTCTAGTGAGCTTTTTTTTTTCTTTTCTTAAATTCTCTAAACATTATACATTTGGGAACCATTTAGTTTATAACTTTGCATTTAATTAAATGAGGTCTACTGCCATTTAATAATAAATGGATTGACTTGGTAAGAACATTTCACTCCATGCCAGAAAAAAAAAAAACGGAAAAAAAAAAAAACACAACAACATAAAGATAGAAAAAGCAAGCATTAGCAATTCAAGGATGGGAATGTCACACCTCTAAATTAAACAAATCATCTAATTAAACTTACAGGTGTGACATTTGATAATAATGAGGCACATTCAATCATTAGGACAATAGGATAAATCCACCCCATCACTGAAGGTTGCTGAAACAGTAGAAGAAAAGCTCCCTGACCAAGGGCAATGGTAGAAAAAGCATTGTTGTAGTCACTTAAGAAACCACAGTTTGATGGTGGGATATATTTTCTTTTCTGAGAGTGGAAACAAATTAAAGCTATAGGACTGAATGCTGACTGATGTCATGCAGAGTTACCAGAGTTTAATAGCGACACTTTTCAGAGAAGAAACACTACAGAAGTCTAAATAGATTTTGGTAAATAAAATACAAGTCTGAAGTGCTACTTGGGGGCTTCACATTCAGAAGAACAGGGCCGTTTCTCAGAAAGGCCTAAAAGCTTTTCAACCACAGCATCAAGAGGCTGCTAATAAGCAACAGCAGGGCTAGGAACTCCAAATATTTTCACGTTCTCCATGTAGATACGCTCTGCAAGTTTCAGGGAAATGCTCTCCTCGACCTCACTCCTTGTTTGCAGACTGCAGTTTTCTGAAGCAGCTCAGCATCTGCTCCCGCTGTTCCTGGGAGGTTCCCTTGCCATGGCCATGGGCCACTTGTGGCCGGGAAGGCCTTGTTAGGTGGCCGCAGATGAACCTTCTCCCTGTGGCTGCCCTCAGCAGATCCAGCTGACCATCAAGGGATGGCTGTGTGGTCTCCTTTGCCAGCAGGGCAAGGTCCTTGGTGCTCAGAGGATCCCAAAAAGGGCTGTTCAGATGGGTTTGCTTAGTGACAGGAAATCCACACCTCCTTGCTTGACACCGCAGGTCGGGACGTCCCTGCCTTTCCTCTCTTCTGCAGGGCTGCAACAGCCTCTGCTGGTCTGTTCAAATGAACGTACATCACACGGGACTTAGGAAAGCATCCTTAATCTGAGATCACCTTTCCATGTGAATCGGACTCTTAAGGGACACTTCTGACTTAAACTCAATTAAAATTTGGGCATTATTAAAAAGGAAAAAACCAGACAGTTATTTTGCTTACATTTATGGTACTATTTATTCTCTGGAATATTTTGGGGGCAAACACTCGTCCTGGGAAGGCTAAAACAGATTCATCTTAGATTCATCCAGCTTCATCCCTAGTCTCAAGGAAATTTGCCAAGGAGAGAGACAAGGCATCAGCCTAATCAGATTAGGAGTTTAGAAACATGTGGTTTTTATTTGTGGGACCAAGACAACCGTCTCCAGCCATCTGTGATGGGGAGTTTTACAACAGTTATGACAGCAAGTAAACCAGAGCTGGTCGTCTCTTCCAAAATGGGAACACATGCACTCAACCAGGGTCCCCTGGCTGCTTTCAGCACCATGCAACAGGGCCGTGTCCCCTGAGTCACCACAAACAACGTGAGCATCACTCCACCATGCGGTCAGGCAGCTGAGCTCTGGTTGGAAAGGTTCCCTCCTCCTCCCAGAGGAAACAACAAGTCCATGAACACTGTCATCTTGGTAAAAGGACATGAAAATGCAAATCCATGGGATGAGTGCTCATGAAGGTAAGGCCTTGGACTCCACTGCCATTCCTTGCCCCCTGCCCCAAAGGTCTTCCAGACTTACCAAGGGCTTGGAAGTGATGAAAAAGGCTAACCCCTGGGGCTGCAGGTTTGGGGAAACTATCTTTGCAGCAGTATGTCCTTGTTTCCAAATCTTTGTTTCCAAGTCTGCACCTTAAAAGCATATAGTTAGGCTGTTTTCCCTGGCTGATCTCATCAGAATTGAATGAAACAGCCAGGAACTTCAATCTTTTGGACACACCAGCCCTCCTTATTCACTTTTCTCCCATATATCAGTAGATTTGTTTAAACAGCTGTATCTTCATGCAAATCTTGTCCCAGTTATCTTTTTGGTCAATCATGACCTCTATTTCTAAGTCCTTGCTAAAAGAAAACCACTGCAGAACATATTAGATGTACTTGGACAATAAATAAAAGAAAAAAAAAGCAAAATCCCGTATGCCTCAGCTTTGTTTTTCTGCACAATAACATTCAACTCATCTACATTATCTCTCCTTAAGAATTTGCTGGTTTTAGTGATGAGGTTTTGTGATAAGAGCCTTCCTAAAGCTGAACAGCTGAACAACTGTTTTGGATCTTTAGCAAACTGTGAAGATTCAAGTTTATATAACTGCACACTCTGATCTCCAGAAATGTTCAGATCAGCTTAATGACACGTTTTTGTCCTGACAATGCAAAAGGTGGCTGACACTCACTATATTTTTTTTCAGGTCAATTACGAATTTTATTTCCTATTCTGATCTTTTGAATTTTCTTACTCAGTTTTCAGTTCAGATTTGATATGGAAAAAGTTAGAAACCCAGTCACTAAGAACCAGTTTCAGTACCCCTGGAAATATACATATATGAGCTTACACACTGAAGAAAAATAAAGCAAAAGAAAACAGGCATTCACAGAAATAGCTGGAAAAGCGTGTTTGCGTGTGATTCTTACAGTCACCTCAATAAAGAATATGAAGTGTTTTGTGCAAGCATAAATTCAGAGATTTGACTTTTATTGGTTTCTGTAGGTCTGCGACATCTTTCCTTATAGGTAGAAACTACTTCTACCTATGAAGTTACACACTGTGGCCTCCAGAGTCAATATTGGGAACGTTTAATAGTCCACGTCCTATACCAATATTCAAGTGCTATATTACAGCTGTCTCTCCCAGTACCAATAACTTTGCACCTCTCATTGACTTCAACATGTTCAAAGGTGACAACTTACAGAAAGAGAGAAAAGAGAAACTGTAGACATATATATATACAACACAAGAATAGAATGAACTTATTCAACAGTTTTTGTGGTTAATTCCCCTCTCAAAGGGTTGATTGACATGCATTTCTCTTTTCTAGCTTCAGTGTAGCACAATTCTGTGCAGTTTGGGTAGAGATGACAGGTTAAACCACGAAGTTACGTGCTGCCCTGCAGCCCTCCTCTGGGACATTCCATGAGTAACCTGGGGATGCTACACAACCACTTGCTCCCAAAGGATGTTACAAGAACGTGCTTTTATTGTGGCACAGTTCTAAGCAAGCCCTGATTACTGAGTCAGAAATATCATCAGCACTTAACAATTATGCAACAAACACAGCTGCTAGGAGGGCTAGTCAGGCTACTCCAGACAAAGAATGACCAAATCAAAGCCTCCCTTCAATCAAGTCAAAACTAACTTTGAAGTTTGATAATCTTAGTATGCTTTAAAGGAGAAAAAAAATAAAGAAAGAAATATACTGGTATTTCTGCGTATCTTAATTTTAGTGTGGCAGGAAGCAGAAATACCACAAAAGAACTGTTCTCATGGTATTTACAGCACAAGTCAAACCAAAGAGGCTGTTCTTGCTCAGGTTCCAGTCGGATGTCCCAGCTACAGCAACTCAACTATTCCTTGCATTATAGCACTCTGGTTTTTCAATTGTTATCTCAACTGTGCCAAATCTTTGATCCTCTGAAAGTTCTCCACCACTGGTAATTACTACAAGCCTCCAGGTTTTTAACAGAATGTATGGGAAGAATTTTAGTGGTACTGAGAAACAGCAGTTCCCTTCTTAGGACACAACAGATCCTCCAATATGTTCAGAAAAAAAAAAAAAGTCACAATGGATGTTCAAATATAACTATGAAAGAATCAGATATCCTTCATATATATATAAGCACCCTTATGAATACATGACTAAAAAATATAATTCTGTGAAAGATTTAACCTAAGCTCAATTTATTTGTGTTTATGCTTTGTTTTGTTTTGCCATTACTGACAATAAATGCCATGTCTTTAATAAGCTGTTAATGCTGTGGTATACTATAAGTTTTTAAAAATGCATTCATTTTAGTTTTTCTAAGTGAACTTGTAGGTTAAACTGCAACAGCATCAGTCTTGGTGGTTTCTAACTGAATAAAGAAGTTCTACGCTCTGGATGTACAAACTCGCCCACTATCCATGTGGAACAGATTAGAGAATGATCATTCATTGTACTTCTACAATTGGAGCATTTCAATAGTTTTACAAACAATAAGAAAAAAAGTATTTTGAGAACAAAAAATTGAATGACTTACAGTTAAATGACTGCCTTATATTAAAGGGTAGGAGAACAGAGAGAATGTGACCAAAATTAATAAATGAAACCAAAGAAAGTCATACATTGACTCTTAGTAGGAAAATTACAGTGAACCTGGGCATCATGAAGAGGTCTAACAAATAACACTGCATTACTCCCCCTTTTTGCATTCTTTCCCCATCACCAAAAATCCCAAGTCTCAGCCCAGTTTAATTTGTATGACATTGCTTATTTTTTCTCAGCATAATGTAGAAGAATGCCAGAGCTAAACTTTTATGTGAAAATCACTTTCCAGCTACAAATGTAATAACTCTTAACGATTTCTGAGAAAGTCATCAATCAGTGGAGAGAAAGAAAACAAGGCGAGCAAAGAGTTCTGAATAATTAAACGATGGCAATGACTCAAAGCCTCGGCTAGCTCACACAGTTAATGGTGACAACAGCATAATTACCAGTGTAACTTCATAATGAACATTTGCTGAGAGGGAAACTGGGAAAGCATCATGCCTCAAAGACATCCTAGTGTGTTTTATAGGGATTTATTTCTCTTCCTACAAGCAATTACATGGGAGGTAAAGACGGGGATACTGTGTTTTAAAATATTCTATAGCTAAAAATATAAATATGTAACTAGGAACATACTGTTTGAAAAACAATATTAGCATTCATAAATGGTTAACATCAATTTTTGAGTTTATCAATAGCCATCTACTACAGACTTTCAGAAGATTTCTCAAACATGATTAAAGGCATCTTTAACAGTAAGATTATTATTATAGTATTTGTCTTGCAGGAAGAAAACATTAGGAATGGAGAAATAAGGTGATATGATCAGTATCATGCAGTTCATGGCAGATCTGGCTGCTGGCCTAAGCCCTAATCATTCTTCATTTCCACAGTCAAAATGTGACATTATCCAAAAGCTGTATGGACACTGACCACAAACAGAGGAAGGAAACCTCTTGCAAGAAGTCTGCCTATTTTAAGCCTCCCGAAAAGCATGCATGTAATGCAGCCATTCCTCCCATGGTGCCCATGACTGAATTACAGCTCAGAGAAGCAGAAGCTCCTTTGGAGTTGCCATCAGGGCAGTGGGTAACAAGGTGGGCATGGCTGCAGGATGCTCCTCACCATGCGGGTGGCACTGCTCTGGTGAGGGGAACCCAGGGAGCAGGGCTGGCTCAGGATGTACTCTTCCCCCCCAGAATACCATCCTTGCTGCCACCACAGCAAGCAAAAAGGTGCTTGGGGAGAGAGACCCAGGGCTCGCCTCTTCCTTGATGGATGTCCTCTGGTTATTTACACTGACTGCCAAGAAGCTCTGATGCCGCTATTTTGCAAGCATTCTGATGGGACAAGTGCAGTAGCAGAACACTACAAGCAGGAGTACAGAATTTATTGCAAACTTATTAGTCTCCTATTTGGAAAAAAGAAATCACTATGTGTATGAAATGTACTTTCTTCTTAACTCGTATAACAAGCTCTCATTAGGAATTTAGCAGGCCAAATCCCATTCCACCATTGCTAATACAAGCCAGCTCCATTAGTCCTCTACATAACAATCCGCATTCACAAAGGGAGAAAAATGCAACAATGACTGATTAGAAGTCTCTATCCAGGTTGCTTTTTTTTTGTTGTTTAGGCTGCACCGATGGGCTGAGGTCAACTGCATGAAGTTCAACAAGGCCAAGTGCCGGGTCCTGCACCTGGGGCGCAATAACCCCAAGCAGAGCTACAGGCTGGGAGAGGAATGGTTGGAGAGCTGCCAGGCAGAGAAGGACCTGGGAGTGATGGTGGATAGTCGGCTGAATATGAGCCAGCAGTGTGCTCAGGTGGCCAAGAAGGCCAACGGCATCCTGGCTTGTATCAGGAACAGCGTGACCAGCAGGGCTAGGGAGGTGATCGTCCCCCTGTACTCAGCTCTGGTGAGGCCGCACCTCGAGTACTGTGTTCAGTTTTGGGCCCCTCGCTACAAGAAGGACATCGAGGTGCTTGAGCGGGTGCAGAGAAGGGCGACGAAGCTGGTGAGGGGCCTGGAGAACAAGTCCTACGAGGAGCGGCTGAGGGAGCTGGGCTTGTTCAGCCTGGAGAAGAGGAGGCTCAGGGGTGACCTTATCGCTCTTTTTAGGTACCTCAAGGGAGGCTGTAGCGAGGTGGGGGTTGGCCTGTTCTCCCACGTGCCTGGTGACAGGACGAGGGGGAATGGGCTTAAGTTGAGCCAGGGGAGTTTTAGGTTAGATGTTAGGAAGAACTTCTTCACTGAAAGGGTTGTGAGGCACTGGAACAGGCTGCCCAGGGAAGTGGTGGAGTCACCATCCCTGGAAGTCTTCAAAAGACGTTTAGATGTAGAGCTTAGGGATATGTTTTAGTGGAGGGCTGTTAGCGTTAGGTTGGAGGTTGGACTCGATGACCTTGAGGTCTCTTCCAACCTAGAAAATTCTGTGATTCTGTAATATGAAATAAAATTATACACTATGCTTCATTCCAGACATGGGCACAGGAATTAATTAGTGTAACTCAAAGGCCAGATGTTGTGGCCATTAGTGTCAGTGCAAACATTGCTACTGAAGATGAATGAAAATTGAGGACTATAAGCAGGGGATGGAAACAGCCCGACAAGGATGAAGTTAACTGGTTAAAGCAGTTCCTGATAAGGCTCCGGAAAGAGCTAAAGATGCAATACCACTCTAAGTATAATATTTCATTTTTCTTTCTTACTCCATTTTTACTGCACTCTAACCAGAACTGATATAGCTGACTGCGTTCTGACAGTAATAGCACCTCCTGTAGTGTAGTTATTGTATTTATGACTGAAGGTCAGTTCCATTCTGTTTGATAGCTGAAGATACTGTATAAAATGAAGAAAAAACATGATTTTTCTCAGGACTTTAATGCTTAGCAGAATGGATGTGTCCAATCAGTTGCAACCCTAAAAATATTAATACAGAAAATACATTTAAGGGTGGTGAGCTGAACTGTATCCCTATTTTGGATTCCTAAGGTATATCATTCAAAAAAAGACATGCCATAATTTGAAAAACTGTTTAGCCATCAGCAGAAGGATGAGAAAATAATCATTATTCTTTAACAAGCAATCAATAACTTTAGATCTGTAAAACCACCATGGAAATGTACTGCCACATGCTCAAAGTTTATTCATTGCCTATTGCTACACTGATGACCATCACAGTGAAATAAGTTTAGATATAGGTCCTCCACTCCTCAAGTATACATAAAACTGAACAGACAGCATTCTGTTATGATTTTCTATTCATAGGGAAAAATATTATTCTACTTGTATATGTAATATCTGTATATTAAACTTATATGCCATTTATTAAACAAATATGTATCATACAGGCATACACAACCTCTAATAGATTAAACATTTTGCAGAGCTTCTCCATTATTTGTTCAGTTCTTATGTGGTCAAATGTCATTTGAAGTCAATGTTAATAAGTCAAGGCAAGAACTCACTGAGAACTGGCTCAGTTAATCCACTAGCAAAGCTATTTGTACTTTCCTGAACTATATCCAGCATCTTAACAAAGCCTACCACCAACCGAATAACAGTTGGCTTAAACCAGTATACCCCCACTCATAATGGATCTGAATCATTCTATTTTATAGCAATCATTAAACACAGATACCACTACTTCTACCCATTGCAACTGCATTATGAAACAAAAACAAAATGGAGAAGATAATTAATGTTTTTGAAAATTCCTTCTGAATTCAGCATTAAGTGCATTACAACCACTGCTGTATAACATGACCTGTATTGCAAACCTCGCTATCAAAAACAGATGAATTAAGGCCCGAAGCATTTGAACGAAATAAACTCCTCTATGAGTAAAGGAAAAAGCAGAGCATCTGCTGCCTTTCAGTTGTTCTTGGATATCTAACTGACATTTAAACCCATAAATCCTGAATTATAGATAATAATAATGGAAGCCTTGAAATCAGTAGAAGGATTAGTCCTGTGTAGCAAGATGTAATTTGAAATTTTAACTTATACAGTCAGCATTGGATTTGCTTTCTTCAACAGAAAAAAAAAAAATCTAAAGCCTAAAAGACAACTTATATGATATTGAATTAAAATGCATTTGATTTTTATTTCAAGTTATGGAATAATAAATTCAGAAGAAAAAAAGTGTATCCAGCAACTATTTCACAATGTACTAATACTGAAAAATGTCTCATTTTTGTTGCTCATCACAGACTTCTGAGCAACTTTAGATGTCTGTCTTAAAGTAGTAGAAAAACAAGCAAAATCAGACAGCAGAATTTTATTTTAGTTTGGCTTTTAATAATCAAACTGCATCTTATCTTAGATACTCCAGGAGAGTTCTGACAAAAATCATCATGTTTGTGAACTCACCACATCTTGGACAACCTTTTAACATAATTTTGTTTGCTGCTTATCTCAGAAATCATGGACATTCCTAAATTTGATTGAGCCATCAGTATTTATTTGAGATAGGGTCAGTTGCAGTCCTTAGGAGAGGTATAGTAATTTGCTCAAACCTAATGGGCACGATGAAAATCAGAAGTTGTAAATATTTCTGCAAATATAGCATGGTAAAAGTTACGTACATGACCAGCTGGGGAAAAAACTATGCCTCATCCCCACTATATTATAGTTATATTCATAATTGTTAATGTCTTTATCTTCCAGGTCAATTTGACTTAAAATAACTTGCCCTGGGGATTCTTCAACAGCTACAGATAATGGAGCTAAGAAATGCCGCTCTCTTTCTGAGGTACTGTAGAAGTATGAACATCTATTACATTTGCTACCATGCAGTAAACGCTAGCTGACTGCTAAGCAGGCAAGAAATGGAAGGCTTTGAACCTGGAATACATATGGTAAATTTGCCATATGTAGTCTGATCTTGATCCCTCTAATCATTAGCTTTGGGATAGGCTTAATGTGCAATTGACTAGAAACTCATTAGAATGAGACTTAATGATGCAGAAATTAAAAATAGCCAGGAAATTATTTTCTGCAACAGAAGCAAATACTTAAAAGTTGTTTTCATGTATCTGCTGAGGGTGGTGCTTTTAACATCAAAAATGCATTTGTGTTGCCATCTAGGCTTAAAAATATTAAACATAATACACATTTCTCAACTTCAGATACATTATCTTGCTTTGTGGCTTCTAGCTGATTATTCACAGAGGTTTCAGCATGTTATCCAAATGCCTTTTCAAAGGTATCAGTGTTTGGTGGTGAGATGACTTACCAAAACAACACACAAACACATTTCTGACTATGTAATAAAGTATTCTGTGCTCAAATTCAAGGAAAAGGTATCCAAAATTAAGTTTCATGAGGAACAAAGCATTTCCATGGTATTTCTTTCCCCCACCCCAAGTCACATCTCACAAGATTCCTAATTAGACTAACCCCATCCTCTATCAAGGTTATCAAGGTGGGCTGTGATTCACTCTAAGGAAAAATATCCTTTTATTGCATGAATCAATGTCATGCCTTGCTGTGTGCTATTTGCTGATTTATTTATTTATTTTCTCAAAATAAGACGACATTTCTTAAAGTGATTACTTAATGGATTGCTGATATATTCAGAATGTCTTTGTGATGTCTATTACCTCTGCATTTATTCTTTTTTTTTTTTTTCAAACATCTTTCTTACATAGGCGTAACCAAATGGCAAACAACAGCTTTCTGGCTTCTGGAGGTCCAGTAGTTCATGAATGCTCTCTAACCAGGCTTGGTAACTCCCCAGTGTGACGCATTATGCCTGTCTGCAAAGTGCAGCCAGTATTCATTGAGCGTTTCAGGGAGAAAGGTACAGGTTATGCATAAATTAATTCAGGTCAGAGGAATAACAGTAAAAAGAAACAAAGAGAAAATGCTTGTAGTGATGCTACCTGATGATTGGATTCATGTTTTTCAGTTACCCCAAAACAAATCCAGAAAGACTCCGGCAAAGTGAATGCCTTTCTTTTCACGTGTTGTGCAGCCTCATGTACTTGCTAAATGCTTCTGAATGAAAGTGAGCCTACAACACAGGACAGTTAAAAGAGTTAACTGAAACCTGTCTGTGCATAAATGCAAACCCCTCAAATCTGTCAAAGCTAATGAGAAGGGCAAGAAGAAACGCTGCAGTTCTCCTGTCTACCCTGCCAGAACTGCCTGCCTGCTTCATGTGAATACATGTACATGCTATAGAGAATACATTCCCTTCTCCTAGCTATGGTATTTGTATTTTACAGTCTTGCTTTTTTTAATACAACATTGAGGACTTCATTGAACAATGCAATGTACCACCATTTCAATGATCTTTGCTAAATGACATCCTTTAGGCCACAGCAGAAATCCAAACTTGTTAACTGCCTTGCAGAGAAATATGCACAGAAGAGCAATGAACATCCCAGCCCGCAAACAGGCAACACAACCTCGTGCTCACATTCAAAAGCAGGGCAGAGGCTGGGCAACTTCATCCAGCCAAACCCTTCTGTTTGCTAGCAAACAGCCACGGGTATTCATTTCAAAACAATGAATCCATGGAAAAAGTTCTCACAGTAAGGAAAGAATGTGCTAACTTGAGAAATTACAGCTAAGTGGTGCACTCTTGCTCCCTATGAGGCTCAGTCCTCTTATAGCCCTTTTGTCAGTCAGGCCCGAGGCCTCCACTTCCAGGAGGTGGCTTGAAGAATGCAGGCTGTTCCTCTGGGGGTCGATTCAGCTGTGCACCTCTGAGCAAACACAAGATATCCACTACCATACACCGCAGATTCACCCGAGCTGATTGCACATGGACCCATCGCCTTGCCTCTTTCCCTTTCCAGCTGCCAGGAAAAGCCAGCTGACAAGGAGGCTGCTCCAGCTCAGAGAGCAGGCAGCAGGCAGACAGTACATGAACAATTTTCCACCATTTTGGTCACAGCAATGACCCTCTGACCTCCTGCATCTTTAGTCTACCAAGGAGTTGGCAAGCACCCTCAGATAACAAAGCTCATGTAGCCAACTGCACTTTTCACAACACGTTTGTCAGAAATGAAGGCTTGACTCAGAAGTTGTGTTACTGTAATCTGCTGTATTGATGATCAAGAAATTTCAGAACCAGACAAATATCCCCACTCATACCATACCATATTTAAACTTGCTTAAACTTCCTGCTGAAAGAGTTTGGGACTTCTCTGGCATTTCCTACTGACAGCCAGGCTGAGAAACGTGGTTTTCACAGGAGGTTTTCATGAGAAGTTACTGTTCTGCCAGCCTGCTCCACCACTCAAAGTGAGATGCCACTCGCTGATACATTGGGGTGACAGTCCAATTTTAATCACACAAATGTTCAGTGTCGTGCATTTTCCAGCCTATTTTATATACTGAAAATGACAAAGTGAATTGAATTGAGAAGAACCAGCCACCCACGACACGTATGAACACATATCTACTTCACACTTAGAGCCACAACGTAAGGCAGCTTCTGCTTCATCCAGTGAGAGTTCAAATTCCCTAGGAATTAAATCTGGACTATTAATTATCCTTCTTTTTCACACTACCACCTCTCCCGTCTCCTGTGACAGCCATCTCCTCGTGCCCAACATGAACGCAAGTCAATTAACAAGATACACCAGCTTCTTGTAACCTGTAGTCATTGTAGCCAGCCTTTCCTATTTGAGCCAGTGCTACACTTCCCAAATATAATAGCTGCCTTTCTAGAGCCCATGTACTGTAAAGATTCAGGGTTGGAATCTGGACAGTTAAACACCAAACTCCATGGGAAAAGCTGCATGTTTAGTCAAGATTTTTCCATCTGCACAGAGAAATAGTCCATGCTACTTTTGTTTGTTTGTTTTCTCTTGGGGAAGGAAACTTTAGCTTTCTCCTCCAATTTATGAAGACGGCTTCCTGGGAAGGGCTATGGCAAAAGGCTTTTGCAAATTAAAATCTGCTTAATACCCCTGTAAGTGGGATACGTGCACTTGGGTTATTTATTAGAGAAAAGATTTTAGCTACTGTAGCTAACTTTGAAAGAAGGATACATGCAGGACCTAGAAACAAGTCATGCAGAAATACATCTGGTCATAATTAGTTAAATGAGGTAATAAACACTGCAAAGTATAGCTAAATGTGGCCTCTTCTGCTCTCTCCATTTCAAGGAAAATTTGCAGAAAAAAAGGAAAACGTGCATCTACTGAGTTAATAAGAAACTGCTGAATCTTGGATGCCTTGGGTGAGACTGAAAAAAAAAAGTACCCAAAGAACCATATTTTGTGCAAACAATATATAAATGAAACTAAACAAGAAGTAAATCTGGCTTACGAACAGTCATAATAAGTCTCAAAGTCTGTCGAATTACTGCTGAATAAATGTGGAAAAGATTAGGAGCAAATCTATCTCGCTAACTAATCATCACCAAAATAGCCACATTTGCAGACAAGAGAGAATATAGCAACCTAAACCATTAGAGCTACAGGGAAGCTGACATTATAGAAAGGCAAACAAGAAAAAGTTTTGTAAACAGTTTGCTTTCTTGATATGGATTGAAACCAACAAATACTTGAAATATGCTTTTGTTTAATAGCTTATTCTTTAAGCAATTCACACACTGTCCACCCACCCACTTCAGTAATTTTTGTAATATCAGGAGTATGTGCTTTGTTAAGAAATAAATTCATAATAATCACAATAGGTTGTATGAATTCAGAACAATGACTTTCTGTCCGTATTTATTCTGGGGAATTGAATACCCAATGAAATAAACTTTTATTCCTATCTAAAATTGTTAAAGATGGATAAGAAGTAGGAGCTTTACTATTTTTTTCAGTATTCATTCTGTCCAGTTACTTTTAGCTGACATTTTCCTTCTTGCCCTTCTTGGTAACCACTGGTGAAATTAATCTTGCTGATTTTGTGCAAGAATTTCAAATCACAGCAAGGAAGGTGGTTTCCAACCAGCTTTTCTGTATGTATTGAAGTGATGCCACAACACCTCTGTGAGTCCTCTGCTTAATGTATGGCAGAAAGCATTATGTTTCTGAGCCTGTTCTGCTGTGCTGGTGTGCAGAGCCACAAAAGCATAGGGAATCCTTGTACTTCTCTGTGCTGGATATTGACGTTGGCCTTGGGTGGGAGGGTAGCTCCAAGCTACCATCTTGTGCAGGTAGCATAGTCACAGAGCTGCTTTCATCCTCATGACCCTGTCCTGGCCAAAAAGGCCCAGCTGCAAGAAAATGACCCCTTCTTTGGCCCTGCAGAGTAGGTCTGACCCACAGCAAAGTAAACTTATTTACCCCGCGATCTGCAGACTTCAGAGAGCACTACCTTTCATGTAGAGCCCTGGAAAAGCCACAATTACGACCTATGATGATTACACCCTATGTTAGTTTTAAGTTTTTCCCATCTCAGCCCTTAACCACTACAAAGAGTAAAACAAGAGAACAGGGAAAAAAAAAGGGGGGGGGGGGGGGGGGGGGGGGAAAGTCCTCCAGACCAAACAAAACCTCACAGAGTGGAACAAGCCTTCCAGTGGGACATGACCCCCCGCCAGGCCCAACAGCACAAAGACAACAGGCAATTTCAGTGGTGGGCAGCCACGCAAAAGGGACCACAAAGTCCCCTCTCTTGGGGTCTAGCTCGTTGCGGGTCCAACTGCTCAAACAACCATTTGGGCAGCATTTTGGGGTGCCAGGCAGACGTATCGATATGCAGAGCATGGGATCTACACAGCCGGGGCTTGAAAGCCCCTTTAGCATCTCTGGTAAATCCATCACTGCTGCCCCAACACCTCCTTGTTTCTTCTTTTTCAGGCAGATGAACATGTTCTTGTAACGCACAAAAAAGATGCAAACGGGAATTCTAGATCATTTCTCTACTGATAGAAAGTTATCTAAACTAGTCTGAAAAATGTAAAGACATCCTTTTTTTTTTTCCTGTCGGGATTTTTCTTTTTTTATATCAGTCCCTGGTGAAATAGCTCTTATTAAGCATGTTATTGTAATTTACTTTGCATATAAAAAATGTAAGAATATGGAATTAGATTCAAAATTACATTTATCTACTGGATTTCTGCCCTATTTTTTATACTGTACAGTCATTGACCTCACTGGTACTGCATAATTAAGCTTTCTGTACCACACATCTTTTATCCATACTTAGCTTTGATTAGCATACATAGCTTATCAAATTTGTTAATTTATGTACAAAGTCAACTCAGATCCTCTGCTTTGTCGGTACATTTATGTGTGCATCTTATTAAGAGCAACTTGGTTAACACCGACAATTTGATAATCATTTTCACAAATAATATTATCAGGCAACAGAGAAGCAGAGCAGCACTAATATTTTTTCCAAACTTGAGCTTATTTCCTGGTATTGAAATCATAATTAAATTACACCGAAATTTCTTCTGGAGTAAATGCTCTTGCCTCCAATAGCTAGGCCAGAAAGTGGCCATTACGTTAGTTATCTGCTACAAAACAGAAAACAGCAGACATCTAACAAAATAAGGCCAACTGAAAAGATTTATTTTACTGTTACTACAGGCCCATTTGAATCGTGTAACTCCGTACAATAGCTATGATACAATCTTGTTTCTCTAAAATATGATTCAGAAAAGGTGACTAAGAATTTCAGTCAATGTATTTTTTCCTGTCGGCATATTTGAACAACTCACACTCCACAGCAACAAAATTTGTGTGTATCTTTTGACATACTGCCAGATAATGCTTGCCAAGTGCCAAATGCTCCAGTAACCTAAATAACTTTTACAGGGCTGATGAACAAGGGAAAAATCTGTTGTTACTGCATTGGCCAGCAAATACAGCCTTAAAATCCAGTTGATTCAGTACAGTGATTCAGAGAGACCCATTGTCACAGCAGACACCGCTGGAAAATACTTGCATTTATAAATGTACACTTAAAAATATATATAATAAAAGGAAAAATCAATTGCCAACAACTTATCAACGTGTGTATTAAAACCAAGAACAAATTACACCTGTAACTCTGATCATGGCATCTGCACTTAAGCCAGTGCATGCACTTGTACATACCTGCTCAGCAACAACCTTGAAGATAGGGATCTGACAACTCACACAAGTAAAATGAAAAAAAAAAAATCATTATTAAGTTCATGTGGTGGGTATGAATCCAATGCATGGGCTAAACTACTAATCCACTAGATAAAAGTGCAGCTCAAAAAAAAAAAAAAAAGAAAAAAGATTTGGGTAGTACAACTGAGCTTTATGTTTTCAAAGACAAAAAGATTTGTGTGCAACCAGCAGGGCCATCTTCCAGAAACTTACTATCAAAAGAAAATCTTCATTGGAGAACTTCATAAGAAATACTCATTGGTTAGTAATGCTGTTTTACAAATGAAGACCTTAATAAAAACGTTCAGTTAAACATACTTTAGCAAGAAGTCTGCTCAAAACAAAAATTTTATGCTCATGAAAAGAAAAGCCCCAAATTTTAAACCTAGAAGAGCTGCTAGCATTAACCCTCTCCAACACTTTAAGGAAGAAGGTTTCAGAAGGTGTAAAATCGACACATGGTTCAGGGTGAACCTTGACTAGCTGCAGGGGATGTCAGTAGAGGGATGGCCACCTGAGTCATTTCAGTGGGAGTTTTGAAAAGCAACACACCTCAAAGCCGAAAGCTACAGAAAGTCCTCAAAGCCTAACAAAAAGTCTCAGCAAGATCATGCCAAACAGAGGGTAAAATACATTCAGTATTTAAGAGAGACCGCATGTTTATTCCCTGTTGCCAGCTTCACACAGAGCAGTATCCTGCAAGAGTTGCTGCTCCCCTCTGGGTGCCCACTATCGAGATTTATTTCAGGGCTGGCAAATGAGAGCTTTTATCTCAGTTTCAGTCTTGGCTTTGCCAAGAACATGTGAACCAAGTGGATGAGGTTCAAATATTTTGGTAGACGTGCAATTCCTACCATCTGTGTCCTTATCCTACTGAAGCAGGGGTGGTACATACCCTTGTGGTGTAACTGCTACTTGCTAACCTAACCCATCCTTTTTTTTTTTTTTTTTCAAAAATGCCGTGAGAGCTCTTCTGTTATTTGTAGCTCACTCAAAATGCAGCTGCACAGTTGATAAATGGGTTAACGTGACTGTGGGTTAGTGCAATACTGCTTTCCTTGGCTGAGCATCCATGTACTTCCACACTGGAATGTAGGATCTGCAGGGTCTACTGCTTCCTCAGGGAAGAGAGAAGAAGTGATCACCCAAACCATTGCTTCCAACCTCATCCATGATTCAACCCCTGCTCTCCTAGATGCTACAAGCACTGGTGGTGTCACAGATGGTACATTTTTCCAAAAATCTACCTGCCTATTTCCTTCTGTTGAATCAAGGCACTGCTCCTTCCTAGCCTCACCACTTTTTATTTATTTATTTCAATGCCATTAATACGCATGTCTGTGTCTGTATACAAAAAGGCTGATTAAATACAAGCACATCTGCCTCCTAACTATTAAAAAAATAACTAGCTCTCTTAGGCTTTCTTCACTAGCCTTGTTCTCTACTTGCAATCTTTTCATAATTTTCACTGCTCTTCTTCACATGCTTCAACATCTTTCCTGAGCTAGCAGGACCAATACAGCAGATGATATTGTGGGCAAAGCCATGTGAAAGCTCTGCCCAGTCAATATAATTTACAGGTGACCTTCCAACATAGGACTCTGACACAGGAGGTCCCTTCCTGAGAGCAGTTATTTTGGCATTGTTTCCATGTCATGATTGAGCACTCCTGGAGAAGAACTGAGGGAGGAAGAAGGAAGGAATACCTGCCCAAGCCACTGGCATAACATTTTACAATGAAGACTTTTTTTTCTAGAGGAAAGAAAAAGGAGAGATGACAGCGAATCAACCAAAGAAAGGGTTGGTAGCCACCTAAAAGACATGGAGATAAAGAGCAGAAAACCAACTGTGTCAGACCTAATTTCCTGCAGTGCTGGAACAACAGACCATCCATACTGAGGAAAAGCCACAGATGTCACATCTTTTTGTCACATCTGAACATAAGCCATTAACATGCCTCAGCTGTAGAAAAGGCAAATAATATGCCAAGACATAAACACAGGCGTGCTGATCATGTGGCATGGGAAATGGTCCTTCCACCCTGCTAGTCAGAGACTCACCTTAGCTAGAACACTCTGATCCAAGCTCGGTTCAATAGTAATGTGGATCTGAGATTCAATAGTGGTGTGGATCCAAAGGAAAGAGCTCAGAAAAGGGGAGCACCAATGAATATAGCCATTAAATATGACCAACAAACTGCATGGAACTGAAAGAACTGAGATTTAGTCTAGAAAAAGAAAAAGAAGATTGGGGGAAATGATACAGAAATAGCCTCAGAGCATGAAGAGATGGAATAAACTATTCTGCAAGTCTGAAGAACAGAGGACTTAAATAGTAATAAAAGGAATTTTGGTTAGAAACTGGAGGAAACGCTGCAGTGCTGGGAAGGAGAGGCTGGGAAGACTGAACATCGCAGGACAAACCTCTGCCAGGAACAACAAAGGTACACCAGGGCCTGCCTCCGTGCTGGAAAACATGTGTGCTCCCCCACATGGCTCCTCCCAAGCCTTTCTCCTGTGACACCCTAGAAGCCCAGGGAACAGTTTAGTTGAAGGTTGCTACAAACAGTTGATAAGACCATCCTGGTAGTGACCAGAGTGAGAAAACTGAGGGATTTTGAATGGAAATGAAGCTCTGAACTGCTGCATGGCACTACCCATGATGGGCAGGATCTTCATCTACATCCCTTTTAGATGCTATTAACACGAGTCTTTATTTAGCGCTGTTTCAGTGTCAACACCACCTTGAGCACTATCACCAATAAAAGTCAAGACTTCATACAAAAAAAACATCTGCATTTGATTTACTCTTCCTGCTGCTCTGCACATCACCACCACAATTACAAACAGAAGTATTTGGCTCCACGCCTTGCCCTTTTATTACTTTACTATGCTTCACTGCCAATCCTTATGGCAACAGAACTTGCAAAGTCATGGACTCTTATAAAATCTTATAATAGTAAAGCCCTGTACAGTGAGATTCCTCCTACTTTTGGACACCGTGGGGTTTCCAGGTATTGTTTTTGTTCTCATCTCATTTTATATTTAATAGAATAGCCAGAAATATGAGTCAACAATAATAATTTAAAGATTTTTCCCCTAATCGTAGGTATTTCCTTTTTGCTTTCCCCAGTACACTCTGATGATCTTATTTATACTGCAAACTCTGTGGGGCAGAGGCAGCCTGCAATGTGTGTTCTTAATCTCAGTTTGCAGAGAAAAAAAAAAAAGTATAATGCTGAATTAAGATTTTAGCTAGCACACGCCGAACAGGTTTCATCGTTTCAGCTGATCCTACAGCCTACCTGAGTCACCAGGTGTCCCTACAACCAACACGGAACACTTCTCACAGCACCACGCACGTACCAACCTCTGTCTGCTCAGCACCACCCGATCTGCTGCTTGTGAGCTGCTTGCATTTTGCTTAGCGTAAGGTGATGGGAGTAATAACAGCAATACTTTAACAGATTATACCATGTTACAAAGTCAAGGGGGAAAAAATAGCTCAAGAGCAAATAGGATCACAATTTAAAGGCTTTCCTTTAAAAATTTTCCCATTGCTGCTAAATGAAGAGGGTTGCACTGTATGGTGCTTTCCAGCTCTTCTAATTCTGTGCCATATGTTGTTTACTTTTCAAAACTGTATCTTATTTGTCCAGAAACTGGACTTTGTGGAAAGATTTTTTTTCCTCCTAATCCTTCTGTACACAATTACTTAAAATGCTTTTAAATAAATAAGAAAAATCCTACAGACAGATCTCTAAGAATTCCTATATTATTCACATTTGTTATTCATGTTAAAGTTCAAAGCTTTTGAGAAATAAGCCATTTAATAAAAAAAACTCCAACCTCAAGTACATGGAAACAGCTTGGAGAGCACCCATATTATTATTATTATTATTATTATTATTATTATTATTATTATTATTATTATTATTATTATTATTATTTTTCCCTTTCTGTGAAGAACAGCAGAGACATAGCTGAGATGCAAACCAGCAGTGGTTCTGGGAAAGTCAAGACACTAGCCTGGACAGGATGGCTGAGAGGCGAGGTCCCAGGGCAAAGCTTATTATCAGGGCCCACAAACACTCAGTGCCGCCCTTTTCTAGCCCAAATAACCAAACTCTCAAAGGCAGCCACCACTTTTAGCTTTTTCCCTGTAGATAAAATACCATCCCCACAGAGCAGGACTCTTGTCTTTCTGGCCAGCACAGAGAGAGGCCTTCAAAAGCGCATACATGTTCTTTCACCCCCTCATCTACCCTATTTATTTTAGTCATTCTGCTGACTTACGGAAAACGAGCAGGGTTTGGACAAAATTATTTTTTACCCCTATTGTTTTTTTGAAACGTGATTTATTTCAGCACTGAGAAACTAATCATCCCTGTTGCCTGAAGTAATTTAAGAAGAAAGTCTGGTAGGTAAATGCTGCCATCTACACATGGCCAACTAAAGGCTGTTGTGCCAGGCCCGGCCATCAAACAACAGCCTTGAAACAGGCTTTTGATGAAGCTGAAACTGCTGTTACAGGGCAGGAAGATTTAAATCCCAGGAGAAAAGGCACACATTATCTAAATTTGTGAGCAAAAAGCATCCATAAAATTTGGATTTGTGACTTGTGTCAGAAACACTTGTCCCTGAATTATCACTTTCTTTTCCTGACCTACACACACAGATTACATTCTGCAATATCTCAGCTGTCAATTAGACATTTATATGACGTTCACAATATATTTTAAAATAACATTTCATACAGCAGCTGTGTTTACAGAAGGAAATATTTTTATAGGGCTCTTAGTAACAAATCTCTCCCATTTCTGTAAGTCTGTCCTTCATTCTGATTACCCCCATCACTTTTCTCATGAAATCTGTCCCTGGTAGACAGATTATCATCTGTAAAGCTCAGAGAATAGTATTTATCTATTTTGGCATGCCACCTGTAAAGGACATTAAAAAAAAATAAATCAGTAAGCTTGAAATCCTAAGGAGTTACATCCGTGACAAAACATTCAAAAAATACAAACCTTCCATATTACAAAAGAACAAAACTATTAAAACTATTTTAGATGACAAAGTCTATGAAGGAATATTGCTTCTTCCACTTCTAATCAAATAAACAAATATTAAAATACAAATTAAAAAAAAATTAAAACCTATTCTCAGTGATTTTTTTTGAGGGGTTTAAATCTATATGATGTTTTTACCTAGTGTATGTATATATACCTGTATGTATTTCAAAAACTCATATGCTGTAGTAGCAAGTATTAAGACTACACAGTAAAAACGTTAATCTTTGCATTTGTATAATGCCAAGCAATGTTGACCAAACCCTGACACCAAGAAAACAGAGATCTCCCACCCCAGACTACAGATTTCACAAGCAACTTTGTGTTAGCTGAAGGAAATCTGTGGTTCTCTCAACCTTTACTTAATGGCTACTGCTTCTGGGTGTCTGTCATTTATTTATCCTCACTTTGACCTCTCCAGATGACATGCCCTCCTTCCTAGAGTTACTCCAGTACATCAATATTTTAGCAGCCCTGGGTGTGTACTTACATTGAAGGAAATGCCCTGAGAAAGGCAGCCAGCTAGCTGGCTTCTGCTCACTTTTCTGAAATGGTGCCCTTTGGCTATAGCCCCACAGAGCACCACAAATCACAACCCCTTCTTTTCATTGACACTCAGCAGCAGCTGAAGAATTGCAAATGAACACCAAAATATTTATTTGTGCAAAGCTTTCATCATTAACAAAAATTCTGACAATAAAAAAAAAGATTCAGAACAGAGGCGCCGGAAAAACACTGCCCTTCCTGACACTGTGAAACACATCCTCTTAGTTGAAAATGGGATGCACAACAAGAAGGCAACTGTGGATAAGAAATGAATCTGAAAACTCAGCACAGTATTGTTTCTGGCAGCCCTTGTTCGTACCAAAACAATGCAATGCCCTGCTCTGCTGAGAAATCATGCTTCTTGGGAGACTACCAGAACATCTCGGGTGAGTTTTTGCTGGAGAAAGACAAATGGTTGAAAGCGAGGGATTGTTTCTTGTCAAATCCCGTCAAGAAAAGGAAAGGGAAAAAAAATCTTCCAACTGCTCCCCCTTAAACATACCGGAAAACTTTAAAGGATCAATAATAGATAGAAAAGGTAAGAAGCCGTATAAAAACTTCCTACCACTGACAGCAATATAAGCTCCTTAATGCATTTGCCACTTCAGAATACATTTGTCCTATTCTGGGGCACTGCTGTTTGAATTGCTACTTATTAATTTCACTGTGTTTTGGCTTGGCCTAAAATTTTGGTACATCTGAGTTATCCAACCATGCTAGGATTAGCAGTTCTAAAAACAGTGCCAAGTTCTTCTGTCCCATGTTACAAATGCAAAAAAATAAGGCTGGAAAAATCTGGAAAACAACTAGCTAGTTCATCCCCATGCCCAAAGAGAGGATCAACTGTACCTGTGGCATTCCAGACACACACTTCTGTAACCACTCTAAGAAATGCATACTGAAAAACGTTTTACAGAACTCCCTGGACATGCCCTTACGAGGCAGTACTAACTTTGCTATTAAAAAGCTGTCCTAGTGAGTAAGTGATCCCTCCCCTGGTGTGGTAAGCCGATAGCAACTTATTTTGTTGTCCAATAAAGCGATGGAGCTGCAGGAACCACCCATGTTTCCAAGGGCTGGCACATCTTCTCCCTCTGTCTTCCCTTCTTCATCATTTAGGTGATGAGCACAGAAATGGTCTCCCCTCCACTAACACGTGTGAAAGTCATTTCTGTTACAATGCAAACAGTCCAGCAAATCTGAACATCGTATTTGAGAAGCACTGATGTGGCTCTTATTCTAAATAGCTGCAAACATCAAAAGCTCTTCAGCCTGAAGAATAATCAGAGAATAACTATACTGGGTCAGGCCAAAGGTTCGCCAGCTCAGGCCTCCAGCAGTGCTGTAAGCAAGAGCCCAGATTCAATTCCATACATATACTATTTTTGAAATATATGACTTATGAAAAGCATGTATAATACATTTCTTTAGTAAAAAGTATTTCATTGCTTTTTCGTTTTGTTGTTCTTTTCTTTGGTTGGTTAGATGTTTTTTTATTCCATAACTTGGGGCTGAAAACACAAGTCTAAAACCAAAAAAATAAAAAAAGCACGAGCCTACATATAAGAATAATTGCCTTCACACTTCTCCAGCTTTCAGCCAGCTTCAGTCCAAGCACTTCTCGAGCAGGATGTGGTTTCTATGTATTGTCCAATCTTCCCTTGAACCCATGTCAACTGTTAGCTGCACAGTGCTTTTTTGGGGGGAGCTCTGTTGTGTAGCTCCATCAGTTGTGCAGAGAACTACCTCCTTCTACAGCTTTCAGAGATGAAGCAAGTTGCCAGCTCCTTACTCCACTTTTTTTTTTTTCTTTTTTTTTTTTTCCCCTCTAACCCCAGATAATAATGATGTGCTGATGCAAGCACTGTTCTGACTGACCAAGTAGGCCTATGCTTCTCTTGTCCTGAGTCTCAAGACCCAGGAAAATGATTTTGGAAACAGGATCAGTACCTTCACAGACAGTTTGCCAACTCAATACTGGATTAGGATAAAGCAAGACACTCTCTGGGTCTAAGAAGAATGAATCTTCTAGGTGTGTGACTGTTCATTTCTTATTTCTTGCAATAGCAAACTACCCACTTTCTGACAGGGACTTGACAAAGACACAAACCTACCAAAACGTAGCATGAGTGGAGCAGTACAAGGTGGACGTTGCTCACACTGACCATTAATCAGAGGTCTGGAGAGCAAACCTGGCCCCTCATGGTGGGGAGGACAAAAAGCAATGAAATGTGACAAACCTGATTGTGTTTGCCTCACTATAGAGAGCTTTCAATTGCACAGACGTCTGTGCAAATCCAGCCCCAAAGCTCTGAATTTTTGTACATCTGCACAGACAGATATGCTCATATCCTTTTTTTTTGTACTGTCTACCTCAAAAAAACCCACACTTATTCACAAATTACAATGATTTTGGTTTTCCATTACGAACGTACATTTTTCTCTCCCCACACAGGATATTGGTAAGACAGAGGCATATATGAAGAGAACTACTTTCACAGCTCTCTCACACAAAAATGCCACAGATCAATATTGAACTTTTATTTTAAACAAACAGGAAAGGTTAGAAGTGATAACAGCCAGAGCTGGACATATACAAATGACACTAGGCTTTATATTTGGTTGCACTTCGGGTGCTACTTATATCACCTCTGAGCTCTCCTGCTGGTGAAACAAGATCAGCTCTTCAATAAAAAACAGCTGGCTGAAGCTTAACCAAAGCATGTGATAAATTATATTCATATCCATGGCAGAAATATAGCCAACATCATTATAAGGAAAAAACCTACCTCTCCAGAATTAGCATCGAGAGGTTTTCCTTAAAACTATAACCATTTAATGCTCTTAAAATGTGAAAGGAACAGCACTGCATAAAGCCAACTTTTCATTTGTCATCAGTAACTGGGGTGGCCATGCCGATCCTTGTTTATGGCTTCTGATCTTTATTTTCCTGCTTCTGACAAAGAAGAGTTATTTTAAAGACACACTACAATAGGCAACCATGTTTTGTGTTAGATACTTGGCGTCAAAGGCCTTACATTGTTAGACACTGGCCTTTTTTATCATCAGATTCTTCATGAGTCAGTAACTGCATCTCACCTTTCGACAATTTCCTATGAGACCCTAGATCAAAAAAAATAAAACACACCACTGAAAGGAGTAAAATAGGCAAAGTATTTCTATTTATGCTGGAGTTACAGCATTTTAGAAAAGATTAGATATCTTTGGGAGATGCATTTGCATAAGCATCCACAGAAGAGCTCTGTGAAAGCCAGGGATCAGGCTAGGCATCGCAGTGTTCTCTTTGGTCTTGAAGCCTCAAGCTTCATCGACTAATCTCCTCTCGGTGGCCATGGGAGCAGCAGACCAGTGCTCTGACACTCAGACCCTGCAGAGGTTTGAGAAGCATGGGTACATGCTCGGAGTCCAGCTGACGCTTGGAAAATTTCAAGGGAAAACTGAATAAAATACACTGGGGAAGCTTCTCAGAAACATGAGCTGCAACACCAAGGAGAATAAATAGCCGCTTCCAGAAGGTATTTCAAAGCAGCTATCAAGTAAATTACATTAAAAATCTATGGAGTTGGTAATTAATTTTATAGGTGATGAATAATAAAGGCTACCATCTGTGCATCGAACTTCTGTGCCACAGCTCTGAGCATTACACAATTCAATGTTTAAAAAGTGTTCCTGGAAAACAATGAATTCACCGCCTGACCTGCCCAGATAACCTTTTATTTCTTAGTAGCCTGTGCCTATCTCCATTACACACAGTCAGCAGTGCCCTCAGAAACAAAGTTGACCATTGAATAAAACAGCAAGGTGGAAAGAGTGAATTAGTGAAAGTACACGAGCGGTTTATTTTTTCCGCACAAAGAAATTTCTATTCTTTCTATTCTCTGAGACCAAAAATGGTTGCTGCCCCCAGTGCTTTTTAAAGTTATAGCTCTGGGTCTCCTGCCATCAATCTGCATGTTTCAACAGCCTTTACTTCTGCTTAATAATTCAACAAAGATTTGTTATTGGCAATCTCTAATTTGAAGGGAAAACTTAGAGCCTGCATTTTATTAAAACTCCGGGGGCGGAATCTCTCCTCTTTGACCTTACTGGGGACTTTGCTTTAGGAACAGAAAGTTGGAGATTCAGCCCTGTCCAAAACTCTGCTTGTATGGAAAACAGGCAGTGAAATTGCTGGCCTAAGGGCAGACAATGACAAATGCCACGCAGTGACACTGGTCACAGCAGCCTGCCCCACGTGCGTGACCCAATGGGTGGCAAGGGCTGAGCGGATGAAGGGAGCCCACATTTCCCAGGGCTGAAAGGCCAGAGCAAACTCCAAGGAAAAAATATTTCTGTACGCAATTGCAGATGAGGCTGTGCTTTAAATGTTATCTGGAGGCCAGGCCAGGCTGCTTCGTGCTTCAGCAGCTCGTGGCTCTGACCTCACCCACCAAAGATGAACTTGGCCAGTTGCCTGTTGCCATCATTTTCCTTTTCAATACCTACAATTACTAATTTGCTGCTTCAGGTCCAGCAGGAAAATACCGAGAGGCAGGAGGGCAGGCACTACGGCGCCCTGAAACCGCACAGTGTGAATCTGCCGCCGGCCACAACCTGGCACAAAACCACGCTGCCCTCCTGCAACCCACATCACAGCCTGACATAAGGGTAAGCCTGCCTTTGCTGCCCCTCCGGGTTTAACGCCGGGGACATTATCCTCCTGTCCTCTGGAAAACTCACTAGACTGGGTCTTTTTTGGTTTTGATTTTTAACCATTAAGCAAAATGTCATCAGCGATGACAGCACAGCTCTTAGTAAAGAAATCATGCGTTAACTTGTGCTCCCTCTGCTGCTCCTGCTGCAGCATAGCAAACTATAGCATGATCAAACCTAAAGATCACTGGGTTTTCTTCCAATTACTTTGTTTCAACATTTTTTTTACCATTCTATTACAAGGAGTACCTTTTAAAAAAGAGTGGTGAAGTATGCAAAAGCACGAAGGATTTCAACCCAATTTTAAGCAGCCACAAGTGGAAGCCTCAGCAGCTAAAGACCCCAAAGTACTTCTGGCTCCACGGGAGGGGGGGCAGGGGAGGAGGGTGAGCACGGGGTGTGAAGTGTCCCCTTGATGGGACAAGGCAGAGCCAGCCGGAGGATGCATGAGGGACCTGCACACACAAACACCCACTGCTCATCCTCCTCGTGCTGCTGATGTGCCGCAGCCATCCACAGGCACAGTCCCGCTGGGGCAGCGATGGGGAGCCCAGCGGGCGATGGGGCAGACGGGAGGGAAAGAGTTGTTTAAAATCTTTAGACTAACGGGAACAATAAAACTAATTATGGTTGTCCATTAAAATGTAAGAATCAGTAACAAAGTCTAAAGAAAGAAACGTTTCTTTGGAATTACGGATCATCCAATGCAGCTATAAACAAAGCCCTTCAGGAGATGGTTTGGTCATTTATGGTTAAGCATGCCCTTGGTTTCTACAGCTTAAACAGCACCAAGTAAAACAAGTGGTACTAATTAATTGCTACCAGCATCACTCAGACCCACAGCATGATGACTGAAACCAGTAACATTTCCCCCCTACACAATATTTAGAAGTACCCAATTGTGTTTACTGCAAGAAAGAAACTAATTTTAGGAGAAACACTGAAAAGGAAACAGGAAGAATGTCCCTGAAGAAGGAAGGCTATGTAAGCATATATACGCATTTATTTGCTTTGAAACCTACATCCTGACTGTCTTGGCAAGTTCAAAATTATAAATAGCGTGTGTCTAGTAGGTCTAGCAATGAAGTGTGAACTCTTTATGTGTATAGTTTTGCTCAGTCTGGGGAAAATAGTTTACTCACTATCTGGAGTTCTAGGACTGCAGGTTATGCAATTTCCCTTTTTCTGTATTTGTTTGTATTTAAAAAAAAAAAAAAAAGAAAAAAGAAAAAAAAGTAACTCTAAGCTATCTGCATAATTTGTATTTGGGAAGAGTGTTTGTAGGACTCAATACACATTAAAATAAGCAGAAAGATGCACAACCTATTGATAATGAAATGTTTAATTCATATTTTTCTCCTTCCCATCCCGGCAAGAAGCTATGCTGGCAGGAAAGCCTGGAGGTTGAGTCTGAAGTTCCCTCATTGCCCACTTCAAACTGGACACTGAGGCCTCGCACTGACCTGGTGGTGCTTTATATTTTTAAAAGGGATGTGTATATAAATAATTTTGTTAGAAATCTACTTGACATTCAAAAACAAGGGAAGGAAGCCTATCATTTACTGACCATAGCTTTAAAAAAATGGGTATGTGAACGTATGCGTCTTTGATAAATCTTCCTCCTATGTATACACCCATAACAGCATTTCCTCCTCCTGCAGATTTCAGAACAAAAATGTGCAGTCTAAATGAACTTCTATTTTATGCCACAATAACCTGTAATTTAGTGGTTAACAAAGACCACTTGGAATTTATTTTTCTAAGAGACAGACAGCCAATCCCTGCAATTCAAAAAGACTTTTTCCTCATCAAAGCACCACAGGATCACCGATGAGACATTTCAGAGCTCAGTACCCAAGCTGTGGCCATTACTTGCGACACAAAAGTGTTCTGGAAAAGTCAAGTCTCCACTACGACACAGTAGCAGTGATTCAACTTTTTGGCACACTCCCTTTCTGTGATCATCTGAAAACCATCTGAGACGACCTCCAAAGGAAATGTGCACAAAAGTCTCCGCTTTCCTGCTCCTATTTCTTGTGGCTACCTACCAAACAGGACCACAATACCCAGCAAAGCAAAACAAAGCCCGTTTGACCACAAGAAGGCCAGACACACAAGCACAAGCTCCTCATTCAAGCCTGAGGGACTCTCACAGCTGGTTGCTGCAATGTCTCCGGAAAACTGTGATTTCCATCTGCTTTTACCATCTTCATCTTCTGGCTTAGACAATAGCAACAGGTGCAACAACACCGAGACCTGAGCGGAACAGCCTAAGGAATCCGCTGGTAGGATTTAGGCAATCATAGGGAAGCACTTAATGGGTATTACAGGTCAAAGCCACAGGATGACACACAGCATTCCAACACAGCAATACGTAAAAACAAAAACGTGAACAATAACAGGAATTAAATGCAATTAATGAGAAGCTGAGTTAATGAAGTTTCAGCCACCTTGAAAGGCACTCATTTACCATACAAAGGTCCGTGTTGCTCACCAACACCAGTATGCCACTCCTGGTTAATTCATGGATGAATTTGCCTCATCTAGAAGCAAACCGTTATCTCCACCGAGCAGCATCTTATTCTGGGAAGGTCTCCTTTGCCACAAAGGCATTACTCAATAGGAACAAGACTTCTAAAACATGATCTTTGTCAAACAACCAAAGTATCACATTCAGAATCTGATACTGATCACAGGAAAAATATTTGGGGTGTAGGACCCCACTTGTTGCAGAGTGCTAATCACTGCTAAAGAAAAAACACAGTCTTCAGCTATTTTCCTGCTAGGGGTATCCCACTGAAGGGCCATTTCTCTTCCCCTGTTTTACTTTAGATCTGTAAAATGTCACCTGTTGTCACCACTCTTTCCCTGCTGAAACTTCCCTGCCAGAGGACAGGAGACTGCTGGCAGCTGGGGCTGGAGGGGCACAACCTTCCACCTTCAGGTTACCACCTGGAGACACCAGCCAGGTGTCAGGTCACTGGGAACACCCCTGACAGCTGGGGACAGGGGACAGCTGTGCCACACCTGGGCTTGTGCCCACACAGCATCAAGGGCCAAGAAGGGCAGATGCTGGATCACCCATGATCACTAGGGATATTTTAATTAAAAAAAAAAAAATCAGCTGTGATGCATGTACTGCTCACAAAGCATAGTGAAACATTATTAAAAAAAAAAAAAAAAAAGAATGAAAGAAATCAAAACCACATTTTCAAATACAATAAGCTGTCCAAAGACTGCACATGTATGTTTTGCCTCCTTTCTTTTAGGAGGAAAAGCCCATCAGGCTCAGCAATAACTCAGTTTCTTTTCAGGAAGTAACACTCACGAGAGCAGATACTTGCATACAAGCTCCTTTCTCTGAAATGCAGCAAGTAAAGTTGTTTACACAAACCTTGCTAAGTAAACGACTGTAAAAAGTCACCCCAAGCCTTTCCACCACAGAGCCTCTGATGGTCACAGCCACGCTCAGCCCTACACTTCCCCAAAAGGACTGGCAAGAAGTGAGGGCAGGACCCATGTGGGTTGGGGTCTGCAGGGACCAAGCTATGTCCTCGCTTTGTTAGGGCTGTAAGGAACTCTGCTGTACTCGAGGGAACAGCAGAAGACAATGCTTATTTTTCCATAATTCAGTTGGTTAGTTTTTGACGAGCGTTTGTTGCCTCCTCCTGCACCCTGGGCAGAAGGAATGCTTGGGACCCACACTGAAAGAAGGGCTGGAAAGGCAAGCAAGGAGTCCTGCTTTGTAACTAAAATCCACATGATTTCATTCGTATACACACAAGGCTGTTTAGTTATTACTAAAACTTTTTCCTCATGCTGAACTTATATCTTTGTACTTTTTCTTGACTTAGCATATTTCCAAAGGGTATCTAATGAAGAATCTTGCTGAATATTTTCTGTCTCAAATTCCTGAAAGCACATGTTTCTGGTCTTTCCAAACTTTGGTCCCTCCTTAAAAAATGACCTGTATTGAAGGGAGCAGATGCACAAAAGCATGCAGCAATCCAAAGAGGAAAAAAAAAAAAAAAAAAAAAAAAAAAAAACTATTACCTTAAAAATGCCTGCATACAAAACATGACACATGGCTCAGAAACCTAGAAGGGACAGTGTTGCCACTCCACTGCGAACTATAAAGAGGACAGTAACTTATCACACTGGTGAAAACGCAGCATCAGACAGAGTAACAACGTCAGGTCCCAACCTCTCATTCCTGACATAGATCTTAATTTGGCAACAGGAGCTCTCCCCATGGTATTGTCCTGCTGACAGAGCTCGGCTTTACACAGGAGGTCTCTGCATTTTTGGCAACCGTTATGAAGCCATCACAATTTTTCATTTTTTTTAAGTACACTTCCTGGAAACAAACCCAAGCATCAAGCCTCGCTCAGCGATGTCTGCACGCAGATGGCGTTGGGAAGCCATCTCTCATCAAACTGTCGTCCCCCCCATAGGACTTAATGTGCTCGGTGTGCTTTGTAGGCACGGCTGAACTTCACTTTAACCCCAGAGGGTGTGCTTCGAACTTAAAAGCCAAGTATCCTCTCTGCTGAGTCACAGCCTAAATGACTTCAAAAGAAGCTAATGCTAGCAGATGAAAGGAAATAATCTTACAGATATGGCAGGGAACTAGCTGGTTCTTTGATTACTGCAGGGAAGGAGGTCCCTAGCCCCACCATTTCATTAACATGTGCAATTTAACTGCGTCTAAAGGCCCCCAAAGCCTATTCACACCCATCCAACAACAAACTCAGTAGTAAATGACAGCCCCCCAGGAGGAAGGTATATGCCTTTTGAAACCCAAGATGCAAACATATCCACAGGACATAAGCCCTCGGTCTTCTACCGTTTATATTTTATTTATCACACCTTCAAATCCCAGCTGCAAAGCTGGAGAGAGAGATGTAGTTTCTCATTAGTGAGAGCAGTAAAACCTGTGAGTAGGAGCTATAAAATAATGTCCTACATACCTGTGTGTAAAACCCCCAGGACACCACATAAACTAAAACTGGCTGGTATTTCTCATTTAGGTAAATATGAATATGAGTTCTCCTGATCCATCTCACTTGTGCCCTTTTGTTTTACTATCCTGAGTTCATTCCTGTCTCCAAATTCTTTACCCCTGGGGAAGGTTATAAAACTTAATCCTGGAGTTTGCTTCACACATCATTTGCAGCTTGTCAATGGGTTTTTGAATGTCACCATGTGAGGAATAACGTTAGATGGGGGAACGGTCTCAGCATTTCATTTTACTGATGGGAAGAAGAATGACAATAGTGCTGCAGTGCTGCTCGGTATTGAAAGTAGTTGTTTGTTGGTGGTTTTTTTTTGTTTGTTTGTTTTTGAGCAAATTAGTAAAAATACCATGTGATCATAAGGTGTTTTTTTTGTTTGTTTGTTTTTTTTGTTTGTTTGTTTTTTTGTTTTGTTTTGTTTTCTTCTGCAATGTGACTATGAAAGGACTTCTTCTTCCATGTTTAGTCAATCAGTCTGTTAGTACTTTCGGCCTGTGAGCTGGAGGATGAAAAGTCATTATTTAAACTATCTTTTTCTCCCTATTTCTTTCTCAGTAACATGGTAGATTTCCTTCTGAACAAACTACCTTGTAGCTCTGTTAATCACAGATAAAATCAGCAGTGCAGTCTGCAGATACAATCTACCATACCGTGTAAGCCAGCTTCCTTGGAGCTTCAGGTCTCAGGATGTTGTCTGAGGATATCCCTGACTGCAGACAAACCATTAGCTGGAAGAACTGGGCTCAAGAAACCAATTCTTGCCTAAATTGTCTTCTAGTTACATTATTTAGGTGTGTTTTTTTTTTTTTCCTGATTTGTCATTGCTGAGGACATTTCTGTAAGCACCTCAACTCTCAATACTATTGAGAAATCTTCATGACAACAATCTGTTCTTTACAAGCATTAAACACTCAAAGCTGTCATTTCTACATCAAATACTTCCTATCAAACAATAATTTTTTTTTCATGCTCTCAGGGATCACTTTCATTTATGGGGAGAAACAGAAGTGTCTTCTCAATGCCCTTGACACACAGAATTTAAGGCAGGACTCACCAAATCACACAGACCAAAACCACACTGAGCGGTATTCAGCAAAGCTTTGCAATTGCCCAAAGCCAGACACAGCAGCAAGGAGGCTTTTAATCAGCTCACCGCTCAGTGCCCATCAAGGAGAGCACACAGGGACCTGCTGGGGACAGAAAACCCAGCATGTCGAAAACAGCAGGACTGCTGCCATCCGGATGCAGCAGTGTCAATCACAGGATGCAGCTGGGATCCAGGCAGCTCTTTACAAAAGCAGCCTGACTGATACCTGCTTGCCTCTGCGAATTTGAGACAAGTTTACCTTTGCAGCTATCCTTTTTATTTTTTATTTTTTTAAGTTGTACACACTTTAAAGTAGGCTCATACACTTATTTAAACCACACAAATCTTTAGACTGTTAGATGCTGATGCATGCCTCCAGATAGTAGCATTTAAGAGATGAGTTACACGATTCGCTCAACTTTTCTGTGAAGAAAATTAGGACAATCCATGGTTTGTTAGCTTCCCCTTATCCACTTTCAAGACGACAAATTTCCTATGATATAGATTTGTGTGCAGCTTACAGGCAAAATCTGCAGATACTGCATCAGGACCAAGCACAGAATTATGTGCAAGCCTGACAGTAACTCATTTTAGTCTTGAAAATGAACAGTAAGCAAATGGAGCAGTACTGCCAAACTGCAAGGTGACTTTTTTTTTTAAGCTAGAACAGGAATTCTCCATCTAATACTGGACTACACTGTGCCATGGGTCTGCACTACGACTTCAGTAAAAAAAAAAAAAAAAAAAAAAAAAGCCTAAATAGAAAACGACAAAATCTAAGTGACAGCAGAGGAGCAAGACTCAGAAGACTCACTTCTCTGTGCCTGTATTACTGCTGTGCCATGTTACTGCTCAGCTTGTCTATGATCTGCTCTACCTGAATGGTAGGGTTCCCTGGATGATGGTCTGCACTGTTTTTGACAGGCGGAGAGAAATATCAACACTGGCAAGCCAAAGTTGACAGGTAGCTTCCTGATGACCAAGACAAAGCAAATGTAAATGAGCTCTTCCATACTAAAATACCCAGAAAGTTTTTTTGTTTTTTTTTTTTTTTTCTTTTTGAAGAGATAACAACAATCACTTAATCCAATTAACAAAGCACAAAACAAGAGTTTGCAATTTTAGGGTGGATGAACTCTAACGTTTTATATGGCTTTAGCAAATGTAAAGTTTGCACTAGATTAAAGGAAACACTTGACATTCATTTCTGCTTCACATGGAACAAAGCAGCATATAGGAATGTATGAAACAGCAGTGGCCAAAAGAAGGGGTGACGTCTATCCCTTGTGAACAAAGTCTTTGCTTGTTTTGAAAGAATGCTATGTTTCTCAATGATATCACTAAATTACTGGCTGTTTTTCCATTTTAAAATTGCTGTGAAGTTGCAGTACTTAAGTAATCACTCTGACTGGCTGCCAAGCCACTTAATCAGTTACATGCATTTTAAATAAAAGCTAACTTACAAGAACTACACCATCTAAATTGTCTATCCCGCATTGCAAGTATAAATGTGCCATTATTCTGACTAATGCACACACAAAAAAATAAGAAACTGCTAAGTGAATCAGCCTCCTCTTCAAGATGATGAATTCCTAGTCCAACTAATGGCAATGGGGCACTGAAGTTAGGAACACAAGTTACATCGCCTGCAATATCCAATCATGCAACTGCTTAAAGTGCCAAACAACTTGGGAAAACTATCATTAAGAAAAGCTGAAGACAGATAAGAGATCTACTCAGGGCTAGATTAACGCAAACAATGGAAGTGATAAATCAGAGATTGCACCCTGTCAGTGGGAAAGAGGTTAGAAAGGGGTTGAGATACAAAATCCTCAGCCTTTCTAAATAGAAAGTTTGGAGTGCAGAAAGGCCACCAGTACAGTCTGAAGCCTAGGGGCTAGTAATGAAAATGCTTTTGTGCTTGCTTTTCTGTATTTGTACAGAAATGTATGTGTTATAATACAACAAATGCACTAAGTAGCAGCTATAGAGCAGCTTTGGAATTAAAATGGTATTTCTGCAGGCACCTGTTACTTAGAATGATTTTTTTCCTTTTGTTGTGCCTTTAGTTCTGTACAGATATTGCTGTATTTTAATGCAATATTACTACACCACATTTGTTCATCTGCAACATACTGCACCATGAGTTGACATGTTAATACGACAGCTCTGAATTCAATGAAAGCAAATTTTTTTGCTTGAATGCATAGCAATAACATGTAGCTCTCCCTGAATCCTCGTACACCACCTTCTCACGACCTGATGTTCCTTTTGCAGTCCATTCTTCCCCCTGGTTTAGAGGAGCAGGCTTTTTTCAGGCAGGAAAAAAAGCAGCTACAGAAGTGCTGCAGGCAGCAGTGACCTGACAGAACAGGTTTGCTGGGATGTGCAAGTTGCTGGCCCACAAATCAGCTAAAAACAGATCATTTCCCAGGCAAGGTGTAAGACCCCAGATCAGACCAATAACAGTTGGAAGTGCTTTGCAGGACAAATGGATTAAGGCATGGCAGGTCTAAACTGAGGACTGACATTCGTAGTTATAAAATAAAGCAGTTTAACATATTCAACCCAATGGTCTACCTCTGCTTTCCCCCCAACCACTTAATACAAAGATAATCTGAAATAAGTATCTTTCCACACAGGCATCCTCAAGGCTATTATTTTGCTGTAGGAATACAGCCAGTAAGAATAATCTCCCTGCTTTCTCTTTGGGAAGGCAGGAACTGAGTGAAGCCTTAAGAAAGCCCATCTTTCAGCTTCCATTCTTCCCACACACATCTCAAATTATCTGCTGCATTTCTTCTGCTCATTTGACTTCTAAAGCTCAAGCAAAGCAGGGATTCAGATAAAAGCCAGTGGTAAAAAAACCAGCCACTTCCTATGGTGATCTTTGTGCAGCACTAACCCCAGGGTTTTTTGGAGGCGGGAGAACGTGGGTTGGTTTGCTTTCAGTCAGCATCAGAAACTGAGGACTTTGCTTTGGATAACTGCTATATCCCATTGCAAAGAACAGCTCAAACCAGAGTAACTATGTAAATTGTTTTAGTTACATGTGTAAACAGTACTTCCAGCTTTTTTAAATGGAAAATTCAGTTAGTGAATTTTATAATTTATTTTTTTAAATAAAAAATAGTTGTACAAGACCAGCTAGTAATTCATGGAAAAGCAGATAAAATAATGAACGAGTACTAAGTGTTGAAGTGAGAAAAAAATGAGGCAGCACATTCCAGATGGAATAACTTCTTAAAGTCGCAGTTTATGGAAACATCATATATACACCTTAATTAACAAATAAATTTCATGTGTTTTCATATCTCAATGCATATACATAAGTCCTCTATGTGGGATTCAAAAGAAGTGGTCAAAATTTGGCTAAGATGTACTTAACTGCTGTCACCTATGAAGTTGCAGTCATTGACAGTGTGGTGATCCTGCAAGGCACACAGAGAAAGGGTCTGATGAATACAGAGCAATATATAAAAAAACAGTTATTCACTTGCAAGTCAGACAAAAGTTGATAGCATTGAGCTAGCTACCTGGTCCCCTTTCCTCTGGCCTGAGATGGGAAGGAAAAAGCCAGCCACCACCTCCGTGTTTCTGGCCACCTAGCACTCCAGAAGCCCAAAAACAAGCAAACCCCATTCTCTCACAATTTCATTATTTTGGTTTTGAACTTCTGTGAGGCGATTTTTCCACATACACATTAGTGAAGCCTTCCAGACTGGGCTCCACGAGCCGGCCTGCGACCCTGGTCAGAGCAAGGGGTGAGTTTGGCTGCTAGGGGGGGCATCCATCTTGTGGAGCCCAGATGGCAGCCTGGGCTCAGTACTAACTGGCTCCACGGGGCTGAAGCACCAAGGTAAACGCCTGAAAAATAGCAAAAGCCTTCTCCCAGGCAGCTCTTAAGTGTAAGACTTGTTTGGTTTGGCTCTTGCCATGTTTCCTTTACCTGCAAAATCACATACAATCTGCATATTTGTTTGGTTTAAGCTATTTTACTAGCTCGTGAGATTAGGCTGTAATATATTTTGTCCTAACTGCAACTTCACCGTAAGAGTGGGCCTCTTATCAGAAAAAAAAATATTTACTTTGAATAACAATTGTGTATCCTGCATGTGACACTCAAAAGGGACCAAAACCTTCCTGAGGAGGAAGTTGGAAAACCCTCTACGTTAGAAGGAAACTTGGCTGAAGGTACAGCCACTGGCACACCGTGAGAGTGGGAAACGATGGATTAAGAGGAAGAGGGAGAGATGAGAAAGCAAGAGATTAATTGGGCAACAGGAGACAAACAATGATCTGAAATAAGTGGACCAATCTATGTGAGCACACCTCAGTGTCCAGATAAATTTTAAACACAGTCTACTCACAAAACAGGTTCCAGAAAAGCAATCTTTAAAATAATAATTAAAAACCATTTCAGATATTACTCTTTTCTTAATATGTACTACAGGCTATCTTGGGAAAACACACCTGGATTTCCAGTGTCTTTTGCATGAGCTATTCTTCAGCGATGAGGACAACAGGACTGAAGGAGCATCCCATGCAGTCTCCCATTGTATACAGCAGAGGAACATGGTACAACTTCTTCAGCTTAATTAAGAGCAAGCTCTTTCTCACTTAAGGACAACGTCTTTAGTTAATACTAATATTTCTCTACCCCAGCTTCTTGAGTCAAAGTGCATCTCTTAGCCAGCACTGACAAGAAGCTGTTCATCAGCCTGGAGACACTGCAACCACTGTTCCCTTTCTGCGCTTTGTTTTACATCTTCCCTTGTTTTTCCCCAACAAGCCATGGCACAATCAACGATCCCCTCCCCACGCCGCAGCTGTCAATACCAGCTCGCTCCGCTTCTGAATCTGCGAGCACTCCAGAGTCAATCTTCCCATGAAAATCAAGTCAATGACCTGCCTTCCCTGGTTCTTGTGAACCAAAGAGACGACCATAATTTTTCTTCCCCTCAGTTCTCACGTGTTGCAAATGTTCACTCGAGTTGTTAGGCAATACAAAATGCATTAATTCCTCCAAAGTGAGTTCGCCATGAAAGATTTAATTGTGGCTGATTAGGCATAGTTCTCTTTTTTTTCTTTTTTCCCTTTCTCTTTTTTTTGGGGGGTGTTGGAAGAAAGAGAAGAGGAGAATGCAAAGATATTTTTCACTCAAAGCCTACGTTAGCCTTATTATCTAATCAAGTGGAAAGGCCTTTGTCTGTCCTGGCCCAGCCAAAAAAGTGCAGCAATAAAAACCTTTAAGATTTTTCTCAATCCTTTGTTACCCTAAAAGACCCAAGTTTAGTCAATTGCTGTCACATCAGAAGAAAGAAAGAGTGGAGGAAAACAGAAAAGAAAAAGACATTGCTGTAGCTGTTTTAAAAAAGGCACTTTTTGTAACCCATGAAGAAGTCTGGTATACAAAATTGCACAGTAACTTTTCAAAGATCTGCATTTAAAAGATTGAATACAGGTCGCTTCCCTGTGACCATAGAAACATTAGAAAAGGTGGAAAATTCAGTCTACAGAACTTCAAATGACTTTATTAAAGTGTCACTAATCAGAACCCAAGAACACAAGGTTTTAGTGTTTGGGCTAACAAAGTGAACAACCCCCAAAAGTCAAAAGACCTTCTAAGAGCATTACTTCCGTACCTTGCCTGTCCTCTACATAATAGTACTGCATGCTGCTATGCCTAAGATACTCTGCAGTTGACATTACTATTAGGTTTGAAATTTTCAACATATCTACAAAAAAAAGAATGTTTCAAAAATCCATCAGTATGAAAATTCGTAAATACATGAAGCCCATAAGGAAAGAAAGAACTCCTTTCTCTTTACTTATGTATTATGGCATAATGTTTAGCTGATACAGGGACACAGCAGACCCAGCTGCAATGTTCTGATCTAGGTTCAACCCTTACAATTACACAACACGGTATAATATTTTCTTCTTGCCACACATGCATGTTCTTATGTTGTTAGGAATGCACACCAAACCATGGTGAAGAAGTCTAATAAAAAGTTGTACATAAGGAATTAATCCAAACAGAAACAATTCCATGCACTTTGCCTTGCTTTATTACATTTGTCATACCTTAACTGAGTGACTGGATCCTTATTCTACACAATTCTCACAAACCTCCATTGCCTTGCAGGTAAAATTTGGTAGGTGGACAAATTTTTAATAAAATATTATACTGTATTATATAGGGAAATTATATGGTTTTACTTTGTGAAGTATGACTCCATTTTTTTTTAACTGTTAATAATCATTTAGCTATGCAATTAACCAGGTCTCAAGTATCAAAACAGCTATCATATGTGACTTCTCCAGAATTCATCTTATCCACCACTAATTAAACAAGTCTTAAGTAACTGCAACATAATGAGTAGCTCCAAGCTACTTAATTTCTTAAATGTCAGTGAACAAAGGTGAGTGTTTTCAAACTGACTCGTGTATGTAATCTCAATGGAGATGAATGCCCTTTGAACACGATTTTTTTATTAGATCACTTTCTTCCTGGTTTGCCTTGATGAATATCCTTAATTTGAAGCATTCAATAATTAGTCCAGACAAGGACAGTATTGCATTCATTATTAACCTTAACTCGATATGAACTATTTTGATCTAAGAAGGCTTACATTTAAATACATATATTTCTCTTGAAAAGGTAGTGTATTTGTCCCATAAATTGTCTATGTAGAAAAACTAGACACTAAAACTGTTTAACGCTAAAATGCTAATTCTAAATTCAGTCCTAAGTAAAACCTCAACAGTGGGATTAATTTAAGAAAATGAAACAAAATAAAAATACAACATTTTGTAGGAAAAGAAGCGTAGCTGTTATTGCAACTTGACTGTGCACACCACCCACCCTCCAAGCGTCCCCAGCAGAGCTCTGCACACGTATTGCAAGGCTTCAACCCACTCACCGCTGTAGCCAGGCTCCTTGGGCTCACTCTAGGAAACAACTTCTTTTCACAAAACAGAGCTGGATCTGCTTTTTTGATAACCTTAGAGAAATACCACAGTTCCTAACCCTTGTTTTCATCACACTTACAGCATAGAAAAACTACTGTAAGACCAGGCAGAGCCTCTGGAAGCAAAAATTATTCCCTGATTGGGGCTTAGGTCAGATATGACAGGCAAAATGAAAGAGGGGAAATGTCTGTCTAAGGACAGAAGTCAGGCAGACATCTCCCAGACAGAGAACAAGAAAAACATTGAACAAATTTAAAGAGATATTTTTGGTTCATTATTTGTCCTCCCAGTAGCCAAACACTCATTTTTTTTCCTGCCTGTACTCTTTTCATGTTAGCTGGACTATACACAGTCCCAACCTGGTTACTTCAGAACTCGAACAGAGCAGTTATGAATGTACCATATAATGGGATAACAGCTAATGCACATAATCCGCAAGTAACAAAATAGGCAGAGTAAGGGAGATCTTTCTGTTCGGCCTGTAAGAAACCGCAGGGATGCATAGCACTGCTTGCGTACCAAAGAGATGCCAGTGAAGTCTTTCTAAGAAAAGATCTTTGGTTCTTAAAAAAATTGCACTACTTCAGCAGTATACTCACAATGAAAAGAGAACACTAATTTGCATCAGCTTTAAACATCTATGTTCTAGTGCTACAAAGCCTATGGCTGATAAAGTACTCTTTCTCCTTAGCAATAATTGTAATGAAAATGCAAAGATCTGGCAAGATATTTGCTTCTGAAATACTTCTCTATTACCATGGAGAATTTGGAATATCCACCACTGCACTGGAACAAAATGAAGATAAAGAAGCTTGAATGCTACTATTATTGTTAAGATTTCTTTCTCCTTTTAAAAAAGCTCCATGGATTTAAAAGGGATAAGAATTAATCACAGAAATAAATCAAATACTGCTGCCAGTAAAAGAGCAGGAAGAAGTGTTAAATAAAAACAATAAATAAAAATGACTACACACTAAAATAAACATACACATACATACACATAAATAAACATATATATGAAATTTACATTTGGAAATTAACAGAAGAGGAAAGCACCCATGGGTGCAGACAATGACAGAAAACTGGAGTACAATAGCAAGAAAAAATGGCGTCTTTCTTCTAAACTGAAGGTTTATCTTCCTATTTTTCAGTGTTCCTCTTGAGACAAATCCTGACTTCCTACACTCAGAATTAACTTGCAATGAGTTTACTTTGGGCAAGTGCTCAAGTAAAAAGTTCACAAGACCAAAAAAGTGAGGCAGGCACCATGGGAATCCGTGGGACAAGCCTCCATTACACCACAGCATCGTTGCATACACACGCAGCGAGTCCACAGCCTGCCTGCCTTACCTCCAAAGATTATGCTTTGGAGATGTGACTGCAGGACTTGTAGCAGTGCAAAGAAGGTGGCAAAAAAAGATAGAGGCTGCAATTATGGTTAGGTGGAGAAGGGGCTAAACTTCACCTATTCCCCTTGGGAAGGTGATGTGCACCATACATCAACACATTTTCCAACACCATGCCATGACCACCTCTCTGCAGTTCTCCTGCCTGATGCTGCAAAGGCTCTGTACTCTGAAAGAGAGACATGTGCTCATTTTCTTCTCCTGCCGAAGGCTCAGTAACCAGGAACCCCCTGTGCCTAGGGAAGATCATTTTGCAATTTGTTAAGTGCTTCTCCTCATTGACCACTGAAGCCCTGACTTTGGATGACCTCAACTTAAAGGCTGGACTAGAAGATCTTGGAGCTCTTTTCCAACCTAGATGATTGATTCCACGATTCTGTGACTTCTCCTGGGGCTGCAGCATCCAGCTGCATTCCTTCATTCCACTCATTCCTGTATGCCATTATTCACCCAGGACTGCCTGAATTTGAAATGAGGAAACAGTTGTACTAGTAACTAAATCCTTAGATAGCTTTGTTATTTTCTTTGGCAGACTTGTTGCAAGCCATCGTTAAAACCTGACTTCTACAGCATTTTCAGCTTCAAAATAATAGCAATCAAATCCAAAAGCTAACCGTGTTCTGCTTCGTTTTAAATAACTTGCTTATTTGATAAAGCCAGAAAAAGATAAGCCTCTATTAAATATACATATGTGTATATATATAGATAAGAACAGAAAATAGGATTTTATAGAAAACAACAAAAAAGCCAATGAACTAGATGAAGACTTAGAACTGAGAAGATTCTAGAGAAAATGGGGTTCTCTTCCAAGGCTCCAGTTATCTCAGGTCTACTCAATGCACCCTATTCCATCCAGCAGAGGCACACAAGATATAGGAACCAAGTCCCAGGAGATGCTCCAGAACCCCAAACGCTCCAAACCTATTAAATGCCCGGATGCCAGGACTTAGAAATGAAACTTTCAGCAGTATCAAAATATTCCATGAGTGAAAAATAGCCTGTATAACATTTTTTGAAACTATCCTGGCTAAAGCCACTGCTAATCCCCCTGCTCTATTGCCAGCCTTTCATCCCCAGTCCCCCACTGCCCTTTACTGTCAGCCAGCACAGGCTCTTGCATCACTAGGCTGTAAAATGGGTTAGGAAAATTGACCTGGCTGAAAAAATAATTATTCTGGGCCTATTTTTCAGCTGGATCTGTTTCCTAAGCCACTTTACAGTGTGCTGAGAACAACTGTTGGTGCCAAGGCAGCGAGCAAGGGCAGCACTGAGCAGCTGGGGGCAGGAGGTGAGCCAGGGAAGCCCCCACCAGATACCTCCTTAAACTGCCTCTTTGGAGAGCAACATGCAGGCTCCTTTCAAAGGACCCTTAAAAATCCAGTGAAGGCCACTTTCAGGAAAGAACTGCCATGATAGAAACAAACGAGCCTGGATCAGAATTTATGTCCCTCAAAAGAAATTATGTCGTTGAGATGAGACCAGCTGACCATCACACCAGTGTGCCATCATCCCACACATCTTTTAGACAGCCAGTGGAGCCAGGCAAAACCTACCAGCCCGTAATGCAAACAGCACTCCCTCAGAAGTATATACATTAGGCTTGGATGTGAAGTTGTAAATTTTTCTGACAGCACAGTTCACATGCCATAAGAGGCCTAAATCCAGCATCCATAAAGGTAAAACTGAATTTCAGATGCTTAGGTGTGTGCAAGCTAGCACCTATGAAACTACCACTGATTGACTATTAGAGGAAAAATGACTTTTAGGGGACTCATAAAGTAAGGATATTTAGCTGCAAGCTACTGACAGACATCTCTTATGTAAACCCACAATGCCATATTTATAAGGTAATTTTATGAAGGATGTAACTTTAAAAATATATAAATTAAAGTAACCACATTGAAACCACCCTGCTGTAATTTTTACCTCGATCTATACATAACATCTGTTAGATTACCAGAACAGTACATAAAGTTTTGTATTTTAATGATTGTGGTGAATCATATAGCTCAATACTACAATTATTCTCCACACGACTAGGAAAAGAACAAATGAAAACCTGCCATTTACAAAGTGCTATCAGCTAATACAAGGAAAATTCTTCCCCAGAAGAGCAGACTACTTCCCAGTAAGTAAAAGAGGGGTCTTGACAGAGATTAAGAACAGAGAAATGCAACTGATTCCACTGAACAGGAGCTAAAAATGCAGTGCCCTATGTAACACGGTATCTCAGAAAGCTTCACATCTATTATGCACTTTGGGGTGAATCCAATTTGTACAAGGTCCATTGATCCTCTTCAGCCACCTCTCATTGTTCCATTGCCTCCTGAGTGCACCTCTACTCTAACAACCCTATTACATGAAGGAGCCACTATTATGTAATTTGGAAGAAGATTTGTACAATGTAAAAGCAGACTATTTCCAAAAATTTGATGCAAGCTCTGCTGCCCTCTTACTACCCCAGATAATGTATCCCTAAAATAACACCAAATGCCAGTTCAGAGAGACAAAATGAGAAGGGAAATATCTCAAAATAACAAATATCAAGAATATATTTTTGCAAAAGCATATGCACAGATCTTACACATTTGTTTGAAAATGTAATTTCAAGGGATCTGAATTTGATTCAAGTAAAAGAATGCTGAATACTATGTAGACATCATTCAAGAGATGCTTAATCCTATGTTTTCGACACACCATCGTGTCTGGCAGTCACCAACCACATGGAATTTCAAGTGGAAGATGACAGTCGTTGCCAACTGCATGACAATCCCCTCATTTATCAAAGGCCTTATTTCCCCTGATGACACCAACAAAAGAATTTACATGTTCACAGCAGGCACATTTCAAGTCTCACTACCTTTTACTGGGCATTTAGAAACGTCGAGCCAGAGCAATGTCATTGGGTTTTGAATTGGTAATAATTTACCAAATTTGCCATTTTCAATGGCAATTTTGCCATGCACATATATAGTGCATAAATTGTTCAATGTAGGTGTTACATTCTCTACACCCCAGGGAGAAGGTTAGTTTTGTTCTCTCCAGAAAACATTCCGTGACTTGGAGCATACATTATTATATTCAAAACTTGACAACTATCACATGGAAATTCATGTTTTTGGTTATATAAAATATATTATGAAATATTCAGCTGTGTTTCTATTGTGCACACAACAACAACAACTGAGTGCCTCATTTCTACATTCTTTTATATGCTCAGTGGGAGGGACAGAAAAAGAATTTAGTTAATCATTAAGCTTTTTCTTTTTAAGAGAAAGCCACACTGACTGTCCCAATTAAAAAGTGTCTGTTGGTGTCACAGAGGAAATCTTAAGGCAATGTTTCCTTGTTTCAGAATCCTTTATTCTAAACCCTAGACATTTTTATTTATTTTTTTAATGGAGAAGTACACAGCTACACTTTATAATCGTATTAAAATATGCTTTGGAATTTGGGTGGAGAAAGATAGTATCTTTCAGCCTACTAACACAGTTCTTTCTTTCCAATATAACTTTCTTGGCTGAAAATAAAAATAAAAACATAAAAAAATAAAAAAAATAAAAAAATAAAAAATAAAACAGAAACACTATTATAACACTATTAATGAACTGAGCTTCTTCTAAAGAGAAGATTGCCATGTAAACTTTATTAAACATTTTTGAGCAACTGGACACACCACCCATTTCACACATTTCCATTTACAGCTGAACATGGGGGCCACAGGAGGTGTTGAAGAAGGAAGAACTGCTACCGCCAACCTATTCTCAAACATGCTACGAGCATTTGCTGGTTGCTATTCTCCATGTGAGCAGAAACCTGCACCTGCAATGGGACTCGCTACCCAAATTTAGCCACCTTGAACACAGCAGCCTAGTTCAAGCAAGGCATGCAGGTCCCAGCCACCCAGGATGGGCACTTTGGGAGGAGTCCCCCAGCCATGACAGATAGGTGCATTCACCTTCTTCATTGCCTTTCACTTTGCTGGGGGGATACTGGAAGGCTCAACAAACAGCTTATTAGTGATATTATTACAACTCCTAGATGCATCTGGGGAGCCAAACAATGAGATACCTAAACCACGATGTTACGGTTCCCCTGGTAAGCAAATACTGAGAGAGAAAACTTGCAGGGCACAAGAGCTTGCAGGTGACCCCAAAGCCCACCATCTGCTGAATCAAAAGGACTGCTGGTCCCAATCGCAGTAAAAGAAGAAAACAGCTCAACTCAAGTTTTCTTTAGTGAAGACATTCTCTGCAGCGAACACATAATCATTCCTCAAGGAATTCCCATTTTAGTAGGCAGCCCATTTTATTTTACATAGGAAATACTTTTCTGTAAATTCGGAGATGGCCTGTCTTGGCACTACCAGAAGGTCAAGCTGCTAGTTCTACACTAGTAGTCCTAGTCTTCAAGAGGAGTGAAAAGAACAGGATTTTATAGTTGGGTCTTGACTGTGTGCATGCATAAAGTTTCTCACTCACTACATTTTTAAAATCTGAATCTTTCCCCTCCCATAAGAAAGCTATTTTTACCTATTCCTGGCTGGAATAGATCTAATACGTGTGTTGGTAATACAATTTTTAGGCTGCCAACATGCCCCTACCAAACTACTTTAGAATTTCCATTCTTTTTACCAGCCTATGTAGATATCACATACCAAAATTCTAACTTAGCTCAGGGAAGGTAATTTTTGTCTTTTTAAAAACTACACCACAACAGAAAGCACTCTAATACTAGATAAAGCTCTACTTTATTTTTAGAATTATATGAACAATGACCATCTAAAAATGTAAATCTAAAACTAGAAATGTCTAAATATCTAAAAACTTCTAGAGTTCGTTTTCTTGACAGTTTCTACAGAACTGTGCTCCATAAAGTTGTCCTGTAACCTTCTTCGTACCATTGGTAGTTCTTTTCATGGGAGCAATGTGTTAATAGCATTGTCTTATAATTTCTTTTTACTACGTTACATCCATGTAAAATGCATAATTAAAGATCGCAGAATGTCTTGTTTCCCTTATTTCCTTGGCAAGATTTTGCTAGTTGTTTGGTGTTTATCCCATGTCACTTTCAATATAGGTTTTAAATTACACAAATAGGTCCTTCAGATTTACTCATTTTCTGCTTGGTTGTACCAGTGTAAGTGAAGAGGAATTTAATTTAAAATATAATTATAATGATGGAAAATTAACATAACTAAGTGAAAGAAAAGCCAGTCTTTTTTTTTTTTTTTTTAAGGATTCATTTTTATAAATTCCAGATTCCTATGCTTGTAAGTCCTTCAGAGAGCCAAAGCTGTAATAACAATGATACATTTTCACGGAAAAAAGCAGCCTTTTAATGCTCACAACATATGGACTTTTTTTTTTTTCTTCCCAGGAAGAATGTATCTGGGCTGCATTTATTTTTCTATTTGTATAGTAGTAGCCATAATTAATATTCATAATATTATCCTGTATTTATAGGAGAGACTGTTTGCACATGTGAGACCTCAAGGAATCATAAAAGCTCATTCATTTTATAGCAGCAAATCTTAGAATGAAACACTGTCTGCCTCCAGCAGTTTTGGACAGTGTTACACCACCAAAAAATGTATTTCATTGTTTTAAAAATACAGGTATAAGGGGGGGATCAAGGAAGTAGAGAGAACATTTAGAAGACAACAGACAAGAAAGATGGTTCGGACAAGTTTGGCCTTTTCCTCTGAAAAAAACTGCAGTGTCAATTTATTGATAGCAACTGATGAAGACGTTCAGAATGAAATTAAATTGCTCTAGCATGAAGTCTTACTTTCATGCTCACCTGTAGGCACATCCTGTGGCTTTCCAGCTGTCATGAGCAGGTAAATATTACACTTACAAAACAAGAATCTTTCTTAAGTCCTCTTACTGAAGATGCTTGTTCAAGACTTTGCTTTAAATACATGGAGGGAAAAAAAGGCCTTGTTTCTAGTCCCTCCTTCTCAGCTCTGCACTGATGGATGTTGTTGCTTAGGGGTGTAACGGATCCGATGACTTGGAACAACCACTATGTCTGGTGAAAATGACTCATTTCTGCAAGCAACTTTAAAGTTCAGATAAAGTACTACCTAGATAGTGGTGACTGATTGATTTCTACAACAATAAATAGCAGAAATGCTAAAAAAAAAAAAAAAAAAAAAAATGAACTTTGCTCAGATGAACAGTGTGTGCGGTTCACTCATCCCTTACAAGCTCCTTTACACATCCCTGTTCTGCAGTAGCTCATCTTCCTCCTGTGCCAAACAAACTGCAGACTTATGCACTACCTTCCTGCAGGCAAGATATTATTTATACATACAAACATATGCATACAAGCACACAGATTGCATACAATAAATAAACGTGATAATGAGTGGTCTGAAAAACAAGGAGGCATGCAGGGTCCACGCAAGAGGAGCACTAGCATTTGGGCTGGTTATGAGCAGGCCAGGGCAGCCAACACATTCAGTCCAGTTCTTAGGAGCTGCTTCCAGCACTGCATTGTAATTTTCCTATGAGGAGATAAGAACCAAAGGTCAGACAGCAGGACTTGGTAGAACTGCAGCGCAAATCCCTAAGGGCTCGTTATTGTTCATTTGTTACCGAAACCTAAAAGGAAGGCTTAGCTCCAGCATATGGCGTCCTACTGAGCACAGACATACAGGATTATTGAATTTATGCAACTTCTTCTCTATGCTGTAAAATGTATTAAAATAAACATATTCATGTAGTCTTCTTCCTCCCCTCTTACCTCTTTCTCTCACACAAACTCAAAACAGTACTGAGCAGAAAAAACAATAAGAGACACCTTTATCAGCCTCAGCCATCTGTGTTCCTTTAGTCTGATCCAAGTATTTTGGCAGGCATGTGTGCAGCTTTCTCCTACCCAATATCATCCTGCCCTGCAAAGAAAACGTTCACTCCCACTTCCTCCTCTTTCCACCAGTGCATGGCTCAAACAGCCGTCTAAATCTGTCGATTGCAGGACTTGAAATTAGAAGGCACCGTTGCTTACGTTTAATTAATTACGATCTCAACACTATCACTTAGCCATATTCTGAATAACTGCAACCCCATTTGATAACACAATGTAGAGAAATAAACAGATGATAAAAAACTGCAACTTACAGCGCTGATCATAGGACTTATTCAGTGTTAAGAAATTTATATGTAAAAATAAAATAAAAGCTGACTCCTGGAAAGCTAGAAGTACATGAGTTAAGAGTGGTGTTAGAGAGGGAAAAAAACGTGGAAAGAAAACCTCAACTTCTTTTAAGATCATCGCTACCATAAATTAGTTTCCAGACAATCTGACATGACCCTGCTGGGGTTAAAATCTGGATTTTCATTAATTTGTTCACTGAAATCATAAAGGCTCAAATTCTTTTCTCAAACCAGACAGACATAAAAACTTTATTTAGCAGCTTTCAAAGGGAATAAAAACATGCTCACAAAAAAAAGTCATTTAAATAAACACACAAACAAAAATGCAGGTCTCTGAAGAATAAGAGTGCAATAAACTACTGAGTTTGTCTTCTGTTTCTAAACAGCCTTGTAATTGCAACATGTCTCCATATTTCAGACAGTGTGACATTTTGATGGATTAAAAAGATTTGTTGTATTGAAAAGAATAAAGAATGTGGAATGGGGAAAAGCCCCAGGAATCCCAGAGTGTAACATGATACAAGAAATCCCCTATGGAAAATACAAGCTTTAAGCACATACACTACAGACATGTGCCATCGTTCAGGCATTTTATTTATTCTTCCAAACTATTTCTGCAGAATTCTCTTAATTTATCAAAAATGATCCAAAAGGAGTTGACATGAAAAGCCCTCACCTCCGTTTTCTCTCTAGTTCTCCAAGGAACAATTTATCTCCTGGTACACTGTAAGGGAAACATAATCACATATTTCCCCATATACAGTGATTGTTGCAAACCTACACCTCTAGCTTGAAATTCTAAGTAGTAAACTTTTTTTTTTTTCTTATGTCCTATGATATGAACTTGGTATTTTCTTTCTCCAGGTGCTACTGGATGCTACACATCAAATTATCGTTTTGATAACCAATTGCTATAGCTGAGTTAAGTTTAGCACTATGTAGATTTGGATGCTACACAAATTAATTTGGCATAGCCAGGTTATCAACTCTGTGTACAGGTTAAAAAGGAGACTACAGATTTGGGTAGGTGAAACAGCATGTATGCATTCTTTCAATTAACAGCTTTCTTCTGAATTGTATTTTAAGAAATGTTGCAACTACCAAAACCCAAACTTGTATACTGCTCAGTTAAAAACTGAAAGATGAGTAGATGTGCTTGCTTAAAATTGTAAATTAAAATTTTACCTGTGCATATTTTAGACAAAAACATGTTTTGAAAATGCTTCAAAGGCTTTAAAAATGAATATAGCTGCAAATGAATCCTTAAGGGAAAAACCTGAAATGATTTTAAAACTAAAATTACCACAACTCACTAAATGAGAATTGTCCTTTGTTCATTCCTCACTTCACAGTAGACATTAAAAGCACATATGCAGCAGTACCAAAGCAGAGCCGTGCATCAGCTGGGAGCAGCTTCCCCCCGATACCTGGCAGAAGACCCTTGGCATGATCCCTGACCCAGCTCCCAGGGGCAGGAGGTGCACCAGGGTACTGCCATGCTCAGCTCTGGTCCTGCTCTGCTCTCCCAAAGTAGGGTCAGGAACAAACCACTCTTCCTTCCCATTAGTGAGGGTGATTGTTACTCTCTGTACTAATAAGCTGTCCCATAAAGCATAGATATCCACCTAAGAACCTAGAAATGAGTCAAAAGGCACTTGTAAGACACTGAAAGTTTCCATCTTATTGGCTTCCTCAATGCCAAATAGAATCAAGCAAGAAGTAGCATCCTTAATCCTCAAAAATTAAATATAACGTAGCAGTGAAAGAGAGAGATTACGGATGTGCAGTATTAAACTGGGTAGAAGCTTTCCAGAAAAACAGTAGAGCAGCAAGAAGATACACGGCCCAGCCCGCTGGGCACTCCAGTACAACTCCCACTTGACCTCTGGCCATGCTGGAGCAGTAGGCTGCAAAGGCCCAGAAAGACACCTACCAACATCAACCCTTGAAATAGAAGTTTACTGTTCTCTCTCATGCCTTCCATTTATCAAAAACTATCTGAGTTCAGGTTTCTAGGGACATACTGCACTGCAATGCAGGCCCACATGTGCCTCACCAAAGACAACATACGACAACATTGGTCTGAACCTTCGTTGTATCTTGTACCAGAGGTACTATGACAGAAAAATGTGTCCTCGATTTTTAGGAAATTCAGAAGGTTAGAAATACAAAGAGGAGAAACTGGAACAGAACCGAGTTGCACTGCCATGTTCCCCTTGCCTATTAGACACTTTGTGTTTGTAATGGCAACTTGGGGCCTGGCTTGACAGAGATCTGAAAACAGTACAGGTGGATGCTACAGGGGAGACTACAGTTTTCTTTGAGACGCAGACTGGTTGTTTTCTAAGCAGCTCCAACTGAGCAGCTGATGAGAGAATTATTTTGACACATGCACGTACATGCATATTTATAGGGCAGCATAGTTAGACAAGAGACTGGAAAATGTGTATATCTGAAGTCAAGGATGGCAGTTTTGTGTTAATGCTGATGATACTTCACTTGCTGGTCATATGGCACATCTCAAAACTACTCTCATTTGTTTACTTAACACAGATCCGTGAGAAAAATCCTTTCAAGTTTTAGCTTTATAAAAGGATGCTAAACACACCACCCACAAGGAGATAGACACAACCCACCTCTCAGAGATGATCCCACTATGGCAATCACAGGGAATAGACAGTGAATGCCTTCCATCACATTAGCAACCTGCAGGGGCTAGCCAGCAGCCCTTGCTCATTTCCTGGGCACCATCAAAAGGCAATCTTTATACAGACCCTTCTCTGCCATTGAGTTATCTCCAGTCTTTGATTTTCCCTCTCCAGACCAACTTCATGGGACTCTTAGGAGTTAGCTTCCCTCGCTTGGCTGCTGCAGGGAACCCAGACTTTGCCAGGGATACCACCTCCAGGCTAGAGGGTAGAGAGAGGGGGAAGGTGATTCACTGTGAGAAAATAGATGCTCCTCTCAACCAGCAGCAGCCACAAAGCTCCTTCCATCTGTCTGAACCTCAGAGGCTACTGAATGTTTGCAACAGATAACACAAGCATGGCTACCTGTCTGCAGAGCTGGATGTCTGCAGTAAACATAGCAGAACCATGATATACCAATTCAAGATGGTTATGTCAATACAAACAATAGCCTACTCACAGTGTGTACACACGTGAAGACTGCAGAATATGAAATATTACTGCAAATGCTTGTTTTCATTACCTTTTGCATAGTTGTTGGCATATAAATTACCACTTCATAACAGACTCTTTGAAATTCCTTTGAATTAACTAATGTAACTGTATGTATTTTTACAGTATAATCAGAACTATCAGCTTCCATCTGTTCTACTCTCCTTTTGGTATGCTATTGCTCTGAGGAGGTAAACAAAAATAGATCACTACAAAAACAAACCTGGGTGACAGTCTAGACTAAGTGATCTAATTAAATACAAGATTTATTAGAATAGAGAGAAACATCATAGTAAAACAAAGACACAGTTACCCAACATATCTGGTATTATTCTTGGCAAAGTGAATTAAGGCTATAAATTTACTGAAACAAATCATACGATGTACCATACTGATCTGGCATCACTTTTCCTGACTAAATGTTAAGAAAAGTCTTTGTTTTACTTCAATTTTCTTCGCAGTAAATTTTGTTTCTAATTAGAACCCTAGAGTATTAGGGCTTGTCCACACACAGGTTTTGCACAGACATAATTACATGGGTAACAAACCAAACTGAGTTAACGGTAATGCTACTCCCTAGTCTAGACACAGCTAAAACAAACTACACTAGTATAGCTATGTCATGCTCCAGGGTTGCTTTGATATACACAAAACAGGCACTTTGTTATGGAGAGGGAAAGAATAGCCCTTGGAGTGGTGTTTTAACAACATTCAGCCCTGACCTAAAAAAAAGAAGAAAAAAACACACCTAAAAGACCACAAAAACTTCTGGAGCCTCTTTCCATCAGTCAAGAGGGTACGAACCATCCTCTGATGAGGTGCGGCACTCGCTACTTCAAAGTTCAAGATACACTCAGGAAACAGGCAGAGACAATAACAAAGATTTAAGGAGCCAACAGCAACATTGTCTTACTGCAGCAAAGCTGGGGATGAGAGCAGGAGACACCAAGAGGGCAGGCATGCTGAGGTGCCTAAATTCTGAAGTTCTCCAAAATGAACAGCCACCGATTGTTTCACATAACACTAGCATTTAGAAAGAAACCTGCACTCCATCAAGGTTGGGGGGGTATCATTTTACGTGGAAAAGGACTTGCTAATTACCATCACTAGAACCTAAGAATCAGTCAGAGATTTGTATGAAGAATTTAACACTTAGCAAAAATAAGCACACAAACGTTTCACACTGGTTGTGAGCCATTATTTCTAATGCTTGCATTAGAGACACATGAAAAATATTTTCCATAATAAAGAATGTTGTTTTTAAAGTCTAGTGATTTTTAACATAAAAATTACGAAGTGACCTCACATGCAAGAATGCCCCAAAGCTGCAAAAACAGCAAAGAAATTAGAAACTCTAGATATTGAGAAAATGTAGAAAAGCAGAATTATTAAAGAAATGAGAGAAGATTAAAAGCTTTGAACTGAAACCCACTAATTGGTTTGGAACAGTTTTCAACATGTCACATCCATCTCACACTAGTTCAAGGAGAGCTTATAGATCCCTTTTTTAAGATCAGTGCAAGTGACAGCAATACCTTTAGTTCCAGATTTCTCAGCATCAGTAATACCAGCACTAGGGGGGAAAAAAAAAAAAAAAAGGTTTTGGAACTTGGACAAGAAGGCTGATTTTCATTGTTTACTCAAATGTTTCATAAGTAGTTTCCTTTGTCAAGCTACAATTAACGTGCCATGTATCATTAAAGAATAAAATGACTTATAAATAGTATGAATACAGGGAGTACTCCATTGTTCCCATTTGCACTGGTAAATACAGAGAAAAGCCAGATAAGACTTGGTAAAATGGTTCACATTCTCTAAGTTTAAAGCCCTCCATCCTTGGCCAGCTCTGTTAGAGAAGTAACACCTTCAATGTTTTGCTTGCCCTACCAATTCACACCTTTCCCTCCCTGGGAGAGATATTAAGTCTAGGCCATGTGCAACCCTGGCAACACCTTCACATCTCTGAAGCAGCCTCCAACCTAAACAGGAGGGAGACAAGAATGCTCCTATGGCTCTGCCTGCATCTTCTCCAATGTATCCTGTCATTCCTGCTTAGTATCACTTTCCTTTCCATTGGGTTTCTGGAGCTCTGCACAATATACACGAAACAGAGGAGACGCTTTTGAAGCCCTCCATCTCACTTGAGCAAGGACCCACGTGGTGCTACAGTGACCCTGAGCTAGCTAAGCCACAGCACCTAGGCTGGGCTGAGTCAAAAGCTGCACAAACTAATTACACTATGCAGCTAGGGTTTTATGGCTGTAGCTGCAGTTCACACAGAGTCATGGTAAAATGTGCTATGATTTTCTTTCCAGAGGGAGATGGCTACACAGTTTGCCTGCCTCCGTTAGTTTCCAGACCTTTACCACGCCAGTAGTCTGCATTGTCTGAAATCCCCATATCTTGTCTGATAAAAGGACTGAACTAGTCCAACACCCCAACTGTTACCCTCTTCCTGGTAACACATGACAGACACATTAGCAATGCTGGTCCCTAGCAAGCTCATTACTCCTCCCAATGAATCTGTTCATTTAAGGGTTAAACATGCAAACTAAGATTCTGTCTAATTCTGCTTAATCCCTAGTAACATGGCACAGATAACAACATCGTCCATAGGTTCCTTACATTACTGCCACCCCAGACACAGATTACAACATACAATCCCCCAAAATAACATACACCACACGACTGCTTTGGAAGGCAAGACTGAATATAATCACATGCTTTTCCAGTGATACCCATACGCATTAGTCACTCTGTAACATATATAGGATCACGATGATGAAATCCTCATCCTTGCTGGAAGAGGTTAAAAGAGATTTTATGTTGGAAAGCCAGGAGAAAGGAGCTAAGCGTTTGTTTTTTTGTTTCTTTGTTTTTCCAGCACGAGTATGTTAAAAGACATAAAATAGCAAACAGAAGGGCTCCCTTTGGGACACCTACATTATTTTTCTCTCAGAGAAGAGCAATGCAACACCTAATAACTAATACAAGTGGGGAAAAAAAATAAGATTGATCACAGAACACTTTCATACAATGTCAAATAATCTGGTTTATCACTGTAGATTACACAGAAATAGGCTAAATCAAAATAATAAAGCAGCTTTCAAATTTAATAACTATCCAAAATTACACAAATTGGCTGTAAAATACAATGGAATAAGCATTTGTTTTCCTTGCAAATCTCAAACTATGTAGTACTTTGAGCATAAACGTTACCTCATGACCTGCATTTTTCCAAAAAACTCACACTTCTCTTTCCATATGGCAATAACGAGCACAGAATTATGCACAAATATGAGACCTAAGTGCTAAAAAAACCCACAAACTGTAAATCATAGAATCATATAGGTTGGAAAAGACCCTTAAGATCATCAAGTCCAGCCATCAGCTAGCACAACCAAGTCCACCACTAAACCATGTTCCTAAGCACCACATCCACGTGGCTCTTAAATACCTCCAGAGATGGTGACTCGACCACTGCCCTGGGCAGCCCATTCCAATGTCTGACCACCCCCACCCATGAAAAAATTCTTCCCAATATCCAATCTAAACCTCCCCTTGTATAGTTTGACACCATTGTCTTACATCCTATCACTTGTCACCTCAAAAAAGAAACTGAGGCGAAGAGTTCTTAGCTTGTTTACCTGCTTTACTGAAAAGAATGCAAGTCTACAATTTCAGCTGCTTTGTGTTCAGAAGGGGATTCAGCCAATGCATAGCTCTTACCTTGGACCCTCCCTTCAGAAAGGGGTAGAGTACAAACCGGATAGCTATGCAATGAATGGCTCTGTAGTGGGATCATATAGGGAAAACCCCAGGGATGGATGTGAAAGGTGGGAGAGACTTTTTCAGTTGGAGCACTGAGTAGGTCATTTCAATATAGTTGATACTATAAAAAAGAAAGAAAGAGTTTAATAACAGAACCTAAAAAAAAAAAAAAAAAAAAAAGCCATTTCCCAAGGACAAGGATTCACTTATTTTATAAGTGGTTTCACACAAGCCTGCTCTTCTTAGACGATGCCTAGTCATTGCTTTGAAGCTGCAAAAAACCCTACTTCACACCAGGTGCCTGCCACCCAAAACCATTCCTAAAGCCCAAGTTAGAAAAAAGACGGAATAACAACTTCTTGCTGAGTGGCTCAAAGTGCTCTCTGGTTCACACACATGCCACGCTCTAATTAGGATGATGTCTGGTATTGGGGCAGAAGGTGCTACAGGCAGTAAGAATAGAAAGTTATTAAGCATAACCTATTGCTGCTCTTTCCCTCCTCCTTAACCAGATGCAACAGCAAAACAACACGCTGTATGAGAAGAAAGAAAGATAATGCACAACACTTGAGTTTTTTCTCATAACAGCTATCTGCTTAAAAACTGTCAGGTATTGTGATACCAGCCAGACCCATTATGCTTAGTCTGTGTGTGTAGAGAAATGCTTTATAACCTGCTTCTCACAGGGGAATCCAAAATTGGTCAGTCCTCATTTTGTCATGTAAATGTTAAAAAAGTTGAAGACATTATGTGTGAAAGAACACTTAGGTTTTGTGGCTTTATAACCTCTACAGGTTCATGCACATTCACTATCCCTCGTCTGTGTTCTGTGAACCATCACCATAAAAATCAGAGCTGAAGGAAAACATTAAAGTTTCTGGATTATAGAATTGATGCATAAAGACTGTAGCATGAGTGCATTTTAAGGTGGGTTTTTAAAGGTAAAAGATACTAGTCATCTACTTGGGTATCAGCTGTTTCATATAAAAGATTGGCAGTAAACTCTAAGACTGTATCGAGCACACCCATTTCATCAAACCACTGTCCCAGTGAGCAAAAAAATTAACATCCATAAGCAACATGGAAAAAAGCTGCGTTGCTTATTCAGCACCCACTGACAGGCAGCTTATGCAAGGAATTTCACTGTAGTAGTTCTTGTTCAAGTGCAGGGCAGCAAAAGCCATTGCAGAGAAGTGAAATCAGTCAAGAGAAATACTGCATATGGTTATGTTTTTTAAGGTTGATAGCTGATTATAATTTATAATATATTTCTAAAGAAGCGCTGTACGCTAATTATGTTTGGGAAAAGACGCATTTAAGAAGCTATAAACATGTAAGTAATAATATGAAATCCTAGCTCCCAACCATTGCTTTCAATATTCTTTACAGAATAAAACATTTGTTTTTGATTTCAGGAGTGGTTTGTATTCAACAATGTAAAATTTGTTTAAAGTTTCAATAGTTGTTCTTTTCGCTGCTCACCAAATATTCATATTAAATACTTTTACAATGTGTGAGCCTATTGCAACCATAGGGTCTCCTGTGAGTCCCCCTTCAGTCAAGAAACTCTTCAGTCATGTGGGCAGACTCCAAGCTGCAGGATCGCGATCCAAAAGCTCACTGACAAAGGCTTAACCCTTAAAATAACTGTCCATCAAGACAAAATGTAACTAATAATTCTTTTTTTTTTAAAATCAGTTTTTGCTTTTATCTTTTACAAATTGCTAGCAGGGATGCAGGCACCAGTGTGACAGAAATCTACCCATGAAAACAGCATACTATATAAACCAGCAGCAGCAGTCAAACAGGTCATGTTCCGATACACTTCAAAACAATAATCAACAGCAAACAGCACGTATGCTGCTGAGATAAATTCACTCATACACACTGAGAAATCTTTGAGTTCTGCTCAGATTCCCTGTCTGACAACAGTGCTTTACAAAGCATTAATCACTGTCAGTACAGGAAAATCAGGTTACGTACAGACCATACCTAAAAACAGTAAAAACAACAACAAAGAAAGTGACAAGAGAAAAAGCTACAGATGTCAAGCAAGAATTAGAAATACCCCATCTGCTAAAATCAAAAAGAAGAAAAAAAAAGCACCTTGGTGACTCAAGACAAAGACATAATTCTGAAGTGGAAATATAGATGGGGGTAACACCTGGGACACACAAGGCTATGCAATACTGAGGTAATGGGCTTAGCTGGCGGGGGAAATGGTTGAACCACCGTACTTCCAGCATCCCCCACTGGCTGACACACTCAGTGGTGCCAGACCCAAATTTCCAGCGAGTGCAAGTTAAATGACTCATAACAAAGCACAGAAGGCATCTCCGTAACGTGGTGCAAGCTAAACCAAACACAAGGCCCCCTTTCACAACAGGTCTCTCAGTCTTCACGTGCAAGACGGCAAGAATGGTGTAAAATTTCAGCTCTGTCATCCAATTGCCATACTCTGTGGCAATTAAAATACTTGCACTTCAGTGCTGATGTCTCAAACCTGTTTGCTGCTCAAGCTAGTGATATAGAGCACATTTAAAGACCCTCGAGTCAACGCCAAAGCAAATTGCTTTCTAATAAGGAAAGGTGCCTGCTAAACTGTTACACTTTTTCAGTCTGTCACACTAGAGAAGAGAAACAAGAGCATTTTCATGCTCATCTGTGCGGGTAAAGAAGTAACGGTAGATTAGAGATGCATGTGGAGATCTGTCTGAGGGGCTTCACCAGGAAAACCACAAGGCAGGCTGGAGACACTAAATGAACTGTTCAGAGAGCAATCCCCTCCTGGCCAATCTTCAACATCTTTCATTACTGTAATCATGTCAGTATTTTGGTTGTAACTCACACAGGAATACAAAGACTTAAAATAATTAATGATTGCTAAAATGAGAAGGTGTGCAAAACTCATGATATGCCTGTGATTAAAGCTTTTAGGACCTAAAGCATTCAGTACCCAAAATGTATTTGGCTAATGTTATGCCTATAGTAGTCAAATTTGAGCACTATGGCCAATCCTCTCTGAAATTCCTAGAGAGGCAGCTTCGAGGGGAAAAAAAAAAATGTTTGAAGTATACAGGCTGAAAGGTTTTCTCTAATTAATGAATCAGCAGACTTGGCATTCAGGTGTTCTGCTGTGCACTAATATTTATAAAATATTCAATTAAAACCATATACATTAAACAGCTTATTTAGAGAGCAAACACATAATTATTGAATAAAAGCTATACCTCTGCTCGTTGTGTGCGGGGCAAAACTGACGACTTTTCAATGGCATAAACATCCACCAAGTAGAGACGTGCTCCTTGTTCCCTGTCCAAAATGGCAGCAGTCTGGATGACACCGGTATGGCGCCCGATGGTGAAGAGGCGCCCCAGGCTCTTGTCTTCACACCGGACAGACACGATGTAATATTCCACCTGGGCCTCAGAACCCCGCGGACTAGCCGCTTCTATAGATATCACGTTTGTCCCAATAGGCTCACCTTCTTTTAAGATGGTTATGTATTTCGGCTGGGTGAAAATAGGCCCATCAACCCCTTGCAGAATTATAGTCATTTCAGTGGTAGATTTCCTCCTTTCGGGGCCAAGATCCGTGGCAGAAACTATGAGATTGTATATGAGCTGAGAGGGCACCAAAGCTGATGCTACTCTTAGGTCTCCGCTATAGCGATCCACAATGAAGGTTTCGGTATCTCCATTGATTATTTCATATTCCACCTCTCCATTGGCGCCCTCATCAGGATCTGCAGCAATAATTGTTGTTAGGATCGAACCGATCACAACCGAAGGGTCAGCCGCAAGAGCGTTTTGCGATATGAACACAGGAACATTGTCATTTTGATCCGTCACTAAAATGGTCACGTTCTTCAAGGCAAATCGCCTGGACTCCACAGGAACAGCCTGGTCAGTGGCTTTGACTGTTAACTCAAAGAGATTAGCAAACTCACGATCAATTTCAGCATTGGTAAATATTGTTCCTCTGACTTCATCTATACGGAAATGATTACCTCTCGGCATCTGTTGAATGATTGCGTATGTCAACTGCCCATTAATATCCGCATCTGGGTCATGAGCAGTCACAGAAATGACAGAACTACCAACAGGTATGTTCTCAATAATAGATTTAAAAATGTCCCCTGGAGGAAAATTAGGAGGGTTGTCATTAAAATCCCTAACGTGTATTACCACTGACATTGTAGATGACCGTGGTGGCCTTCCGTGGTCCTTTGCTGTTATATTTAGCTTATACAATGACTGCGTCTCAAAGTCCAATTTCTTTGCAAGAAAAATACTACCAGTGTTGGGACTGATGCTAAAGGTCCCGTGATTGTTTGTCCCTGTAATGCTATAATGGAGGTCAGCATTGTCACCTGAATCAGAGTCAGTGGCAGTGACAGAGGAAACAAGTTCACCAACTCTCATGTTTTCCAAAACATCCACTAACAAAGTTGATTTAGGGAAGGAAGGACTGTTGTCATTCTCATCCAATACATCAATGCTCAATGTGCAAGTTGAACTTAGGGAAACTGTTCCAGAGTCTACCGCTTGGATGACAAGAGAATACGATGCAGTAGCTTCATGATCTAGCTTGCCTACTAAGGTCACCTGGCCTGTGCTGCTATCTATTGCAAACTGTTTTTCTTCATTTCCCTTGATTACAGAATAGTGAATCAATCCATTATTCCCTTCATCAACATCTGAGGCAGAAACCCTCAGAACCTGCGTTAGATTTGCTGCCAATTCTGATATTGTAGCTTGGTAGAGATCTTTCAAAAATTTGGGGGCATTATCATTGATGTCTTTCATGTAGATTTGTACAGTTGCCTGATCCTTTAGAGGCTTTGGCAACCCCTGATCTGTTGCTATTACTGTAAGACTAAATACTGCAGCTCCCCGCTGCCTCATAAGAGCTTCCCTGTCAAATTGGTGAGTGCTTCTTATTTCCCCAGTTACCGTGTTCAGCTCGAAATCTGGTTGCATATGCTCGAAAGAGTACCTGACTTCACCATTTGGCCCAAAGTCTTTGTCTACAGCATTTATTTTACCCACATATGAACCACCCCTCTGCTCCTCTTCAAAGTAAAACACATAGTTGGTACTGTTGAACAATGGCCTGTTATCATTTACATCCTCCAGAATTACCGTAACGTTCACAGTAGCATTGAGCGGTTCTACCGCCCTATCAGAGGCAACAACCAGTAACACGTATCTTTCCTGAAGCTCACGGTCCAGTTCACTCTTTATGTACAGCTGTCCATCTGGGAAAATGCCAAAGGCATCCCCAGTATTTCCTTCAATTATGCTATAAGCTATCTCACCGTTCACTCCCGAGTCTTTGTCAGAAGCCTGCACCTTGAAAAACCGGGAATTCACAGGCTCTGACTCCAAAATAGTGATTTCATAGGAAAGCTGGTCAAACACAGGAGGGTTATCATTCACATCATGGACAGAGACGGTCAGGATAAAATTAGAGGACAGCTGTGGCACTCCCATATCCGAGGCCAGGATTTCAACCTGGTAAGACCCAGCATTTATGTCCAGTGGTCCTATTAAGCTTATAGCACCTGTTTGTTCATTGATTGAAAACAAGCCCTTTGGGTTTTGCTTAAGGCTGTAAAGAACCATGCCATTAACACCTTCATCAGGATCAAGAGCTTTAGCCTGGAATATGGTATGCCCAGCTTTCCAGTTTTCAACCACATTTACACTTTCCACTGCATGAATAAAGTGCGGTGAATTGTCATTTAAATCTTTGACTGTTATATTGACCAGGGTGTCTCCAGTTATTGCCCCGCCACTAGCCACCACTTTCAGCTGGTAAAATGCTTGCTCTTCCCTATCAATAATACTGGCTGTGGTGATCTGCCCCGTCGCTCTGTTGATGGCAAACATGCCCCTTTGGTCACCTGTTGTAATAAGGTAACTGATATTGGTATTGAGGTCCATGGTGGAAGCAAAAACAGTACCTACATGGTAACCCAGGGCAACATTTTCAAATACAACAAAACTGTACATGCCCTGGCTGAAAACAGGTGGATTGTCCTGAGTGTCCAACACAGTGATGGTGACAATGGCCTGGTTCTGTGACTGCAGATGACCACCATCAGTGGCCACAATCTGCAACTGGTAAGCAGTTTTCTCCTCCCTGTCAAGAGCTATTTTAGTTGTGATGACCCCTGTCTGGCCATGGACCTGAAACCTGGAGGTATCTCCAGCTGAGATACTGTACTTGACAGTCCCATTGGGTCCCAGATCAGGGTCAGTGGCAGACACTGTGGTTACATAGGTTCCAGCTGGCTCATTTTCCTGGATATGGGCAAAATACTGGACAGGATAAAACACAGGGCTGTTGTCATTCACATCCAGGAGGCTCACGTTAACCCGAGCTACTGAAAAAAGGGGAGGAGAACCCAAATCAGTAGCTAGGACCTGCAGGGAAAAGTGAGCCTGCTCCTCCCTGTCCAGCTGTGAGATGGTGCTGAGCTTGCCCGACACTGGGTCCAAGCGAAAAATCCTGCGAGGGGACACCAGGGGTGGGCCAACTGCTGCCACTGCTGGCTCAGCTTCCTGCAGGGAGAAGCGGACAGTCCCGTTATCCCCCAGGTCCCCATCTGTGGCGCTCAGGACCAGCAGCTCAGTTCCTGATGGGGAGTTCTCAGCCAGGGACACCTGGTAGCCCTGAGGCTGGCTGAAGCGAGGCTTGTTGTCATTGACATCCAGGATGGTCACCACCAGCTGCGCGTAGGAGAACTTGGGCTGCACCCCCTGGTCACGCGCGCTGATATTGAGCACCACCTCAGAAGCTGTCTCTCGATCCAGCCCAACGGAGGGGGACGCACCCGCAGCATGCCCAGCGGTGCCACCCTCAGGGCCGGCTGTGGTGACCAGCCCGCTGTGCTCGCTGATGCGGAACCAGCCGAGCTCGTTGCCCGAGACGATGCTGTACTTGAGGTTGGCATTAAGGCCTGAGTCACGGTCTGTGGCACTCAGGCCCCGCACGTAGCTGCCCAGCGGCACCTCCTCGCTGATGTTCACCCTGTACACCGACTGCCCAAAGACAGGGGGGTGGTCATTAATGTCATTCACAAAGATCACCAGGCTCGCCACCGACGAGCGGCTCACAGGAGCCGCCACCGCCCCATCAGAGGAAAAGGAAGAAGTGGGGGAGCCAGGGGGTGGTGGCGGGGCCCCGTAATTATCAGCCACCGCCACCGTCAGGTTATAGGCAGGGATGCGCTCCCGGTCCAGCGCAGCTGCTACCTTGATAAGGCTGAGGTTGGGTACCTTGCTGCTGTGCACCTCAAAGTGCCGCTGCTCGTTGCCCGCCAGGATGGACACAGAGATGTTCCCATTGGCAGCAGGGGAGTCAGCATCGCTCACCGTCAGCAGGGCCACCACGGTGCCAGGGGCTGCGTTCTCATCCACGGAAGCAAAGCGGGAGGTGGCCGGGAAGTAGCGAAACTTCACCCGGGGCTCATTGTCATTAACGTCCAGCAGGCGGATGAGGGCCTCGGCACGGCCACTCAGTGCAGGCACCCCCCGGTCCGTGGCCTGCACCGTCAGCGAGTACTGCTGGCGCGTCTCATAGTCCAAGCGCTCCCGGATGCGGATCACCCCGCTCTCAGGGTCCACCTCGAACGGGAGGCTGCCAGCCCCCTCCCCACCACCGCCGCCACCGTCACCTCCTTCCAGCCGGTAGCGGATGTCAGCGTTGGTGCCTTCATCAGCATCAGTTGCTGCCACCTGGAGAACGCTGGCCCCGACGGGTGCATCCTCAGGAACACGTGCCTGGTAAAGGGTCTGGCTGAAGATGGGCGGGTTGTCATTGATGTCCTGCACAGTGACGTTGACCTGCAGGTACCCACGGCGCCGGGGCTCGCCCTTGTCCTCCACCTGCACCAGCAGCTGGTAAGAGGGGGTGGCCTCACGGTCCAGCCCACCCCTGGAAACCAGGTGCAAGAAAGCTCCTTCACCGCTGGGGTTGAGGGTGACGTTGAGCCGGAACCGTCCCTCCTCGTTGCCGGCCACGATGCGGTAGGAGCTGTGGTCCACGCCGTTGGTGCCGCTGTCGGCGTCGGTGGCCGTGTCGAGGATGAGCTGCCGCCCGCTGCCCGTGTCCTCCTTGAACGTCACTACGATGGAGGGGTCGGGGAAGACGGGCGCGTTGTCGTTGAGGTCGAGCACCAGCACGCGCACCTCGCTGGGGTAGGTGGGCTGGCTGGAGAGCACCACCAGGTCCACCACGGCGCTGGCCAGGCTCTCGCGGTCGATGGTGGCGCGGGTGTGCAGGGCGCCCGACGTGGCGTTGATGGCGAAGAGGGCATGGCGCTCGCTCAGCCGGTAGGTGAAGCCGGGCCGGGTGGCGATGGTGCCCACCCAGGTGCCCGCCGGCTGCTCCTCCAGCACCTGGAAGACCTGCCGGGGCTCGGCGGCGGCGCCCAGCGGCAGCAGCGGCAGCAGCAGCGGCAGCAGCAGCGGCGGGGCCCCGCGGCCGGCGGCGGGGCGGCCCATGGCGACCGGGGGGGCGCCGCTCCGCGCCCCTTCCCTCGCTCCCTCCCCGCGAGGCTCCGCTCGCCCTGCCCGCCCGGCGCCGCGCTCAGGGGCCACGCCGCTCCTCCTGCGCCCGCCGCCGCCGCTCGGGGGCCGGGGGCCGGCCGGGGGCTGCGCTCCGCATCGCCGCTCAGCAGCGGCCGCCAAAGCTGCTCAGCAGCGGCCGCCCCGCCGCCGCCACCGCTTCCTCCATGCCCGGCTCGGGCGCCCAGCGGCGGTCCAGGAGACGCTGCCGAGCCCCCGCCGCCCCCCAGCCGGCTCCGCAACCCGCGGCCGCGCCGCCCGCTGCTGCCGCCCGGCCCCAACTTTGCGGCGCGCTCATGGACCCCTTCCCTCTTGACGCCCAGGACCGCTCCCCCCCCGCCGCCCATTGGCCGCCAGGCGCCGAGCAACGCCTCCATCCCCGCCCGCCGCCCGCCCACCGCACGGCACCTGGGGCAGGCGGGCACCGCCGGGGGGGCGCGGCACGGACCGACCCCACCCGGCAGCGGGCATCGGGCACCGGGGTGGGGAACCGGGGGACCCCCAGGACACGGGTGGCGGGGCGGCCAGAAGCGCTCCGCGGCTGCTGGGGGGTCATTTAACTTTGTTTTACTTTGCTTGCTTTTATTTCGTTTGTTTCATCTTACTGTATTTTACTTTATTTTGCTTTTTTAAAAAAAATTGATATTTTTTTTTTCTCTTATTATTGTTTTTATTATTTCCCTTCCCTTTCCCTTCCCCATGCCTTACCTTTTCTCTTTTTCCCCGTCCCAGCCCGGTCCCGTCCCGTCCCGGCGGAGCGGGGGGGGCAGCGCGGGTGCCCCGCACAACCGCGTTCCCCGAGCGCCCTCTGCTGCCCACCGGCCGCCGCTGCCCGAAGCAAAGGAAAAGAACAGGAGAAGGAAAGCGAATATACGGGGAGCTAGTTCAAAGCACCAGGTTTATGCTATCGCACACACTTGCAAATAACGCCCGTCAATGCCAGGTGCTGGACTAACGGAAGGTGCCTCTTTCATTGCATAAGCACAAACAGTAAATGCAAGATTGTGCAATTATGCATGATACTAAACTAAACAATATCCATAGCAATGTTACAGGCCTTGCAGTTTAATAGTTGCAATTATGTTGCTGATCTCACATGATGACTTTAAATATCAGCAAGTTGTTTCAGAAACGGAATTTGCTTAAGCCTTTTGTGCCTATGGATGTAAAACTATCCTTGGTGTATCTCTAGATACCAGCCACCCACAACCATTAAAAAAAAAAAATGTTCTTGAAGTGTTTCAGCACATCTAAATTTCATAGGATTCAGAAAGTGTTTTTGCAATCAAAATGCTTACAGAAAATTGGATTAAATTCTGCAGCTGAGTTTTAATTACCAAAACAACTTCAGGCAGAAAACGTTGATAACATTCTTATAACAGCTGTATTAGATTTTTAGGAATAGTTTATGTATCCAAAGTTATGAAATTGTTTAAGGGCAATTATTAATTTATATATTTATTTTAGTTTTAGCAAAAAGTTATTTTAAGGGCTAGGAAAAACAAAACAAAACAAAAAAAAAAACTGTTGAAATCGGAGCAGCTATGCTAGATATAAAACAAAACAAAACTTTCTGTGCTGCCACTGGCACTGTCAGCAGGATGTGTTTTAAAGGAGTTAATGGACCAGCGCAATAAATTCCTTCGGCTCAGTTCTCTCCTCTGTCACTACCCCTAATTTTGCCTCCTGAAAAATGAACAATTTGTTTATACGAAGACTCGGATGTGAATGTTACACACACGCTGTTACTTCTACATGCCATCAGTAGAAAAGACAGCCTGTGACAGAAGTGAAAAGCCAGTGAGAAAAGCTCGTTTGCCAGCCGCAGGATCACAGACAGCACCTCCCCTGCATGCAGGTCGTGCCGAGCAGCTCAGATGACAACAATCCTGACGGCACCAAGGACCCCCCAGCTTGCCTTGAGAAAGAGTGGCTATGAGGAGCTCACCAAGGTAGGAAGCAATATAGCAGGAGAGAAATCATTTATTGCCCCTGGTAGCTTTTGTCCCTGTTATTGAGCCTGAAACTAAAACAAACCTATGATTTTGTTGGCATACGAAAGCCGCTAAATAACTGAAGCTCGTGGAAATCACGGCCATCTCCTGTGCTACCTGAGCTGCTTCAACCAACTGCAGTTCTGAGCACTTCAAGAAAGTTTTTTGCTTAACTTGAATAAAGTTGGAGAGAGAAAAAAAAAAAAGGTCTTAAACCTCAGCAAAAAGTAATAAGTAAAAAAAAACAAAAAACCAAAAACTTCCCTGAAGCCCAGTGCAAGCATTGACCCCTTTAGATTAAAAATAATAACAACTTTAGACACCGTTAAGGCTATTCTAGGAAGTGTTTCACCACTCATAACCTTGTAAATACAGAAATAAAGTGAAGAAAAGGTCATTTTGCACTTTTCATGTTGCCTAAAATCCTGTTGATAACACAGCCCAACACTTCATCAGGGTTTCACCTCCAGATACAGAAAAGCAATCTAATCCTCACACCGTCCTGCTCACACTCCCCTGCAAAACCTTAATAGTGCCCTCACAGGGTCCAGTGTCAACAGATCAGCACATCTGGCTGTTACGTTTCATGCGTTGCCAACGCTGTGCTACCAAAAGTGGCCGGTGATACTGCTGAAACGTTGTGCAAGGAGGCACCAAAAGCACAGAAGCTGATGAATGAAATAAGAAGCACTCATGTTTTGGAGCAACACATTATAGGGAAAAATAAAAATAATTAAAAAAAAAAAATAAATAAAGCACGTTTCCTTCCTGTGTAAGCTAAATGCAGATTGAATCTGTACCTCTTATCACACAGAGTCCTAAGAGGCCTCAGGCTTATGATCAGATATTACAAGAAAGACAGCATTTTACCCTGCAGCCAGAGTAGAAACCAGCTATGGATTCAGCAGATCTGGTGGATCTGTCTCTGTGTTTTGCACTTGCCGTGCTGAAGGCAAGACCACAAAAGCTCTGCCTGTTTGATGCACCGTACTCCTCAGTAGGGACTCGGCACTGGGCATTTCCCCTATTCCTTGAAGGCAGCTGGAATCCCCCCACATTTCCATCCTCTGCGTGCCGCGGCTTCATTTATGGCAGGAGGTGTCAGTCCTTTTCGGAAGAACTCAATCTTTGTGCCTGCCTAATGGCATTCCTGTGAGGGTGGGTGGCAGAGCTGGAAGCTGTTCACAGGACAGCCTGGGTCTTCCCAGGAAGCAGTTTCTAGTTTCACTAGTTTCACCCATATGATATATAAAGGAAATTTCACCTCACAGCTCCGGGAGGGTATTCCTGTACTCCTACATACAGCAACTGAATCCATTTTCTTATCGTCAGCCCTGCACCGGGGACCTTTGTAGTCAGGAAATGGGGCCGATATATTTTCCAGCTTTAGCCTGTCCCAGAGATGCACCCTCGGCTGTCCTGCTGGTGTGATTGACGCTCCCTGTTCCTATACATACAGAGTTACACCACACTGAAACACAGGCTGCTCTGAGTTCAGCTCCCCGCACAGTGAGGATAACCGACAAAGCAGGCTGTGTGGGGATGCTACCACTCCTTTTTATGTTTTCATATGGTGTAGGCTATACCTCAGTCAAAAAAACATTCCAGATTGTTCAGAATAAATGACATAACTGACTTACCATTTGGCTATACCACATATTTTTCTGACATTTTTATCAAAATTAATTCCATTTTCTCCCAGACCACTGATAAAAATCTAGAACGATATTTGACCAAGACTAGATGGTTTCTGACAGAGCTGCCACAAACACCCTACTACAACAAGGATACCTCTTTTTTTTTTTTTTTTTTTTTTTTTTTTTTTTTTTTGTCCTATTCCAGCAGTCCAGTTAAGTTAGCCTGTTGAACACAGTCTGCTCTCTGAGCAGAGATATTTTATCAGGACTCATATGGGATTGAGTTAAATGCTATAAAGAACCCTAGTATCACTACTCACAAAACTAGTATCAAACTCAATATTTATGTGATTTTGTCTGTTTTTTTTGGTTGTGTTTTTTTTTTTTTTTTTTTCTTAGATAAAGCCTATTTCAAAATGTGTCACAAATCAACTTGGCATTCATTGCTCGAATTCTGCCCTCGCCCAGCACAAGTCTTCCATGACTGTATGACAGACAACAGACTAACCAGCTTGTCCTTTCCAGCCTGTCTGAACGTACATTATTAACTGTTTAACTGTCTCTTAGTATTTTACTGATATGTTCAAGGACTTTTAAAATGAGCAATCCAGGTCCTGCATGCCAAGAATTATTCTAATATTTTTTTCACTTTTTTTTTTTTTTTTTTTTTTTTTTTAATGCAGCTTTACTGACATTTGTGTACCCAGTCATAAGATGCCAGGAAAAGAGACAAGTCATATAATTACATGTTGAGTGTACAGCAGCTGCCAGGAATGGACGCTATCTTTCAGTCCATTGAAAGCAGTTAGCAAAAATATTTGTTTTTATTTTATTATTATATTTTTTCTCAGTAGGTATCAGTCATTTCTCTAAGCCATGCTGTCCTTTAGGCTTAGTGCTATGTAGGAATTCAATAAGCTTAATTTTATGACCTTGAAATATGCTATAGGCTTCTAAACTAGCACTGGATGTGGGGGTTAAGATTCAAGCTGCATTTGCTGGTCCACATTTGAGGTCGATTGCCTAAGCTCTGTTTATCCTGGGGATGGACCAGGGGAGTGCAGCCTCAGCCACCGTTCACCTGGTGGTGGTGGCACCTTGCTGGCATCGTGCCCTGGCACCACCACATATGGCCACTAGAGTTTCATGTGCTTTGTCAAGTATTCTGCAGAAGCCAAGCTTACAGTTCTTGACTTGTACTGTAAATATTGTTTTTGTTATATGTCTCTCCTTTTTTGTGTTTGAAGCAAGCAAACGTTTTCTTCATCATTGTTCCAGAGTGTGTTTTTCCAGGAGCTTTTACCACAGGACTAGCCTTGCCATTACTCACATAAACCAACATTTGATAATTTGTTGTTGTTGTTGTTGTTGAAACCTATGTTCCACGTGCTAATGACAGTCCAAGACAGCTTGTTTTATTAGCCCATAAAACCCCTCCCTCAGAGGTGATATTTCGATGTTCTGGCAGAGCTTTATGGAAGGTGCTATGACAACCAAGTTGCTTGAGAATTGGGAACATCCTCAAAGGAGACCAAGAGATCAGTTTTCAGACAGTTTTATCACAGGCACATTTTGGAATCTGTTTCCCCCCCACAGTGTTATTTCAGGCCCAAGACCAGCATGGCGATAGGAAATTCTAGGTCTTATAATAAAATTGCGAATTTCCCACTACAAAACTTGATGGCAAAGCTGGGTTCTATTAAATGTGTTGGGATTTTTGTTGTTGTAGTTATTTTAATACACAGTTGCAAAGGACAATTTCCCATGTTCTCTCACCCACTTGTACAGTTTCATGATTTCCTAGCTTTTTATCTGAATTGTATTTACTTGTCATATTCCTCTGCCTCATCTGAGACACCCTTTTCTTAAGAGGGTGAAGCATCTGTTGATGAATGGGTAAATCTAATCTTCTTCAGTTCTTCTGCTGAGCTTTCTATCTGTTGCTTCCTTTGATTAACTTCATTCAAATTAGAAACACCATTTTGTATTTCAGTCAGGGGAAGATACGGGGGAAAAAAACAGCTTTACTCCATTGCTTTTAGTTGTGACATACCAATATAATATTTTCCTCAGGAAGAAGTTTATCAGTAACTGAAGCAGAACAAATAGTGATTTAAATCAATCACTATTGATTACAACCTTCTCATTATTATCATTTTGCCAAAAAAACAGGTCTGCACATAAGTGGCCAAATGTGGACAACAGTCTAGGTAAGAATTAGCACAAGCCAGCCCATAGACATGAGCAAGTGAGGCAGCGGTGTCATTGTAGATAATTTAAACCTCCTGACAAGAGGATTGTTTCTCTTCCATTGCCTTTCATAAGGACTTTCAGATGGCATTCATGGATCTCCTGAGGTCCACTCATTGTCGGTTGAAGGAATTAATTAAAATCCATGGATGTGAGTATATGCGATTACTATTATGCCTAGAAAACCCTGGGCTCCCAGGGACTTAGATTGGCATAATCAGCTCCACTCATACGCTTTTGTAAACACTTTCATGGGGCTCAAAGCTATGACCTCAATGCAGAAAATCCTTCTGGAAACTGATGCAACATAGGAAATATGGGAAACCCTATCTTCAGTCGTGGGCAAGGTTATTATTCTTGACATGAACACCCACTTTTCACTGGTTACAAAAACAGCTGACGGAAGTCTGCTTTTTCTTCATTCCCTTACACAGCCCCTGCTGTCTTCTCTGCCTTACAAAAAGGGAAGCAGGGCACTTGTGTCCTACCAAGGCTGCAGGGGAGCTTGCAATGACTCATGTGTCACTATAAGCAGCGTGTCAAAATAAACAAACAAACAAATAAATAAATAAAAATAATTCATCACAGAGCCTTGTTATTGATGCCCCTGTTTAGTCTCCACAAGACTCAAGTTCTCTTTGCTCTGACCCTGCAGATTTTAGGCTGGCATAATTGATAATGTGTTACTGAGGGGCATGTTGTCTTTGGTAGGAGCATCTTTGGTAGGTAGCAGCAGGATCAACCCTTTTGAGTCTGATTCAATTCTCAGTTGTCTTCCCAGTCACACTAATGAGAGATGAATTGGCCTTTTTGATATTTAGCACTTAATAGACCAGCAGTGTTTGGAAAAAAAAACATTAGAATGTTTTTTTCCAGCCATGTTTTATAGCCTAGGAATATACTGGTTTGAGCCCAGTAGATTTATTTTGCAACATCTGTCTGCAACAGTATGTTTTCTTTTTCTTTTAACAGCCAGAGTATTCAGCAGTGTTCTTAACTGTGTATGGTGGCTGTGGCACTGTTGTTTCAAAATTATGTCTTCTTTTTTAACAGCCGTGGCCTGGTTGTTGGTGAAATCTTACTGAAGTCAGCAGCTGCCCCATTTGTAAAGGTTTTTAAAGAGATTCTGAAAACAAAACACAACGCAAAATAAAAACCATAGAAAAGCCCAAAACAGATAGAAATCCTCTGCTTCCCAGACAGGACACTGGGACTTCCTAAGGACATCTGATTTGGCCAGGAGACAGGAAGGAATTATCCAGGGTATTACTAATGTTTCTTTACTGTTTTTGTTTTTGTTGTCTTTGTTGTTTTCATTTCTTTTAAGTTTTATTGTTCTGATTTCCTTGGCACACCATTTTAAGACCCTAAATAGCAGCAGAAGGTTTGTATCGCTCTCTTTTTCTGCTTTCACTGTAAAATTTCCACAGATCAAGTTAGAAGTTTGAAAGAGAACTGGAAGATACTGGAATATGTGGCATGTGCACCCACCATTGGGACTCAGCACATGACAAATGGGAAGCACAAATTACATAAAAGCTTTGGTAGTGTTCTATTCATAGTGTGCTGCTTATAAGAAATGGCAATGCTCTCATCAATTTTAGACTGAAAAACCTACTAATGATTTTGATACGGAAACTGTAATTTCCTAGATACCCACCAGATGGTGTAGTACAGCTGCGAAGTAGCATAATCTCTGAGTTACTGTTGCCTATGCCATGAACAGATACTATTGCTAACTCATAAATAATAATTAATTTTGATAATATCCCAGAAGCTCAATTTCAACTTTTTTTTTTTTTTTTCATAATTTCTGTGAACTTTTGGAGAACTTTTCATTGCTTGTTTAGCCTTGCTATCTATTTTGAAGAAAGAGAATGAGAGCATCTTGATACTCCTTCAGACATCTGTATACCACACTGTTTGGATACGGTTCTCTTGTCCAATCTGTTTAGTAACCACTGACAGTTGGACATTCAGAAAACCAACTATTTGTCTTGAATCCTGCAAATCTGTAATCTGGTTTAGTGTATCAATTACTGTGAAGCTGCTGGGCTTTTTCTCTGTCTTCATAAGAAAAAGATGCCTTTAAATCAGAAATACAGCCTATCATCCAGTACAACAGCTGTGCAAATCAACAAATCTGAAAGTTAAATCTGTCCTTTGGAGTCCAGCAGCTTTACTGATATGTGTGATATGTGGTGCTTTACTGACTCTTCTCATGAAGCCATTTTTTTAAGGAAGCTGAGTAATATACCCATGTTTCAAATGCAGTGTTTGAAACAGCAAATCCATTCAGCTAAAATTGACTTGGAGTTCAGAAGAAGAAATATTTGTTATAAATTGGGCATATAATGGCAGTTATTTCAGTATCACAGAATCACAGATATGGATGTAATTAGAGGATAAAGAAAAAAAAAGAGGGGGGAAGGAGAGGAACAGTAAAAAAAATAAAGGTTTTCACATATGTTACTTTAATTTATACATTTTCAAGAGCTATTTCTACTGGTCATTGTATTTCTGATCTGCAGAGCTGATAGCACTGTCCAAAAAGCAGCTCCCAGTTCCCAGCACCCTGCAATCTCCCAGTCAGGCACTGAAGTCCTGGAGCAGTCTGAGTCTCTAAACCCTTTCTTCAGGGCTTCGCTTGCAGCTGCTTATAAACCTGAATAAATGAGCTTCTATTAAGCTATCGATACAGTGACTGATAACAGCTGTACAAAGCTCAGTCCATGCTAATTAAATTCTTAGACTCATCATTGGAATACTTTGTTGTTATCTGCTCAACCCAAGTTGCTAATAGGTAATAATCTTTGAAGGAACAGCAGGGGGTAAATTTATGTAAGAAAGAGAATCTGCATAACATTCAAAAATGCATACAGTCTATAGGAAGTAACAGATTAAAAAAAAAAAAAAAAAAAAAAAAAAGCAGACATCATTCATCATTTTTTTTAAACACCTTAGAAAACCTGTGATGTGTTCAAGGGTGCAAAACAGCATGCAGGCTCTGTACTGAGTTGTATGAGATGTAAGTGTTGCATAGGCTTTACCTTACATCTCCTTAAAGCAAGTGACTATTTCATACTCAATAAAAAAATAAAGCTCGCAGAATTAGATCAGGCTCAAAATAAAATGGAACAAGATATTTATGTCTTTGCTTCTAGAATGACATGACATGGAGATTTATTATGAAGGCTTTTTTTTTTTTCCCCCCTAAAAGGTAAAACTTTGGAGCCTTCAGGCTGTACAGAAGGTGAAATATGTTATGGTCTATCATAATTCATTCATTTCATATTTTATTGATTAAGGTGGAATTTTATTTTTACCAAAAAAAATAAAAAAGTAATATTAATATTCTAACATATTATGAATGTTAGGATAAGGCATAGCTACTTTATATCACTGTTTAATCTCATCCTAAAGTACACGTGTATTACACTAAGGTGTAATTACAACAAACTAAGTGCTAAATGGGGACTGAAAGTGGGTGTTGGGAACTTACATAAATTGACAATGAATGAGGAATGGTTACTTATCACTTGAGAAGCAGCTGCATGGGTGCACCCCGTGAGCTCCGCTCCCTGTGGACAGGGCAGTGATGTTGCCAACAGCTCAGTGGCCACACATCCCTTGGTACACCAGGTCCCTCACCTCCCTGCAGGGCTGCTTGCAGCTCCAGAGAATAGGTGTCTGCAGAGAAAGAAACAGCAAAGCATAGCTGTACAGGGCAGCCCTCTGCAGCACAAGTGGAATTTGATGACACCAAGGTGATGGGTTAATTTGATATTGGTCTAAACATGAACTTTGTCCTGAAATATGTTCAAGATGTTCATATACATATGTGCAAATTCATATGAGCACTCCAGTACACACAATATAACATGAACTTCAATGGAATTGAAGTTACTTACCATTACCTAATGCAAATAGGCTACTCTTGCCTTAACTTTAAGACTTTAAGAGACACAATTATGCAAATATATATATATATATATACAGATTAGAAACTGCTTACCCCTCCTTCATAGTGAATAGTCTCTGGGGCACATAGAGCCTGTCCAATACACTCAGAATATTTTTACTTAGTTGACTTTGACCTGATTAACTAAGCCTCATAAGAGCTTTATGCCACACCATTTGGATGCACAATGTTACAAAATAGACTATGAGACAGAAATGTATTTTGTAGTGAGGTTAGTGAACTACAGGAAGAGAGAAAGCTTTAGCAAACGCAAAGTATTATGCAAAATCTGCAGGTAGTACTTCCTAGAGAAAAAATATCTAGGGGTTGTTGGTAACTGCAACACGGATTACAAAGTACTAAATTCTATAAAATTGTAGCATCTTTTGTGGTTAGGAAATGTAAATCATTATTAATTATTTTTAAATCAATGTAACATTAAAAAAAAATAGATTTCATATGAGTTATTATAGGTCTAAAAATTAGAAATTAAGCCCAATAATATAGAGACATTGATATATTGTTGTTTGTTTTTGGTTTTTTTTTTGTACACTAAAACTTTATTTATGTGTAACTTTCATTTAATTGATTTATATTTTTTAAGAATATTATTTTCTGATTTGTTTTCTCCTACTCCTCTTTGCTAGGGTCAAAAAGAAAGTTTCCTATCTTCATTGTTTTGAAAGGTTTCAGGGCCTAAATGCATCCAACAAAGCTTTAAGGCAATCCATTTGGTCTCACAAAAATACTGTGCCAAATTAATAATATGATTATGCAGTGGTGTAGAAGGCAGGAACACCCTGGCTTTGCTTCAGCCCAGTACATTTGTAATACTACTTGAGCAACAGGGATAATATCAGGCTGGGGGTGCATTCTTGCTCTCAGATTAATTCATAAAGGTATATTTTGCCCTATTTTATGATTGGCTCACAAGCATGGCTAGCTGGTCACTAGGTTTGAGAGCAGTATTTGTTGCAAACAAGACTTTCCTTCAAAACATTGTGTTTTAATATAATTGCCATTGAAACATCATAAAGAAGTAAAGAAATATCAGACATAAATGAGTCCCCTCTTTTGACAAATATTGCCATACTACTGGAAGAGCCACGTCAGCTAAAAAGTATTGATTGTCAGTGTGTTGTTGTCTGCTAATTACAGGATAGATCATCATCTACTGAAGCAGCTTCTGCTTCCCACATAGTTAGATTTAAATTTCCTGTGAAATAAAGGCTTCTCCAGCATAGCAGTCAATAGTGTTGATACTAGATCCGCTGTATTGTCATGCTCTATTGTCATGCAATTTTTAAAACAGGAGATAAATTCTTGACTGATACTGAATGCAAAACTCAGGTGGATGTGGTTAGTTTGCCCCCCTGTGAGTGTTGCTGGATCCAGTAATTTTGCATCCAGTGACAAGCATTCAGACTAAGTCATTAACACCAAAGAAAAGCCACTAGCTGAGTCTCAAAACCCTCTGAGGATTTCAGAACCAAACCCAGGGCAGTGGCCCCAGCACCCAGCTAGTGACCAAGGGAGCTGGGACTCACTGCTCATCCCTGCTACCATCAAGCACAACCAAACAATACGTGGGCTGATACATATATGCATGGCTTTTATTCCCCCAGGCTAGTCAGCATTGCCTTTGGCAATCAATGATGGTGAAATTGCAGTGTTTCAATGTGGGCTCGCATCACTTCTGTGTGTTAATCGTGTGCTTCAGACATCTCCTATTTCTTGAAGTGTGAGCTGAGGTTTCTCCAGTTAGAGCAACCAAAACAGGGAAGCTGAGGTTGGGTGGTCTCCATCAAAGAATGAAATAGCAACAGAAACAGAAAACCAGATGAGGGAGAATGAGCACAGCAAGTAATTCTTTTGCCCCTCTTCATTTGAAATGCCCTTGTAGTGGTAATTACTGATATTTCTGCTTCGATTACCCTTAGGGAGTATTTTGCTTACATACTGCAGTATGCATTCGTTGCATTATTCCAGAAGAAATGCTGTCTTGAATCATTTGCAATTTTACAGAATCACTTATATTAATAAAGTGTTTTTTGTTGTTGTAGTTTTTTTTTCTTACTTTTTTTTTTTTTTTTTTTTGTATGCAAGTTGTATTTGAGGCTAAGCTGTTTCTATTTCTCAAGGACTCGTTATCCATATGGAAGAGACACTTTCCATTACATTTGATCCATCCTCTGTTTTACAGTTGGCTGCTTCAATTTAATTTTGAAGTAATGAGAATGAAAATCCCCACTCACAGTGTAACTGTTGCTGTTTCTGTTATTGTTATTTTTTTCTATTGCTCCCCATTATGCTTCCTGAATATGCCAGCTTCAGGAACCAGTAGGAACTCTGACAGAGCTCACTGCACTCAGTTCAGACAGAGAAGACGAAGGCTGTCTCCATGTCCTGCTGAGCACTGGCAAAAGCCAGCAGAAGCCTGTTTGCAGGCCATTTATTTCATACACAGTGTACCTGAAAGCAGAGGGTCTCAGCCAGTGGAGTCTTCTCCCAGAGCATGAACAGCACACGGTTAACCATGGGGAGGCACTCTGGGTATCAAAGTTTGACTAGTTCAGATTTGGCAGGGGTGTTCTTTCATTTCATGATCATTTATTAGAAAAACGCCTATAATTATATGTTCTACAAATGTTATTATGAAGCTAACCTGGTGTGCAAACATAATTAAACTATTATTTTCTCTCAAAACATGTAAGTCTTCTTTCTCTATAATCACAGCCACATTTTGAAACTAATACTTAGATACACACTAAATATTAGGAAAGCTTACATTTTCACACTGAAATAAGTATTTCCATCACTGCAGTTTTGGTGCCTCCTGAAAACAACACTGTTAATATCATAGTACCTTTGTGCATCATGTTGGATTCGGGGGTTACATTTAAATAGGAAGCAGAATCTCGGTTTCAGGAAGGAAGATTGGTCTCCTTGTTTATAAGCACACTCTTCTTCCTATCCAGACTTCTGCTCTCTCTGTGGGTGCTCCCACCTGCCTAGGTCATATTTGCAGGAAGCAAACACGGCTGTACTGCAGAACATACTCTGTCCTGCATGGTGGGCATACCCAAACATTAATAATCTTATCTTCTACCTTCACATTTGCTTTATACATATATATAACTTTATATATATATTTATTTATATATATAACAAAATAAGTATAAAACTATAAATAACTATATATATTTAAACTATATATAGTTATATATAAATATATATATATGTTTATATATATGTATATATATAACTTTTAATATATATAACTTTATATAAATATAACTTATATAACTTCCCTGATGGGCTTGTGTACAGAGAATTGCATTGGTTTTGACAAATTAGAAGGAGCAGAACACGTTTCCTGATATTGTGCCATGAATACAGGGCTTTACTTTTTTTTTAAATTAAAAAAAGATATGTCATAAGAGGTGACGTTTTCCTCTTACGCTGTAGATATGCCAAGGGTTTAAAATTTGACAGGTCAGAATTTTTCAGGCATCTTTTCTGTGGTAGGAGGTCCATCCATCACATGTTTTCATCCCAAGTTGAAGGAGTGCATATTTCCCATGGTGTACTTTTATCAGTACCTCCATCTATCAGAGTGAACCAAAGGCTCCCAAAATCACTGTGTGAAAAGCACCCACCTGTTAGTTGTCCCCAGAGGTGGTGGAGTTCCCTCCTGCGCCATGACGAGGGGTGCAGGCTGGCCCCAGCTAACCTGTCTGTTCTCCTAGGAACCTGAAATTGCTGGTGGTGATTTCCTAGAACTTAATGTAGCTTCTGTTTCTGCAGAATGGTTTGTGCACTGGGAAAAGTACAGCGATTAACACTGTTAATAACAGCCCTGGGTCAGAATAATTTCAACAGAAGCATTTTCCCTTAGAAAGTGACACTAAAATGATATCTGCGATTGTGTCTTTTCCACTTCTCTTCCTTTTGCAGAGCTCTTCACTTGAGTTTCCTCACTTACCTTGTCTATTTAGGCTTTAAGCCCTTCGGAGCAGTGACTAAATTTACCTTTAAATTACCCACAAAACACCAGCACCTGTCCTTGCTTGGAGACCCCTTCACACTATAATCTCAGGTATAAATTTAAATTGCAGAAATATTCTGCGCCATTTGCCCTACCCTAGCTAAATGATAGAAAAGGTTAAGGAAAATGAAAGACATTTTGAGAAGAAAACAGAATCCTGTATAATGAGCTTGTGGTGTCATATCATTGTGAAGCAAGTTTCAAAAAATTATTTCCTGTGAAATGTGAAGAACAAAACCCAAGGATTTGTTCAACTGCTTATTCTGTCACCTTAGATCTGGCTCCCTTCCAAAGGAGGTACACAACAAAGATGTCAGAGCTACATTTTAGACCCAAGTGCCAATATCAGTATTTTTCAGAAAATAAATCTTCATTGTTAACCAAATTTATTTAAAAACAAATCAGCAGGACCTCTTTGTAATTATGTATGTGCCCAGCTATTTGCAAAATCTTTTATTTATCTGTAATCCTTCAGAGGATGTAGTAGAAAAGGGCCAGTTACTCTGAGTTTCCCCTGCTCAGAGTCTAAAAGGGTTTAATTGTCTGCACAGATGTTGGTCTCAGCAGGGTACAGTAGCTCTCTGTTATTTTCTGAGAAACGGGGGAAAAAAAAAAGATTTTGCAAAAACTAATACCCTTAGTATTTTCTTGGAGCATCTATGTGAATTCCTTCAAGCTGTCTGCCCAGATCCAGGCATTTGAAAAGCTGGACTCTATTTCCAATCCGTGCTGGACACAAAGTCATCTTTCTGCATTCCCTGCAGAGCAGCGCAGGGGGGATGCTCCCCCCAGCCTGGCCGCCACGCTGGGGCCGCCCGCACCCTCCCACTTGCCAGAGGAGAAGGGGCACAAGGCTGGGACCTGCTCGGATCTGGTGGGGATGTGTATTGCATAGTCACTCTTAAGTCTGCTTGACATTAAAAAACAAAAACAAAACAACAACAACAACAACAACAACAACAACAAAACACAAAACAAACAAACAAAAAAAGGCAATAAATTCTCATTGGAGTCATGACCATGTGCCTGTATCTCATTTTAAAAGTGCAAGTTGTACTGTTAGGAAGAAAATATTCTACTTCTGCTATGCTCATTGGAAGGAGCCTTGAACAAAATGAGAATGACCTCCACACAAATAAAAAAGGAAGAAAGATGTTATTAAATGATGAAATACATTTGGCAGCTGCCTTCATAAACCTAATATGGCATTTTTTTTTCAGTTTTGCGAATATGATTTTCCAATTACAGTTTCTGTTAAATTTAACACATAATGTAGCTGCACGTCTTCTTCTAACATACCTGAGTAACACCTTTAAGAATGAATGATATCTTCATATTTCTTCATAAATTGCTATTTCACATTAATTCCCCACTAATTTCATGCTAGCTCTTGTAAATTGTACCACTGTCTTCTGAACTTCATTTACCACAATCTCCCTGTTTTTCTAAATAATCATATCCCCAGAAAGCTATTAATTACATTTAGAAGCACTACCATTAGCCAAGGCCTTAATTATGCAAACGTATTCAGTGTCCCCACGACATTTGGATAATCAAGGTTGTACCGTCTAAACAGCAGCCCTATGATTAGGCCTCTCTGCCCTAGGCTGAATAATCTCCCCTGCACCTGTTGTACCCCACGAAAATAATGTGATGTATTGTAAAAAAAAAAGAAACAGCTGAGGAAGATCTTTGTTTTAGTGAGCTCAACGAGTGGTGTGATTTCAGGCAGTGGTTGGAAAAACCTGGTGGCCACCATGGCACCTCAGCACCTTCCCTGGCCACCACATAAATGGAGGTTCTCCACCTCTTCTGCTCACACAGAAAAGCTGTGTTTGACTTGCACACAGAAGCCCTGTAGCACCTGAGATTTAAATTATATGTCCAAATATCACACAGGTGGATTTGCTATGCAGATACAGCTGAGAGCAGTTTCTGCCCACAGCTGAGGTCTGTCTCCTCTGCTCCCACGGCCAGTCCCTACCAGCTGCTGACTTCTGCACCATGTGCTGTGCAAGTACCTGAGCTGCAAGGGAAATTGTGACTCTGGTTCCAGTTCATTCCCTGAAATAATAGTCAAATTTGCCTGTGAGTAAGAGATACGGTCCAAGATATCTACAGATTGTTAGTAGGCTTTCTAATAGCTGAATTTGGAAAGATGAAAGTGTTCCTTTCCTGGTGTCTTTTCTTTCAAATATCTGTTTATAGATCAATTATAAATAAATAAATAAATAAGTACAAAATAAAAAGGTCCTCTAGCTACATGGATCAATATCCATCTAATCACTGGCAGAAGGGAATCCCCATAAGGCACAATTAAGTCCTGCAGCAAGCATGATCCATGCACACCAGCTTTTTCACCACCATTAAACGCAATGTTCTGAAGGAAACATAATATATATGAAGTGATGTCTGAATATATATATAAAAAAAAAAAAGAAAGAAAAAGAATACAACAATTTCTAACTGTTTACTGGAACAATAGTTTTTAATTCTTGTTTAAGATCCTCCTGTTATCTCTGGATTATAATGCTTTGAGGTTTTTGTTTGTTTGTTTGTTTGTTTGTTTGTTTTTTCCCCTAGAAAGTACAGATTTAACCTGCATATATTGCTTCCTTATAAAATAAATTTGTGACATACATGGGATATGCTGCAAAACCAGTGTTTTGCTGAATGGTGGTTGCCATAGGTTGGCTTGTGCTTGTGGAATCTCCCTCTACCACTGAAGCAGGCAACAGTGGTTCCAGCACAGCGACTTGTGTTTGTCCCCGCTGGAGGCAGCTGCAGGTCCAGGTACCACTCTGGCCTTCTTTTTATTTATTTATTTTTTTTCCAGGAAAAAAGTCTCAAGGTAATAAAATTGATTCCAACTCAGTTATCAAAGGGGCTTTTATATATTTCAAAATCTATTCATGCTAGTAAGCAAACACCGTAAGAATTGCTTCCACTGGGGTTCCTCTTTTTCATCATCCAGCCATACTACTCATTCCTTTCCTATTATGTTTTAAAGACAGTGTTTTGTGTCCTTGCTACATTTTGATTTCTGTATTTTTTTTCCAAGCAGGTGTATTTCCTTAGAGCCCCATTAGTATCATGTAATAACCCTGTTTGTTTGTTTGTTTGTTTAAAAAATTGAAGCCAGTGATTGTCAAACACCCCGTGGACACTGCTTTGTGCACATCAGACCTGCAGCGCCCTGCTAGTATGTCCTGCAGACAGCTTTGGTGCCCGTGGAACAGCCACACTTTTATTTTATGCAGCTATCTCCTCTGCATGTTTGCTAATTGGACATTGGCGGCTTCCCTTCATTTTCATTTAGAGTTAATCCTGTCAAGCCAAATTTCATCTCAAATTCTAATATTCTTGGAAATGCTGCATCACAGAAATGAAAAGCCCTGTTATGCTCACTTCTAGCTACACATTAACAGGTATTTTAGATCAGAGCTTCCTGATCATTCCTCTTGGAGCCCGAAATCATATTTGAAAGCTTGTGCTGCCATACGCACAGCATAGACAACAAATACTTTGCTCAGTATAGCCTGCAGTGTACCTATCTATCTTTGCTCAGTGGATGCCTGGCAAAACTGATCTTTTTTTTCTGTCTTCCAAAGAATATAATTTTATGATTCTTATTATGAAAAGTGTGATTCAGATTATGAGAGGAAGATCATGCTATTATTAATATTGATGACCTTTTCTCCCTCCTTGGGCAAAACTAATTTTCTTAATTAGCAAAATCTTGTCAATGCTGCCCTGGAACACAAGAACCCATGAAGTGTTTTATAGAATTGGCTGTTACATTTATGTACATCAAATGCTTTTCAAGATAATAGCATCTGGCTTCAGAATCTGAAAAACAAATTATATTTGGTAATAAAGGCTGTAAGGATAACATGAAATCAATGTCTGTACTGTGAGCAGAGAGGAACAAGAGTATCGTATTTTTTTAATCTAGCAGAATACCAGATATGATTTAAACACGAAACATCTAAACCATCATTCCTTAAGTGAAGAAAATTTGAAGCAGCACTGAACTTAGGCAAATTCATCAATTTCAAAGCACTTCCATAAGTCTAATTATTGAAAATTAGAAGATGTAGATATGATCAGCCAAGGGCTTACCATAAAATTTTGCATTTATACATATGTGAAATACTACAAGTTAGAGGAAAGGTTTCAAAAGATAGAGAAATGCCTAAGAAAATAATGTTCATGTTCTTTCTTCTGAATCAAGGCTTTATTTAAATTAATGGAAAAAAAATCCTAGGATTTCACCTTATGCGTGTCCACTAGGTTCTTGTAATTACCAAAATGTATCTGTAAACCAGTAGACTAGTCAGTATTAAATTTCTATGACAGTTCATTAAAAAAAAAAAAAAAGCATCATGCTTAACTCTGAAGCAAATACCAGACAAAATTTGATGTACTTTAGCTCATAGGTCATACATAGAAGAGAGATGCAGCCCGGAGACCATCTCAGCTGTCAGGGTAAAAGAGTCTGAAACAGCAGGGATAGGAGGTGCTTTAATATCCAGATTGGCTGAGAAACTCATGCTGTCAGGGTTTCCCAGTGCAGCCTTACCATCACAATAATCACTCCTTTTTGTACCCATCAACAGTCCCAGAGAAGAAAAAAATGAGATGAAATCTAAAGTTTTCATGGTAGAGTTGAAAGAAGACTGAGGAATCAATCAGTCTTACATTTTATCTTCTACGTTATCACCTATGAGCTTCTTGAGCTTTTGACTCCTATTGACAATGTGATACTTACCAAGGGACTGAAAACAGTGGAAAGACATCAGAGGCACTTTCCTGTCATTGCTTTTATGGCTCGATTGTTCCTTGAAGTCTACAGGGTAGTCTCACAGAGAAACGTCTTGCTTGAGGTGACAGGTAGGTGAGGCTCAGCAGTGGGGGGAAGCCCCATACCCACCTCTCAGCTGGCGAGAGCCTGGGCAAACTGTCCTTCCCCAGCCTGCCACCTGAGATGGCACCACACGGTGACCCTTCCAAAGGATTCATCTGGGCAATCAATGGGGGAGAGTACCTACTTTTCACTCTGCTTTTTATTTCGTAAAGGAGTGTAGTTTATCTACAGCAGTCCATAAACTCCATAATTAACAGAAAGGAAGCTAAAAGGATACAAAAATATATTTTTTTTCTTCAGGCATCTGGAAAGATCTAACAATCTCCATATAAAATTTCACTGTTCAGGCTGGCTTTGTAAGGCAGTGACATGGCACATGCTCCAAAAACTGCAGAGGAAAATGCCACCCCTGCTCAGCACAGACAGCAAAACTCTCCAACCAAGAACTGAAAAGTGCCATCTCAGATACCAACTTCTTCTTTAAATAATTTATTCTCTGTCACAGGAATTGCATTAAAAGTAAAGGATGGAATAAAATAATTCCCTGTTTGTTTTGTTTGTTTTTGTTTTCTGTCTTTATTTATTTGTTTGTTTTGTTTCTCATTTCAGAACAGTCACTGAAAAATCCTCAGGGACAAAACATATCATAATATATTTTATTTTCATATTCATACTTATTTATAGATCTGGCATAAAAACAAAACAAAATACACCTTAATTCTACCTCTCTGTTCATCAAGTGTTAAGCATGCTGGAATTACTGACACACAAACATTGGCTATCAAAAATTTTCTTCCATCTATATCATTTCTTGATGACAGGGAAAAGTGGGTTTACCTAAAAAAAAATCATAATTTTAAAACTATAAATGATGTTGGTTCCACAATAGCACTAAATTTTCTTTACTTTGCAATTTGAAATATTCTGCAGTTTTCTTTTATTTCTGTCCTTTCATTTTTGTTCATAATATATATGTGTATTACAGAGAGAGGGAGGGAGAAGGGAAGTGAACTCTTGAGAGTGAGAGAAAGGGAAGAAGAGAAAAGGGGGAAAAACAGAACTATTATGAACATCCTTGGGTCTATTTAAAGCTCACTTTTTTTTTTTTTTTTTTTCATTTGATAAGAAAATTCAACCTCACCTTAACTAAAAGCACATGAAGCAGACCTACATAAATGTGCACCCTGTGCATGTAGTTAGATATACTGATGTTATAACTCTAGCTCTAATAACGAATGGACTCCTCTGCATGTGAAGAGATTTTGTTTCCCTTGATATTTTTCAGCAAGGAATTTCTTGCAGCATTCATACAAATATCACAGGCAAATTTTGATTTTGATGGAAACTCCATAGGCAGGAGGTGAGAAATAAGACAAGAAGACTGCTCTCCTAAATCAGGAAGAACGATGGAGGAAATGAAATTTATGGTGAAGGGGCTACCTTGCTCTGTGTACTCACAGGTGGCATGTTACCTAAGTTACGTCATTAAAAGGTCAGTGGTGTAAAAGTCCACAGGAAGAATTACGCTAGCTATTCAGCAAGTGCAGGATATGGCCCAAAAAGAACATGGCTGTGATCTCCGCTGTTGAATTGGAAAGAATAATTATTAATAAAAATGATATCTCTGAGGTATTTTTGTTTAGCTTGCAGGTTTTTCAGACTGTTTTTAGATTTAAAACGAAGAGCTCTTGAGTAAGGATTACCTATCTGTGTCTGTATATTACAGATACTTGTCTGTATGTCAGTCAGTTCTTATTCAGTGCTTGGTAGATGTTCTTTAAATAAATGCCTTCATTTTGCGCCTATAAAATTTTAAGTATCTGAGAGATATATGATGAGAATGAGATTTCAAATAAACATTTCCATTTAATCCTAAATAGAATTATTTCCAAGTGAAAAGAAACAATGGCACTCTGCAACACAGCTATTGCTGAAAAATATTTCTACTGCCCTGGCCCTGACTGACTTCTGATATTTGCCAAGATATTTTAGTACACATCTATTGGAGAAGGGAAAAAAATCTAAAAAGAAACCCATGTCATTCACATTAATGTCTTTAGAAACATAAACCTGTTTTATGTACAGAGGAAGGTAGTGTTGCTGAATCTCTGTCAACTCAGTTTAGAGTGGAAGGACAAGGCATTTGTAATATTTTTCTCTTGAAGTTAAATAGATTTTTGTTTGCAGACGTCAATGGCTTCTAAACAAAGCCACCATTGTAAACGCCCGCCCTCTACATTGCAGCTGCCTGCAGTGGCTTTCCTTTCTAGGAAACCACTTCCAATTATCTTCCACATTAATGAGCATTCCTTATTTCTGAGAAGTTGTAACCTAGAGGCTGAGGTAGCTGTTGTATTGTTATGGCAGAGCAACTGTGTATTGATGTCAAGCTTGTAGGTCCCTTATCAGTTGTCTGCCCCAGCGCACTCAGTCTAGGACAAACATTGTTGAGGCGACTTCATTTACAAAGGTCCCTGTAGTGCTCAGAAATCCCAGATGCTATCAGGGAGTATCAATAGACAGGAGTATAGCATAACCAACTGAAACCTCATAGCCCCATGTGTACCACGGGTGCTTTTGTGGCACTTAGACCTGAACGTCCCCATTGCACGGCATTGTAGTGCTGCCAGCATCGGGGAACCCTTCCCCATCCTTCTCAGGGGGCCCTTAACTAAACTAATGTCCTTCTTACGAAATTCATTTCAAAATTTAAACTGCTGCTGACTACTGCTGCAAAGCTGTGTGCTGATTCAGTGGCCAAGGGCAGTTTACCAAGACCTCATCAGCAACAATTCTCTACCCAGCACACAGACACAAGGCTACCAATATGACTGTGATGAATACTACTCTGAAAGTATACTTTGTATATTTCTCCAAAATATTTTTCATTACTAGTGAGAAGAACAAACTAGAACTTCCATGTACTTTGTGAAATAAAATAATAAAAAAATTTAATTTCATCAATCTTTTTTATATTTTGATTTCATGCGTTTTATAACACCACATACAAATATGCTTCCAAATGAAAAGTGAGAGAATGTCAGAATCTTGCCTTTCAAAAAATGCAGGCATGAATGATGACATCTTGAAAAGAAGACATTTCTATTTTTTACCCTAAATATATCACTGTTGAAACTAATAGCTTCAGATAGAAAATAAATAAATAAAAACTCCTTGACTCTGAACGACAGAGGTATCCTCAGTTCCTGAGAGAGAACTGATTTTTTTTTCTTACTGCCTCTAAATGCATGAATTTACATACAACCATACTATACTAGGTTTATAAGTCCATTAAAAATGATGTATGAGGGTCACATTACATTTTGAAAAGACCAAAAACGGAGAAGAAGGACACAGAATGGGAAAGAGATAAAAAATGAGGTCATTATCTGTGAAAACAGGCCCAGATTTGGCAAACAAAACTCAGCCCAGAAAAACATGTACTTCTGCATACACAGAAGCATGCAGCTTAATGGGGCTCATGTGGGCATTAGGCTGGCTTGGCGAGGAATGTGGCCAACAGACTGAAACTGGAGCAAAAAAGGAGGGAGATCTAAATCAACTTCAGAAATGGAGTTTAGTGAAATAGTAAAGAAAGAAGTGTTTGTTTTGTACAGAACTGAAAACTAGCACTCAGGAAACATTCCCTTTTATCGTTGGTACGTGTTACTCCACACCCCAAGCTGAGTCAGTGGGCTTGGGAGCCCCCAGAATTACACATAAAAATCCCATGTGCCATCCCAAGTTAAATACGAGAAGGCAGCACAGCAGCAGTTTAACACAATATTCATTCAGCTATTCCATGGGCTTTCTGTCGGGCCATCGCTGAGCTGGGGCAGGCGAGTTGGAGTACCTACATCACATCCAAAGTACAGCCATGTAGGGACACCCATTGTTTGCCACACCTTTGGGAGCCTGAGCCTTATTCCTCATCAGCAGAAGCTTGCTAAAGCACAGACTGCACTCCGTGGTGCTTTTTTTCCACTTCTTTCCATGTCAGATCCCACTGTACCACCCAGCTCCCCATGCTGTGCCTGCAGTGGGGTGCCCCCTTCCCTGCAGCAGATGGAGCCCCTGCATCTCCAGCAAGCATGGCTGGATAAGGGAAGGCATAGGAGTGTGCTTTTTCCTACAGTCCTGTTTTATCCCTGTGGGCCTGTAGCAGGGTGAGGTGCTTTGCAAGCACAGAAAAGTGCAAGTGCCCTGCAGTGTTTTAGTACCGCGTCCTGTTGCTTGGCTTTACTGGCTACAGCCGGCGAGTGACAGCTGCGTTTGCAAATAAATCAATGGGGCTTTTCTTCAGACAGTCGCAGCTGGCATATTTTTCCTCCTCTGCACTTTTTGGTAAAAGGAAATTGTGCCACTACCTGCACACTGCAATCAGGCCTTCTAGAAGAAAGAGGAGATGTGCTAAAAGTTTACGTCCCTGCATAACGCTTCAGAAGTTCTTTGCCTTCCAGACACATGACTCCTATGCAAACCTTGAGCTAAACCTTAAGGTTCAGCTCCTGTTGTTGTTTTATAACATTTGTATGTTTTGGCTCCTCCGTAAACTTCAGAAACTGCAATCAAAGGTGTTGCAAGATGTACTTCCCCTCTAAAAGGGGAGCCTGCAAGCAGGAACACGACCTCCTGCCCCTGTGGTTGCCGCACTGCCTGGCAGGTGGAGACTTGTGGTCTGATCCCTGTCTCAAGGACTCAGTGCAGTTTAGTTTCCAGGCCAGGGAACTTTCTATTCTCCTTTGAGAAGTATATCGACTACCACAGGAGCTGGAAAAAGTGGCCAGCACAGTACCAAAGCTCCTCTCTCTTGGAAGTGTTAGCTAGCAGTCACTGCTGAGGGGCATGGTTGAACCTTCTGTCTAGTTGAAATCAAGGGGAGACAGGACAAGGTGCAGGAGATAAAACAAGCTCAGGCATAGCTAGCAAAGAATATCTAGAAATATGAACAGGGAGATGTGAAATCTACCTTAGCCTGAAAAAACAAACAAACAAACAAACAAAAAAACATTCCAAAGAACATCTCTAAGAATGTGCATTATTCCATCCTCTGCAGTAAACTTTTGCTCAGATGTCCCCTACCTGTCACTGTTTCACTCCTTACACAACATCCTTTTTTGTTGGTGGTTTTTCCCCCCCCCTTTACATATCCGGTCCATCAGCAGCCTTCAGCCACAATTCCCTGATGTCAGTGCTGGCTGCTGGGGCTGGGGGCAGGTCCTGGGATGGAGGGAATTGAACACCACTGATTCAATTAGCCTCCTGTGACTCACGGCGCAGAGTAGTGCCAGGAATTGATGGGCTTGGGAAAGTACTTAGTTGTTCTAATCAGGAAGGAGCAAATCCCAGGAAGCCCAGCAGAGCATATGAACATCAAAGAGGCCAAGAAAGCCAGGCTGGCCAAATCCCAGTACTGTGGAGGCGAGCCCAAACAGCCTCGCAGGACTCTGTGGAACCAAAAAAAAACCTTACGGTATTTTCAACATCTGCATAATCCAGTCAGACAATAAATTATTTGTCATCTAGTTGCAGGGAGCTGATTTTAAAAATGAAGTTTGGGAAGCCATTGGACAGCTTCTTTCTAGTTTACTTTTCTTCTTTGTTTTTAGATGTGCATGGCTCTGAATATTGAAGGAACTTTTTTAAAAAAATACACAAGTATCTGAATAAATACTGTTCTTCTTTTAACACAACTGTTTTGTTTTGCAAATCATAGACAAAACATCAAGTATTTGTATGCAGTAAGCGTAACATTTTGTGGAGTTGCTAGTATATATATTATTTCCAGACTAGAGCTATTTGTTTGTCTTTCAACAAACATATCTGTTACTGTAATAGAAGCTATGGATCTTGTATTCATACTGCAGAAGACAATATAAAAAAGAAGCGATTATTAGAAATTTTCTTCTTTGTAGCTACAGATATTCCATCATAATTCAGGTCAACAAACCCTGCAGTTCCCCCAGAAAAGGAAAACCAGCTGTCCTTGGCCTGAGAGAAATATTTTCATCTACATTTTCATAAAGAACAAGAAAAAAAAAAAAAAGAGGGAGAGTAAGCTTGATGAATAAAGGTGAATAGCATAGAAAATTGAATAGTGATAGGATATGTTGCAGAGCAAGAAGTTTTGACCTGGTGGTGGCGAATTTCCTTCTTCCTTGGTGTTTCAACTAAGGTCAAATATAGTACAGATGAATTTAAGTCAGCACAAAAGTATGAGCTCACAGGTGGTCTACCACACCATTTGACTTTGACATGTACGTTAGCTGCTAAGGAACCTATGCAAAAGTCAGAATCTATGACTATTTGCATCAGCTAAAGAACTGGTTCACCACCATTAAATACTATCATCATTTTGTTTTTGGTACAAACTCACATGTCAGATAAGTAAATAAAGACTTAAAGGAGTGGCTTGCTTTTTCCAGTTCCCTGCCCCACAAAATAGTAACTACAGCCCCAGCAAAGATGTCACCAGGAGCACTGCAGTTCCAGAGTATTCATTTTCCCCAGGTATTCTGACAGCTTGTTTTGTGTTCATTGAGAGGTAAACATGAGGTTACTTGTGATAATGAATGAATCAATGAAACTGAGGAAACAAGTAAATATAATAAACCCAATGGACTGGAACAGCAAAGCTGTCTCATTGAGTAAGAAGATAGAAGCTGTGAAGGAAAAATTGTTAATTTTCCTTTGGCTTGAATTGATGATTTTTGGTTAAGAAGTGGAATGTATTTGTTTTCTGTATTCTAACCAAGGTTCAAGAAGAACTGAGACTGGAAAGAGGATCTACTAATCTTGAAATGATGTCTGTTTTCAAACAACTTCAGGGTGAAACTGCAGGGCAAAAAAAGCAAGGATCATAAACCAGAAGCAAGGTGGGAGCAATCCTGCCCAGCTCAGGGCTGGTCATTGATGCTGGTGTTAAAATGACACCCTGGATGAGCCAGGCATGCGTTTCCCCTCCATCGCCTCTCCCCACCAGGCTCAGGTCTGGCAATCTCCACCCACAGCCCTATTTCTATAACTGTTTATTGCCCCAATAAACATCGCCTCACCATCGTCTATTGCTAACAGTCCTCACTCATAGATATTTCACTGACATCAGCGTAAACTTCAGCCAAATATTTTTTAATTCAAAAGACAGCTTTAAAGTTGGTTTTGCTGTAGCAGTTATTCTTAGGAGAAACAGCTATTCTTATGCACTTTATAAAGGCTAACAGGACATGTTACTGTCGGCAGTTGCATTTTTAACCATCATCAGGATCAGCGGGTTTATGAACTGAAAAAACAGTGGTCTGGACTTTAGAAGTCAGAGGAGGAAGGCTCCTTTTCACTGTGCTGGTACTTGTGCAGCTTACCTGTGCTGGCTGACTTATTTCACGCTCGGTTACACCCTGAAGTTCAATTTCTTGGATGACTCCGGATGCAGTGGCTTGTGTTTGACATATTTTGATATAACAGACATGTTATAAATAAATGATGCATGTATGCCTTCATGGATGAAAAGCCACTGCAGTCGCTATCATGTTGAAGAGGGGGAGGAGAGATCAGTGTATGGCTTTATTTCTGCAGCATGTGCCCTCCTGACCCCACTGGCTTCTCCACCAGCAGATGCATGTACACCGCAGAGGGGACACAAATGCAGGCTTTGGTGGGCTTCCAGGAGTCAAGCTGGTCATTCTCCATCCAGCAGACATTTGAATCAGTCTCTCATATAAGCCTGATGTAGTATCGAGGTCTGACTAATAGCATGCTACCAATTAGCCCTGTTATTTATTATGTGAAACAAACAAAACTCAGGACTTCAAACTGAGAGTGGAGTAAGGAGGAGACGTGAATGGAAGCAAATACTCTTCAAAAGGCTCTTAGATGTTGCTAGATTTATTAACTTATTCCCTAAGTTTCCCTGCCAAAATAATGTTTGGCATAAGAGGATTGTTCTTTAAAAGGTTACTGAATGAGCACAACGTGGCAATATTGGTTTTGAAATGGCTTTTGAAGAGCAGCCCGCTACTTTTTCAGTTGTGTTGCCATGGCTTTCTTGTTTGTTTTCTGCTGTCATTATGGATTTGTTCTGTTTTCTTTGGGTTGTTCAGTTTATGACATAATGATAAATATTTATGCTAGCAAAGCCCATTATCAGGAGGAAGTATGATCAAAGATTAGGTACAAAATTAGGAGCCTGGAAACGGCATCTTCTTCCTCACAGAGATGATAATAAAGTCTGAATAACATCATGTCTTCTTACCTGTGTCCTCATCTGGTTTGTCTGCAAATCTTTTCATGGAGGACACCATGGATACAGTGAACAACACCTACAATGAGCCCCAGCTCCAGCTGGAATTTCTACATGTTCCTGTTGTTACTTCTCCTAATACTGTCCTGACAGCATTCTTTTCCCAGCTGTGGAGGAAGAATCACATCTCAACTGTACCACAAAGGCAGGAATATAAGCCCTGAAGTATAAGAAATAATAAATTCAATTATACAGCTGTTTGGATCAGAAGCTGCTAATTAAGATAAGGCTGCACACACTACTTAGCAAATTCAGATATGTGGGAAATAAACCAAATGGAACAGGATGTTTAAATGCAAATATCTTACCAATCGGGAAGAATAGATGAAATAGTAAGATCTGTATTGAAGGTATTTGAAATTGAAGATAGAGAAACAATCAAAATACTCTCCTGACGTTCATAAAAAGTATATCTATAAGACCTCAAATGAACAAATTAAACAAATAGAAAACAAGGGAAGCCATTGGAGGAAAGGGAAAGGAAAAAGGAAAGAGAAAGGAAAAGGGAAAAGTGCAGCAAGATGAGCCCTAAATTCTCTTGAAGCCACTGATATTTTTTTCAGTATAATCTGGGAATGAGACAATTTCCTCCACAAGTGGAACAAAGATTAATTTCATGGAGGAAGGAGACCTTATAAAGTGCAAGGAGAATTAGATTGACTTCAAGGAAGATAAAACATTTTTCTACTTGTGGTAACAAGGATGAGCATAATACTGAATAACAGCCAATGCTTTTAATACAGTTGAAAAAATTTTGGAATTTCATGATGTCTCAGAGATAATTTTCAAATAACATATTATTTGTACTATTATTCAATTTTTCAAAGTATTATTAACATTTCATATTACATTTTTTTTTTCTAGTGCATTAGGTAAGTATATGGAAAAACACAGCAAGAGAGAGACAAAGAAAGGCCAGATTCCACTTGTGCCAAGTACTGGCAGCAAGAAGAGAGGTGTCTGTAGATTCCAATTATCCTTGTTCTTCTAATGCCCATAATTATTTTGATATGGACAGAGAACAGCAAATGACTTCTAAAGGTACATTTTTTAAAAAGTCTAAAAAAAAAAAAAAATACAAAAAAGGCAGAGCCAGGTAGACTCCAAGTGACCCAAATAAGCAGTGGAGGTTGCACACACATCACCTGCGCAGCCTGGCGGTATAAGGCCTCCAACCTTCAGGCTACTTGTCCAGACCACGTGCCCTGTAGTCAGTGGGTTCCCCTTGTATGGCAGTGTGCCATCATCTGCTGGGATTTCCTTACTTATTTCTGTGACTGAAATGCTGAAAGTTTCAGCCTTTTTTTTTTTTAGATGCCACCATCTTACTCTGGCTTTGTGGAAAATACTTAGAAGTGCCTGTTTAAAACCTAAAAATCTATTGCTTAAAAATAATACTTAAATAACCAGGTAGTTTATTCAGATTATCTTTCCATTCTTCTTTTTTCCCTTTCTACTTTTGAACATATTTAGCCTTCTTACTACTTACTGAATAATGTAATGGATATAATAGGAGCTGGTAGATTTTTGATTGCCATCTGCAATCCAAATCTGGCCTTTTGCAGCAGCAAGAGTGTTTGGTATTGTTTAGCGCATGCAAAGGCTGTTGGACAAAACACTATAGGCAGGGGAGGACAGCAGCAGGATTTCCTGCTAGACAGGGGGGAAAAAAGGAGGGAATCAGGAGAGCAGCATTCTCTAGAAATGATTCTTGCATTTCCTCTTTAAAAAATATGACTGGGTCTATTACTGTAAAGGGAACAATGTGCAATGGAGAGCAGGGTTCAGTGCCTGGATGGGCAGAGAGCTGGCATGCCTCTCCATCCCCCAAATTTCCAGAATGCAAACTGGCTGATGTGCACCCACACCAGGACATTTCCCTGCTTGGTGCTGCTTGGCTTGCTCTTTTGTATGGTCAGCTGTGGGGGCCAGTGGAGCAGCTGTGTGACTGCTCTCCCTCGCCCACCTCCCAGGGGCACTTGGTCTCTGCTTCCAAGGCCATCTGGGCTCACCAATGCTGCAACAGCAGAGCACAGGCAAAGAATTTAACAACTGGATCTCTTCCTACTCAGTGCAATGAGTATGCATTGATGGCATGAGTTAGCTTTATACCCTGCGGGTATAATACAATGAGATATTATTCCCCTTGTAGATAACATCTGGGGCATTGCTAAAATCTGTTAATTGTCATAGAGTCACGCGCTAGCAAGGTGATTCAATTGTTTCCCTACTGGAGACTGCTGCCTGGTCCAAGGTCACTGTAGCTCTTTCAAAACAACTCATCTGTTGGCTTAATCATATTGTTGTTTCCCCTCTTTTTGGAAAGGAGTTGCTTCATTTGGCTTCATGGGAAAACATGGTTTCAGCAGAGAACGAGCCCCAAGACAAAAAGCGTAGAGAGTTATTTTCATAGTCTTAGTTGTGGCAGACATTAAAATCTTTGCCCAGAAGAACTTTGACATTTTTCAATTCAATGATACTTTTCACAGAGGAGGTCTTCAGACATGAAAAGCTAGCAGGTAAGAGCCTGGTAACAGCAACTTCCTGCTGCATATTTCCCCAAATGGAAAGCTGTAGCAAAGGGCTCTTCTAACATATACACGTACATACTTCCATTTCCATTAAGTCCAGTTGCAGAGTGCTGCCAGCAGCTGCTGTGTTCGGATGGAAGCTAAGGCTGAGGAAAGAAGTAAATCAGAAACAATACTCCACTCCAGTGAATGAAGACAAGTTTTTACCTTGAAAAGCTTTTTTTTTTTTTTTTTTAATTGATGCTTTGATGAATAGAAATCCAAACACATTCCTTTTGCTCTGCAGAATTTAGGTTAGGTAATGAACACCAGAGAGTTTTCATTGGTGGCCTTCCTGTACAGTCTTACACTCTTTGAATATTGCAGTAGTTATTCCAAGGTTTTTTTTTTTTTTTTTTTTTTTTTTTTTTTTTCCCCAAGGGCAAATGGCATACAAACAACAAACTGGTATCTAAAAAAAAAAGACACTTGAGCTAGCATGCAGTTTATGTAGTGTTTTGCTCAGAAAAATATTTTTTTTTTTTTGCTAACGAAGGGAGCAAAATAAATATGCAAGTTCCAGGCAGTTGAGATTGCTTTGTAGAGCCTAAATAAAGCTTGCTCGAGGGAAGAACCTTCTGTTACAGACAAAAGAGTTAATTCACCAAAGCTATGGAAAGAACTCTCTTCCCCAAATAAAAGACCTAATGACCCCTATAAAGAGAGCCATATTGTGATGCTGTAACTTGATTATAGGGAAAGAGTGTCTTTGTGTCTTTTAGTCATTGCACTAACAGGAAAACAAGGTGTTCTGCAATAAATAGGAAAACTTTTTCTAAAGCTTTATGGTCTTCTGTGCTATTTTACAAAATAACCTATCTGCTACTCACCACAAAAAGCCACAATTAAAGTGAAGTGATTCATCCCTTTTCAAATGTCAGGCTGGCAACAGGGTTAGAAATGAGGCAGCCAAGAAATTGCTCCTTTGAAGCAAGCAAATGGAAGGCTTTTATTTTAAAGCAGTTGCTGTATGTTCAAGGAGATGGGAACGTATCTTCCAGCAGGACAAGTGGCTTCAGGCCAGCCCACAGATGGCCCTCACATGGGTGTGCACTGGTAGGGACAGCTGCCCCGAGTGACGGAGAAGATTGGCCTCTGTACTTTAGAGATGACTGAAAGAAAACACACAACCGAGCAGAATAAAGAAGGAAATTAAGGAAGCAAGCTAGGCTTGCCTGTTCTTAGAAACTCAAAAATGATGGGTAGGGGTGTTCAGTGGGTGTGTGGTTTGTGTTTGCCATGTTTCAGAGGAGATAAATATTCACACAGTGACTGGTGGAACTCACTACCCCAAGATATTTCAAGACTAAAAAAAAAAAGAAAAGCATTTATTTTTATTGAAAGAATGATCAGAACTTTTCAAAAACAGGCATCCCTCCCTACCCAAGAGACTAACAGGAAGGGAAGGGAACTGTTGTATTTCAGAGCATAAAACTAGGAAAAAAATGCCCATTGGGAGGGCAGGTCAAGCAAATAGCTGGGATGTAGAATTTTTAACTCCCTCCTCTAATGCATTTCTTACCGACCACTTTTTAGGAAAATTAGAGTTGATGGACCATTATGTTTAGTTCCGGTGACTCTTGGGAGCCAATTTGTGTTATACTGTGGAAGCTTTTTTACAATTACTGACAGCAGTAATGCTGTCCCTGGTAGCTGTCTGTTGTTTAAATGAAGGGGATGAGATCTATTAAAGATTTGGTTTGATTTTATAAAGAGGTGATATATTTGCTTGAAAGTAAAAATTCCCTATACCTGCCTTTCTCACTTGCTGTTAGGATGAAAATGGAAAATTGGATGCTGTAAGTAAAGAGACAAAACTGCATGAGATTGCTGGGCTGCTCTATGGCCTCAGCTATGCTTGCATACTTGTTACAGGCTCAATGCAGAATGACAGTGTAAAAGAAGTCCCTACATTTTGTGGGGACTTAAACAGGAACACCTCCAAGTCTTTTCCTTGGTGGCTTTTGTATATGAGCATTTGAGGACCACTTCTGGACTAAGCAGGTGCCTTGAAAGGGTGAGGACAAAGAACAGGAGCAAGGGCAAGGCATCAGAGAGACCTCTCCGCTCTTCCTTTATGAATGTGTACACACCATGTTTCTTGGGAAACCTTGAAAGAAACCATGAACCTTCTTGTAGTGGGGCTGTCAAAAATTCAGCAGTTACAATTTTGTGAGTCTCTATGTGCACTTTTCTCTAGGTACTGCCTAGCAGTGGCATATGATCATGAAAAAACAAAGGGGAGGTGAGATTCACCAGTGAATCCTCAGGGTGTGTGCCCTGCCCCTGGCTGCCAGCACCCAGCCATCCATGCACAGGACACCTCTGGGACTCCAGGACAAGAAAAACTAATACCCAGTTCCACATGAGGTTTTTGTTGTTGCTTTGTTTTTGTTTTGTTAGCTCACTTCTGATTTGGCAGTAAAAATATCCTTTAGATCAATTAGACTTTCCCTCAGTGCATTTCTGCCTTGTTCGTCACTATGTCTATTTCCCAGTGAAATTCTTGCTATCCAGCACTAAAGCAATCCTTCACAGGATGAATTTATCTGGTGTGGGAGTGAGTGTCTGCCTATTGCTATGACAATCTGTCCCTGCCTGTATTTGCAGAGAGGGATATTTTTCCACTGCCTAGACATCAAAGCTAGGGATCCACCTATTTCCAGCTGGTGACAGGGGAGTGAGAAGAATAAAGTTTGTAAGTGGGATGGGTTTTGTTGTCTTTTGGAGTCTTGAATGCTTGCAATACCTGTATGATGCCCGTGGATGTGAAAAGGGCTTCACTGGAAGGAGACACATCCTTGAGTGTTTGTCTGCAATCACCACATCTAACAACCCCACTTCCTCCTTTGTTTTTCAAGAACAGTTTGAAAAGCTGCATTTAATGTGTTAAATTCTGTTCTCTAGAGAAACAAAGGGTATAGGAAAAAATGCAGTGCATCATCCTTGACTTGCAAAATGGCTTTTTTTCCCCCTGGGATCAAACAAGGAGAGTGGTTTGGATCGATGTGCTGTCTCCAGCACTCACCTTCTGCATCTTCTGTAGGGCAGCATCAACAGGGCAGGGTACATCAGGTCCCAGAGACTTATCACAGAATCACAGAATTTCTAGGTTGGAAGAGACCTCAAGATCATTGAGTCCAACCTCTGACCTAATGCTAACAGTCCCCACTAAACCATATCCCTAACCTCTGTTACCACTAACAAACTTTTGTATCTTGGTAGGGCTAAACCAGAATTGGTTTCATGTGTTTGCCTTGCTTTACTACACCACCCATATTACCAAAGTATAGGCATATGCTAAGCCTCTGGGTATGACTATAAACACAGCTACTAGATTATTAAAGTTATGTATCATTTACTTACATTAAATGAGTCTTAGTAAGCATTCAAGGATGCTCACAGAGATGATATAAAACTCTCAAACTTAATGCCATCCTCAGTCTCTCCAAAGCATGGCAGGAAAATAAGAGAGCAACAGCAGGGACAACTGGGGGAACATCAGAAAGGAACGTCTTGAAGAAAGCAAGGACATTCAACTGTACTTACAGCAAAATGGATGTTGATTGTTTTGTGAGTGTTTTCCACAGATAATGAACAGAGAAATTTTGACACAAAGTTAAAAAATAGGACTGCACTCTAATGGCTAATTACTACCATGTAATCTGACAAATGGCAAAGCCTCCCAGTTTTGCTAATGAGCTGCATCCAAGAGCCTGAATTGAGATGCTAGTCTAGAGAATGAAACATGCAAATATCCTCACGCTTTGAGCAGCATTCTCAGCACCCAGGTTTAGCTCCTGTGACTAGTCTGCCTGCACATCCCCACATCAACGGGCAGCTCATTAATCAAATCTCCCACTTTTTCTTCTCCTTTAGTATCACAGCAGGGCATTTCTCTCAGCAAAATAATCTGAGTAAACAAGAACGCAGCCCAGACTGGGAGGCTCTACCTGTGGATTGAGCTCCTGGCAAGCACTGTCAGCTGAAAAAGAAACCAAAAAGTGGGAATGGATGAGCATGACAACTCCCCATGTGGAAGTGTTCTCACTTGGGAGGAGGGACAGAGGAAAAAAGAAAATGCAATGCTCGTTATAAAGATCAGCAAGAAAGACAACAAATAGTCATTCCAGCACTAAGGTAAGGAGCCATGGCATTCGCACTCCATAACATAGAGGTGTGAATGCAAAAACCACAAAGCAATTACTCTCAAGCAAAGATGGTGTTTGCCATTTTAGGCTCTGAATCTCTTCTCCAAAGTCAAACTGATCAGCTGCTCTTGATGCTGTATGGTCTTAAGATAACATCCCTGATAACACTACAAATATGTGACACAGCAAAAAGCACGCACTGCTACCAGTAATGTAGGGATCATTTCTTTTCCTCTGTTTCTTGTGCTTGCCAGATATGAGCAGCAAATACACATTGTCATGCACAGTGAGACTGAGAAGAGGGGATGAAACACAAGTCCTAAAAACACCCATTTGAATCCCATGTGCTTCAGATACACCAGTGTGTCAGCCATGTGTCTTACAAGGATTAAAAATCTCCCCCAAATCGTCCATTGAAGGTCATTGCCACATCCTTAACCAGCAGAAACTTCCCACCAGCATATCAGCTACATGGTACCTCTGGAAACTGTCAGAAAACATTCAGAAAGGCAGGTCCTATCAGGCACTGTGACTTGCAGCAGCAGCTATTTTAATCTAAGATACATGGCTGCATTTTGGATTAAATTGTGAGAAACAGCTGCTTTTCTTGGGCTCAGACAACACAAGCGTTACTACTGCACCTTTAAGCTCTGAAAATGAGCATTGCAGTACTCCCCAGTTGTAGAAACCAATTATATTCCCAGCAGTTTGAGAATTCCCTATGCCCACTACGGCTTTTAAATTGAGGGAGATTCTTACTCTGAGCAGCATCAACAGCTTTAAATTCTACTTTTACTCTGGCTTGCAAAAACTTGATTTTTTTTAATAGAGTGGAAACTGGGGAAAGAAAGGAGGAAAAAGAAAAAGACTGCTCTGATAATTTCTGGGTAATTAAACTGACACAGCTGAGAACTGGAGATCTGGCTAATTCTAACTCTAAACCATTACCAATGTCTATTTTCCACAGCAGCAGGAAGTCAATGATGTAAGTGGAATTTCCTACAGCATAAGAAACAGGATAATGGAGGTTGACATGTGAATATCTGAAATTGCCTTAAAAGTGATCAGGATTTCTCTCAGGTTTAGTGATGAGTTTTTAAGTAGGGCTCTTATTTTTTTATTATTTTCTTTTTCTTTTTTTTTTTTTTTTTTTTTCCTGATATGAATGTAGATATCCTGCTATCTCAGAAGTAATAAAACCCTTTACATCAAAGGATGTAAAGGGCAGTAAGGAAATGCCATGCAAAGGTAGGACTCTTACCCTTGCCAGCAAGTGCAACAGAATGTGGTCCTCTGTTGGTGCACCATAGCACATCACAGCTATGGAGTCAAGAGTTCATCAAGGCAACAAGATGAGCATTTGGTTTCTGCTCTTGGGGCAACATAGTAAAATGTTGTTTGCACCTTGGATTTCTGGCAAAGATGCAGCTGATGCCATACATGCATATCAAAATACCATCTCAGTTATGCATGGTGGCTGATGGCGCTAAACTACATGATTTTCAAACGTGTATCTCAGCCAAAGCATTTTGTGTGCATGCTTTATCATACGTCTTTCCTCAGGAATAGCTATGACATATGGAGGCAAGCTCATTTTTGGAAGAAGTAGAAGTTTCAGAAAGAAAATGTGTTAAAACAGGAGGGCATATCCTTTTCCTTTCTTCTCCTTTTCTCTCCTCTTTTCTTTTTTAGCAGCACTGTTTAAAACCTCTCCTTCAGCCACATTAAAAAGCACAGAAGTTGCATACTTAATTGCCGTGTCTCCATTTTATGCAGACTGCACTTATATATATATAACAGTTGTGATTACTGCCTGCTGATTGATTAATCTTTGCTGAAGCCCTACTTTTCTTTTTCTTTTATTTAAGTCTTGCAGCTGCCTCTGCAAGTGCTCCTCATCCTGACCTTCTTTGCTCTGTGCTCATAGCCCAGAGCTCAGTGAAACCCTCATGCTGGATGATGTCTCTGAAATACGAAGCACACAAAGCCCCCAGTCCACAGTGGTTTTATACCTTAAGGTTTTCTTCACTACAGGGTTTTGGACTTCTAGCCCAGAGGAAGTGATGACTTCCAAGGCTGGAAGGCAGTTGGTCATTTGTGACTGGAGGGAGAGAAAGCAATCTCAAAAACATCCCCGACCTTCAAGTGCCAAGAAGACAGATGAGTTTTGAGCAAGATCTTGGCTAGTCTATAAGCATCTGGGATATGGTACAGCTGATCTTCATCACAGAGAGGTGTTGATGTAGTAGAGGGAATACACAGGACAATGAGAAGTCCAGCAGGAGATATTCTATCAAATCCAATATGTATTTGGGGGAGTGGGGGAATACTGAAAACATGACCATGTGAAATTTTATGGAACAGACAGAAATGAGGGTGAAATTGGTGTTTACCTGATTCTGTCATCCCATATTTTCCAGTAGTACACATTGTTCTTTTGGATGGGAAAGAAGTATTTGGTTCATAACTACCTTTATTCCTCACACTGTCAGTATCCCTCCACCACAATCAATTAGGACCTCTTGCTGTTTCCCACATCTGCATCTTATAGATATCACCAACAGGGAGCCATTATTAGACTCCCTATGCAAGCGCCTGTTTGTGTTTTTTCCCAACTATTCATTATCTGTCTCTAGATAAACACAGTGTGCTAGGATGCATTCCCAGACAGACCCATCAGGTGCAGTTTGGAACAGTGCTCCAATAAGACAATGCAACGTGCATCAAGTCCAAATACAACTGGCAAGAATAAGTACCTACGTGCATTCAGAATCATAGCATGCATGTACAAATTCCTCAGCAAAATAACACAAGAGCTAAGGTTTGAAACTTCAGCTAGATGAAACATAGGGTTAGCAAGAGGTCTCAGACACATACTAGTTGTCTTCTGCAAGTTAGTCTTACTGACATTTCTCCCTATTTCATCAAAGACCACCAAGAGGCAGTGGCCATAACCCACATTAAGTATGAGATATCACAAGAAAATAACATTGTTCTAATGCACTTCAAAGACCTAACACAAGCACAAAACGTATTGTTGCAGAAATACAATTGCCTCTAAACTGACTCTGAAGGAACAGAACTGCCACATGAGGTATCATACAATGACAAAATAAAGACACAAGAAACGGATCACCATTTTACATCTCCTTCAAAGCATAACACCTCTAGAAACATAATTTTCTTCAGCATCATGCTGGGACATTGGCTTAAGATTAATACAGAGAGGAAAGTGTCACCTCTTAAATCACCACCATCACTCATTATAACACTTAGGTTTTCTCTGGAAATTTCCCAGATGTAGACCAGGCCTGAATGCTACATTAAAGATGTGGCAAGATTACAGCCCGAGACACCGTGGCTGCAACATACATTAGCATCTGCAGCCATCACCACTCTTTAGATTACATACACAGTATAGCATGTGGGGGTGTACCCTCCTTCTCTGTGTTTTTTTTTTTTTGTTAGTTCATCCAGATTTAAAACAAAAGCTAATCTCTGACCACAGACTCCTTTCTCAATTTGAATACCATGAAGTAACTTCCGACAGTAACTTGT